>NC_086448.1:589284172-589925763 GCF_028390025.1 Pseudophryne corroboree | reverse complement strand
AGACTTGCCAGTGACATGGCCTGCGTTCCTGTCTAAGGAGGAAATTGACATTGAGGGAGTTGATGGTGTGGTTTGCAGGAGCTTGGGCACAAGAGGAAGAAGGGATTTAGTTGTCAGTGGACTGCTTCCACTGTCACCCAAAGTTTTTGAACTTGTCAATGACTTCTGATGAATGCGCTCCATGTGACGTATAAGGGAAGATATTCCTTACTTATACAGCTTGACAAAGGCAACACATGGCTTGACACCTGTTGTCCGCATTTCTATTAAAATAATTCCGCACCGAAGAGGTGATTTTGTTTTTTGGTATTTTGACCAGGCATGTCAATGGCCATATTCATCCCACAGACAACAGGTGTCTCCCCAGGTGCCTGACTTAAACAAACCACCTCACCATCACAATCCTCCTTGTCAATTTCCTCCTCAGCGCCAGCAACACCCATATCCTCAACCTGGTGTACTTCAACAGTGAAATCTTCAATTTGAATATCAGGAACTGGACTGTGGGTGCTCCTTCCAGCACTTGCAGGGGGCGTGCAAATGGTGGAAGGAGCCACCTCTTCCCGTCCAGTATTGGGAAGGTCAGGCATCGCAACCGACAATTGGACTCTCCTTGGGGATTTGTGATTTAGAAGAACGCACAGTTCTTTGCTGTGCTCTTGCAAGCTTAACTCTTTTCATTTTTGTAGCGGGAGGATGAGTGCTTCCATCCTCATGTGAAGCTGAACCACTAGACATGAACATAGGCCAGGGCCTCAGCCGTTCCTTGCCACTCCGTGTTGTAAATGGCATATTGGCAAGTTTATGCTTCTCCTCAGATGATTTTAATTTAGATTTTTGGGTCATCATTTTACTGAACTTCTGCTTTTTGGATTTTACACGCTCTCTACTATAACATTGGGCATCGGCCTTGGCAGACGACGTTGATGGCATTTCATTGTCTCTTCCATGACTAGTGGCAGCAGCTTCAGCACTAGGTGGAAGTGGATCTTGATGTTTCCCTATTTTACCCTCCAAATTTTTGTTCTCCATTTTTTAATGTGTGGAATTATATGCCAGTAATATATCTGGAATTAGACAGCAGTAATGTCTGGAATTAGATAGCACTAGATAGATGCCAGATACCACTGTGACTGGAATGATGATGAACTATGCACAGTGACAGGACACTACCATAGCACCCTGCAGCAGCAAGATGCAGCACAAGACACTGGACTTTTAGTAATGTACTGTAGTATACTGGTCACCACAATGCATCAGCAAGACAATGAGCACTGATGAGGATACTAGAACTGACACTGAGCAGAAGATGCAGCACTGGACTATTGTACTGTAGTATACTGGTCACCACAATGCATCAGCAAGACAATGAGCACTGATGAGGATACTAGAACTGACACTGAGCAGAAGATGCAGCACTGGACTATTGTACTGTAGTATACTGGTCACCACAATGCAGCACAGATAATGAGCACTGATGAGGATACTAGAACTGACACTGGGCAGCAAGAACAGCACTGGACTATTGTACTGTAATATACTGCTCACCACAATGCAGCAGCAAGACAATGAGCACTGATGAGGATACTAGAACTGACACTGAGCAGAAGATGCAGCACTGGACTATTGTACTGTAGTATACTGGTCACCACAATGCAGCACAGATAATGAGCACTGATGAGGATACTAGAACTGACACTGGGCAGCAAGAACAGCACTGGACTATTGTACTGTAATATACTGCTCACCACAATGCAGCAGCAAGACAATGAGCACTGATGAGGATACTAGAACTGACACTGGGCAGCGAGAACAGCACTGGACTATTGTACTGTAATATGCTGCTCACCACAATGCAGCACAGATAATGAGCACTGATGAGGATTCTAGAACTGACACAGGGCAGCGAGAACAGCACTGGACTACTGTACTGTAATATACTGGTCACCACAATGCAGCAGCAAGACAATGAGCACTGATGAGGATAATAGAACTGACACTGGGCAGCGAGAAAAGCACTGGACTATTGTACTGTAATTTACTGGTCACCACAATGCAGCACAGATAATGAGCACTGATGAGGATACTAGAACTGACACTGGGCAGCGAGAACAGCACTGGACTATTGTACTGTAATATACTGCTCACCACAATGCAGCAGCAAGACAATGAGCACTGATGAGGATAATAGAACTGACACTGGGCAGCGAGGACAGCACTGGACTATTGTACTGTAATATACTGGTCACCACAATGCAGCAGCAAGACAATGAGCACTGATGAGGATACTAGAACTGACACTGGCCAGCGAGAACAGCACTGGACTACTGTACTGTAATATACTGGTCACCACAATGCAGCAGCAAGATAATGAGCACTGTTGAGGATAATAGAACTGACACTGGGCAGCGAGAAAAGCACTGGACTATTGTACTGTAATTTACTGGTCACCACAATGCAGCACAGATAATGAGCACTGATGAGGATACTAGAACTGACACTGGGCAGCGAGAAAAGCACTGGACTACTGTACTGTAATATACTGGTCACCACAATGCAGCAGCAAGACAATGAGCACTGATGAGGATACTAGAACTGACACTGGGCAGCGAGAAAAGCACTGGACTACTGTACTGTAATATACTGGTCACCACAATGCAGCAGCAAGACAATGAGCACTGATGAGGATAATAGAACTGACACTGGGCAGCGAGAAAAGCACTGGACTATTGTACTGTAATTTACTGGTCACCACAATGCAGCACAGATAATGAGCACTGATGAGGATACTAGAACTGACACTGGGCAGCGAGGACAGCACTGGACTATTGTACTGTAATATACTGGTCACCACAATGCAGCAGCAAGACAATGAGCACTGATGAGGATACTAGAACTGACACTGGGTAGCAAGAACAGCACTGGACTATTGTACTGTAGTAGTATACTGGTCACCAAAATGCAGCACAGATAATGAGCACTGATATTGAGCTGATATTGAGCTGATATTGGAGCTTTTCACTCAGAGAATGTAGCCACATCCTCTCACTATCTCGACAATGCATGAGTGAAAATGGCGGCGACGCGCGGCTCGTTATATGGAATCCGAATCTCACGAGAATCCGACAGCGGGATGATGACGTTTTCCCCCGTTTGGGTTTACAGAGTAAGGCGGGAAGAACCGAGGCTGCCTCGGACCCGAGTACACCACGTGAAGTTCGGGGGGGTTCAGATCTCGGAGAACCGAACCCGCTCATCTCTTGTACCAATAAAGCAAAAAAGAAACATTTAGTGTTTGTAATATTGGCCATCCATCTCAAATATAAATGTATCTTTAGTACTTTCTAGATATATCCAGTAAGGTTCATATATATTGTGTTCTTATTAGAGTGAAATGGTTGATCATATCACATCTAATGGATTTAGGTGTACAGAAGATCTCTATCCATCCCACACACATCTACTGTTCTCCTTATCAAGGCTCTCTCTGTAAAATAGAGCCCTTCACCCATGGAGAAGGAGAGACCATGGTGCTGGACACTACACTACACTTTTTGGCCATGAGTTTGGTCTACTGTGTCAACCAGTGTAACTGCCACTCAATACCTCCTTATTTATGTGGCAGAGATTCTGTCAGTACTTTCTTCCCCTGCCAGAAAGAAAGCCTGAGGCAGAGTCATGTCCTTCCCACAGCTGGGCTATCCCCAGTACCTCAGCACTGAAAAGGTGGCAGTCTACACAGGGTCCAGCAGATGGGAGAACTTATCTAGTCCCTTATCACCTCACTCACCTATTCCCTGCTGCATACAGCATCTGATCACCTCACCATATTACTGTGTTTTAATTGTTAGAGCAATAAAAAAAACATGATACTGTATACATAACTTTATTCGGGTTGGGTATATGTGACCGGTGGTCTCCTGATCCAGATCCCAGTTTTGAGATGCCTAGTGGGCAGGAGAGCACAACAAAGCACCTTGTGGGCTTGCTGTGCTCACCATAGGTTCTATTCCCACTCTGAGTGTTGTGGACACCCACGAATGGGAATTATCCCTGTTAGTTGGCATGCCGACTATCGGGATTGTTAGTGGGCAGGATCCCGGCATCGGTATTGTGACCAGCAGTCTCCTGACTGCCGGTCACACAACTACATCCCCTTTATTCACATCCTAATATTATTTTTTCCTTGGCTCTCCTTTACTTATCCCCTACCCATCCCTCTACTCATTCGTGCCAGGGTACGAGCTCTCTGCCTAGGGGAAGTTGTAGGTGTGAATGTTGGTGGCTTGGTTGTCTGTCTGAATCAGATGTTGTAGTGGCAGATTGGACCTATGCCCATTGTCATGACGCTCCATATGGATCAGATGCTGGGTTATTATTTGTTTCCTAATGGCTTCTGTTTGCTCTACAAAGCTATGATCTAGGGTACCCCCATCCTGTTGAGGATAACTGTACAACAAAAAAATACTTTATTATTTTTTTTCTTCTAAAAATAGTCATACTTTACTAATTTGAGGTGAAGAAAAATAAATATGACTTCAGAATGTTTTTATTAGCTTTATTTTTTGTGCTATACTACTTGCACTATATATACTGTAGTAATATAGTCATGGGAAATGCAGTTTTAAAATAGTCTGATATTTTCTGATATAACATTAATAACAGTTGTTTCAATTCAAACATTTGTGAATAAGAACACAAAATTAAATTGCAAATAAGTATACAAAGCAAAACAATTTACAGTAACTGAAGGAACTATCTTAAATACTGTAGTAGCCTATTCATGATAGTGCTTTCTTTTTCCCTTTTCCTTGTTGTTTGTACTCCTGTTTTGGGGCATCTCTTGTCAATGTCCAACACTAGTCAGCAAGCATAGAAGGGTTTCACCTACCCTGATCTTTGTTTCATTGCTAAAATACTGAATTACTGTATCTTACTGAAATAGCTTGCTGTGCTTGTCACTCTAATTGATACGTTTCTAAACCCTCATAGATTGTATCTTTAACGTAGTGTTGAGCAGTATGTTAGGGGAATAATGAAAACGTTTTAATGAAATGGGTGATTTAAAAGTTTTAGTAGGCAAGACATTGAAATAATGGGTTTTAGATTTTCAGTATATGCATGCCTGTATGGTTGGAGTGAGATTCCTGGTCTTATAAATGATGTACAAACATAAGAACCAATAATTGTAAAAATAAGACAAGTTTAATAAAAAATAAAAATTACTGTACAATATGAGTGATATACACTCCTATGCAGATATGACCAAAAACAAAACAAAAATATTTGTAATTGGTTATATTTGTGAAAGCGTGTATATACAGTAGCTCATATTGTATTTTTATGCCATATTTTTACCATTATTGATTCATATGTTTGTACTGCACCCTTTATTTCCTGTATCTTGGCAGCAGTAGTTTTTGTGGTTTTCATTATTGTTACTTGGAAAAATTGTCAAATTCTTCAATAGCACTACTTGGCTGCAGGGCTACAGTTAATTGTTATGAGTCACTTTCTCATACACTGACCTCTCTTGAGTGCCACGTCTTTTTGTTTCCTGTTTCAATACATTAGTGCCTGGCTAACTAAACAAACCTGAATACTTGCACAAAACTACTTTCAAGCTCAAACACAGGTACAGTATAGTGACACTTTTGGTATCCAGTACACCCATATCTCCATCCCATTACTGGTAACCATGGGCACAGATCACCACCTAGGTAGGTGTCTACAAATGTAATGACTTTGACATATTTCTTAACCACTTAACTGACGATTTTTCCCTTCAAAAGCGTTAACAACATTGTTTTTTAAAATTTATTTTATTTAATAAAGTTGAAAAAGTATTTTTTTAAATATTTAAACATTATATTATGCACATCTGCAGAACGGATCTCCTCGTCAAAAACGGGGGGGACAGGGTGGGATGGCGCAGTTGCATGAAATCTGACCATGCCAGTTAAGTGTGGCTATAACACTTTTATTAAATGGTTGTCATAACACTGCAAACTTAGCAATACATAGGAAACGCTACAGCCCATCTAAATTACAGTCATAGTTGCTCTTCTCCGGGTGAAGCATCTAGCTCTGCAATCTCAATAATTTCTTCTAATCATGCCAACAAGACTGTGGACAAGACTGATGTCTCCCTGGTTTGGTAGGGACCAACTAGCATTAGACAAACAGAATATTTCAGTCACTATACAGTATCTCAGGCAACACTGAATCAGCACAACAGAAGCCATAACTCATATTTAGAACTATTCAGCTCCCATTATTGATGTCTTGGGTAATGTTCCTATTATGTTCATTTCATTTTCCACAGTGGTATGTTCTCAGAACAGTGAGGGCATCATACTATTGTTTTCATCCCAATTGGTGCCCCAGTACCTTCTGAGCTGGAAATGATGGTTGGCTCTTCAATCACACTGTGATTGGCTCTATGTAGTCTTCAGACCATCCATGCAATGGGCATAAAAGGGCATAATCACTTATGCATTACTTCCAAGTAATGTTTTTTTGTACAGTCAACTCTTCCAAGCAACCAGCCAACACTTCTGAGGAGAATTATCTGACCACTGAAGCACAGTCAGATTGCTGGAAGTAGTACAAGTCAGTATTTATTGTTTGTGTGGTGCTTTAACTTTGTGTAGGTCTAATGATGATAACATGTCCAGTTGACTAATAGTAAAATGACATTATGAAACATCTAAAATATAATATTTACAACACAATAACAAGCATATCTTCAAGCATTTAATCAGGTTCCAGCATATAAAAGACAGAACCTTAGATACATAACACATTTTAGGAGATTCAAAAACATCACACAACTATAGTTGAAAATGTACCTGATTAAAATGACAGTTTAGAAAAGGTGTAAATGTAAGATGCAGCAGATGACAGACGGGAATTACATAACTGCTATTTGACACCAAAGTCATAACCCACAATAATATTCCAGATGGTTATATCAAATCAGTACTTCTAAATTGTGTATTCTGATGGTTGGTGAGTTAAAGAAATTTGAGAAAATCTATAGCTTTTGATATATTCTGGCAACACAACTTGGAATATCTGCAACTCCTCATGTACTGTATATATAACTCTTTTCTACCATGTCCATCCACCATTGTTTATCTTCTCATGGTTTACTCTGTGTTGGCATAAATGTGCTCTTCAACCTTTATGTCACTTTTATTCTGAAATAAATAAATAAGCCTTGTCACAGTGAATATATAATTTATGAAATAATATTTATTAAAGAGAAAAGTAAGATAATATGGAATGAAACATCCCCTTGCTATTATATAGCTGAAACACTGCATTTTTTGAATATTGGGAACATAAATGTGCAAATATCTTCATATCAAATATTAGCAACATGGACGTACAGTATAGAGGTCACAAAATATATTCAGTGGAAATTAATCATTTTCTCAAATTGATGCAAAATATACATTATACTACATGGTCTGTCTGTTGATGCTGATGAGAAAGGTCATCTCCCATGATTACAAATCAAGCAGAAAATATGTAAGACAAGGGTTAAAACCCCTCAGAAAATATCTTCATTCAAATATGTCACCGATAATATACAATACTTTTCTATAAAAAGCTACCTTGATATATGTCTGAAGTTATGCACAATTGAATTTGAAGCAAAAACAACAACATATTTTTAATTTACTGCATATTTTCTAAAAAGTTGAAATACAGTTGTAATTTTATTCTTACATGTATATGTATTACAGTGTATGGTTTTACCTGATAAATAGGACAATGTGTTGAATTGAAAGTAGGTGTTGGTTGTGTATTCACTCCGCACTTGTATTTCCATTTCCTAAATTGAGAATAAACATGTTATACAACATATCTTGTTTTCACCAGGCAATAGTTGTTGAAGTTTTCATAGTCAGTCTACAAGTACAAGATCTCTTTGTGAAAACGTGTTATATGAAAAGGTCAGAAAACCATAAAAAAAATGTTAACCATGACTGTTGTTCAGTAAGAATATCCTATTCACAGAAATAATCATTGAGCAACTCTTACAAGAAGTCACTATGAGGAATGTTGGAAATGTCAAGATTAGAAACAGAAGCTGTTACTGACTTTTGGATATACTGGTGGAAAGTAGTAGGTTACAATTCAGTTACAACAATCTACATACACTGTCTTTTGCTGTTACTCATGATAGATACACCTTAGAGGATTGTGGGAAGTGGTTGGATAAAAATTAGGTTACCCATATTTATGGATATTATATTGCTCATTCCTTTCTATGAATCATAGAATGGCCACATTTTTGGAACGACAACTGGCCTCACTAATCATTTACCATTTTACCTGGAGTGCTGATTACACAGTCAGAAAATACCCTAAACCTTGGCAAATATGGATATTTGTGGCTACTTATTCTGTCAGTTTTAAAATGATAATAATCAGTTTAAGGTACTTTACATATGATCTTCCCTACAAATTGCTGAAGTGAGTGGCTTGTGGACTATTAAGGCATGATTTGAACAACAAGTCACCGATCCATGACTTTGGTAATAGGGTCAGATATTCATCATCTCCAGAGACCGTCAGGTAAATCAATACACTAATGTGTCAATTATTTTGTAGGACAACCTGTAGCAACTACTGTAGTTTATTTAGTCATAAGGTGCAGACTTCACTTCTAAGTTTAGCTTTGGTAATACTTTACTAATTCCTCTATATGGCCTCCTCAGTAAGGCTGCAAGGCTTTCCCATTGGCAAATACCTGAACATATAATTGACATAAAACTATTGTGAATAGTACATAAGTGGAATATGACCGGTCAACAGAAACCTTGCCCACAAGACCAGTTATGGAGATTCTCTTAATAAACAATAAAGATACTGCATACAACCCATGTGTAAAGTGCCTGTTGGTTCATAAGCAATAAATCAGTTGAGTACGTTGAATATATCAGATTTTTAACCAATTTAATGCTGCTAGTTATTACAGCACTTACCTTATAACACATATAGTTGCTGTAAAGACGATCACTATGATAACAACTAAAGATCCCCCATACATTAGAACAACAGTGTAAAGTGGAGAAATCCCTAAAGAGAAACAATTATATAAAATATAAAAACAATTGTTATTAAATCATTATAAAGTCATAATATTTAAACATAATAATATGAAAAAAAACATGTATTTATCATTAATATTCAACCTCTAAGTTTATTTAATGCTTGAAAATGAAATGCAATAATAAATGTATTTTCAAATATAATACTTGAATGGTTTCTTGATATTACATTGGTCTCTAGAATATTGGATCTGACAAATGCCAGGTCGAGAGGTTGTTCCTCTCCCTTCTGTCCACTAAACTCACCACAGCTGCAACATTCAGCCAGTTCCTCTCCTCACCATGGGTCCTCCCTTCATTTTCCTGTAGTGAGGGAGGGGTTGATGGGGGAGGGAGGAGCACCCCAAACCACTTCCTACTGTGTATGTACTGTATGTCTCAGGACAGACCATCCATGATTGTTATATACTGTAGATAATTGTAAAGATATTTAGTTATTTTGTGTTCTAATAAGATTATTGATATTGCCAAATTTCTAAATCATAATTCTTCTGAATGCCATAAAGTATGTAATAGTTTGTAAAGTAGCAGCGAGAACAGGTTAAATGGTCTTTCAGAAGAAGTTTCCTTTTGCATTAATATGGCAAATATGCTACTGCTTAAAACAAAGGAATCTATATTTTTATTTTCCAAAAGCTATAAACATGTAATGGAACAAACATGGGCCTAATTCAGACCTGATTGCAGTAGCAAATTTGTTAGCAAATGGGCAAAACCATGGCCCTCATTCCGAGTTGTTCGCTCGGTAAAAATCTTCGCATCGCAGCGATTTTCCGCTTAATGCGCATGCGCAATATTCGCACTGCGACTGCGCCAAGTAAATTTGCTTTGCACTTAGTAAATTTACTCACGGCTTTTTCATCGTTCTGGCGATCGTAATGTGATTGACAGGAAATGGGTGTTACTGGGCGGAAACAGGCCGTTTTATGGGCGTGTGGGAAAAAACGCTACCGTTTCCGGAAAAAACGCAGGAGTGGCCGGAGAAACGGAGGAGTGTCTGGGCGAACGCTGGGAGTGTTTGTGACGTCAAACCAGGAACGACAAGCACTGAACTGATCGCAGATGCCGAGTAAGTCTGGAGCTACTCAGAAACTGCTACGAGGTGTGTAATCGCAATATTGCGAATACTTCGTTCGCAATTTTAAGATGCTAAGATTCACTCCCAGTAGGCGGCGGCTTAGCGTGAGCAACTCTGCTAAAATCGCCTTGCGAGCGAACAACTCGGAATGACCTCCCATGTGCACTGCAGGGGGGGCAGATGTAACATGTGTAATAAGAGTTAGATTTGGGTGGGGTGTGTTCAAACTGAAATCTAAATTGCACTCTAAAGGGCCGTACTGACTGGGAGATTTCCCCAGAGATGTATGCTGAGTGGTCTAGCACAGACCGCTCAGCACACATCTCTCCCCATCTCTCCCCCCGCAGGCAGGCCAACCTAGCACCAGCGATAGCAAAGCATCAATGTCACCGACACCCCTACACACGGAGCAATGTTCAGCTAATTTCTAAGCAATCTAGTGTGTACCCCCCTTAAAATGAAAGCCACCAGTATTTACCCTGCACAGAAACAATATAACCCACCCAAATCTAACTCTCTCTGCACATGTTATATCTGCCCCCCTTCCCCCTGCAGTGCACATGGTTTTGCCCATTTGCTAACAAATTTGCTGCTGCGATCAGGTCTGAATTAGGCCCCTGGTCCATTAATGTCTCATACTAGAAAAATGCAGCATGGTCCATTTTTACCAGTATATGTTTACAGAAACAGATACTTTTGGAGAACACCTCTTACATAGACAGCTAGAAAAAGAAAGCATAGATTTTTCCTGATTTAAAATAAGACACACCTACAGTATTCCCAGGGGGTAGGCAATATCTGAAATCCTGCTTTATATAATACTCCTTTTCCAACAAAGTCCTTAGTCTAACCTGGCATTTGGAACATGGGTCCAAGCCTGGTTAGACCCAGGACTTACCCACTACAGTGTCGATCCGGGGAATATACCCATGTCAGTGGCATTTACACTGCACACTGGTGCAGTCTCTTTTGGCTGGCGCTTGGAGATGACATTTTCTATACAGAACAGAGGGTTAAAAGTACTGCTACAAACCGAGTCCCAATGGATTCACAGAATGGGTACCCTGGCACCCAGAGGACTTAATTATCATCTTGGTCTGAATAATTGTTTGGAAGTTGTATTTATATTATGTAGCTTTACTGTACATTTTAGACAACATTATATGTGGATATATTCTTTATCTAGTAATACCTTTTGGTAAGAAATCTATTATGGTCTCAGCTGTATGGATTCGGGTATTTATTATAATATCATTGTACATCCCTGTCTGTGCTTGCTACATAAATGGTGTATTAATTATGCATATATTGTATAATTAAGTATAAACCGTATTTATTGAGTGTAATATGCTGATGTTTATGCTTGAATATTATCCATTATATCTGTGTTTAGAGTTGCTATGACAACAGTTCACGATGCGTCACCAGGGGAGCCGCGATGAGCACGGTGCACGGTAATGTCATCATTAGGTGCCGCCAGGCCGGGTGCGTGGACCCGCTGCCTGAATGGCGCCACTTCACTTTGGGTTATCTCTTTATAAGGTAAGATTGTACACTTTTTATTTAGCCTAATGAAAATGCCTCAATAAAGGCATTGAAATGTTGCATTAATCTTGTGTCTGTACCTGATTATTTGGAGCCTGGAGTGCCACACCTACAGCTTTGAACATTTTATATATTTTTATTATAATTATTATTATTATCCTTTATTTATATGGCGCCACAAGAGTTTCGCAGCACCCAATTACAGAGTACATACAGTATGCACATAATCAAAACAGGAAAACAGTCACCTAAAATTGAAGACAATATAGGACAAGTACAGGGTAACTAAACATAACTACATCAGTAGATGACACTGAGATAAGAATCAAGATGGCTGAAAACTGTCGGATTTGGGCAGTTGAGGATCATTGAAGTAAGAAAAGGATAAGCACATGAGGGAAGAGGGCCCTACTCGTGAGAGCTTACATTCTAAAGGGGAGGGGCAGGCAGACAGACAGGGGTGACACAGATGGGGTAGACTGAGCGTGGGACAGAGGGTTAGGATGAGATTTGGCTGGGTCTGGTAAAGAAGTGGGTCTTAAGAGCCCATTTAAAGCTGTGTTTGACTTTCTTCATCATAACCTACTATATGTTGGTCCTTATCTGTGATTGGTAGTGGAGCTATTACGTTTAATCCTTTCTAGGAACTTTTTCATATATGACAGCAAATTCTACCTGCAGCATGTCGGCAGAAATGTATTCTGCAGCAGGACCAGTGGCGTAACTACTGCCCCCGCAGCCCTCGCGGTGGCTTGGGGGCGAGGGGCTGCGGGGGCGCCACTGATTTACAGCAGACTGACATGCGGACGAGCGTCCGCATGTCAGTCTGCAGTCTCCTTCCCTCCGCCGCTTTTTGGAGGGACACAGAGGGCACAGCGCGCCTCCCTGTGTCCCTCCTGCTGCATCATCTCCGGCGGCCACGGGTCTAATAGGGGAAAGTGCCGTCCGTGAGCTCTAATTGGCTCACGAACCGGCACTTCCCCCTATTAGACCCGCAGCCGCCGGAGATGATGCAGCAGGAGGGACACAGGAGAGGTGAGCTGTGCCCTCCGTGTCCCTCCAAAAAGCGGGCGGGGGGGGGATATCTGGCACTGGGGGGAATATCTGGCACTGGGGCATATATGGCACTGGGGGGAATATCTGGCACTGGGGCATATATGGCACTGGGGGGGAATATCTGGCACTGGGGGCATATATGGCACTGGGGGCATATATGGCACTGGGGGCATATATGGCACTGGGGGCATATATGGCACTGGGGGCATATATGGCACTGGGGGGGGGAAATCTGGCACTGGGGGGAATATCTGGCACTGGGGGGGAATATCTGGCACTGGGGGCATATATGGCACTGGGGGGAATATCTGGCACTGGGGGCATATATGGCACGGGGGGAATATCTGGCACTGGGGGCATATATGGCACTTGGGGGGAATATCTGGCACTGGGGGCATATGTGGCACTGGGGGCATATTTGGCACTGGGGGGGAATATATGGCACTGTGGGCATATGTGGCACTGGGGGGCATATGTGGCACTGGGGGGGAATATCTGGCACTGGGGGCATATATGGCACTGGGGGGGAATATCTGGCACTGGGGGCATATATGGCACGGGGGGAATATCTGGCACTGGGGGCATATATGGCACTGGGGGGGAATATCTGGCACTGGGGGCATATATGGCACTGGGGGGGAATATCTGGCACTGGGGGCATATATGGCACTGGGGGCATATATGGCACTGGGGGGGAATATATGGCACTGGGGGCATATGTGGCACTGGGGGGGAATATCTGGCACTGGGGGCATATATGGCACTGGGGGGGAATATCTGGCACTGGGGGCATATATGGCACGGGGGGAATATCTGGCACTGGGGGCATATATGGCACTGGGGGGGAATATCTGGCACTGGGGGCATATCTGGCACTGGGGGGGAATATCTGGCACTGGGGGCATATATGGCACTGGGGGCATATATGGCACTGGGGGGGAATATATGGCACTGGGGGCATATCTGGCACTGGGGGCATATGTGGCACTGGGGGGGAATATCTGGCACTGGGGGCATATGTGGCACTGGGGGCATATATGGCACTGGGGGGGAATATATGGCACTGGGGGCATATGTGGCACTGGGGGGGAATATCTGGCACTGGGGGCATATATGGCACTGGGGGGGAATATCTGGCACTGGGGGCATATATGGCACGGGGGGGATATCTGGCACTGGGGGCATATATGGCACTGGGGGGGAATATCTGGCACTGGGGGCATATATGGCACTGGGGGGGAATATCTGGCACTGGGGGCATATATGGCACTGGGGGCATATATGGCACTGGGGGGGAATATATGGCACTGGGGGCATATCTGGCACTGGGGGCATATGTGGCACTGGGGGGGAATATCTGGCACTGGGGGCATATGTGGCACTGGGGGGGGATATGTGTACCTGGCACATGGGGGGGGCTATATTTGGCACTGGGGCATGTGAGTACCTGGCACCGTGGGGGAATATCTGGCACTGGGGACATATGTGGCACTGGGAGCACAGCCCTAGCAACAAGGACTACCTCCTAGCAACGAGCATGACACCCAGTGCATGAAACACCTGGCAACGAGCATGACACCCAGTGCATGAAACACCTGGCAACGAGCATGACACCCAGTGCATGAAACCCCTGGCAACGAGCATGACACCCTGAGCATGAAAACCCCTGGCACCGTGCATGGAACCAAGAGCATGAAACCCCTGGCAACGAGCATGACACCCAGTGCATGAAACCCCTGACAACGAGCAGGTAATTGAAAAGTAATTAGAAGCATTACTGTAGGACTTAATGTGTAATGGGCATTACGGTGTGTGGCATAACGTATCACGGACATTGCGGTGTGTGTCATAATGTGTCACAGGCATTACGGTGTATGGTATACTATATCGCGGGCATTGTGATATGTGGTATAATGTCTCAGGGTCATTGCAGTGTGTGGCATAATGTATCACGGACATTGCGGTGTGTGTCATAATGTGTCACAGACATTGTATGTGCTATAATGTATCAGGGGCATTGCAGTGTGTAGCATAATGTATAACGGGCATTGCGATTCCTGTCATAATGTGTCACAGACATTACGGTGTGTGGCATAATGTGTCACAGGCATTACGTTGTGTGGCATAATGTGTCGGGGGCATTACAGTGTGTGCATATTGTATCATGTGCATTATTGTGTGCGGCATAATGTCTAAGGGCCATTGCAGTATGTGGCATAATGTATACTGGGCATTACTATAAGGAGGAAAAATGACAAATAATGTAAGGGGCATGAATCAGGATTATTTTTCTTTCCTGTGGTGGCCAACGTATGGGCGTGCAGGTTGCAAAACTGGGGTATAAGGTAGTCTTTTCCTGCAATGCCACGCCCCTTTATGCAAAACCACGCCCATTCCAATGAAACCACACCCCTTTTTGGGGGCGCGCGCCGAAGGCGCGCGCATATTTATCCATTTCTTGCTCCCAATTATGGAGCATGAAGGGGGGGGGGGGCGCCGAAGAATTTTTTGGCTTGGGGGAGAAAAATTTCTAGTTACGCCACTGAGCAGGACAATGACCCCACACATACAGCCAATGTTATTAAGAACTATCTTTAGTGTACAGAAGAAAAAGGAGTCATGGAAGTGATGAAATGGCCCCCACAGAGCCATGTTCTCAACATCAACAAGTCTGTCTGGGATTATATAAAGTGACAGAATGATTTGAGCAAGCCTACATCCACAGAAGATCTGTGGTTAGTTCTCCAAGATGGTACAACCTCCCTCCCAAGTTCCTTCAAAAACTGTATGCAAGTGTATCTAGAAGAACTGATGCTGTTTTGAAGGCAAAGGGTGGTCCCAACAAATATTGATTTAATTTAGATTTTTCTTCTGTTCATTCACTTTGTATTTTGTTAATTGATAAAACATTTTTTACTATTAAAACTTCTATTTTTTAAAGCATTCTTATTTGCAGCATTTTTTTTACACCTGCCTAAAACTTTTGCACAGTACTGTATATTACAATGTACAGTATTTATTTCATTCGATTTCTTATCTAGTTCCTCAGAGATTTTTTAGCCAAGTGCACTCAGTGATAGTACGATATATTTGGAAAAATAAGCCCCCTCGAGTAGCATATTGTCGTCTGACTGGGATTAGAAAGCTTGGAGGTCTGGAGGCTCCTGATGTAAAGAAATACCAATCTGCCTGCCTAGTGGCACAGATAAGTGATTGTTTGTTACCTAATGGCACAAAGCAGTGGGTTGATCTAGAGAAAGAGTTGTATCCGCACTTCCCACTGTTTGATCTATTGAGGACTTCTACTCAGCAGAGGCCTTTCTCACTGATTACTCCCCGTGCCATTTCAGACTCCCTTAAAGCGTGGAATGCTACAGTGATTTCTTCCAAAACTATCTCTCTACCTTCTCAGAAACTGTCTTTGTCTGCTCTCTCTAGATTAATACCAGATCTTAATCTCTTTAAATGGATATCTTTTGGTATAGATACTATTGCTGAGTTAGTACACAGATCTACAATTACCCTTTTTCTACACTACAAAGTCAATATAATCTCCTCCATAGAGAGTTGTTTACATACTGTATTATCACATTATCCATTGGATATCCAGCTCACTTAGATCTTCTGGACCACTGCTTTTACCACCCTCCCATGGCAGGCTCCAGGCAGATTCCTCACAAGCGGCCGCGTACTGGGCGCCGCTATTTGTGGCCGTCATATTGTGTTCACATGCCTGGAGCAGGCCCGGCCCTGATCACAGCTGTCTGCCCCGGCTCCCAGCAGTGGACGCAATGATGGGAGAGTGTTGTGGGCGGGCCAAGGCTGGGCTCAGTGAATTTGTGTGTAGCACCTGGCCTGCCCGAGCAGCCACGCCTCCCTCTCGACACACCCACCACCTATCTCTGGACACTGTGCTCTCCTCATCTCGATCAACTCCCCATAATGCCAGTGAGGGCGTGACATCATTGCACACAGCATTCTGCGGAAGCGCTGGTGGGAGAAGAGACAACCGAGGAGCGGGGAAGATGGAGGAGCAGCGGCAGCCCCAGTGACGGTGTGTCCTGTACTGCATGCGCCCGCCCATCCACCAACAAGCACTAGCAGGTCTGCAGTCTGCCTGCCTGAGCCACAGTCCAGGATCCAGGCACCAGCGGCAGCACAGCACACGGCCAGCATGAGCACTTCAGGGAGAGTGCTGCCCCCCAGCCATGGTGATAAAGAATGTATACATGCCCTGGCTGACTCTCTCTGTCCTCTTTCTCTCTGTCCTTGTCCCTCCTCTCTCTCTTTTCTTGTCCTCACCCCCCCTTCTCTCTTTTGTCCTCGCCTCTCTCTTTTTTTTTGTTCTCACCCCCCTCTCTTCTCTCTCTTTTCCTAACTCCTCTCTCTCTCTCTTGTACTCACCCCCCTTTCTCTCTATTTTGTCCTTACCCCCCTCTCTTTTGTCCTCACTCCCTCTCTCTTTTGTCCTCACTCCCTCTCTCTCTCTTTTGTCCTCACTACCTCTCTCTTAGTCTTCACCCCCTCTCTGTATTTTGTCCTCACCCCCCTCTCTTCTCTCTCTTTTCCTAACCTCTCTCTTTTGTCCTCACTCCCTCTCTCTCTCTTGTCTTCACCCCCTCTCTGTATTTTGTCCTCACTCCCTCTCTCTTTTGTCATCACTTCTCTCTATCGCTCTCCCTCTCTCTCTCTCTCTCTCTCTCTCTCTCTCTGTCATCCTCAACTCTCTATCTCTCTTTCACTCGTCCTCACCCCTCTCTTTCTTGTCCTCACATCTTTCTCTTTCTTGTCTTCCAGATGTATACATGCCCTGGCTGACTATCTCACTCTCTCTCTGTCCTCTCTCTCTCTGTCCTCATCCCACTCTCTCTGTTTCTCTGTCCTCACCAGCCCCCTCTCTCTTTTCTTGTCCTCACCCCCTCCTTATCTCGTCCTCACCTCTCTCTCTCTCTCCTTTCTTTATCTCTCTTTCTCTTTGGCCTCTCTCTCTCTTGTCCACAATTCACAGCTACTTCCATAGCGGCTCTATAGTGGTGTAATGTGTATAAGGAGCTCTACTATGGCATAATGTGTGTAAGCGGCTCTACTTTGGTGTAATGTGTCTAAGGGTTCTGACGTGGCGTAACATGTACAGTATAAGCGGCTCTACTGTGGTGTAACGTGTATAAGGGGCATTACATTGTGGGGCATACTAAGGTGTAAAGGGCATTATTATGTGGGCATATTAATTGCACGGAGCATTACTGTGTGAGGTGTGATATGGTGCAAAGGGCATTACTGTGTGGGCATATTAATTGCAAGGAGCATTACTGTGTGAGGTGTGATATTGTGCAAGGGGCATTACTGTGTGGAGACCAATAGAACCATACTTCAATTATCGTCTGCTGTGCGGATTTGAAAAACGGTCCCCACTTTGGAGTATATTTGTAAACTGGGATTGCATATAACAGAGATATTTTACAAGGATCTGCTATATGACATTAAGCAATATCCTGGAGTTTCAAGGAAATTAATTAGGAACAGCGCTGTGGATTCCTTTTTGGTCTGTTATTTTCAAATATGTGTATCTGGTACTGCACTATTGGGGTCATTATGTGTATCTGGCACTGCACTACTGGGGTCATTATGTGTATCTGGCACTGCACTACTGAGGTTATTATGTGTATCTGGCACTGCACTACTGGGGTCATTATGTGTATCTGGCACTGCACTACTGGGGTCATTATGTGTATCTGGCACTGCACTACTGGGGTCATTATGTGTATCTGGCACTGCACTACTGTGATCATTATGCGTATCTGGCACTGCACTACTGGGGTCATTATGGGTACCTGGCAATCTACTGGGGTCATTATGCGCATCTGGCAATCTACCGGGGTCATTATGCGCATCTGGCAATCTACCGGGGTCATTATGCGTATCTGGCAATCTACTGGGGTCATTATGCGTATCTGGCACTATACTGAAACATTATGTGTATCTGGCAGTATACTGGATACATTATGTGTAAGGAGCACTACTGTGGGAGTTATATGTAAAGATGCTAATTGATTGTGTAGGGGGGGTGAAAATATATACATTTATAGTTTGATATCATAATATAAAGTTGTGTGGCCACGCCCACTTTCCCAGGATCGTGCGCATTGAGGGGGTAGTGTGCTTCAAAATTTCTCGCTCTGGGTGCTAGTAGCCCTGGAGCCGGCCCTGCACCCTCCAAAATACTGTATTAGCAAAAGTCTTATCCAGTAATTTCAGAGGTTCTATAAGATTTTGGTATTCTACAGCTCAGGATACTGAACTGGGTGTTTAATTGTCTGCACAATTAAAATGGGAAACAGATTTAAATTGTACTTTTACCCAGCAACAATGGGAGTTAACTTACCTCACATCACATAGTATGTCTAAATGCAATAACCATGTCAAAATGCACTTTAAATGGCTGAATAGACTTTATTTTTCGCCAGCCAAACTTCATCAACTCTGGCCAACTCAATCGAAATTCTGTGGGAGGAATTGTTTGGAAATTGGTGATATATTTCATATCATTTGGTCATGCTCTAAAATCCGATAGCTCTGGAGGGATGTTTTTCTCTGGCTTTTAATGTTCTCCATATCACCTTCCAAGAGTCGCCTTTATTAGCATTACTACATTTCTACCCAAAAGATATTTCCAATGCAAACCGCTATGTGTTAGGACATATTTTTATTGCTACTATAGCTCCAATAGCTCAGGACTGGAAAAATCCATCCGCCCATCACTTCTTAAAATCATTCATAAAATCCACTATGCCTTCCAGATGGAGACCCTGTGGTTACCTTACACTTTTAATGCAACTTCTCCCCTAGTTAAATGGTTTAGTTGGCATGAGTATTCTAAAGTAGGAGAAGGGGCTAAGAGTCTCCTGGATGCAGATTGAACATCCGGCATGGAAGATTAGAATTTCTATTATTGTGGTTTCGATTCGAATGTCATTTTTCTTTATTGTATCACTGACCTGCATGTTGGATATAAAGTATCTCTTATACTTCTACTATATGTATAATTGATTTTGAAAGCATTGTTGTCTCCCCCGTTTTAACCATTCTGCCCCCATAATGCCACATCACCGCCCCACAAACACACCTGCCTATCAATCAGGCAGAGGTGTTCGCATCAATGCAATGCGACCTGAATGAGGGCCTAAATAAGGAGGAAGCACAGTCCCGAATTACTGTGTTTGAGTGGTTTGCAGATTTTGGCACAGGATGGTCCCTGAAACACAAGAAGTGCTGTAGCTGACCTACAGTATGTCTACCATCACTGAGGACAACATTGCTGCCATGTGGGCCATAGTTATGGGGGATGCCAGGTTGACCATGGCCCAGTTATAGAAGGAGATAGGCATATCATTGTTATCCATCCACTTGATAATCCAAGAAAAACTTGTCCTGAGCAAGGTTTCTGTATGCTGGGTGCCCCATCAGCTGACTCGAGAGCAGAAGGAGGCCTGGGTAACTTCACTTGTTGCCACAACATGCTGGCCAGGTTTGATCGTGGTCACTCAAACTCTGTCTGGGAGATCATCCTTGGTGATGAATCCTGGATCTACAGTTTCATCCTCGAGACCAAACAACAGTCAGCCCAGTGGACCCCAGCAGGAGGTGCGCCGCCACAGAAGTTCCGATGTGAGCACTGTGTAGTTAAGCAGATGATCACTGTTTTTGTGGCTGAGACTGGTCATGTAGCTTCTGTACCCCTCATGCATCATTAGGGACTGGTACACCAACCAATGCCTGTCACAAGTGCTGGAAGCCATTTCCAGGCAACATCCAAGAACATGTCCTCATAGTGCTCTTCTTCATCATGACAACAAACTTGCTTGCAAGTCCAGGAAAGTGGTGAATTTTCTGGCCCATGAACACATTCAGGAGCTAGGTCATCTGCTGAACAGTCCACACCTGGCCCACACCATTTTTGAGACACCGGAAGCTGTGGTGGAGACCTTCATCCAGCATGTAGAAGACATACCTGCTTCAGACTGGTCCACTGCTACACCAAATGGTTTGAGTGCATGAAACTTTGCATAGACTCCTCTGGCAAATACTATAAAAAAATGTAATGTTCAATTTGTTTGTAAATGTAACCCTTTTTGTGAAACTTATCGCTCACCCCTCATATACTGTACAAATGTGACTTTCAGCATTGTGAAACAATGCTCATTTAAATGGGTTGAAAATAAAGTTAAGTTACTTAAATATGTAAAATGTATATGTAATTTACTGTACTTATAGGTGAAAAGGAAACATTTTGCAGTCATGCCATACCTCAGTTATAACATGGGGCCAGTGGACCAGAGAGCTACAGCTAGCAATGAGTGTGGTCTTGAGCTGTACCCTTCCTCTGTAACACATTTACCTCCCTCACTTCTGTAGTAGCATTGATAACCCAATAACCCACCTGAAGCAGCACATTATTCTGTCTGCCCCCACATAGCAATACATTCCCCATGCAGTGAGATCATCTATTTAACAAATGATAATCTGGCAGCAAATAAGGTTTCATTCTGATTCACTGTGACCTGTAAAAACAAATAGTTTGAGTAGGGATTGGGAAAGTCCCTACCCACTTATCTACAGAGATGGGTGCTCATAAATTCTGCATTTGTTCTTTATCCTGTTTGTCACAAAAATTCTCACAAAGACCCCTATTTCTGTATAGTGAGCAATTTGAAAATCCGTTTTAGAAATATTAGAGAACAGCAGATTCCAAATGAAGCCTTGCAGGGCTGATGTCATACAAATTGGAAGGGGAGATTTATCAAAGCAGTAGAGTAGAAGTGATGCCCATAACCACCTTTCAGATTCCAGCTATCTTTTTCTAGAATGTGCTCTATAAAAAATATGATAGTTAAAACCTAGTTGCTTGAAATGGGCAACACATTCACTTTTATATTTTAGAATTTTTGATCCTGATGAAAATGCCTCTATAAGTAAAGGCATTGAAATGTTACACCGACTGAGCCTGTGTTGGTTGAAGTTTGTTGGAGTGCCGCACCGCTGCTATTGTATAATTTCTTCTGTGAGGGCACCCAACTAAGCACTGATTTCAAAGTGGCTGTGCCGGACCCTTTTACTATTGTCTATTTTAGAAGTTTTAATAAATCTCCCCCTAAGTTTTTCAACTTTTTACTTTCCACATCAGATTATTATTATTCTCATAATTTATTTATGTGATATGTCCATAGCGCCAGAGAGGAAAACAACAATAAGCACACAAAAAACTAATATATTCATACAGACAGCAAAAGACGGGAAAAAACTGTGATTTACAGTATATATGATTGATTGATTGATTGATTGATTGATTGATAACAATAACAGTCCATGAACCAAGTGCAGACAGAGAGTATTAGAAAGCAGAAGGCCCTGCACATGAGAACTTAAGTTCTGGGGGGGGGGGGGGGGGTGTACTAGGAGGTGAATTTGAAGAGATACAAAGAGAGGAAAGAGGTCTACCTTTAAGATTGTGAGGGGGATTGTCTGGTAGGCTTGTTGAGCAGGTGTGTTTTCAGGGAGTATTTGAAACCCCGCAGGCTGGTTGAGAGGCTTAAGGAATGAGTTACAGAGGATGGGAGCAGCACAGAAATTGTCTTGTATGTGGGAGTGGAGAGAGTAATAAACAAGGAGAAGAGGCACGGTAGAGTGGACTGAGAAGAGCTTGGATAAGCAGGGGAGGAGTTAAATGCTTTTAAAAGTGAGTATGAAGGTGAGGCAAGGGAAAGGGAGCCAGTGATGTTGAAATGATAAGCAGTAGCTTTGAGGATAGATTTTAGTGGGAGGATGAGAAGAAGAGTAGAGTAAGACCCAGAGGCGAATTTAGGGGTCAGGGCGCCCCAAGGAACAACATTATTGGCCACCGCCCTCCCCCAAAAATATAAATGATGTCTCTTAGTACCTCATTACCCATTTCATAGCTTTCTTCAGTTCCCTCCATATCTCACTGTCCTCCCCCCTTCCACAGCTCACACTGCTCTCCACGCACCTCACTGCCCCTCACAGCTCACACTTTACCGCCCACATAACTGCTCCTCCCTTCATCAGATGTCCCTAATGATGCTCCCTGATACTGTGTTGCTGATGTACCCAGTATTGTGTGGGTTCATATTGCTGCCCACTTGCCATACAGCTGGCAGCACCTTGTTACCAGATAAAGGATGGCCTATGTGCGTGTTAATAGTATGGAAAGCTGTAATAGAGTTACTGTCCCAGATAGCTGCTGCTGGGGTTGTTATTATTATTATTATTATTATTATTATTATTATATAGTTGGAGGTACTCTAATGCACATTCTAGTGGAAGACCTAGATAATGGCTATAAAGCATTGTATTACTGTATAGGGTCAGTGCAGGGAGAAATAGATCTGGGGACCCTCAGGCAATAGACCACAGCTGCAATAACTGATCACATCACTCTACCTCCTACCCTTGCTATCTGGAGGAGACGGGCTTGCCAGGGGTATTACCCAGTTATTATCACACCGGGATAATGGAGTACAGAGGAGGGGGTGAAGATGCGATCACAGGGGGTGAGGGCTGGAGGTGGGAGGGGCAGTTGGCTGACAGTGTCTTAGTGCACACATCTGGGCAGTATCAGCAGCAGTTCAAGAGGCACTGCAGGCATTTGAGGAGGGAAGGGGCTGTCAGAGTTGGGGTAAGCAGCAGGTGCCCACTGCAGGTGCCTCCCGCTACCAATACTAAAGTTCGGGTAGCGGGGGGCAGGCAGTGCGTAGCCATGGGCTGTAAAAGCCCATTGAAATTGTATGGGGAAGCGGCACCTATATTGGTGTCTCAATGACAGGGGCGTGCATTCAGCCTACCTGAATGCACGCCCCTGTCAGTCCCCCAGATGTGATTGGACCAGCGGATCCAGTGGATCTGCTGGCCAGCGGGCACATGTGGCAGCACAACGCGGTGGGCATCGTGGCAGCGGTACCTGGCGGAGAAAGGGTGGCTGGCGGCAGACCTGGATCCAAAAGGACCCAGTCCCTGCCAGGCATTCTTCAGAGTTCTGCAGTGGAGAGCGGCTTCCCAATTAAAAAAAATGGCGCCTCAGCGTCATTTTTGAAATTCAAGATGGCCACCGCAAGCCAATCACGGCTTGCCACGTCATCGACCCGCCCCCTCAACTGGCTTATATAAGCCAGCGGCGAGGTAGTGGTGGTCAGGGAGGGAGCAGGCAAGAGCTCCCGAAGATAGAAGACGCCGGCCCATAGGTGAAGACGCCGGAATCCCTGGGGTTGCGAAGGCCATGCAAAAAAGCTTAAAGGCCGCCGCCCCCAGGCGAAGGTGCAGCTAAATAAACTATTACAACATTAGGTGTCTGTGCTTTTATTTGAATATTTTCTGTACAGGCAGACTACGGGTGCCAACGGGCCCTTAATGTCTGGGCATACTGGCACTTGTGGTTCTCCAAGTGCCAGTATGCTGGGGCAGGCTTGCTGGGACCTATAGGCCGCCTGTAAAGAACAATATTAGTACGCCATGAACCCTGCACCCACTGCCACCAGGGGTGCAGGGCATAGCACTAGGCTTTCAGCCCAGTGCTGGTTGTTGCTCAGGTGGGGGGACCCCATTTAAATTTTTGGGGTCCCCACTTTCTGAGGAATGCCAACCCTGGGCTGACTGGTTGGGATCCGGTCTGAAGATCGACAGTGTCTAGGTCGACAATGTTTAGGTCGACCACTATAGGTCGACAGTCACTAGATCGACATGGATGGAAGGTCGACATGGTTTCTAGGTCGACATGTGCTAGGTCGATAGGTCTAAAGGTCGACGTGAGTTTTTCACATTTTTTTTTTTTCATACTTAACGATCCACGTGGACTACGATTGGAACGGTAAAGTGTGCCGAGCGAAGCAAAGGCACCATGCCCGAAGCATGGCAAGCGAAGCGAGCCATGCGAGGGGACGCGGTGCACTAATTTGGGATCCCGGTCACTCTACGAAGAAAACGACACCAAAAAAAAAGAATCCTCATGTCGACCTTTAGACCTGTCGACCTAGCACATGTCGACCTAGAAACCCTGTCGACCTTCCATCCATGTCGACCTAGTGACTGTCGACCTATAGTGGTCGACCTAAACATTGTCGACCTAGACACTGTCGATTTGATGAACCACACCCGACTGGTTTAGGGGGTCTTTAATGTTATGGCAGGGGGTCCCACACTGATTGTCTCCCCTGCTATGGCATTATCCCCCCTGGCTGGTTCAGCCTAGTGCTGGTTTTGGTTAAATATGGGGAACCCTATGCTTTTTTTTTTTAGGGGGGAGTTTGCATGTCACTAAGTGCCTCCCCAGTCACTGCCCTCACCGCACATCACTGTGTATATATGAGCAAATGGTGAGGTGGGAGAGGTCAGGGGGATCAGTAGATTTGTGTATTGTCAGCATAGAGGTGGTAGTTGAGACAGAATGAGCTGATGAGATAACCAAGGAAGGAGTAGAGATAGAAAATGGAAGTCAGCCAAAAGCAGAGCCCTGCTGAACCACGAAGGGGAAGAGAGGGAGAGCTTGAGTTGGAAGTAGAGACAAAGAACAGTTATAATGTGAAAATACAGCCATGAGGGAGCAGTGTCACAAAGCCCAAAATTGATGTGAAGGAGAGGGTAATCATCTGAATCAAAGACAGCTGACAGGTCAAGGAGGATAAGTATAAAAGGGACCATTAGATTTAGCAGTGAGAAGGTCAATTGTAACTTTGGCATGGATAATTTTAATTGAGTGAATGGAGCAAATGCCAGTTTTAAGCAGGTCGTGGTAGCAGTGAGAGGGAAGGAAGGAAGGAAGACCAGCAGTCCCAACAGCTTAGATGCAAAGGGGAAGAGAGAAATATGTTGGTAGTTAGAGAGTGTGTTATCCAGAGGGACTTAGAATGTGTTATCCAGAGGGACTTAGAAGGAGGAATTGGGAATTTCTACCTAATCTACTCATTCAGCTTGGTGCCATCTGCCATTGACACCTTGCCATTGACACATTGAATTTATAGAAATTAATATATTAAAGAAGATGGTCACTTTATGAGAGGTGCCATAGAATAATAGCAGAAAATTGCCCATTGCAACCACTTGTCAACTTTTTGTTGAGAACTAAACTAAATTACTGTATGTTACCACTAATAAAAATGTTGTAAAACACGTAGCTCAGGCTGGATATTCTGTACTTGCTAAACTAAATTCCTAAAATGTTATCATTTGTGAAATAGAACACTTGGCAGTCTGGAATTCAGAACATTTCCCATTTTCTATACTTTTAGGAAATAACTATAAACACCAACTAGACTGGCACCAAGATTTGGGATCAGGTCTAGAATACCAGTACCACACATGAAAACATTTATCTTACCTTTCTTTAGATACACATTCACTGCAATGGTTTGGCTTTGATTCCCTGCATTGAAGTGACATTTGTAAAGACCTTTATCCATGCTAGCAGCTTGATAGATAAACATGGTAATGTTCTGCAGTATGGAACAGTTCACAATAGCACGGTTAATGAAATCAAATCCATATGTCGCCTTTGTTCTGCTAGTCATTTGCTTTTCACAAAAAACAATAGTGTCCATCTTCACATCTTTAAATTTTTCCAAAGTCACTTTTTTCACATCTCCTCCCAAAGTATACTGGAAATTCAATGAAATAGTTGTGTTTTCGGCAAATATCTGATTCGCTGAGGGTATTATTTTGCCAAAATCATCTATGAACAGATAACAAAAGTGTGTAAAATGTATGTAGTACAGCGAGAATAGCAATAAGATCATGTTGGATCAGACTGTATATGTAAAATTGGACATTTATTCTGAACATGATATGGTTCTAATTAAATGATCCTGCTAAATGTTCAGCACTATATACAGCAGTCACCAGTTGAAGATTGGTAGGTTACCACAGCTCATAACTGTTCTAATGTACAGTAGGGGGGAGGGGAATGAGAAAGGGGGTGATCCAGTCATCAGAAGTCCTGGATAAGACACAGAACCAAAATATAATCCTGCACCGTCCACCTTCTTGCCCTTAGATTCCTAGTTCCCCATCAATCCTCGTTCACTTCAGGAATCAAATGTGTACATGCAAGTTAGCAATGGGGAAGGTATTTTTGGAATGTAGCTGCAAAGTCTGTAATGCAGGCAGTGTTGGACAGGGGTAAGATGGGCCCACCAGGAAAATGCAATCGCAGAGGCCCACTAAGGGGCATGGTCAGTTGCTGGAAGGGGTTTGATCATCAAACCAGAGAGGCCATAGTATTGTATATAAATATAAAAACTGAACTTTCATATTTATCATTGATCCCTATATATATACTAGCAGTGTCACACACCAGAGGCGGCGTTCGCTGCGCTTACCCCTGCGTGTCTGCTGGTCGGTGTTGGGGCCTTTGCCTTCGGTGGGCCATGGGCTCCGGCGTCTGGCTGGCGCGGCTCCCGGCGGCTCTCCGGGGCATGGGCGCCGCCATGACACCCGGCATCACGTGGACGGGGGGCAGGTGACGTCATCAGACTGCTCCGCCAATCCAGCGCTGGCGGGAGATTCAAAGTCAGACGCCGGACAGAGCTTCAGCGCCTGAGTATCGTCTTTCCCTGACGTAGATGCCAGCGCTCTTGTTCCCGGCAAGGATCTCTGCAGTTGTACTCCAGGGTCTCCGGCATTTCCAGCTGCCAGTTCGCTGCACCGGTTCCAGTGTATTCAGTGGCCGGTATATCTCTCTGCGTTCCAGTCACCAGTGCTCCTAGGAATCAGCGTGGCTGCGGGCCTAAATCACCGTTCTCAAGTTCTGCGAATCAACAGCGTCTCAACCCCCTGCACTTCAGTTCCTCACATCATCAGCATCTCAGACACCGTTCTCAAGTTCTACAAATCAACAGTGTCTAAAACCACTGCACTTCAGTTCCTCACATCAGCGTCTCAGTCTCCGTTCTTAAGTTCTACAAATCAACAGCGTCTAAAACCCCTGCACTTCAGTTCCTCACATCATCAGCGTCTCAGACACCGTTCTCAAGTTCTACAAATCAACAGCGTCTAAAACCCCTGCACTTCAGTTCCTCACATCACCAGCGTCTCAGTCACCGTTCACAAGTTCTACAAATCAAACAGCGTCTTAAACCTTTGCACTTCAGTTCTTCACATCATCAGCGTCTCTGTCACCGCTCACAAGTTCTTCATCCATCTGTGCCTTTAATCATCATTTATAGTTCCTCAAGTTATCAGTGACTTTTAAACATCACCCACAGTTTCTTCAATTACCAGCATCTGTAATACTGCTCACAAAACCCTTCAGTGGGTCTGGACATTTCCCTCATTTATCCCTTTTTGGCATTTGACTTTAAGTTGTTTTTCCCTGCAATAAAGCTCTTCAAAATTTCATCAAACTCCACTGTCAGCGTCCTGTATGAGGAAATCCGATATTAGGCCTCCCCTTTTCCAGCTCAGTTGTGTTTCCTCTTCCCAACCATCGGATGAATCCCCGAGTTCACAACACCCTCAGTCTAGGCCAGTGACAGTATACTCAGGCCACATGGACCCGGGGAATCGGAACCCAGAGGCAAGCGCCATGCAGGACCTAGTTTCCCGAGTACAGAGTCAGGAAGCAGCACAGAATCAGGTGATGCATTATCTCCAGGAGTTATCTGGCCGGCTGGATCAAATCCAGACTTCGCTGGCTTAAGTGGTTCCAGCTCCAGTTCCAGTATCCGCTCCGGTGGTTGTCTCTGGCAATGTTTCCTCCTTGTCTGGAACCAGGTCACGCCTTCAGCTTCCCACTCCTCCTCGTTATAACGGGAATCCGAAAAATTTGCCGTGGATTCCTCAATCAGTGTGAGGTACATTTCGAACTCCTCTCACATAACTTCCCAACTGATCGGTCTAAAGTGGCGTACATTATCTCTTGCTTGAGGGTTCAGCGTTGGAGTGGGTGTCACCGTTGTGGGAGCGATCAGATCCATTAGTTTCTAGTTATACCAACTTCATGGCGTCATTCCGAAGGATCTTTGATGAGCCTGGCAGGACGTCTGCTGCCTCAGCTGACTTGCTCCGAGTTCGACAAGGCTCTCGTACAGTGGGACAGTATGTAATTCACTTTCGAACTATAGCTTCTGAACTGAGCTGGAATAATGATGCCCTTAGGGCTGCTTTTTGGAACGGGCTCTCGGATCGTTTAAAAGACGAATTGATTACTAGAGATCTGCCAGATTCCTTGGAACAGTTGATCTCACTCTGTGTAAAGGTGGATCTTCGTATGCAGGAACGAGGTGGTGAACGTAGTCGGTCAGACCGGTTGAGACTCCGATCTCTTCCTTCTAAGCAAACAGTCAATTCCAGTCCAGACGAATCCATGCAGATTAATCGGTCTCGGCTGTCCCTAGAAGAGCTTCGGCGTGAGGGTAGACTTTGCCTCTACTGTGGAGCCGCAGATCATTTCCTCAAGTCTTGCAAGTCTCGCCCGGGAAACGGGCAGTCCTAGCTTGTTCTGGAGAAGTCAAGCTAGGGGTTGTTTCTCAATCTTCTCCGGCAGTGGACTGTCTACTTTCTGTATCTCTGTTTTCTGAGTCTGAAGTCAAAACCGTTAAGGCACTGTTGGACTCAGGAGCTGCGGGGAATTTTATTTCCCTTTCCTGCGCCCAGAATCTGGGTTTGAAGTTACAGTCGGTCGAACGACCTATTACGATAACTGCTATTAATGGTACCCAAATTCCTAATGCTCTGATTACAAGTCGTACTATGCCAATCGAGCTGCAAGTGGGAGCTTTGCACCAAGAGCATCTAGAGTTCCTTGTGATTCAGGAGATGTCTCACGATCTCGTCCTTGGTCTTCCCTGGCTCAAGCTTTACAACCCCCACGTCGACTGGAGGTCGACACAGATAATTTCTTGGAGTCCATTCTGTCACTCGAATTGTCTTACTCCTGTCTACCCACTTCGTGCATCGTCCAAGTCAGACGTGGAACTTATTCCAGAGGCTTATCGGGAGTTTACAGATGTCTTCTCGGAACAGGCGGCCGATAAGTTACCACCGCATAGAACCTGGGACTGTCCTATTGAGCTCATTCCGGGGAAAATGCCACCTCGAGGTCGTACCTATCCTTTGTCAGTACCTGAAACTCAAGCCATGTCAGAATATATCAAGTCTAATCTGCAGAAGGGATTCATCCGCCCCTCTACTTCCCCAGCGGGAGCAGGCTTCTTCTTTGTGAAGAAAAAAGATGGAGGCCTGAGACCATGTATCGATTATCGTGGTCTAAATGAAGTCACCATTAAGAATAAGTATCCTCTGCCGCTCATCACGGAGCTTTTCGATAGAGTTCGCGGAGCTCGAGTCTTCACTAAGCTCGATTTAAGGGGAGCTTATAACTTGATACGTATCCGACAAGGGGACGAATGGAAGATGGCCTTCAATACTAGGGACGGGCATTATGAGTACCTGGTAATGCTGTTTGGCCTCAGCAACGCCCCCGCCGTCTTACAGGGATTCATCAATGAAGTCTTTCGGGACATGTTATACCTAAATGTGGTGGTATATTTGGATGATATCCTGATATTTTCGAAGAATCTCTCTGAGCAGAGAATACAAGTTAAGGAGGTACTCCTTCGGTTGTCGAGAGAACCATCTTTACGGCAAGATTTCCAAGTGCACCTTTGAGGTCCCATCTATTCCATTTCTGGGCTACATTATTTCAGGTAAGGAGTTGCGTATGGATCCGGAGAAACTTTCTGCCATTCGGGAATGGACTCAGCCTCTTTCCTTGAAAGTGGTGCAACGATTTCTACGGTTCGCAAATTACTACCGGAAATTCATAAGGGGTTTCTCTACTATTGTGGCGCCTATTACTGCCCTAACCAAGAAAGGGGCTGACCCAAGCCATTGGTCCTCTGAAGCTGTAGCAGCGTTCGCCCAGTTGAAGGCAGCCTTTATGACCGCTCCGGTACTTCAGCAACCAGACTTTCTAAAACCATTCTTTCTGGAGGTTGATGCTTCTACGGTAGGCATAGGTGCCGTACTTTCGCAGTACGCTCCAGATGGGAAGTTACATCCATGTGGTTTCCATTCTCGCAAGTTCTCCCCTGCTGAATTAAATTACACCATTGGAGATAAAGAGCTGTTGGCAATAAAATCTGCCTTAGAAGAATGGAGATATCTTTTGGAAGGTGCTAAACACCTAATTACGATTTTCACGGATCACAAGAATTTACTGTATCTCAAGACGGCCCAGTGCTTGAATCCCCGTCAAGCAAGATGGGCGCTCTTCTTTGCTCGATTTTCATTTGTCATTAAGTACCGGGCTGGAACTCTTAACACCAAGGCGGATGCCCTATCCCATTCCTTAATGGCTTCGGATGAGGAGAATACCGTTGAAAAGGTGTTGATCCTCAGTCCTGTCTCTATTTCTGCGGCTCCCACTGCGTTGGGTCCTCCTCCTGGAAGAATGTCTGTGCCAGCTAAATTTCGACCAAGATTGTTGCAGTGGGCTCACATTTCCAAGTTTTCTGGCCATCCGGGAGTTCAAAAGATGTGGGAATTTCTACGAAGATCTTACTGGTGGGACACTATGAAGAAGGACGTTCAAGAGTATGTCAACTCGTGTCCTCAATGTGCTCAGCACAAAATTCTTCGTCTGCCTCCTGCGGGATTGTTGCACCCATTGTCCATTCCTAAGAGGCCTTGGACTCATATGTCTATGGACTTTGTTATTGAACTATCTCTCTCTAAGGGTCATAACACTGTCTGGGTGATTATCGACCGATTCTCTAAGATGGCACATTTTGTTCCGTTGACCGGATTACCATCAGCTTCTAAGTTGACTTTGTTATTCATTCGGGAACACTTCCGTCTGCACGGGTTACCTCTGGAAATAGTCTCAGATCGAGGGGTACAGTTTACGGCAAAATTCTGGAGAGCCCTCTGCACGGCTCTACAAATAAAACTCAAGTTTTCATCTGCTTACCATCCACAGACCAATGGGCAAACTGAATGCGTCAATCAAGATTTAGAGACTTTTCTCCGTGTTTACCTCTCCCCCTCACAAGATAATTGGGTGGAGTTGTTGCCTTGGGCCGAGTTCACCCATAATCATCTATATCACTCCTCGACTGGTGAGTCTCCATTTTTCATTAATTACCGATTTCATCCCCAAGTTCCGGAATTACCCATTTGTCCTCCAGAAGAAATTCCTGCTGCAGCCTCTACTCTCCGGCATTTCAGTCAAATCTGGAGTCGAGTTCATGCCAACCTCAAGAGAGTTTCCGGTCGCTATAAGTTCTTTGAAGTGACGGGCAGCTCCTCAATACAAGGTTGGTGACAGGGTATGGCTCTCTACCCGCAATCTCCGTTTAAAGGTGCCCTCTATGAAGTTCGCTCCAAGGTTCATTGGTCCTTATCCCGTGTTACAAGTCTTGAATCCGGTTGCCTGTAAATTGGGATTGCCTTCCCATCTCTGGATACCAAATTCCTTCCATGTCTCTCTTCTTCGCCCTCTTGTTTTAAAACCGGTTTCATTCCAAGTCCCCAAGGCCAACCTCTGCAGAGGCTGAAGAGGGTACGGACTTTGAGATCAAAGCTATTCTTGATTCTCGCTATCTTCACAAGAATCTACAGTATTTGGTGGAATGGAAAGGTTTTGGCCCCGAGGAAAGGAGCTGGGTCAAAGCTACTGAAGTATGGCTCCCCGACTGGTGCGGATGTTCCATTCCAGACATCCAACAAAACCTGGAAAGTGTCCAGGGGCCACTCCTGGAGGAGGGGGTACTGTCACACACCAGAGGCGGCGTTCGACGCGCTTACCCCTGCGTGTCTGCTGGTCGGTGTTGCGGCCTTTGCCTTCGGTGGGCCATGGGCTCCGGCGTCTGGCTGGCGTTGCTCCCGGTGGTTCTCCGGGGCATGGGCGCCGCCATGACACCCGGCATCACATGGACGGGGGCAGGTGACATCATCAGACTGCTCCGCCAATCCAGCGCTGGCGGGAGATTCAAAGTCAGACGCCGGATAGAGCTTCAGTGCCTGAGTATCGTCTTTTCCTGACGTAGATGCCAGCGCTCTTGTTCCCGGCAAGGATCTCTGCAGTTGTACTCCAGGGTCTCCGGCATTTTCAGCTGCCAGTTCGCTGCACCGGTTCCAGTGTATTCAGTGGCCGGTATGTCTCTCTGCGTTCCAGTCACCAGTGCACCTAGGATTCAGCGTGGCTGCGGGCCTAAATTACCGTTCTCAAGTTCTGTGAATCAACAGCGTCTCAACCCCCTGCACTTCAGTTCCTCACATCATCAGCGTCTCAGACACCGTTCTCAAGTTCTACAAATCAACAGCGTCTAAAACCCCTGTACTTCAGTTTCTCACATCATCAGCGTCTCAGACACCGTTCTCAATTTCTACAAATCAACAGCGTCTAAAACCACTGCACTTCAGTTCCTCACATCATCAGCGTCTCAGTCTCCGTTCTTAAGTTCTACAAATTAACAGCGTCTAAAATCCCTGCACTTCAGTTCCTCACATCACCAGCGTCTCAGTCACCGTTCACAAGTTCTACAAATCAAACAGCGTCTTAAACCTTCGCACTTCAGTTCTTCACATCATCAGCGTCTCTGTCACCGCTCACAAGTTCTTTATCCATCTGTGCCTTTAATCATCATTTATAGTTCCTCAAGTTATCAGTGACTTTTAAACATCACCCACAGTTTCCTCAATTACCAGCATCTCTAATACTGCTCACAAAACCCTTCAGTGGGTCTGGACATTTCCCTCATTTATCCCTTTTTGGCATTTGACTTTAAGTTGTTTTTCCCTGCAATAAAGCTCTTCAATATTTCATCAAACTCCACTGTCAGCGTCCTGTATGAGGAAATCCTATATTAGGCCTCCCCTTTTCCAGCTCAGTTGTGGTTCCTCTTCCCAACCATCGGAAGAATCCCCGAGTTCACAACACCCTCAGTCTAGGCCAGTGACAAGCAGGACATAGAATTATCTTTATCATAGTAAAAGGAGGAACAGCAGACTGGGATTGGGAGGGAAGGGACAACAGACTGGGGGAATTTGTGCTGGGACTGGAAGCAGGTATGGTGGGACTGGAAATGGGAAATATAGCATACTGGGAGCAGGGGTGCTGGAACTGGTAGCAGGAGTGCTAGGACTAGAAGGGAAAAGATGAGCAGACTGGGAGATGGAGTGCTGGAACTGCAAATGAAAGGGTGCTGAGACTATGAGGGGAACAGACAACCGAATGGGAGCAGTAGTGCTGGGACTGGGAGGGAAAGTGAAGCATACTGCAAACAGGGGTGCTGGGACTGGGAGCAGGGATTTTACCTCACCAGCTCGGGGCCTGCAAACATAAATGTCAGCGCCAGCAGCTGTGCATACTCGAACAGAGCAACAATTGAATTGCTCTGTTGGGCGCCATCTAGTGGCCGCCAGCACACAACACAGAGTTAGCCTTTTCTTATATAGGATTAGAAATGTGCACAGACACACCTTGTGTTTTGGTTCTAAATCATTAACATGTTTTGGTCTTTTGTTGCTTACATGCTTACACGTTTCGGCTTGTATTTGAATTTCATTTAAGAAATTATAAAAGCAGCAAAACATATGTAACTAACCTGTTAAAAGAATCTAGGTAAGCTGCTGAGTGGGACAAATTCCCCCCTTGCAGCACCCAGCACCACTTCGTAGTGCCCCCCCCCCAACTCTGTAATGCTGCCGACATGCCCCCTCCAGCCCTGCGACTGCCTTTGCCTGTCAATCAGACAGCGCGATCGCACAAGTGAAATGCCATCACATCTCATTGTGTGCGCACGTGCCGTGAGGCTTCTGCACGTGTGCGCACACCACACCGGGCAACAGACTGCGAACGCTGCCGCTGCAGCATTCCGGTCTGAATAAGGCACAATGTTCCTAATTTATTTACTTTGTTTTTCACAATTAATTCCACTATCTAGCAATATCTAGCCAACAATAGCCTTCTGTCCTTTTTCTAAAACCATTTTTGTCATGTCCCATTTAAACTGTATGGACTGCACTGTACCTACAGTAGGACAAACTCATTGACTAGATTTTTAAATGAATTTTTCTTACACTAGCATGGAAAAGTCTTAGGCCAAAGCTTAAATGTTTATTTATATTGTTCTTTCTAAATGAATGTTAACTTTACTTATACTCTAAAATTAATATGATTACAAACAGAGGCAGATTGGTCCAGTGGGATACTGGGATGGTTTTCCAGTGGGCTGGGCATCGGCCCCTCCTTAGTGGCCGCCAGGCAGCAGCAGTAGGGACAGCGGGGCCAGTCTCCGGTGCTGGTCCCACCTCATAAATCAGGCTCTGGCTCCAGCTGGCACCCCAGCACCAGGCTCAGTGCCACCTGGTTACCATGGCAATGCCACGCTGCATCCTCCTGCCCCTATATGGGTAATGAATGTCTGCACTGTAAATGGAGGGTTAATGTAAAGCTGCTCTTGAACAAGGTACTGTTATATGATTAAATAATAACAGAACGCTTGTAATATGGTACGTGTACGCAAACCTGTAAAAAAGAAAAAGATTAGTATTTTTGTTTACAGCTCTTTTAAGAGTGTATTTTAAAGAGTCCACTGAATTTATAAATGAGGAGCAGGGTTCTGATGATAAATTTATGCAATCACTTATCAAGAAGAATTCTGGTTATTATAAAAAAAAAAAAGCATTTAACTCAATGCCCCTGATTGGCTTCCTCACAGGGAGACAAAACATAGCTCCTCCCCCAATATCTCAGTAGCAGTGGCAGGAGGGAGAGCTGTATTAATTAACTAGGCTATGCACACAGCCTATATGGCCACTGCCGCACGATCCCCTACCTTTAGGGAGACATGCCCCTTTTCCCTTAAAGGGTCCTTCCAGGGCCGCCCACCGACTGTTACACAGACAGCACTGACCACTTTTCTAAATGTCTATCGGCTGAGCTAGTGCAGCCTGTATTACAAATACTGACCGGCACCTGTGATGGGGTGAGCAGCCAGGCATAGAAGCTTTGGGGAGCTGATGTGCAGCTGGTGTGAAAGTGAGGCCCCCCGAGAGCAGGTCCCATCTAACTCAGAGTCCAATCACCCCTGCACCATACAGGGAATAGATGGGTGTGTGCTGCTGGAGGTGCTGGACCCTTCACTTACACTCAGGCTGTCCGTGGCAGTCGGGGCCCGGGAGCTGCAAACAGAAGGTGAGATCTTTGTTCAGCTTATTCTAACTTATGCTTGCGAAGTACATTCCACTGCCCACTTCTTCCCACCACTACTCCCATCCTGCCCCCTTCTATTACTCCCTGTCTGCTCTGTTGTTCTGCACAACTGTTACTCCCATCCCGCCTCCCACTTCTACTTCCATCCTGCCCATTGCTCCTCACTACTACTCCCAGCCTACCGCCTGCTCTCCACTACTACTACTACTCCCAGTCTGTCTTCTGCTTTCCTCGATAACTACTACTTTGTCTTTGACTGTTTTACTCCCATCCTGCCCCCCACTTCCCACTACTACTCCCAGCTTACCCTCCTTGCTCCCCACCACTACACTTAGCCTGCCCCCTGCTCCACACTACTACCCCAGCCTGCCCCCTGCTCACACTACTACTTCTACCAGTCTGCCCTCACTGCTCCCCACTACTAAACCCAGCCTGCCCCCTGCTAACCACTGCTACTCCCAGTCTGCCCCCTTCTCAGTACAACTTCTACTCCCATCCTACCCCCTGCTCCGCACTTCTACTAATCCCATTCAGTACCCCGCAGGCCAGCAGGGACATACACTATCCACATAAGTAACTCCACCCCCTGGCCCTAGGGACATACATTCCACACCCTGCCCTCTGGTCCCCTACACACTGTAGTCTCCCCACAACCCAGGGACATACTCTATGCCCCTTATTTTTTTCTTGGGGGGGGCCAGAGTGTTTTAGTGTACTGTGGGGGCAATGTGTTTTTATTTTTCTGTCGGGCGTCAATGTGATGAGAGCCAATGTGTTTAATAGTTTTCTGCCTTTTCTTCCAATGAGGGCCAATGTGTTTTTTTCTGATGTGACCAAAGTATTTTCTTAGATTCTTGTGGGAGGCATTGTGTACTTTTCTTTGGGGGCTAATGTGTTTATTATGTTTCATGTTAGGGCCAATGAGTTTGTTTATTTTACTGTGGGGGCAATTTTTTTTAGTGTGGGGAGGAAATTAGTTTTTTTTCTAGGAGCCAAAGTGTGTGTTTTTTCCTGTGGGGGCCAGTGTGTCTGCGCATTTGTTTAAGTTGCACCACGCATGCATCCTGATGGTGCTCATACGGAGTTGTTGGACAGATTCAGATGCACCAAAAAGTGTACTCGAAATGTGTTGGGTGCTCCTAGGCAGTTTCAGATGGTTGGCTGATCAGACACAGATATATATCGTAGTATGGGTGTGTTACTAAAAGTGGATGTGTATAGAGAGACTGAATTGCTCACATTGCATGCCATACTCAGCCAGATCATCTGCACCTAGGATAAGGCTGTTGAAAGTTTCAATGATGTGAATGATGGTGGTGTCTAATGATGCAAAAAGAATGATTACAGTATCTGTAGACACTAAAAGTGGGCGTCTCAGTCGCAACTGCAGAAAAAGATGCAAGGAGGGCCACAATTGCGTCCAACTCAGAATCAGGCCTTGTAAGGGGGATCCTGCCCCCAACAAACCCCACCCCCTCAACAGACCATGCCCCCATTAGGGCTGCTTCCATAAGTTTCCAGGACCGGTTTTCCATCACAATCCACCCCTGATTAGAAACAAGACATTAGGACTTTACTTCAAATGTACTATACTTAATTTACCATAGTATTTGTAAACACAAGCATTTTCATTTTCATTGCAGTCCCAAGAGTTTATTGACATGCTAAGGTATGTAATTTAGAGCTGGTCATTAATAAATCTGGTACAGATTTAAATTTAAATTAAAGTTTCCTATTTTACAGTGTTAAAATCAATAATAATAAAAATAACTTTTTCAAACTGAAGAAAAGATGCAAATATTCACTTGAATTGCATGGCATCATTCAAACGCTTTCTGAAGACGGCTATATTCATCGACAAATTGCTAAAAAAATAAAAATTCCATAGTATAGTGTAACGTATACATTCCCCTAAAAATCACAAGGCATGGCTAAATCTCTGAGTCTATGGCATGCAAAACCGTGCCATACATGGCGGGATATAGCAAAGATGTATGTGGACACATCCCTAATGGGATGAACAGGGGGTTGACATAATGAAGTCATCACCGATACGTGACTTGCGTTGCGTGATCGATAACGCCCTAACGGATAATCGGATCAAAATTTGTATTGCACCTTCAGTGTGTAGAATTTCATAAGCTACACAAATGCGAAAGCCCTCACTCACTAACTGACATCACTAATTCTCTTACTTCCCGATATGTTAGGAAGATGACATTTAACATAGGTATGATGCAGGTGGGAAATAAAAAAACTATGTACAGTACTTAGAATTTTTATTAACCCTCCCCTAGGGGGATGAAAAGGGGTTGACATAATGACATCATTACTGATGCGTGGCTTGCGTTGCATGAACAAAAACGCCCAAACAGACAATCGGATCAAAATTTGAATTGCACCTCCAGTTTGTAGAATTTAATAAACTACAACAATGGTCCTGTCACTTTTTACAGTCTCTGCTACGGGTGCTCCTCGGGTAAAGCCAAGAACCATGGATTAATATTTACTTATATTAAGACATCTCAAATTTACATCTCTATAGATTTACCAAAATTTTAACACATTTATATTTACAACAGTGAAAATCAGAAACTCCCGTGCAAAGAACGGGTAGAACAGCTAGTCTATGTCCAAATGTTCACATAGCTTGCAGAAAACCATTGTTAAGGTCTGTAAATAAAGTAAAACTCCTTTGATGGGCCAAAGAAGACTGGTATTAGACACTGGAGCAGTGGAAAAAAAAGTATTTTGGACCGACGAGTCCAAATTTTAACTTTCCTGAACTAGAAGATGTCAGTATGTTCGAAGAATGGTCGAAGAACATGTGTTAGATAATTGTATAAGTCATACAGTTAAACATGGTGGTGGTCATGTCATGATTAGGGGTGGCTTTGGTGGAGGAAAGGTTGTAGATTTACAGTAGTTCAAATAACATCAACTAAGGATAAGAAATGATACCACAGTATTTTTGTACATCACGCTGTATCAAGTGAAACCCTGAAATGTTGGAAAGGTGTTCATCATGTAACAAGATAACGACTCTAAGCACACATCTAAACTGTGTTTCAATTATTTGAAAAGAAAAGAAAAGCAGAAAGTTCTACAAATTATGACATGGCTTCCTCAGTCAAATCATCTCAATCCCATTGAGAAACTCTCAGATGAGTTACACAGAAAGGTTTGTGTAATGGCTCCAACAAATACTAATTCACACTACTCTCATTTATACAGCAAGTACCATGGTTAAGCTACTATGATGATTTATCTACAGCCTAATTACCAATATTGTTACAGCTGCTAGACTCACAGCAATATATTCTATCGGTTTGAGCATTTCAGGACAGCATTTCCTGGTGGATTTTTACCAACTTGGGTGGATACTGATGATATAATCTTATATACGGTGCTATAGTGTTGCAAATTTGTATATTTATATATTTCAATATTGTCGATCTTTTTATTATTAATTATAAAGCAGTGATACATGCCACAGGAGGACACACTGATGAAAGCCAAATTTAATCTGAAATTTATGTTATACTTTAAACTTATAAATAATTGTTATAATGTTTAGTTACAATATCATGTAAAACATTATTAGGAATAAATAATTTCATTATTTCACGTTATTTCACTACATTTTGTACAATTATTTTCCTTGGCCAAAGACTTTTGCTTGCTAGTGTATATTGTATATAGTACCTACTGAAAACCATGTTGTTTGCCAGCCTGGGATTAACTAATTTGCTCCCTTTGGCAACTTCTCTTCTAACTATTCCTAGGTAGCATTCCGTGGTCAAAAACACAAATCCTATCTGTAGAAAATAAATAAATGCAATAATTTAAATGATTATGACATATGAGTGATTATTACTTAAACTCAGTCCACTTTAACTCTCTTCAAGGCTTAGTACATAGACTGCTAAAGTTTACTGTAGTGAGGGAAGAGATACAGTTAGTAGGGGGTAAGACAGGCTCCTGGCACTCAGACCCATTCCCCATGTGTGCCTCCCCAGCCATTACCTTCACCGCATGTCTCTGGTGTAATAGCTGTTTTGGAGAAAGTCTGTTCATGAGATGATTTGTGTGTGATAATAGCAAACACATTTGTTTCTGTAAGGTGCCTTAGATATTGTATTCCATTAGATATGGGATCTATTGTTATAAAAACAGTGAGTAGACCTCAATATTTAAGGTAGTTAAGAATCAACTTACGATATACAAGGTTTGTGTGATTAAAGTAATGTGTAATGAGAAAATAACTGTTTTCTCAATAACATCTTATTGTGTCCTGAACACACTGGTGTCACCTTGCTCTGTGACACCCCATGCTCTAAAGTAGCCCCCCGCCTTGTCAGAAGGGGATGTGGCCTTGTGGCACACCTCCATTTTCATCAAGTCTTTCTCCGGAGACTCTGCCTGCTCCAACTCAGTGACAGGAAAACGGGCGCTGTATGATAATGTCACAATGCAGCACCCAGCACCCGGTCACTAAAGAGGAACCAGCATTTTGGTATCACCCCCTGAATGGGTGACACTCAGGTGTGGTCTGCACCCTCTGCTCCCTTCTAGTGAGACCTCTGCCTGACAATAGTGTATGCTATCATTTATTCTTTTCATTGTGTCAAACTAGGGGACTGATTCAGTAGCACAGCTGCTGCTGCTTGTTTGTATGTATGCAGTGGCTAATCCCACAGGAAGCATCTTGTGTAAATAGACGCCTCCTGCCAGCTTCTGTGACACTGTCACTCTGCATGAACATTGTTTATCTGTGAAATCCTTAAGGCCCATATAGACCGCTCAGCACACATCTCTCCCGCCACTCAGCACAGCGCGATGTGTGCTGAGCGTGTGGGGGAAGACGGGGGGGCGCTCACTTCACACAGCGGGTGAAGTGAGCGACCTGCTAGATTGGCCTGCATGCATGCCAATCTAGCAGCAGCGATAGCGATGCACGGGGCGGGGCTGCGCATCGCTATCGCTGTAGGGGATACACACGGAGCGATAATGCTGAAATTCTAAGCAATCTAGTCAGATTGCTTAGAATATCGCTCCGTGAGTACCCCCCTTTAGGTCTATCAGGATGGCCGGTTTTATCACACAGCAGGGCCCAGTGAAGCTGTGTCGTGTCCCCCCCCCCCCCCCCCCGTTTTCTGAAGCACTGGCTGTCACTGTCCCTTTTATTAGAGATGAGCGCCTGAAATTTTTCGGGTTTTGTGTTTTGGTTTTGGGTTCGGTTCCGCGGCCGTGTTTTGGGTTCGAACGCGTTTTGGCAAAACCTCACCGAATTTTTTTTGTCGGATTCGGGTGTGTTTTGGATTCGGGTGTTTTTTTCAAAAAACACTAAAAAACAGCTTAAATCATAGAATTTGGGGGTCATTTTGATCCCAAAGTATTATTAACCTCAAAAACCATAATTTACACTCATTTTCAGTCTATTCTGAATACCTCACACCTCACAATATTATTTTTAGTCCTAAAATTTGCACCGAGGTCGCTGTGTGAGTAAGATAAGCGACCCTAGTGGCCGACACAAACACCGGGCCCATCTAGGAGTGGCACTGCAGTGTCACGCAGGATGTCCCTTCCAAAAAACCCTCCCCAAACAGCACATGACGCAAAGAAAAAAAGAGGCGCAATGAGGTAGCTGTGTGAGTAAGATTAGCGACCCTAGTGGCCGACACAAACACCGGGCCCATCTAGGAGTGGCACTGCAGTGTCACGCAGGATGGCCCTTCCAAAAAACCCTCCCCAAACAGCACATGACGCAAAGAAAAAAAGAGGCGCAATGAGGTAGCTGACTGTGTGAGTAAGATTAGCGACCCTAGTGGCCGACACAAACACCGGGCACATCTAGGAGTGGCACTGCAGTGTCACGCAGGATGTCCCTTCCAAAAAACCCTCCCCAAACAGCACATGACGCAAAGAAAAAAAGAGGCGCAATGAGGTAGCTGTGTGAGTAAGATTAGCGACCCTAGTGGCCGACACAAACACCGGGCCCATCTAGGAGTGGCACTGCAGTGTCACGCAGGGTGTCCCTTCCAAAAAACCCACCCCAATCAGCACATGATGCAAAGAAAAAGAAAAGAAAAAAGAGGTGCAAGATGGAATTATCCTTGGGCCCTCCCACCCACCCTTATGTTGTATAAACAAAACAGGACATGCACACTTTAACCAACCCATCATTTCAGTGACAGGGTCTGCCACACGACTGTGACTGATATGACGGGTTGGTTTGGACCCCCCCCAAAAAAGAAGCAATTAATCTCTCCTTGCACAAACTGGCTCTACAGAGGCAAGATGTCCACCTCATCTTCACCCTCCGATATATCACCGTGTACATCCCCCTCCTCACAGATTATCAATTCGTCCCCACTGGAATCCACCATCTCAGCTCCCTGTGTACTTTGTGGAGGCAATTGCTGCTGGTCAATGTCTCCGCGGAGGAATTGATTATAATTCATTTTAATGAACATCATCTTCTCCACATTTTCTGGATGTAACCTCGTACGCCGATTGCTGACAAGGTGAGCGGCGGCACTAAACACTCTTTCGGAGTACACACTTGTGGGAGGGCAACTTAGGTAGAATAAAGCCAGTTTGTGCAAGGGCCTCCAAATTGCCTCTTTTTCCTGCCAGTATAAGTACGGACTGTGTGACGTGCCTACTTGGATGCGGTCACTCATATAATCCTCCACCATTCTATCAATGTTGAGAGAATCATATGCAGTGACAGTAGACGACATGTCCGTAATCGTTGTCAGGTCCTTCAGTCCGGACCAGATGTCAGCATCAGCAGTCGCTCCAGACTGCCCTGCATCACCGCCAGCGGGTGGGCTCGGAATTCTGAGCCTTTTCCTCGCACCCCCAGTTGCGGGAGAATGTGAAGGAGGAGATGTTGACAGGTCGCGTTCCGCTTGACTTGACAATTTTGTCACCAGCAGGTCTTTCAACCCCAGCAGACCTGTGTCTGCCGGAAAGAGAGATCCAAGGTAGGCTTTAAATCTAGGATCGAGCACGGTGGCCAAAATGTAGTGCTCTGATTTCAACAGATTGACCACCCGTGAATCCTTGTTAAGCGAATTAAGGGCTGCATCCACAAGTCCCACATGCCTAGCGGAATCGCTCCGTGTTAGCTCCTCCTTCAATGCCTCCAGCTTCTTCTGCAAAAGCCTGATGAGGGGAATGACCTGACTCAGGCTGGCAGTGTCTGAACTGACTTCACGTGTGGCAAGTTCAAAGGGCATCAGAACCTTGCACAACGTTGAAATCATTCTCCACTGCACTTGAGACAGGTGCATTCCACCTACTATATCGTGCTCAATTGTATAGGCTTGAATGGCCTTTTGCTGCTCCTCCAACCTCTGAAGCATATAGAGGGTTGAATTCCACCTCGTTACCACTTCTTGCTTCAGATGATGGCAGGGCAGGTTCAGTAGTTTTTGGTGGTGCTCCAGTTTTCTGTACGTGGTGCCTGTACGCCGAAAGTGTCCCGCAATTCTTCTGGCCACCGACAGCATCTCTTGCACGGCCCTGTCGTTTTTTAAAAAATTCTGCACCACCAAATTCAAGGTATGTGCAAAACATGGGACGTGCTGGAATTGGCCCAGATTTAATGCACACACAATATTGCTGGCGTTGTCCGATGCCACAAATCCACAGGAGAGTCCAATTGGGGTAAGCCATTCCGCGATGATCTTCCTCAGTTGCCGTAAGAGGTTTTCAGCTGTGTGCGTATTCTGGAAAGCGGTGATACAAAGCGTAGCCTGCCTAGGAAAGAGTTGGCGTTTGCGAGATGCTGCTACTGGTGCCGCCGCTGCTGTTCTTGCGGCGGGAGTCCATACATCTACCCAGTGGGCTGTCACAGTCATATAGTCCTGACCCTGCCCTGCTCCACTTGTCCACATGTCCGTGGTTAAGTGGACATTGGGTACAGCTGCATTTTTTAGGACACTGGTGACTCTTTTTCTGAGGTCTGTGTACATTTTCGGTATCGCCTGCCTAGAGAAATGGAACCTAGATGGTATTTGGTACCGGGGACACAGTACCTCCAACAAGTCTCTAGTTGGCTCTGCAGTAATGATGGATACCGGAACCACGTTTCTCACCACCCAGGATGCCAAGGCCTCAGTTATCCGCTTTGCAGTAGGATGACTGCTGTGATATTTCATCTTCCTCGCAAAGGACTGTTGAACAGTCAATTGCTTACTGGAAGTAGTACAAGTGGGCTTACGACTTCCCCTCTGGGATGACCATCGACTCCCAGCGGCAACAACAGCAGCGCCAGCAGCAGTAGGCGTTACACGCAAGGATGCATCGGAGGAATCCCAGGCAGGAGAGGACTCGTCAGACTTGCCAGTGACATGGCCTGCAGGACTATTGGCATTCCTGGGGAAGGAGGAAATTGACACTGAGGGAGTTGGTGGGGTGGTTTGCGTGAGCTTGGTTACAAGAGGAAGGGATTTACTGGTCAGTGGACTGCTTCCGCTGTCACCCAAAGTTTTTGAACTTGTCACTGACTTATTATGAATGCGCTGCAGGTGACGTATAAGGGAGGATGTTCCGAGGTGGTTAACGTCCTTACCCCTACTTATTACAGCTTGACAAAGGGAACACACGGCTTGACACCTGTTGTCCGCATTTGTGGTGAAATACCTCCACACCGAAGAGCTGATTTTTTTGGTATTTTCACCTGGCATGTCAACGGCCATATTCCTCCCACGGACAACAGGTGTCTCCCCGGGTGCCTGACTTAAACAAACCACCTCACCATCAGAATCCTCCTGGTCAATTTCCTCCCCAGCGCCAGCAACACCCATATCCTCCTCATCCTGGTGTACTTCAACACTGACATCTTCAATCTGACTATCAGGAACTGGACTGCGGGTGCTCCTTCCAGCACTTGCAGGGGGCATGCAAATAGTGGAAGGCGCATGCTCTTCACGTCCAGTGTTGGGAAGGTCAGGCATCGCAAACGACACAATTGGACTCTCCTTGTGGATTTGGGATTTCAAAGAACGCACAGTTCTTTGCGGTGCTTTTGCCAGCTTGAGTCTTTTCAGTTTTCTAGCGAGAGGCTGAGTGCTTCCATCCTCATGTGAAGCTGAACCACTAGCCATGAACATAGGCCAGGGCCTCAGCCGTTCCTTGCCACTCCGTGTGGTAAATGGCATATTGGCAAGTTTACGCTTCTCCTCCGACAATTTTATTTTAGGTTTTGGAGTCCTTTTTTTTCTGATATTTGGTGTTTTGGATTTGACATGCTCTGTACTATGACATTGGGCATCGGCCTTGGCAGACGACGTTGCTGGCATTTCATCGTCTCGGCCATGACTAGTGGCAGCAGCTTCAGCACGAGGTGGAAGTGGATCTTGATCTTTCCCTAATTTTGGAACCTCAACTTTTTTGTTCTCCATATTTTATAGGCAGAACTAAAAGGCACCTCAGGTAAACAATGGAGATGGATGGATTGGATACTAGTATACAATTATGGACGGACTGCCACGGTTAGGTGGTATAAAAAAACCACGGTTAGGTGGTATATATTATAATAATAATACAATTATGGATGGACGGACTGCCTGCCGACTGCCGACACAGAGGTAGCCACAGCCGTGAACTACCGCACTGTACACTGGTTGATAAAGAGATAGTAGTATACTCGTAACAATTAGGATGACACTATGACGGTATAAAGAATGAAAAAAAAACCACGGTTAGGTGGTAGGTATATAATAATAAATAATACAATTCTGGTCGGACGGACTGCCTGCCGTGTGCCGACACAGAGGTAGCCACAGCCGTGAACTACCGCACTGTACACTGGTTGATAAAGAGATAGTAGTATACTCGTAACAATTAGGATGACACTATGACGGTATAAAGAATGAAAAAAAAAACCACGGTTAGGTGGTAGGTATATAATAATAAATAATACAATTCTGGTCGGACGGACTGCCTGCCGTGTGCCGACACAGAGGTAGCCACAGCCGTGAACTACCGCACTGTACACTGGTTGATAAAGAGATAGTAGTATACTCGTAACAATTAGGATGACACTATGACGGTATAAAGAATGAAAAAAAAACCACGGTTAGGTGGTAGGTATATAATAATAAATAATACAATTCTGGTCGGACGGACTGCCTGCCGTGTGCCGACACAGAGGTAGCCACAGCCGTGAACTACCGCACTGTACACTGGTTGATAAAGAGATAGTAGTATACTCGTAACAATTAGGATGACACTATGACGGTATAAAGAATGAAAAAAAAACCACGGTTAGGTGGTAGGTATATAATAATAAATAATACAATTCTGGTCGGACGGACTGCCTGCCGTGTGCCGACACAGAGGTAGCCACAGCCGTGAACTACCGCACTGTACACTGGTTGATAAAGAGATAGTAGTATACTCGTAACAATTAGGATGACACTATGACGGTATAAAGAATGAAAAAAAAACCACGGTTAGGTGGTAGGTATATAATAATAAATAATACAATTCTGGTCGGACGGACTGCCTGCCGTGTGCCGACACAGAGGTAGCCACAGCCGTGAACTACCGCACTGTACACTGGTTGATAAAGAGATAGTAGTATACTCGTAACAATTAGGATGACACTATGACGGTATAAAGAATGAAAAAAAAAACCACGGTTAGGTGGTAGGTATATAATAATAAATAATACAATTCTGGTCGGACGGACTGCCTGCCGTGTGCCGACACAGAGGTAGCCACAGCCGTGAACTACCGCACTGTACACTGGTTGATAAAGAGATAGTAGTATACTCGTAACAATTAGGATGACACTATGACGGTATAAAGAATGAAAAAAAAAACCACGGTTAGGTGGTAGGTATATAATAATAAATAATACAATTCTGGTCGGACGGACTGCCTGCCGTGTGCCGACACAGAGGTAGCCACAGCCGTGAACTACCGCACTGTACACTGGTTGATAAAGAGATAGTAGTATACTCGTAACAATTAGGATGACACTATGACGGTATAAAGAATGAAAAAAAAACCACGGTTAGGTGGTAGGTATATAATAATAAATAATACAATTCTGGTCGGACGGACTGCCTGCCGTGTGCCGACACAGAGGTAGCCACAGCCGTGAACTACCGCACTGTACACTGGTTGATAAAGAGATAGTAGTATACTCGTAACAATTAGGATGACACTATGACGGTATAAAGAATGAAAAAAAAACCACGGTTAGGTGGTAGGTATATAATAATAAATAATACAATTCTGGTCGGACGGACTGCCTGCCGTGTGCCGACACAGAGGTAGCCACAGCCGTGAACTACCGCACTGTACTGTGTCTGCTGCTAATATAGACTGGTTGATATTTAAAGAGATATTAGTAGTATACAACAATACTATACTGGTGGTCAGGCACTGGTCACCACTCCTGCAGCAAAAGTGTGCACTGTTAATTAATATAATTGTACTCCTGGCTCCTGCTAACAACCTGCAGTGCTCCCCAGTCTCCCCCACAATTAATTATAAGCTTTTAATTTATACATTGATGACTGTGCAGCACACTGGGCTGAGCTGAGTGCACACAGACTGAGTCACACTGTGTGACTGACTGTGCTGTGTATCGTTTTTTTTTTCAGGCAGAGAACGGATATAGCAGAGAGAAGTGAACGGATATATTATATTAAATAAAAGTTAACTAGCAACTGCACTGGTCACTGACTGTGGTAAACTAACTCTGTCTGCGACTCTGCACAATCTCTCTCTCTCTATCTAATCTATCTCTATTCTAATGGAGAGGACGCCAGACACGTCCTCTCCCTATCAATCTCAATGCACGAGTGAAAATGGCGGCGACGCGCGGCTCCTTATATAGAATCCGAGTCTCGCGATAGAATCCGAGCCTCGCGAGAATCCGACAGCGTCATGATGACGTTCGGGCGCGCTCGGGTTAACCGAGCAAGGCGGGAAGATCCGAGTCGCTCGGACCCGTGAAAAAAAACATGAAGTTCGGGCGGGTTCGGATTCCGAGGAACCGAACCCGCTCATCTCTACCTTTTATGCCTCCAAATGGCCACAGCATGTCAATCTTGCTGTGGCTTAAGGGGTACTATAATTGTCGTAGCATACAGAGATCTGCACACGTGTAGTACACATTCTATACATGCGCATATCTGAGAGCATCAGGGTTGTACGAAAACCATCTGGTTTTCATAGAATATATCTCTGAATCTGACCCTATAAGTAACAGCATTATACCTTAGAAGGTATGCAATATGCAACATGCATGACCGATATGCTAGCCTGAATACCCCTCCCAGGAAGTTTGAAAGAATTGGTTCTGATAAACATCAACAGACTTCACGCGTTTGGATAGATGTAAGATAAGGCTCATAGTTTTAATAAACTTAGGGGAACATGTATTAAGCAGTGATAAAAGTGGAGAAGTGAGCCAGTGGAGAAGTTGCCCATGGCAACCAATCAGCATTGACGTAACATTTATAATTTGCATACTACAAAAGTATACAGAGCAGCTGATTGGTTGCCATGGGCAGCTTCTCCACTGGCTCACTTCTCCACTTTTATCACTGCTTAGTACATGCCCCCCTTAATGCTGTGAAATATGGTTTAAGAATTGCTTCTACCCCCAATAACAATAGTGGAGTTAGTAAATGGTTGCTTAGATAAAGAGGCCGATTCAGCATGGAACGCTGCTACGACAGAGTTTGCACACTGAAAACCGCCGCTGTGTGTGCATGCACAGAAGCTGCACTGCGCATGCGCACACAGTGAGGTGTGATGGCATCTCACATGTGCGAATGACCTGCCTGATTGACAGGCAGAGGCGTTCACGGGCTGGGAGGGGGCGTCACGTCGGAATTTTGTAGGTGGTGTTGCGACGTTGGGGTGGGCACGGTCCAGACAATGAAGTCGTGACCAGACCATTTGCAGTGCGTGCCGCAGTGGATGCATGATGTCACATACAGCCACTGCGACTGAAAAGATGGCGGGTTGCCGTCTGCCTTTGCAGAAGTAAACCCTGAACATGCAAGGGCATCGCTGTTGTGCAATGCGCTCGCATGTTTGTGGGGGGGAAGGGGAGACCTGGCATGTGGAGTGGACTTGCCCTGTGCTGGGCGTCCCCCTGCATGCCCGTGTAATGGGGTGTAGATGTGTGATTTTTCGCACATTTATGACCCATGCTGAATTAGGCCCAGGGCCGGTGCAAGGTTTTCCGGCACCCTAGGCAAAACTTAAGCCTAACCCCCCCACCCCCATATTTACGTTACGTCACAGTAGTGCCTCTTATTGATGTTTCATCACACAGTAGTGTCCCGTATTCACGTTACACTACAGTAGAGCCAATTTACATTAAACCACACAGTAGAGCACATCCATGTTACGCCACACAGTAGTACTCCCTGCAATGTGCTTTGAAGGCTGCCAGGGTACACATTGTACATAACAACAAAACTACATTACATATATATATATATATATATATATATATATATATATACACACACACACATACACATACATACATACAACATACATACATATATATATATATAAATCCAACCTTTTTATAAAACAATATATCCTTTTCATGAAACCCAGTGAGTGCCTATTATGTTCCCTTCTTTAGTTATACTGTAGTTGCAAATGCTAGTCACTCCCCTTCGTGTATATATATTTATTGATTCTGTGCCCCATATCCCCTTTCCTGTTTATAAAAAATATATATATATATATATATATATATATATATATATATATATATATATATATATATATAGTTGAAGTTCAGAACATGGGACCCCGGGATACCATAACTAAACTGTTTCAGAACAGTAAAACGTACCCTTGCTCACCACAGGTTACTATTCCTATTACATGTCCACGTGGATAGTGAAACTGATAGCTCAGTGTTAATTTCAGTATCTTTCTCTATACTCTCGTCTCCAGCCTCCTCTGCACTTCTGCCTGCCTGGCACTGTTGGGGTGAGGTCAATTGTTACTGGCTTGTGGTAGTCGGAAACTACTTGGTGGACACGCTGACACAAACGGGGTTGATCGCTCGCTAGCTACTTTTAGCAGCAGTGCAAACACATAGTCACCGCCTATGGGAAGTGTATTTTCGCTTTGCAAGTGTGCGAACGCCTGTGCAGCGGAGCTCTGCAAAAACATTTTGTGCAGTTTGAGTAGGTCTGGACTTACTCAGCCCTTTCGATCACTTCAGTCTTTTTGGTCCCGGAATTGACATCAGACACCCGCCCTGCAAATGCCTGTACATGCCTGCGTTTTTCCAAACACTCCCAGAAAACGGTCAGTTGACACCCACATACGCCTTCTTCCTGTCAATCTCCTTGCGATCGGCTGTGTGAATGGATTCTTCGTTAAATCCATCACTCAGCAACGATCCGCTTTGTCCCCGTACGATGCGCCTGCGCATTGCGGAGCATACGCATGCGCAGTTTTGACTTTTTTTACCTGATCGCTGCGCTGCAAAAATCGACAGCGAGTGATCAACTCGGAATGACCCCCAAGATTCTCCTGCTGCTAACAGGGTGGTGACATAAGGAAGGGGGTAATCCAGGTGAGGTGCTGACAATGGGTCGCACTGTGTCACATCAACAAGAATTGTACCCTCTAATACAGTTCACAAAGTGGTGTGTGATATGGTGCAGCAATGTCCCTGCTTACTTGTGTTGACCCTCCTCTGGAATGGACACCAGAATCCCATTAGGGATCCCTCTGGAAGCGGACTCTGCAGTGCTGTCTCCTCCATGCTCACCCGTGTGCAGCTGCTTGCTCTTTCCCTTATTTGGGCGGGCTGAGGTCACTGCAAAGCCATGTTCTCTGCGGAGCTTTCTCTCCCTCCCCTGTCAGGGATTCCTTCACTGAAGCTGCCCACACACTCCTTATATGGGCAGGAGTGTCACAGTTCATCTCTGCTCCCAATGCTCTCTCTCTCACAGGGGAAATCCCCGCTGTCACTGCCGGGAGCCACACACTGATACACAGGCTTCCAGAGCACTCCGGGGCTGACACACAGGACTTCAGCCTCTGCTGTCTGCCTCAGTTAAACGGAGCCTATCAGCGCTCCTCACAGATCCTCCTGTCACAGCACGCCCTAGAGAGTCCCCTTCCTCCAGGCACACTGCATTTTAACCCCTCGCCTCAGGAGTCCCCGGATGTTTCCCCGCGCTGACTCTCCCCCCAGTGGCTGTACAATCAGGTAGGAGGGGTGGCCCCTTTTACACTGCTTGTTGCAGTAAGGATTTCATAAGGAGAGGGGAACGAGGATAAGGCTGCGGGCTGCGTTTTTTTGTGTAGATGGCAGCACAGCCAGGGTCACACTGCTGCCATTTAACAGGATTCAGGAGGAGCATGCCGCCCTCTAGTGGCTGCCGCCCATAGGCAGCTGCCTAAAGCTGCCTAATGGTAGCGCCGGCCCTGATTAGGCCCACAGTTCCTAGACCTGATCACTTTGGCCATCCATGTATGTTATGGCCATATTGGAAACTCTGCTCTCCGGTCAAGCTTTTTGCCTGCATAAATGTTATAAGTGTAAAAGAAAAAAGCCATGATTTCACATGTGCCCCAATTAGAATAGATTATAAATGGACAGTATAAATTGAATGAGCTACCTCAGAAATGCATTCATCAGCTTATACCAGAGCCTTATAATGTTAACATACAAATCCATTTTATTTCATGTAATTCTACAGCATTTGCAATTCACACCTAACCTTTTTAATCATTGTTGATAGTGTGCCTTATAAATTCAATTTGCTTTCGGATATGCATCCAATTATTGTTTTTCAAACTGCATTATCTTAAATTGTATTTTATAGTAGGAAAAAAATGAACAATCTCTTCTATAAAATGTTTGCTTTGCTACAGAATGATGAATAACCCAAAGTTATTATGATATTTTGGAAAAGAGACTACAGTAAATCATTGCTATTATGTTGATCAGTTTCAATAAAAATATTTTTCTGTCTATTTTAAATGATACCTCTGTCTGTCAACATTCAATGAATATTATTATGAAAATACACTTTTTAGGAAATGTTAGTGTTATTATAATATTTCCACTAACCTAAGCAATATTTATACTGCATAATAATAATCCTAACTGATATATTTTTGCAAGCTATACGGTGGTTTAACCTACAGTATGTTCAAACATCGAGCTGGTTGTCCCTGTACAGAGGTTTCTCCTCTCATTCTAGAATCCCACTGGTTTAAGGAAATTGAAATCGTGGCATGAAGGTTTAGTTGGGAAATGTTAGCCTGGAGAAAAGCACACAGTTCTGATAAGCAGCAGCACATCATTTAAAAGTGGTGTTAGATATTGGACAGGGGTGGAATTATCAGAGGTGGCAAAATAATATGTTGTTGCATCACCCTGTATAACAATGTGGTTTCAGACAGTGATGATAGAAATCTATTAAAAAATAAGGTTCAGACACTTATTAAAAGGTCTGAATTACCCCATCTAACCTATGTCTCTTCAAAGCACTCCACCACAGGTGCTCACTGTTACTCAGCTATAACATAGAAACATAGAATTTGACAGCAGATAAGAACCACTTGGCCCATCTAGTCTGCCCCTTTTTTATCCTTTAGGTAATCTCAACCCTTTTTGAATCTTAATTCATTGAAAGGATATTCATATGCATATCCCAAGCATGTTTAAATTGCTCTACCACCTCTGATGGGAGGCTATTCCACTTATCCACTACCCCCTATGTGAAGTAATTTTTCCTTAAATTTCCCCTGAACCTGTATCCCTCCAGTTTAAGTGTATATCCTAGAGTTCTAATACTTCTCTTCCTTTGAAGAATGTTTCACTCCTGAACTTTGTTAAAACCCTTCGTATATTTGAAAGTTTCTATCATGTCCCCCCTTTCCCTCCTCTCATCCAAACTATACATGTTAAGATCTTTTAGCCTTTCCAGGTAAGTTTTGTGATGTGGGCCATGCACCATTTTAGTTGCCCTTCTTTGTACACTGTCTAATGTATTTATATCCTTCTGGATAAATGGTCTCCAGAACTGGTCACAGTATTCCAGATGAAGCCATACCAATGACCTATAGAGTGGCATTATTACTTCTTTTTTTCCAGCTACTGATTCCTCTCCCTATGCAACCAAGCATCTGACTTGCCTTTCTCATTGCTTTGTTGCATTGCTTCCCTGCCTTTAAGTGACTTCAAATAGTGTCTCCTAAATCCCTTTCCTCCTCAGTAGTTTCCATTATAGTACCCTTGATACTATATTTAGCCTTTGGATTTTTGAGACCCAAGTGCATGATTTTGCATATTTTAGCATTAAACTGTAGTTGCCACATTCTTGACCATTTCTCAAGCCTACCTAGGTCATTAATCATTTGTTTTACCCCTCCCGGTGTGTCTACCCTGTTGCATATCTTTGTATCATCTACAAAAAGGCATACTTTCCCTTCATTACCATTTGCAATGTCACCAACAAAGATATTTGCTCTTTTCCAGTCTTCTGGAATGGCACCTGTATTTAGTGATTGGTTAAATAATTTTGTTACTGGTGCCACCAGCACATCTTTTAGCTGTTATAGTATCCTTGGGTGGATCCTATCTGGCCCCATTGATTTATCCACTTTTAGTTTTGAACGTTCTGCTAGGACATTGTCCTCTGTAAATGTACTTTCATCGACCTTATTTTTATGAATGTCTTTGCAACTTAACTGTGGCCCCTTCCCTTCGCCTTCCGTAGTAAATACGGAGCAAAAATAATTGTTTAGGTGATCTTCTATTGCCTTGTCTCCCTCCACCAAATTCTCACTCTCAGTCTAAAGTCTTATTATTCCTCCATTTGATTTTCTCCTTTCATTTATATTCTTAAAAAATGTTTTGCCCCTTTATCTACTGACTGCGCCATTTTCTCCTTAGCTTCTGCCTTTGCACGTCTGATCAATTTCTTAGCATCCTTCTGTCTGTCAAGATACACCTCTTTGTCGTTATTATTTTGAATCTGTTTGAATGTCCTAAAAGCCATCTTTTTTGCTTTCACACTAGTTGATACTTCTTTTGTGAACCACACTGGCTTCCTTTTCCTGGTGCTTTTCCTAACCCTTTTGATACAAATGTCTGTTGCCCTTAGTATTGCACTTTTCAGATTTTCCCACCTCTCCTGCACTCCTTCCAAGTTCCTCCAGTCCACCAATGAATCACTTAAACATCTCCCCATTTTTGCAAAGTCAGCATTTCTAAACTCCAACACCTTGTTTTTGTGTGACAGGCATTGGATCCTGTCTTTATACTAAACCATAATACTTAATGATCACTGGATCCCAGGTGCTCACCCACATATATGTCTGATATCCTGTCCCCGTTTGTAAGAATTAAATCTAATGTTGAGTCTTTGTGAGTGGGCTCCCTCACCAATTGCTTGAGAGATGCTCCCTGTAAGGAATTTAGAAATTTGCCACTTGTAGCAGAACCCTTCCAATTTACATCAGGTAAATTAAAGTCTCCCATTATTATGACTTCCCCTTTAAAGCCATTTTAGTGATGTCCATCAATAGGTTCCTGTCCAAATCCTGCCCCTGGCCTGGTGGTCTATAGATCACCCCAATGTGAATAATGTCCTTCACCCCGGTTTCTGTGGGGACCCAAAGGTCCTCAGTTTTGTCTTCAATATTGTGTATTAAAGTAGCATTTATGCTTTTTTTCACATACATTGCTACCCCTACTCCTACTCTTCCCATTCTATCCTTCCTGAATAAATTGTATCCTGGAATAGCTATGTCCCAGTCATGATTCTCATTGCACCATGACTCAGTAATTGCCACAATATCCAGGTTATCCCTTGTCATCGCAATTAGCTCTGGAAATTTGTCTCCTAAGCTCCTAGCATTTGCACACATAGCTTTAAGAATTTTGTTTGTGCATCTGTTATAAGTAGCCATGTCCAGACAGTACAAAATAAATGACAAGTTTAAAGTTGAGATTACCTGTTTGGTGATGTTGCTCAGTGTTTGGTATTTGTTTTTTTTACTAATCAGGAATCACACTCTGTCCATTACACCATGACTACAGCTCACTAAATGTAAATATATAGTACACCTGTCCACAATGGCCAAAAGATCAAAGGAGGTAAACACCAGAGCACATGCAATAATAAACTATGTTTCACTGAGCAACTTCCCCACACATGCAATGCCAATTACAAGCAAATCATTACATCAAAAAACAAACATAAGTTTGCATAAGAGATAACTGTAGTGAGCAGAATGGGGATGTCTTTTTATAGTTAAAAAAAAGACAGATAATATACATAAGATAAATTACATACTTTTGAGGCATTAAGACAGTCCATGTGTCATCGTTTTGGTGTGTTGATGTTTTCCTTCTGTTTACCTTCGGTTTAACGCAGGTATAATGCTAATATAATAACACTTTTACGTCAGCACTTCTATGGAAGCACCACCAGCCGACGGCTACCAGCATTATACTGAACTTTAAATTGTAAAATTTGCCATGTGAAGGCAATGACTGCGAACTCCACCCAATACAATTCCACTTAAAAGCTAAGGCAATAAATTAGCTTAAACAAACAGGCATTACATACCAACAAGGCAGACAACTGTATCTTTACAAAGAAAAAAAACAAACTCTTTTTCAATGTACCTATGCAAAACAAAACAGCTATGCAGCTATACTTCCGCAATTGTCATTACACCCCTAATCTTTATCAGATTTAAAACACTCATAATAAAATCTTTAGAAAATCCCCTCATACTCAGTCATTGGGATACTCACTATCATTGAATGTAATTGGGTATACCGGGATGTGGCTAGAATTTTGTGGGCCTCATAGCAACATTTTGAAGGGGCTCTTGTCCCAGTGCTAATAGAGAGACACCTTTCTGGAGCAGTTGTTAATTTTATGCCACACTGTAGTGCCCCAGTTTATTTTATAAATGATAGTAGTGCCCTAATTCACATTATGTCACATTGTAGGGCTGCCAGTACACATTATACAATACACTTCCCCTAGTTCACATTACGAAATACAGTGTCTCCAGTTCATATTATGCCACATCACATCAGTGTGCCCAGTTCATATTATCCCTCCACCTCATATTGTGCCACATTACAGTTCCCCATTTCATATTAAGTAACATTATAATTACCACGAGCAGGTCCAGGGGTGTAACCAGATATATTGTAGGCCCAGTGGCAAACATTTGTATATAGTACAAGTAGCTTTGACAGTGAAGGTGGGCCCCTCTCAGCTCTGTGACCCATAACAGCTGCACTCCCTGCACCTATGGTAGCTACCTATGCTCTTGAGGGTATGAGTTTGTTCAGCAATTTAAGGAAAATGTGCCATTCTCATAATATAACACTACACTGTGGTACATAACATACTGTAATATTGTACTGCATTGCATTGCATATGCATTCATATAGCTGACACAAGCTCTAGATCATTTATCGTTCAGGCTCTGTAAAAAGCAGTTGCATGTTTTTTATATATTTTATTTCCATTTAGGTTATGTTGTTTGTGAAGATTCCATTTGGACTACTTCATGAAGTAGATTCCCTTTGGACTGTAAGAATTATAAATACTAATTATAAGTGGACCATCAAAACTCTAAATAAGGGTTAGGAGATGTCTTCATTTGTATTGAAACCATTACAAGAAAAGTGTGTATTATCAGGAACATTTGGCGGATTACATGTTGGACTGAGGTTTGGCTGTCAGTGCAATTTGTTTCTTAAAGTTCTACCAGGCCCTTCGTGCTTAAGCAGCCAATGATAGTCAGGGATTGCTTGGATTCGTAGTTCACCAAGTGTACTTAATGATTTTAACACTTTACACCATTATACTAGCTTTTGTTGTTCAATGGGAGAATCAGTGCTATTCTCTACAGGCTGCCCAAGGGATGGAGATCCCATGGTACATGTAGGTCCAATCCTAGGGACTTCCAACATGTGCTGACTGCATCGCAAGTCTTCTGAGCCTGAAATAACAATTGTGATGTGCAGTGAGGTTAATGGCTGGGGAGGCACATATGGGGATTGGTCTGACTGCTGGAAGCCTATCTCACCCCCCATCTCACTCTGGGTCTCCCCTCACTACACTAAGTTACAGTGTACATTGAGTCACCTACCTCTATCCCTGTGTCTTCTCTTGCTGCTGCTGGCTGAGCTTTGACTACAGTGCACTTCCTGGTCACATGACACATTTAAGTGTCCATTAGTGAATAAGGCCCACCCCCACACTCAGGGACATGCCTCTATTCGCTCCCTTTCTGTGCAGTGTTACTGACCTTGGTGTTGCTCCGCCCCCAGCTCTGTAAAGCAGTGTCTGCCTATAGTACCAAGGCAGAGCTGTTGCTACCTTATCTCTCATCTTCATGCAGCACCAGGGATCTCCACAAAGTTGTTGAGTGTTAGCTATAAAAAGGCTTATAATAAACAAAGATGTTTATATTATAAACATCTTCTTTGTATTATTCTAATAGTTTTTATAGAAAATCTCAGGAGTTTGACAGGGAGTAAAACAGGGGAGGCTCTGCCCCCCCTAACTACATGCCCCTGACCAATATAAGAATAGAGTGAATATACATGGTGGACAGGAGCTCTGAATCAACTAAAGGGGCAAGACAGGGTCTAAGGCATGTAAAGCGGGGTTTTGGCCACACACCCTGCCAATAAGTGTGATAATGTCACTCCTCCAAGCATTCCCTGTGTAAAAGTGGGGCACTGTGGATGAAGGATCTGGACTCAAGATTCAGCAAAGTACGGAGAACAGACGGACAAACAATTGACTGAAGGTGAGCTGTGCTTTTAGTTACTGTCCAGTGATACTGAAGGATCAGTACTTCCATGAAAATCATATTTTAAAGAAAAATAATTAAAATGATTGGTGGCAGTAAGCACGCCCCCTTGGGCGGCACTAGGCAAGCCTACTCTGGTGGAGCACTGCCAAGAGAGTTGTCTCTAGCTGCTATGGGGGCCCGCTAAACTTTGCTATTTAGCCCTCAAAGTTCTAGCTATGCTCCTGTCTATAAATATTATATGATATATTGTATAACACCTAATAGTTATAGGTAACAGGAAAGTGCCAGGAAGCGGAAACTATGGGATTCCAAGACATTATGTAACTCTAACAAGCTATAGTAGGACTTGGGAGCTATGAAGAGCAATCAGAGGAAGATGCCAAGCACTGAACCATTGTTACCAGGTAAGAATGTATCAGTGGTTCGTAGTACAGTAAAGGTGGGTACACACTAATAGATATATCTACAGATCAATTGATCTGCAGATATATCTATGGACAGATCGGGCAGTGTGCTGTGCATACACACTACCCGATCCGTCGGGGACTGATGTCATGAACTGGGCGGGCGTGTACACACGCCCGCCCAGTTCAGCTGTCACTCACCACCGGCCGCCGCAGCATGTGTACGGGCGGTCGGCTGACCACCCCGTACACACACAGCGACGCGCCAATATATCGGTAGATATATTGGCCGTCGGCTGTGCTGCGCGGCCGATGCGACACGTCTGTGAACGACGGAGTTCACAGACGTATCGGCCATACACACTGGCCGACGGTCCCGCGATATATCGGCCGTTCAAGAGAACGGCCGATATATCGACCAGTGTGTACGGGCCTTTAGACAGATTGACTTGGGGAGGTGAAGGGAAAAGTAATCAGAAAAAAAGTTAAAGTCCCCTTTTCTGCATGCTGTTTGATTGAATTTAGCGTTTCGTAATTACATTTCAATCATTACAGTGCTAGTACAGTATTTTGCATCCAGTTTATGCCTAAACAGCTATAATCCAACATGTTCATGTCATAAACAATACACTAACCAAACTACTGTACTAAACAGAATGCACATTTTAACAAGATAACATATCAAATAAGTAGTTACATGTAATTACATTGCAATCTTCAAATATAATTAATAATTTAATTTTAACATAAAAATCTGAATGATCTTATTGTAATGATGTACACTACTGAGTATAAAATACCATAACACTTACCTGCTTGCACTGCTATGACCTTTCTCACTGTACCTTTTGGAAAGAGAGCGATGTAACAGAAATAGATGCCAATGTCTTCTTTTGCTGTTTCTGTCAATATTATAGACATGTCCGATGAGAAGTTCTCAACCACAAATGACATTCTTCCCTTGTACTTTTCTGAGAAGTATTTCCCATGAATCATATGGAACGCACACAGTTGTTCTTCAAAAGATCCATTCAATTTAAACCAGGAACTCTGTAATATAGTTTCTTTGCCGGAATACATGCAGTCCAAAGTCATTCTTTTTCTGAGTGTTACTGTAGTATCCACTATTTCTTCAACTAGCACAGCTAAAAACAAAAGAAATACAATTTTACAATACGCCCACAGCATTAAACTGTAAGTGAGTGCTACAGTACTACCGTTTATTCTGGTCACTACGTCAAGAAAAGTATTAACAAAAACATCCAGTATAGTAAGTGAAACCTTACTTTTAATTATGTGTAGGAAAAACAGACCCATCATAATTTTCATCTTCTCGAGTAGGGGATCTATGTTAAAAGAAAGAAAAGCAAAAATGTTCTAGACTTAAAATACAGCAGCATCATTTCCTTTGTTGGTTTCCACAATTAGCACTGAGAAAGGCATGGAAGGAGGGGTGGACCTACAGTGTGATATTGTGCCTTTTGTAACAGACATTAGTTATGGTACAAAGACCACCATGAAGCATTTTTATGGACTACTTGTAGAAAGATCATTTTAATGTAGTCCATATACTTGTGCGATAGGGCACATAATCCTTTAGTTTCAACAGCATCTGAGAGAGAAATCAAAGGATTGTGCACATTTAAGATACCATGTGATGCGCGGGCACGCCGCTCGAATATCGCGTCTCATGATAGTATGTGCTGCCCTTAATATTTATCGCATCGCTGTGCGATCGCATGTGTTTTTTAAAACACATGCAATATATCGCACTGCGATGTGCGATGGGCACCCGCCGGGCCGCTCCCACCCGGCGGTGACGTGCCCATCACATGATTACCATGTGATCTATCTTATGATCGCATGGTAATCACTTTGGCAGTTCAGGTGTGATTTCATCGCATCTGAACTGCCGGTGCGATGCCTTGCGATGTTGCGTCACAGGGCATCGCACAAGTGTATGGGCACCATAACAGATATTCTGTTTGTTTGCTTGTTTTTTCATGTACATAGCAGATGCTGGCATTGCATTTGAAAATAATTTTCTCATTGTATTCTAATTTATCTTAACAGAATATGTTGCTAAAGACATATGATATCATAATAGGATTCTTTTTTTAATCTAGTGTAGTATATACAGTAGATATGGCCCAAAGCTGCATATGATGTGGTGGTTCCCTACCCTTGGTGATCACCCAAGGATGGGCAGTAGTGGCCCCTGAGCCAGGTGGCGACTCATAGTTTCTGCACTTTACGCCAGTCTGCAGCCACAATGCAGTGTCATGGGAGCGGCTATTCATGACACATTCATGGAGACTGCTACAACGGGATCTAGCCACTCATCTACCCACTTATCTGGGGTGACACTGATACTGTATGAGGTTTTATTCACCATGGCAGTGTGTGAACAGAGGAGAAAGTCAAACTCCAGCATCTGAAAGTCATGTAAAACTGTGTGACATAACAAAGCTCATTCACATGAGAGATCAGAAGTTCAGGGCCAGTGTATGGTCTATGGGGCAAAAGGGCAAATACCTTATGGGGACACCTATCAATAACATTGTCAAAGTAAAATGCTGGAAATATAGTAATATTAAAAAGGGTTCATTTTTCTTGTTGATGAATTGTTGACATTACTAGAATGCCAACAAATCAGTCCAGGTGGTGCAGTGATCACTTACTTGCTAACAGATCACTAGTGGCTCTGACAGTGTCATGTGCATCCGAAGGTCAGGTAATAATGACTTCTGGCTGATTAATACCCCTAACCCTAATCTTCCCCTAGTGCTTAACCTTAAACCTCCTCCAGCCTAACACTATCACTCTGCCTAAAATCCTATGAACTATAAATGCTACAACGCTATTAAACCCATCACTTTTCTTATGTTGATCACAGTGCCCTGTCAATACTCTAAATAGATGATTACTGCGCTTGTGGATGCTTGTTACTTATTTCACATCAAATATATATATATATATATACATGTATTGATTAGAGGCACCAGGAAGGGTAATTATACCAGTGTATAGTGCTTGGATAAACAAACTTATTAGCTGGAACACCGGCAATTGCAGCACTAATACATACATTCAGCTCTGCGGTGCATATCAGCTACTAATGATACTACAGTATTTGGACACAAACAGCTGCTGTGAACACCATTGTTACAAATGAACTAAAATACATTATTTTCATTCTTTGGAGGAGGATAAAGTCTGGGAGTTTGCCAATAGTTACTATTTCCAAAGTATTTTATAGTATCATAGGAATCAAATTATTTGTTTTAATGTATGCATATGAAGGAGAGAACAAATAACTGATATCATCACTCTCCTTGAAATTTTACTATTTTATTGTTGTTTATTGATGTATATTTTTGATGCATATTTCTGATTGTGATTGCACAATAAATGTGTTATTATAAAAATACAGGCCTTCCTGATATTAATTCCTAATACTTATTCATTTCTGAGGACCAATGGTTATTCAAAAAAATCTAATATATATATATATATATATATATATATATATATATATATATACATATATATATATATATATATATATATATATATATATTTGATGTGATATAAGTAACAAGCATCCACAAGCGCAGTAATCATCTATTTATTGTCTTTTCTGTCAGCCTAACAGGGGTCCTAACCAAACCTTTATTACATGCAGCTGAGGTGGATTAATGCACTCTAAAGGTGGGTACACACTGGCCGATATATCGGCTGTTCTATTGAACGCCCAATATATCGCGGGTCTGTCGGCCAGTGTGTATGGGCGATATGTCTGTGAACACCGTTGTTCACAGACATATTGCATTGGCCCTGCAGCACAGCCGACGGACAATATATCTACCGATATATTGGCGCATCACTGTGTGTGTACGGGCGACCAGCTGGCCGCCCGTACACATGCTGTGGTGGCCAGTGGTGATTGACAGCTGAACTGGGCGGGCGTGTGTACACGCCCGCCCAGTTCATGACGTCAGTCCCTGATGGATCGGGCAGTGTGTATGCACAGCACACTGCCCAATCCATCCACATATATATCTGCAGATCAATTGATCTGCAGATATATCTATCAGTGTGTACCCACCTTAAGAGTGTGAATATCTATTTCCATCTATACTTGTAGAATGATTTATCACAGCGCCAGGAGTGTCAGTGTTGGGGCTGCCTTCTCTGAAATATATAGCCTGTCAATACTCTGCCTGTTATGTTGGGAGTCCTGATTCAGAGAAAATAGTTAAGAGGATCCAGTCAGATACCAGCAAAGTTTTACTGAAGCAGCTACATATACTGTAACACCTGGAAAAAGAGTAGCTCTAGGTGCCAGCAAAGGAGCCTAGTGCTAGTTTATGTGGTGGTATGTAATAATGGTCAGATAGGGACTAGAGAACCTTATGGGGCTTGTCAAAGTGTTTAAGGTCATGTAGGTCACATATAACAAGCTCCATGCTGCCTGGAATGTACTAGTATCCAAGGTTTCAAAATGACTGAGGTATATTACCTAAGTAGTGTCATTTAATAGACATGGTAAGCAACAACATACCTGCCATGTAGTAAGCCCACAAGCATGTGGATATGGTATCTGTGGTTTGCTGCTTTAGAATGCAGGAACCAGGTAGTGATTAAGTTCTTGATAACATCAAAAGTGAAGGTGGTATAGAGGAAGTGTGGGGGAGTCAGCAACTGGCTGTCCATGAGAGGGATCATTAAGAGTTAGCACTGCAGTCTTCTGAGGCCCAGTTCTGTAGCTAAATCAACTAAACCACTTTGCGATGCACCATAGGGAGACTAGTGAGCGAAAAACAATTAGACAACCTGCTTACTGTACAGAGAGAGAGAGTAGCACAGGATATTTTAATCTTGGTGTAATCCAGGCATCTCCAAGGACAAGCCAACATGGTTTGTGTAGGCTATTGTTGGTTATATTATGTGACTGTTTTAGATGCTTTGGTTAGAGCAGAGGGCCTGGATATTGAAAAAGAAATCTAAACGCTGCTTAGCATTCCCTCGATAGTATATATACCTTCATGTATTGTAAATACTTTCCTTAAATGTTACCATATGGATTCATAGGGCGTCATTAAAATTAGTATCATATCATGCCTTCTAAAAGAGGATGGTGCCATTCAATGAATGGTGCATTTATAGAACAGGTCCCTTGCTGGGTTGTCAAGGTGTGGCTAGGATCAACAAGGTAAGCATGGACAGTGACACTCATTTGCAGTCATTTGAAACAATAACAGAGGTCCATGGTAATGAATATGTAGAGTGGCCCCAATACGTGAGATGCAACTTGGAATCCCTTCTTGCTACACTGTTTGATTGTTTATGCATTTTAATGTAATGTAAGCACTGGTCTAAAAATGTAGGTATGTGGGTTTACATGGTACAACTGCACTAAATACCATCTCTTTGGATTTATTGCATGACAGCTGGCACTCTTTATGCAGGAACTCTTCTGCAAGCAGTTGGACAGATTTTCCAGCAAATGCTTGTAAGCTGGAAACATGATTTTGCTCAGAATGAGTACAAGAACCTAAACCAGGAGGGGTTCCCAGATTCACAAAAATTGTATTGATCATGCCCCTTTGGACAAGTGGGACTGCAGGGGGACACTGCACATGTGTGAAAGGGATAAAGGCAGTGCCAGTCGCCTCTGACTGTGTACTGTGTACAATTACTGTATTCTGATTAACAGTGTTTAGTACTATAGAGTGTGCATCTGTATTTTCTCTTTTTTTCTGTGTGTACGAATTATGCCAGGATTAGTTTTATATCTCCCTTCACTGGTATAAGTCACCTACCATGGGAAATAAACTGACCTATAAAAAGGGTATATTGCCTGGATTATGGGGCTTAAATTAGACATTATGGCTCCATTTAGACTGTTTAGGATCACTCACAAGTACATTTGGAAATAGTTGTAAGACTATGATGATGCTTCCTCTTTGTGTACTTGCCGAAATTGGGGTGACAGTATGTTTAGTCAGTGGTTTGCTGACAGTGAAGTTAAGAATCCAAGGAATGGATCAAAGGACATAGTGTGTATGGACTGGGAACTATAAACTGTTCCTATGATTGGGTTGTGAGTGCTGGGATGGCATGGTGAACTGCCTGAGCATTTAAAATTACATAATGCAATAGCCCTGCCAATGCTGTGTACATTTTACAATAAAAGCACATTTTGCATTTATTAAGTCACTTATCTAGGTAATTTTGTAACCATTAAAAGATACTGGGTGTGTCAGGCTGGTACATAAGACTGCCTTCAGAGTTCTTTTAAGTATATTGCTGCAGCCAAGTTGTCCCGTACAGCATTATGTCCAAATATACCAGCTTCAAAGTATTGGCTGACCTTAAACAGTCCTATTGGAGGACCAAGAAAGTCTATCTCCAGGTATGCCAGCTCAGGTAGGTGAGTTTTGCCTGGCATATATGAAGGAGGCCCTCATCATTAAACTCAGAGAATCAGATTGAGAAGCGTTCAGTGATGTAAGGGAAGGAGCTTCCTACGGTTGTGGGGTGAGTAGTGTTAAAGTCCCTCTACACCACCTGCCACAGAAATGTAATGTGTGACAAGCTTTATGAATCAACCAGTTTTGGTTAAGGGGGGAATTAGCCATGCCAACCTCTGTGTAAATATTGAATAAAAAGGGCAGACAAGCCCCATGTATATATGTATGTATAATCACTATCTCACAGTGACATGCAAGATTTAAAAGAGCAACTATAATACAGTATTATGCACAATTCCTATTATCTGCTAAATTATTGTCACCAACAGTTAAAACCATCACTTTAATGTCACCTCAATGTCCTGTTTTGAACCCTGAGCCCTAAAACAGTATTATGCCTGATATCTATGCTGCAGTCTTGACTCTGAGAAAACAGTTACAGTGAGCAGAAAAGAGGAGCTTCAGCAGCTACACAAGTCCAGAAGGAAGCAATTCCAGGTGTTGTTAGAGGAATCCAACCCAAAGAATCCAATGACTGCATTAAGACAGTTTCAGATCAAGCCCATCTGCTGTTACCTTGTAACTTGTTTATCTAAAATGTTTAACTTATTTGACTAAAATGCCAAACCCCTCAGACTCATCACTGTGAAGCTTTAAACACTTTTGAACTAAAGGAAAAGGCCAGAGGCAATGGCGGGTGTGATTTACCAGTGCAATAGCGACTATAGAGCCCAGCATCTGCCACATGTGCTGCCCCAGGTACTTCTGTGATCTTCCATTTTCTGTTCTCAGAGGAGCTTTCCACATATCTGCAGGGAATTAATGATCTCCCAATACCACATTGTAAGCCATAGAATGCAAGCTGGCACCAAAATGATATACTGCTCAGAGGGCAAAGCAACTTTTTGCTGCTAACTCTCTAAGCAGGAAGTACAGAATGGCACACAAAAGAAAGGCAGACAGAAATAGAAGTCAGACTGGCCAGTAAGATAGGGGAGTGATTGATGGGAGATAGTACAGTAATACCCCTACTCAGTGCTGCAAGTATGGCGGAATGGGGCGGTAAGAAATTACTAGCTGGTACGCAGTACTGCTGGGCTATCACCTTGCAGCCACTGTGTCGGGGTGAGGAGATGCTTCTCTCCTCCCCTGCCTAGTCAGTCCGGTGACCGATCTCTCTTCCTCCGAGTCCGGCGACAGTGGTGGCGGCGTGTATTACAATCAAATGCTGGTTCATGAACCAATCAGAACTCACGGTCCAGCAACCAATCAGGAGCTGTCGCTGCCAGATCGCGAGCTCTGATTAGCTCATGGACCAGTGCCTGATTTGAGATACAGGCTGCTGCCGCCGCAGGAGGAGACCAGACTGAGGGCAGGAGAGGCATATGTGTATCTGGCACTGTGCGGGCATATCTGGCACTGTGGAGGCATATCTGGAAATGTGGGGACATATGTGTATCTGGCACTACACTACTGGGGGCATACTGTATGTGTATCTGGCACTGTGGGGGCATATGTGTATCTGGCACTATTGGGGGCATATGTGTATCTGGCACTATTGGGGGTATATGTGTATCTGGCATTGCACTATAAGGGGCATGTGTGTATCACGCCCCCATTTTCATTGGCCATGCCCCATGTGGCATGTGGTCACACCCATTTTTTGGTGCATGCATACAGTACCACTAAGAATTTTTTCTACTTGCACCACTGCCCCTATTGTACACATTAAAATAATACACCTACACAACTGAACCCCATATATTGCACAACAAAATCCAACTACTGTAAACTGTCATACCAGTATGTACACTAATGTTACACACAGAAATATCAGTATACATGTTACACCTGAGTAAAAGCTTGCCTGCAGTCACATATACTGTACATACAGTATATATTTGTGTATATATATATTTCTCTGGCTTGGTCCACAGAATTATCCACAGGATAACATTGGGATATGCCGGAGCGACAGCGGAAATGGCACCAAACGGTCACGAGCTTTCTGGCCTCCCAGGATGCATCGGGCTTCACCATATAATCCCGCCCACTGACTCAGTCAAATCAGTTTTTTGTTTGGTGCGGCAGGAGCTGGACCATGGTCACAGGGTTGCTGTAGATAAAGCAGCCTGAAGCTTTTTATTATTTTATTTTTATAGTCTTACTATGTTTTTTTTGGAGCGACTTTTCCTAACAGCGTCTTAAACGCATACGGGAAAGAGTCGCTCCAACAACTCCCCACCGGGTTGCAACAACGCTTAACTTTGCGGTACAGTGCTCTCTCGACGGGCGTCTGTGTCAGATGTTCTAGCAGGTCCAGCAGATGTAACCAGGCTGTGGCCGGAGCATCAAAAAGAAAGTAACCAAGGTTGGTGCTCGGGCGCAGATTGGGCTGCTGTTCTAATGCTGCTGCTAAACTACAGGATTAGTCAATCCTGATAACAGAAACCATAAAAAGCAATAAAGAAAAGATAGCAGTGCTGAATTCAATTAATACTAAATTGAGATGGATTAGTGAAAACAGGTAAAAACATTTATTAATATCACTAATAAAATAACAAATAAAAGTCAGTCTGATCATCGGCAGAATTGATGAAAACAGAAATGTCCGTTCCTTTTAAATATTAACTGGACAGCAGTCTGGGCAGATACATATAGGCTTAGGAGCTGGTTGCACAGTCCCAATTAAATTGTTACCGCTTTTTATGCCGCTGGAGGGAGAAAGTCCCATTTGAAGTTTCTTCAAAAATGAGTTGAAAGCATATCTCAATCCTCACCAGTATGCGGAGGGAGTCCTTGATGAGCCTATTGGATCCGCCAAGATGATAATTGAGAACGTCCAGTATGGTCCGGGCACTGATTCTGTAACAAATGGTCGGTGATCAGGATGGCACCTGACGCATTTCGCTGCAGGTCCTGCAGCTTTTCCAAAGGTGTGGCCGGAGCATGGGGGGAAGGTAAGTCTATGGATTTCCTCTTACTAGGGGGGTCCGGATACAGCTACACTGTATTGGTGGAGACTACAATCAGTGTGTTGATGCGCCGAACAACTCGAGTGCGACAGCGCTATGCTCTAGGGATCATAGGCGCCAGGACTAGGTTGAGGCCGCGATCCTTAAAGTTTAAGTCAACGGGGGGAATCAGACGCTCTCCTGGCAGGCCCTCAAAGTTCATGACCAGTTTCCGCGTGTCTCCCGTCCATAAACTGAATGACCTCATTTCCGTCTCAGACGCTACCACAAGGGTACTCAGTCGCAGCTTAGACACTGCGGTTGTGTACACTAGAGAACCCACCTAGACCGAGTCGCAGGCCTTAGCGTCTGTATACACGTGTAAGTCACTGAGCGTCCATGTCCGTCAGTGAGCGTCCGTGTCTTGCATCAATTATCCGAAAGGCAGTGTACACCAGTAGCGTATGAATCCACTCAGCGTCTGCGAGCGAATATGTTTGGATATGGAAGTGTGGTGAGTCTCCCTGTATCCCGCTCTACAGAGGAAGGGTATACAGTACTAAAAATTCTCTCTACTTGTTAGTATGAATTGTTAATTTTTAGTTACATATTGCATATGAGATCTGTATATTACTGTGGTTTCTGCATGTTATGTTTGAAAAAATCACTTAAAACAGAAGTACAATTTTCCTACTTACTTGTAAGTTGTTATGGGGGTTGTATTCTCATATGACATTGTCTAATGCCTTAACATGTGACTGACTGCTAGTATGTGTGCTGACTTTTCTATGTCGTCAGTCCTGTTCTGACCTTCAAATCAGGTGCATGGTTGTGGTCAGATTGATCTCACTTCTATATATCCATATATAGGTGATTTTCAGTCACAAATTGTGTAGTCATTAACAGAATATTACCATGTCTGTGAGTGGCAAAAGTGACGAGGAGAATTTATCAGGCACTCCTATATCCCTAACATGCTTATCTTGTAAGACAGGGTTAATTGGTATGAACCAGCTGGTCACTTATGAGGGGTTGTGTGCGAACTGTTTTGCTTTTCAGCAAAGTAAAGAACAGGATTTGGTTCAACAACCAACAGAGCCACCATGGAATATGTTCGCAAAGACTTTGTCTTCAATGGCGGATAGGTTAACTCCGGCAGCACCACCTCAGGAGTTAGGTTACACTATTAACCCATACATGCAGCTCCCTTCCTACAGCTTGGTTCCAGTAGCCTCTACAAGTAACCAAGGGGCAGGTAAGACTAAGACAGATGCGTCTATGTGGCAGACTACACAAGATGATACAACAGATGATTATACAGTATACTCAAATACTCCGTATGATGACCAGTCGCAGAGTTTTAGTTCAGGGGATGTAGCTGAACTTATTGACGCTGTGAAGGTTGTTCTCTCCTTGGAAGAGCCAGCCAAGACAGTGTCAAAATCTAAAGCACCTGTGTTTAAACGAACAAAGACAGTTAAAACTGAATTCTCAGCATCAGATGAGCTGACGGAAATTATGGATGAGTCTTGGGCAACGCCCAATAAAAGGTATAAGATTTACGAAAAGATGGAATTCTTTTTATCCATTTCCAGCTGTGGATTGTTCGAAAAGAGAAGTTCCTCCAAAAGTAGATGCACATGTACTGCGACTTGTGCATAAATCTGCTTTACCACTGTCATCTACCTCACTTAATGATGTCACAGACAGAAGGGTAGATAGTTTCTTGAAAAATGTATTTTCTCTAGTAGGAGCAGTGGTAAGACCTGCTATGGCTTCGGCCTGGGTAGCAAAGGCAATGGCGAATGGATAGAGGAACTAGAGAATGGCCTCTCTTCTCCTAATAGGGAGCAAGAGGATCTTTTAAGCTGTTTAAGACAATCTGCCCAATACTTGGAAGAAGCAGCAATTGATATGGGTAAGGTTGCTTCTAAAGCTTCAGCCCTGACAATAGCCGCTCGCAGAGCAGTTTGGCTACGTACCTGGAAAGCAGATGATGAATCCAAGAAAGAATTGGAAGCATTGCCTTTCATTGGTAATATATTGTTTGGGAAACCATTATCCTAGAATCAGAGGCTGAATCAAAAAAGGTCAGATTTCCGGCTACTTATAACCCTAAGACTAGGGGTTCAAAGTTTAGCTCATTTCGATGGCAAAGCAAAGCGAAAGCTAAAGAGGAGTCTAAGCAGCCCCAGTCCAATAGATCGGCCAGGGGTAGGAAGCAATGGGCTAGCAGAAAGCCAGCTTCCAAGCCTGAACAGAAACCATCAGCCTGAAGAGACGGGCCTCCGCCTGGATGATTCCAGGGTTGGGGGCCGACTCCTTCATTTTGCACACATTTGGCAACAGTCGACGACAGATGCTTGGGTGCAGAAGGTGGTTGGCCTCCTCAAAGATTTTTTTGCACCAGCCCGTCTCGTATAGAGTCGAAGGCCAATGCTCTGCAAGAAACAGTCCAAAAATTACTGCAGTCAGGTGTGATTGTCCCAGTACCTCCATCACAAAGGGGACAGGTGTTTTACTCCAATCTATTTCTGATCCAGAAGCCAAATCGGTCATATCGACCAATTCTCAATCTGAAAATGTTAAACAAATACATTTGGATCCCAAGGTTCCACATGAAGACATTACGCTCCATAATGTTAGCTATGGAACCTGGAGATTACATGGTATCTCTGGATGTACGGGATGCTTACCTACATGTGCCTATAGCACTGTCTCATCAGTGTTATCTCAGGTTTGCCATCCTCCAGGAACATTTTCAGTTTCAAGCCTTGCCCTTCAGGCTAGCAACAGCACCCAGTGTGTTTACCAAGATTATGGTGGTTATGGCATCTTATCTCCGCAAGCAGGGGATAAGAATATTCCCATACCTCGATGACCTGTTAATCCTAGCACATTCGCAGGAGTTACTTTTGAGCCATCTTCAACAGACAATAGTTTGTTTACAGAAACACGGGTGGCTCATAAATTGGGAAAAGTCGTCTCTGAATCCGTCACAGTAGATGGTCCATTCGGGGGCCATATTGGATTCAGATCTACAGAGAGTTTTTCTACCAGAGAAAAAGATGGTCAAGGTGCAGGTCATGACTCAGGAAGCGTTGCACGCCCAGACAATGTCAGTCCATGCAGCAATGCGTCTGTTGGGTCTGATGGTATCAACCTTCGACATGGTGGAATATGCGCAATTCCACCCCAGACCATTACAGCACCTTATTCTGACCAAATGGAATGCAATTATCAGACAATAAAAAAGCAAATTATAAAGTTTCCAGTAAACGTAAAAATGTCTCTAGCATGGTGGCTACAGACAGACCATTTAAACAAGAGGAGACCCTTTTGGATAAAAGAATGGCAAGTCCTGACAACAGATGCCAGTCTGCAAGGCTGGGGTGCGGTACTCGGAAGCCTTTGGTTCCAGGGAAAATGGACCGCAAGGGGAAGTCGCCTGCCAATAAATCTGTTGGAAATAAGGGCCATTTACATGGCTCTAGTTCAGACAAAGGACAGTCTGCAAGGAAGACCGGTCCAGATTCGCTCAGACAATGCGACAGCAGTAGCGTACCTCAATCATCAAGGAGGAACTCACAGTAAGAGACTGATGTTTGTCCCAGGTGTACTGAACTGGGAAGCGGATTTTCTCAGTCGACACACCATTCAGGAAACCGAATGGGCATTACACCCAGAAGTGTTTCAGACAATAGTGAACAGATGGGGTCTACCAGAGATAGACCTCATGGCGTTTCGTCTAAACAACAAAGTTTCAAGGTACAGAGCGAGAACAAAAGATCCCGGAGCGGTCCTTGTAGATGCACTGTCAGTAGAATGGAAATTTCATCTGGCATATCTGTTCCCTCCAATATCTCTGTTACCCAGAGTAGTAAGAAAAATAAAGCAAGCAAAAGGAGCAATAATTCTAATAGCTCCAGCTTGGCCAAGAAGGCATTGGTACACAGATCTTCTGAGGATGTCCGTGGAAGCACCAATACTGCTCCCTCAATGTCCAGATCTGCTAATGCAGGGTCCTTGTTGGCACAGTCATCTGGATCGTCTGTCTTTGATGGCGTGGCTGTTGAAACCTCTATCTTAGAAGCTAGAGGATTTTCAAAACAAGTAATCCAAACTATGCTTAGAGCAAGAAAGCCTTCTTCAGCTCGTGTGTATCATAGAATATGGCAAGCCTATATTTATTGGTGTACTGGAAAAAGTTTGAATCCAAGATCTTTTAAAGTATCCAGGATTTTGGATTTCCTTCAAGCAGGATTGGCTTCCTTGAGAGTTCAAGTATCAGCATTAGCTGTATAGTTTCAGCGAAAGATTGCTGATTTACAGGATGTACGTACTTTCTTTCAGGGAGTTGTACATATTCAACCTCCATTTGTTCCTCCTGCAGCTCCCTGGGATTTGAATTTAGTTCTTAAATTCCTCCAGGGTCCTCCGTTTGAACCACTTAAGAGAGCAGATCTTAAATGGTTAACGGCTAAAGTGCTTTTTTTTACTGGCAATGGCATCAGCCAGAAGAGTGTCAGATTTAGGAGCGTTATCGTGTAAGTCTCCTTTCCAAAGTTTTTTTCCCAGACAGAGCAGTTCTCAGAACGAGATCTGGTTGTCTTCCAAAGGTGGTTTCAAAGTTTCACCTTAACGAAGAGATTGTAGTCCCAGCTTTTCAGGTATCGGGACTTTCTGCGGGAGAAGCGTCGCTGGACGTAGTCCGAGCTTTAAGAATCTACATAGATCATACTAGTGCCATCAGGAAAACAGATTCTCTCTTCATCCTCTACGGATTTCATAGAAGAGGATGGCCTGCTAGTAAACAGACGCTGGCGAGATGGCTCCGAATGGTAATATCAGAAGCTTATTCTCATGCAGATCTCCCTACTCCGGCTAATGTTCTGCTCACTCTTCACATAAGGTAGGTCCTTCTTGGGCAGCACAACAGGGTGCTTCAGCAGAACATTTTGTAAGGCAGCCACATGGTCTTCCATAAACACATTCGTTAGACATTATGCCTTGGATACTTTTGCCTCTCATGACGCAGACTTCGGGTAAAAGGTCCTCCTGTGTAATCAGGAGCGTCCCCATCACTAAAACTGGCTTTGGGAATCCCAATGTTATCCTGTGGATAATCCTGTGGACCCAGCCAGAGAAATAGACGTTATGGAAAGAACTTATCGTTGATAACGTGATTTCTCCACAGGTATCTTCAGGGGTCCCATACTGACGCACCTGATTTAAGGATCTTGACAATTACTAAAACCTCTTCCCTCTTGTATGGAAGGGTGTGTATGTGTGTTCTTATTGCCTAAAATAGGTTTCTACCTGAAGCTCCTGCCTAATCGCTGTGGAAAGAACTGATTTGACTGAGTCAGTGGGCGGGATTATATGGTGAAGCCCCGATGCATCCTGGGAGGCCAGAAAGCTTGTGACCGTTTGGTGCCACTTCCGCTGTCGCTCCGGCATATCCCAATGTTATCTGTGGATACCTGTGGACATAAGAGAAATCACGTTATCAACGATAAGTTCTTACCATAACGTCTATATATATATACATATATATATATATATATATATATATATATAGGAACTAGGATGGGATGACCGGCACTCCAAACATTAGATTCAAATGGCTATGGTGCCCTCTCCGTGCAAATCAAATAGATACCAAGAAATTGAGCGGCACTCATAGACTTCTTATCAAATCACCGGCGTGGACAAAGAGTCATCAAGCCAGTGGTATAGTCCAACGTTTCATGTCTTTTATGACATTTTGTCAAGGATACAACCATAACATATAACAATAAAAACTTTTATAGTAACTCACCACCGTGTGAACGCGCTGCCGTCCCGCTCTGTGCTGTGGCGCGATGATGTCATTCTCATGCGCATTAGCGCTGACGTCCCGGCTCCTAGCAACGAGGTGCGCGGCTGCCGTGCTCCCATCACCTTGGAGACAATAGTAAACATACAATACCAACATGTCAGATGCAGTGCCAGATGGCAAAAAAGGAAGAGAGAGAAAACAATACTGACGATGCATGTTGGACACCTATTGATACAATTAGATTAGCAAACATCTATCAATATGCATTAACAGAAAATGTACATATATGAAGCTACATAAAGCAGTTTAAAGAACATTGATCATTCAGACCCAGAGGATGCAAAGTTTGCAATTTCTGGATCCACATAGCTTCTTTCTGAAGCAAAAGGCGTCCCCTATCCCCCCCTCTATTATCTAATGGTACATGGTCTATCATCTTATATTTAAGACTGGCTAAATTATGTCTGAAATTCTTAAAATGTCTGTCAACGGGTTGCTCTTGATCCGTTCCTTCCAACGCCTGGCGAATGGACGGTCTATGCATGGCCATGCGCTCCTTGAATTGTCTTATTGTCTTTCCAATATATAGGAGCCCACACGGGCACTTGATGTAATTGAACCAACAGTACCCTCTAAACTTCAAGATTCTATCATTTGGGTCACAGATTTCTCTACCGCTAGCAGTAAAATTAATGCAGCTGCTAAGCGTTTCTGGCCTCTTGTAAACACAGATCAAGAGTTACCCGCATTATACAACAAGCGTCTTATGATTGGACAACGAAGAGGTAAAAATATAAAGAATTATGTAGTCCACAATGATGTTTCAAAATTAAAATCAAAACCTCCGGGACATTTTCTGTCTAAAAAACCTGGCAATTACCGTTGTCTAGGGTGTACTACCTGTAGTTTTTTGGACACAGGAGACACCTTTTTTCATCCTAGGTCTGGCAAAAAGTTTTACATCAGATATCCATTGACATGTTCTTCACAATACGTGGTTTATTACATCAAGTGCCCGTGTGGGCTCCTATATATTGGAAAGACAATAAGACAATTCAAGGAGCGCATGGCCATGCATAGAACGTCCATTCGCCATGCGTTGGAAGGAACGGATCAAGAGCAACCCGTTGCCAGACATTTTAAGAATTTCAGACATAATTTAGCCAGTCTTAAATATAAGATGATAGACCATGTACCATTAGATAATAGAGGGGGGGATAGGGGACGCCTTTTGCTTCAGAAAGAAGCTATGTGGATCCAGAAATTGCAAACTTTGCATCCTCTGGGTCTGAATGATCAATGTTCTTTAGACTGCTTTATGTAGCTTCATATATGTACATTTTCTGTTAATGCATATTGGTAGATGTTTGCTAATCTAATTGTATCAATAGGTGTCCAACATGCATCGTCAGTATTGTTTTCTCTCTCTTCCTTTTTTGCCATCTGCCACTGCATCTGACATGTTGGTATTGTATGTTTACTATTGTCTCCAAGGTGATGGGAGCACGGCAGCCGCGCACCTCGTTGCTAGGAGCCGGGACGTCAGCGCTAACGCGCATGAGAATGACGTCATCGCGCCACAGCACAGAGCGGGACGGCAGCGCGTTCACACGGTGGTGAGTTACTATAAAAGTTTTTATTGTTATATGTTATGGTTGTATCCTTGACAAAATGTCATAAAAGACATGAAACGTTGGACTATACCACTGGCTTGATGACTCTTTGTCCACGCCGGTGATTTGATAAGAAGTCTATGAGTGCCGCTCAATTTCTTGGTATCTGTTTGATTTGCACAGAGAGGGCACCATAGCCATTTGAATCTAATGTTTGAAGTGCCGGTCATCCCATCCTAGTTCCTGAATACCGGATTGCAATATCTGGACAAGGCACCCGCTGACTTACATAGGACTTACACAAGGTGTTTTTTTGAATGTGTTGCCTGCCATAGCAATCACATAAGTTTTTATCTCATACAAACATGTCACGTCCAGCTGCAGATGCTTTGTTGAAGGATTCTCCAACACAACCCTTGCACCAGAAGCCATTTTAAGTTTTTCTGAACCTGAGGCAGAAGCCATCTTATTTAAAGATAACATGGAGAAAGCAGGGGGGAATGTGGAGTCCGTGCAACAGGTTTTTCAACAACTGCTCAAATTATACCAGAAGGAAACAGATTATTATTTGCATGGAGTCAGTTTATCTGACTATTATAGAGACAAGAGAATTCCAAGAGGATTCCGTGTCCGGAACATTCCGACCATAGGCCGCTTCAACATTGAGTTTTGCCGCCGATGGGCAGCTATATTAAACAAATGCTCATATGACTTGATCCTCCTGGTCATTGAGGAGGCCGCGAGGGAGTTAAAAATCATTAAATCCAAAATAGAGCAATTCGAAACCATCAATTTGGAGAAGCTAAAACAGGATGCTGACAATAAGTGGATGGAACAACTTTCTGAACAAATCACTAAATATAAAGCAGATTTAATAGCGTTCAAAAAGAAAAAACGCATAACTGTCGAAAAGGATTATGAGGAACACCGGGTTTATGCATGGGTCAATCAGAAACCCCATTATCCACAACCCAATAGAAATAAGCCCAATCGATACAGGAAACAACATCGTTTGGACACAGACAACTCCAGTGGGGGAGCCATATCAACCAGTGATGATGAGTCCTCGGGGACAGGCTCCAAAGCAACAAAGAAGAAACTCCTTTTAGGGGTCACCACCCGGGCCAAAGCCAGCTCGGTAGAAGATCTTACACAAGACGTGGAGGCCAGTGGGCAAGACAAAGGAAAAAAGAAGTACAAAAAGAAGACATAGTCTTCAACCTATCGTCCAAAACTTTGACCATGGATGAATTGTCAGTCCTAAATAAAGGACTATCCTTTGTGCCGACCAATAGACCTAATATATTGAAAAATAAAGTGGACTTACAGTGTCTTAATAGACAGCTCAGACTGAAGGAGTTCTTTGGCGATACTGGGGTTAAGAGTACTGCTCAAACCATAATAAAGAAAACATCTACATTCGACCCTGTATCAAACAATCCTGCCATTAAATGTTTCACCTCACAGTTGGGGATGACAATTGAGAACTATGTGGAAACAAATCTTCCCATACATAGTAATCTTACCAAAGGTGAAAAAATTGCCCTCAAAAACCTTAGCTCTTACACTGATATTATTATACGCCCCGCCGATAAGGGTGGGGGCATCGTTGTTCAAGATCTTTCAAAGTACAAGCTAGAACTTGAGAGGCAACTCAATCAGTCTAATGTTTATAGCCCCTTGGATCAGGACCCCACCATTATTTTTAAGAAGGAACTTGACTCTCTTCTTACTACAGCTGTCCAAGATAACATCATTACAAAAAAGGTGTGTGATTCTCTTATGGTTGAACACCCTAGGATTCCATTGATTTACACCATACCGAAGTTGCACAAAGATGCTATTAATCCCCCGGGTCGGCCGATTATTTCGGATAGGGACTCTTTATTTTATGGAATCTCTAAATTCTTGGACACATATCTACAACCTGTAGTGCAGAATGAGAGAACGTTTCTAAAGGACACCACCTCATTCTTGTTAAAATTATTGGCGATCCCAAGGGTTGAAACACATTGGTGGCTGGCTACCATAGATGTAGTCATCCTATATACAAGCATCCCACACAATAGGGGTTTAATTGCGACCAGACGACTACTTACCAACAATCCGCATTATCAAGGGCCTGATTTAGATTTTTTTATGAATCTCCTTGAATTAACGTTAACTAGAAATTATTTCCAGTATGACGCAAAATTCTTTATTCAAAGACTTGGCTGCGCAATGGGATCTTGCGTGGCTCCGAGTTACGCGAACGCATTTATGTTCGCATTGGAACAAGACTTGTTTTTTATGGATTTGAATTTTTCTCAATGTATACACAGTTACTATCGTTATATAGACGATATTTTTGTCCTTTGGACTGGAAGCAAGGAAGTCTTTATCTCTATGATGAATTCTATCAACCAGCAAGACGATTGCATTAAGTTCACCTACACTATTAGCAATTGCAGTATAAATTTTTTGGATGTCTCCATCTCCATCCGAAATGGTACATTTTACACATCGGTCTACCACAAACAGACAGATCGCAATACCCTTTTGAGGGTTGAGAGCCATCACCCTAGGTCACTTAAACAAGGACTTCCATTTTCCCAGTTTATGAGAGCTTTGAGAATCTGTAGTGACACACAAGATTTAAATATACAACTTAATCTAATGATGAATAAATTTATAGCTAGGGGTTATAATCCTAAATCTCTAAAGCAAATGATGCAGAAGGTATTGCTCATTCCTAGAGCGAATGCCCTTGAACCAACAGTACCCTCTAAACTTCAAGATTCTATCATTTGGGTCACAGATTTCTCTACCGCTAGCAGTAAAATTAATGCAGCTGCTAAGCGTTTCTGGCCTCTTGTAAACACAGATCAAGAGTTACCCGCATTATACAACAAGCGTCTTATGATTGGACAACGAAGAGGTAAAAATATAAAGAATTATGTAGTCCACAATGATGTTTCAAAATTAAAATCAAAACCTCCGGGACATTTTCTGTCTAAAAAACCTGGCAATTACCGTTGTCTAGGGTGTACTACCTGTAGTTTTTTGGACACAGGAGACACCTTTTTTCATCCTAGGTCTGGCAAAAAGTTTTACATCAGATATCCGTTGACATGTTCTTCACAATACGTGGTTTATTACATCAAGTGCCCGTGTGGGCTCCTATATATTGGAAAGACAATAAGACAATTCAAGGAGCGCATGGCCATGCATAGAACGTCCATTCGCCATGCGTTGGAAGGAACGGATCAAGAGCAACCCGTTGCCAGACATTTTAAGAATTTCAGACATAATTTAGCCAGTCTTAAATATAAGATGATAGACCATGTACCATTAGATAATAGAGGGGGGGATAGGGGACGCCTTTTGCTTCAGAAAGAAGCTATGTGGATCCAGAAATTGCAAACTTTGCATCCTCTGGGTCTGAATGATCAATGTTCTTTAAACTGCTTTATGTAGCTTCATATATGTACATTTTCTGTTAATGCATATTGGTAGATGTTTGCTAATCTAATTGTATCAATAGGTGTCCAACATGCATCGTCAGTATTGTTTTCTCTCTCTTCCTTTTTTGCCATCTGCCACTGCATCTGACATGTTGGTATTGTATGTTTACTATTGTCTCCAAGGTGATGGGAGCACGGCAGCCGCGCACCTCGTTGCTAGGAGCCGGGACGTCAGCGCTAACGCGCATGAGAATGACGTCATCGCGCCACAGCACAGAGCGGGACGGCAGCGCGTTCACACAGTGGTGAGTTACTATAAAAGTTTTTATTGTTATATGTTATGGTTGTATCCTTGACAAAATGTCATAAAAGACATGAAACGTTGGACTATACCACTGGCTTGATGACTCTTTGTCCACGCCGGTGATTTGATAAGAAGTCTATGAGTGCCGCTCAATTTCTTGGTATCTATATATATATATATATATATATATATATATATATATAAAGATACATGTTTAATATGCTATTACAGGATCCGTTTTCTAGTTCTGGTTCAGTAGCAGTATGACATTGGTGTAGATTGGAACTTACTTCAATAGAATTATTAAAAATTTGATATTTTCTTGGACTAAAAATCCATAATGGAGAAAACATGAGAGAAATGTGACTGTCTGACGTATTCATATTTGCTATGCGGCCAGGTGAAAGGCTTTCAATAATATCAGCCCATGTAGTGTCTTTCAGCATACTTCTGGCAGTCACAGAGGCATAATTTTTCTGAAGCAAATTTCTGAAGGTCATGTACAGTATGTGGCTAAAGCCACACTATCTGCGTAGAGTTTGTATGTTCTTATTGTGTTTGTGTGGATTTATTTCAAATTCTAGTTTATTTCCATACTCCCAAAACATACCAACAGGTCAATTAACTCTTAACTAGAGATGAGCGCCTGAAATTTTTCGGGTTTTGTGTTTTGGTTTTGGGTTCGGTTCCGCGGCCGTGTTTTGGGTTCGAACGCGTTTTGGCAAAACCTCACCGAATTTTTTTTGTCGGATTCGGGTGTTTTTTTCAAAAAACACTAAAAAACAGCTTAAATCATAGAATTTGGGGGTCATTTTGATCCCAAAGTATTATTAACCTCAAAAACCATAATTTACACTCATTTTCAGTCTATTCTGAATACCTCACACCTCACAATATTATTTTTAGTCCTAAAATTTGCACCGAGGTCGCTGTGTGAGTAAGATAAGCGACCCTAGTGGCCGACACAAACACCGGGCCCATCTAGGAGTGGCACTGCAGTGTCACGCAGGATGTCCCTTCCAAAAAACCCTCCCCAAACAGCACATGACGCAAAGAAAAAAAGAGGCGCAATGAGGTAGCTGTGTGAGTAAGATTAGCGACCCTAGTGGCCGACACAAACACCGGGCCCATCTAGGAGTGGCACTGCAGTGTCACGCAGGATGGCCCTTCCAAAAAACCCTCCCCAAACAGCACATGACGCAAAGAAAAAAAGAGGCGCAATGAGGTAGCTGTGTGAGTAAGATTAGCGACCCTAGTGGCCGACACAAACACAGGGCCCATCTAGGAGTGGCACTGCAGTGTCACGCAGGATGTCCCTTCCAAAAAACCCTCCCCAAACAGCACATGACGCAAAGAAAAAAAGAGGCGCAATGAGGTAGCTGTGTGAGTAAGATTAGCGACCCTAGTGGCCGACACAAACACCGGGCCCATTTAGGAGTGGCACTGCAGTGTCACGCAGGATGTCCCTTCCAAAAAACCCTCCCCAATCAGCACATGATGCAAAGAAAAAGAAAAGAAAAAAGAGGTGCAAGATGGAATTGTCCTTGGGCCCTCCCACCCACCCTTATGTTGTATAAACAAAACAGGACATGCACACTTTAACCAACCCATCATTTCAGTGACAGGGTCTGCCACACGACTGTGACTGATATGACGGGTTGGTTTGGACCCCCCCCAAAAAAGAAGCAATTAATCTCTCCTTGCACAAACTGGCTCTACAGAGGCAAGATGTCCACCTCATCATCACCCTCCGATATATCACCGTGTACATCCCCCTCCTCACAGATTATCAATTCGTCCCCACTGGAATCCACCATCTCAGCTCCCTGTGTACTTTGTGGAGGCAATTGCTGCTGGTCAATGTCTCCGCGGAGGAATTGATTATAATTCATTTTAATGAACATCATCTTCTCCACATTTTCTGGATGTAACCTCGTACGCCGATTGCTGACAAGGTGAGCGGCGGCACTAAACACTCTTTCGGAGTACACACTTGTGGGAGGGCAACTTAGGTAGAATAAAGCCAGTTTGTGCAAGGGCCTCCAAATTGCCTCTTTTTCCTGCCAGTATAAGTACGGACTGTGTGACGTGCCTACTTGGATGCGGTCACTCATATAATCCTCCACCATTCTATCAATGTTGAGAGAATCATATGCAGTGACAGTAGACGACATGTCCGTAATCGTTGTCAGGTCCTTCAGTCCGGACCAGATGTCAGCATCAGCAGTCGCTCCAGACTGCCCTGCATCACCGCCAGCGGGTGGGCTCGGAATTCTGAGCCTTTTCCTCGCACCCCCAGTTGCGGGAGAATGTGAAGGAGGAGATGTTGACAGGTCGCGTTCCGCTTGACTTGACAATTTTGTCACCAGCAGGTCTTTCAACCCCAGCAGACTTGTGTCTGCCGGAAAGAGAGATCCAAGGTAGGCTTTAAATCTAGGATCGAGCACGGTGGCCAAAATGTAGTGCTCTGATTTCAACAGATTGAACACCCGTGAATCCTTGTTAAGCGAATTAAGGGCTCCATCCACAAGTCCCACATGCCTAGCGGAATCGCTCCGTGTTAGCTCCTCCTTCAATGTCTCCAGCTTCTTCTGCAAAAGCCTGATGAGGGGAATGACCTGACTCAGGCTGGCAGTGTCTGAACTGACTTCACGTGTGGCAAGTTCAAAGGGCATCAGAACCTTGCACAACGTTGAAATCATTCTCCACTGCGCTTGAGACAGGTGCATTCCACCTACTATATCGTGCTCAATTGTATAGGCTTGAATGGCCTTTTGCTGCTCCTCCAACCTCTGAAGCATATAGAGGGTTGAATTCCACCTCGTTACCACTTCTTGCTTCAGATGATGGCAGGGCAGGTTCAGTAGTTTTTGGTGGTGCTCCAGTCTTCTGTACGTGGTGCCTGTACGCCGAAAGTGTCCCGCAATTCTTCTGGCCACCGACAGCATCTCTTGCACGCCCCTGTCGTTTTTTAAAAAATTCTGCACCACCAAATTCAAGGTATGTGCAAAACATGGGACGAGCTGGAATTTGCCCATATTTAATGCACACACAATATTGCTGGCGTTGTCCGATGCCACAAATCCACAGGAGAGTCCAATTGGGGTAAGCCATTCCGCGATGATCTTCCTCAGTTGCCGTAAGAGGTTTTCAGCTGTGTGCGTATTCTGGAAAGCGGTGATACAAAGCGTAGCCTGCCTAGGAAAGAGTTGGCGTTTGCGAGATGCTGCTACTGGTGCCGCCGCTGCTGTTCTTGCGGCGGGAGTCCATACATCTACCCAGTGGGCTGTCACAGTCATATAGTCCTGACCCTGCCCTGCTCCACTTGTCCACATGTCCGTGGTTAAGTGGACATTGGGTACAACTGCATTTTTTAGGACACTGGTGAGTCTTTTTCTGACGTCCGTGTACATTCTCGGTATCGCCTGCCTAGAGAAGTGGAACCTAGATGGTATTTGGTAACGGGGGCACACTGCCTCAATAAATTGTCTAGTTCCCTGTGAACTAACGGCGGATACCGGACGCACGTCTAACACCAACATAGTTGTCAAGGCCTCAGTTATCCGCTTTGCAGCAGGATGACTGCTGTGATATTTCATCTTCCTCGCAAAGGACTGTTGAACAGTCAATTGCTTACTGGAAGTAGTACAAGTGGGCTTACGACTTCCCCTCTGGGATGACCATCGACTCCCAGCAGCAACAACAGCAGCGCCAGCAGCAGTAGGCGTTACACGCAAGGATGCATCGGAGGAATCCCAGGCAGGAGAGGACTCGTCAGAATTGCCAGTGACATGGCCTGCAGGACTATTGGCATTCCTGGGGAAGGAGGAAATTGACACTGAGGGAGTTGGTGGGGTGGTTTGCGTGAGCTTGGTTACAAGAGGAAGGGATTTACTGGTCAGTGGACTGCTTCCGCTGTCACCCAAAGTTTTTGAACTTGTCACTGACTTATTATGAATGCGCTGCAGGTGACGTATAAGGGAGGATGTTCCGAGGTGGTTAACGTCCTTACCCCTACTTATTACAGCTTGACAAAGGGAACACACGGCTTGACACCTGTTGTCCGCATTTCTGGAGAAATACCTCCACACCGAAGAGCTGATTTTTTTGGTATTTTCACCTGGCATGTCAACGGCCATATTCCTCCCACGGACAACAGGTGTCTCCCCGGGTGCCTGACTTAAACAAACCACCTCACCATCAGAATCCTCCTGGTCAATTTCCTCCCCAGCGCCAGCAACACCCATATCCTCCTCATCCTGGTGTACTTCAACACTGACATCTTCAATCTGACTATCAGGAACTGGACTGCGGGTGCTCCTTCCAGCACTTGCAGGGGGCGTGCAAATGGTGGAAGGCGCATGCTCTTCACATCCAGTGTTGGGAAGGTCAGGCATCGCAACCGACACAATTGGACTCTCCTTGTGGATTTGGGATTTCGAAGAATGCACAGTTCTTTGCTGTGCTGCTTTTGCCAGCTTGAGTCTTTTCATTTTTCTAGCGAGAGGCTGAGTGCTTCCATCCTCATGTGAAGCTGAACCACTAGCCATGAACATAGGCCAGGGCCTCAGCCGTTCCTTGCCACTCCGTGTCGTAAATGGCATATTGGCAAGTTTACGCTTCTCCTCCGACAATTTTATTTTAGGTTTTGGAGTCCTTTTTTTTCTGATATTTGGTGTTTTGGATTTGACATGCTCTGTACTATGACATTGGGCATCGGCCTTGGCAGACGACGTTGCTGGCATTTCATCGTCTCGGCCATGACTAGTGGCAGCAGCTTCAGCACGAGGTGGAAGTGGATCTTGATCTTTCCCTAATTTTGGAACCTCAACATTTTTGTTCTCCATATTTTAATAGGCACAACTAAAAGGCACCTCAGGTAAACAATGGAGATGGATACTAGTATACAATTATGGACTGCCTGCCGAGTGCAGACACAGAGGTAGCCACAGCCGTGAACTACCGTACTGTACTGTGTCTGCTGCTAATATAGACTGGTTGATAAAGAGATGTCTATGTAACTATGTATGTATAAAGAAGAAAGAAAAAAAAACCACGGTTAGGTGGTATACAATTATGGACGGACTGCCTGCCGAGTGCAGACACAGAGGTAGCCACAGCCGTGAACTACCGTACTGTACTGTGTCTGCTGCTAATAATATAGACTGGTTGATAAAGAGATGTCGTAGTAGTATGTATGTATAAAGAAGAAAGAAAAAAAAACCACGGTTAGGTGGTATACAATTATGGACGGACTGCCTGCCGAGTGCAGACACAGAGGTAGCCACAGCCGTGAACTACCGTACTGTACTGTGTCTGCTGCTAATATAGACTGGTTGATAAAGAGATGTCTATGTAACTATGTATGTATAAAGAAGAAAGAAAAAAAAACCATGGTTAGGTGGTATACAATTATGGACGGACTGCCTGCCGAGTGCAGACACAGAGGTAGCCACAGCCGTGAACTACCGTACTGTACTGTGTCTGCTGCTAATATAGACTGGTTGATAAAGAGATGTCTATGTAACTATGTATGTATAAAGAAGAAAGAAAAAAAAACCACGGTTAGGTGGTATACAATTATGGACGGACTGCCTGCCGAGTGCAGACACAGAGGTAGCCACAGCCGTGAACTACCGTACTGTACTGTGTCTGCTGCTAATATAGACTGGTTGATAAAGAGATGTCTATGTAACTATGTATGTATAAAGAAGAAAGAAAAAAAAACCACGGTTAGGTGGTATACAATTATGGACGGACTGCCTGCCGAGTGCAGACACAGAGGTAGCCACAGCCGTGAACTACCGTACTGTACTGTGTCTGCTGCTAATATAGACTGGTTGATAAAGAGATGTCGTAGTAGTATGTATGTATAAAGAAGAAAAAAAAACCACGGTTAGGTGGTATACAATTATGGACGGACTGCCTGCCGAGTGCAGACACAGAGGTAGCCACAGCCGTGAACTACCGTACTGTGTCTGCTGCGACTGGATGATAAATGATATAAAAAATATATATATATCACTACTGCAGCCGGACAGGTATATATTATATATTATATAATGACGGACCTGCTGGACACTGTCTGTCAGCAGAATGAGTTTTATTTTTATAGAATAAAAAAAACAACAACACACAAGTGAAGTCACACGACGAGTGTTTAACTTTTTCAGGCAATCACAATATAAGTATACTACTAACTATACTGGTGGTCAGTGTGGTCAGGTCACTGGTCAGTCACACTGGCAGTGGCACTCCTGCAGCAAAAGTGTGCACTGTTTAATTTTAATATAATATTATGTACTCCTGGCTCCTGCTATAACCTATAACTGGCACTGCAGTGCTCCCCAGTCTCCCCCACAATTATAAGCTGTGTGAGCTGAGCAGTCAGACAGATAAATAATATATATAGATGATGCAGCACACTGGGCTGAGCCTGAGCAGTGCACACAGATATGGTATGTGACTGAGTCACTGTGTGTATCGCTTTTTTCAGGCAGAGAACGGATATATTAAATAAACTGCACTGTCTGGTGGTCACTCACTATATAATATTATGTACTCCTGGCTCCTGCTATAACCTATAACTGGCACTGCAGTGCTCCCCAGTCTCCCCCACAATTATAAGCTGTGTGAGCTGAGCAGTCAGACAGATATATAATATATATAGATGATGCAGCACACTGGGCTGAGCCTGAGCAGTGCACACAGATATGGTATGTGACTGAGTCACTGTGTGTATCGCTTTTTTCAGGCAGAGAACGGATATATTAAATAAACTGCACTGTCTGGTGGTCACTCACTAGTAAACTCTCTGCACTCTCTACACTTCTACAGTACTCCTCCTAGTCCTAAGCTCCAGTAAATCTCTCTCTCTTATAATCTAAATGGAGAGGACGCCAGCCACGTCCTCTCCCTATCAATCTCAATGCACGTGTGAAAATGGCGGCGACGCGCGGCTCCTTATATAGAATCCGAGTCTCGCGATAGAATCCGAGCCTCGCGAGAATCCGACAGCGTCATGATGACGTTCGGGCGCGCTCGGGTTAACCGAGCAAGGCGGGAAGATCCGAGTCGCTCGGATCCGTGTAAAAAAAGCTGAAGTTCGGGCGGGTTCGGATTCCGAGGAACCGAACCCGCTCATCTCTACTCTTAACTCTCATTTTTGTGGTAGTGAATATACATTGTAAGTGCCACCAGGGCAGGAGCTGATATTAATGCATATTTTCTCTGTAAGGCCCTATTTAAATAATGATAAATACAGAATTATGTATTATGAGTGGGCAGTGTACAGTATGTGAAAGGTTATCTGTGAAAATTCTGTAAATTTAGAGACCTTATGGTAGAACACATAGAAAAAATGCAACAGTAAAGAACTGATAGGGGTTTGTTATTAGTCACCTAGCATAAATGATGGAACTATAAATATTCTCATCAGAGGCATCACTACGGGGCTGTGGAATGAACCTGGGTCTCACCATCCCTGGGGTGACAAAGAAATGCAGGCTCTGCATCAGTGACATGGAGCTGGGTGCTGCACTGTGAGATAATTGTGCAGCGCTCAGCTCCTGGCAATGAGGTGGAGCTGGCAGAGCAGGTAGTCTCTGGAGACAGCACAGCATCTGGTGCTGGTCATTCCCCCGGAGTGATGAAAATAGGGGTGGTGCCATGAAACCACATCCATTTTCGGCACGCAGGGGTGTACTTTGGTGCACCAGGTGTCACCGATCCCTGTGAGGCTACTGATTATTATTATTATTATTATTATATTAAAATGTTTACAGTCTATTGAAAAGGCAGCTAAGACAAATATTATCCTTCTCTTAATTGTGTTTTACCATATTTCTTGGAACAATGAAAGTTATCTTTGTGCCAAATAAAATTGATTTTGATCTACAGTTTCCAAGTTATAGAGCAAAACACCAGGAATGCTGGATTAGATATAATTAAACAGACATTATACGTAATTTAAAGAAGTATTCATAAAATATAGTAATCACAACATAAAAACAATTGACTTCAATAAAACATTTTGCAATAGTGGGGCAAAGAGTTAAATCAGCTCTCGGAGAACAATATGAGCTTGTACATTGGGGAAGTGTACTCATAAAAAAAAACTTAATGAATAAATGGAAAATTTGTAAAAATATTTTTGAAAACTACTGTTGCAAGTACATACTGTCTGGCAACTAAATTACTAGGAATAAAGGGCAACCAATATTAAATAATAAAGTATTGGAGATAATGTAGAAAATTTACAGAATAAGATATAGTTTCACTATAAGGTACTGAAAAATCATTGTGAAAATGCAAAGAAATATGTATGTGTTACTAGGATTTACGTCACCCGGGGCAAGGCATTAACTTGGCACCCCCCCACCCGCGCATGTAAATATGTGTGCGTGTATGTATATATATATATCTATATATAAAATTATATTGTATATATTGTATATACTGTCTATATATATATATATATATATATATATATATATATATATAGTCCCAGAAGAAAAGAAACCAGCACCTCCAAATTACTGCATAATAAAATCTTTATCAAAAAATAAGATCTTAAAAGCACCAGAGGCAAGAAACATTAGTAGAAGCACATGGGGTGTCAAAAAACTGCATAATAATATATCACCATTTCAACGTGGTAAGTAGTGCAAGCCTCCAGCAACAAACAGGTAGGTCGACAGCTGTTTCGGTGCTCAGAGGCACCTTCCTCATGGACAGTCAACCTGTAATGAAAAGTGTGTCTCTTATACCCACCAGAAACGAGTAAAATATGCTCACCTGATTGGAAACTGGGCGCAGCTGTATCAATCAGGCATCGTCTCCACAAAACAAACTACAACCTACTAGTAATGGGCAATATTATAGTAAATCATTAATTAATGCCCCAAAACAACTAGATTACAATACTCTATATACTGGCAGGTATATTAGACACACCTAAACATGCTAAACAAAAAAGAGATAAAACAAAAACCAAAAAACCAAGAATAGGAACAAAATAACTTAATCAGGATATATAGAGTCCCTAACAGATTATTGTATCCTATAGAAAGCAACCAAATCCTTGACTCTCATTTAGTCCATTCGGTGCAACAGAATTGAGTCGGGCTATCCAATGGGCTTCACGCTGGAGTAAAATACGTCCACGATCACCCCCTCGTCTCAGTGGGGGGACACAATCTATTGGCATGCAGCGAAAATCTTTAATGGTATGTCCACTCATCACAAAGTGCTTAGCCACTGGTGGTGTATTCAAGTCCAATGTAACATAGGCTTTTTTTTATAGAGGAACGGTGCATTGAAATTCTCTCCTTCAATGTCCTAATTGTTTTCCCAACGTATAGTAGACGGCACGGACAGGATATAAGATATACAACATACCGGCTGTTGCAATCCAAATGATGCTTTATTTTGAATCTCTTGCCCTTCTGATGATCAAAAAAAGAATCTCCTAACGTCAGGAAACTGCAGTTTGCACACACATGGCATTTGAAAACACCCAACTTGGGTTGTAACCAACATTTAGATCTGATCGGACCAATATCTGATGGTGCTATAATATCTTTAATGTTCTTACTCCTCTTGTAGCAAAAGAGTGGAACATTTTTGCATAATGTTCTTATAGTCGCATCAGCCTGAATGATGTGCCAATGTTTAAGTATGACATCACGAATATGTCTTGAGGCTATAGAATAAGTAGAGGAGAAAATCATTCGATCAGTTGTGGCATCCTTCTTTCTGGATTCCAAAGCATCCTCCCGTTTGGTATTCATACATGTTGTAATAGCATCATTGATTTCATTTTGTGCATATCCCCTTTGTACAAAGCGTGTGCCCATTTATTCCAATGCCCGTGGTAGCTCCGCCACATTAGATGTAATACGTACTACTCGTAATAGCTGTGAAAGAGGAAGACCCGCTTTAAAAGGGCCGGATGGAAGCTATCTGCTGATAGCAACGTATTTTTGTCGGTTGCTTTCCTGTAAATTTGTGTGGATAATTCATCCCCCTGTTTAACTATACACACATCAAGATAGTTGATAGAAATCTCACTAAATGATAACGTAAATCTAATCTTAGTGTCCAGACTGTTCAAAGTATCTATGAAATCAGTGAGGAGCCCCTCACCACCAGTCCACACCATAAAGAGATCGTCAATATAACGAACATAAAAATGAATAAACTGTGAAAAAATTGGGTCTGCCATAATGTGTTGAATTTCATACAGATGCATATACAAATTGGCATACGCGGGGGCCACATTCGACCCCATCGCGGTCCCCCGTAGCTGTAAATAAAAAGAATTTTCAAACAGAAAATAATTTTAACATAACACAATCTCCAGTAACAAAATCAGAAATTCAATGTTGGGACCCCTATAGTGTGGACTGGTGGATACCAGACTCCTGACCGCTTCAATACCGGCAGAATGATCAATGTTGGTATACAGGCTGATGATATCCAAGGTAACCAACAGACTCCCCGGAGGTAAGGAACCCAGATCTGAAAGTTTTTTAATGATATCAGTGGTATCTTTCAAATAATGCGTGGTGTTCTGCACGACAGGTTGTAACCAGAAGTCTATAAATTGTGATAAAGGTTGGCAAAGGGATCCACAAGATGAAATTATAGGCCTGCCAGGTGGACTAATGAGGGTTTTGTGTACCTTTGGTAGTACATAAATCAAAGGAACTCTTGGATGAACCTGCGTAAGAAACTTCGCTGTTGGCTCATCAATCCAACGGTTCAACAGACCCAAATTGATAATGGTATCGATCTCTTTCTTATAGGAATAAGTGGGATCATACGTAAGACATTTATAACACTCAGTGTCCAAAAGCTGTCTCTCAATCTCCTTTATGTAATCACATCTATTGAGCAGTACAATACCGCCCCCTTTATCCGAGGGGCGTATAACAAGCTCTTTATTATCTCTAAGGGACATAAGCGCCTTATTTTCATCCTTGGATAAATTGGTATAAGAAACCTTCTGTGTCTGCATAAAAGGCAAAATGTCCCTTTTAACAAGATTCGAAAAGGTCTCTATAGATGGATTCAAGCTAGGTGGATCAAAAATACTTTTAGGCCTAAAGCCTCTTTGATCAGCAGTGGATATAGGATGTTTAACAAAAAAATCTTTTAACCTGAGTGAACGAAAAAAGCGATACAGTTCAACTTCAAACTCAAATGTGGGCTGTTTGTACGTTTTAACAAAAGACAAACCTTTTGAGAGAACAGACATCTCCGTTTCAGTAGGTGTGTAGTTAGACAAGTTAAAGACCACTACTTCTTTTTGTAATTTGTCCCTGATTTTTGCTTTATTTCGCTTCTTACCTCCCCTCCTGCATCGCCTTTTTCTATGAAATCCTTGTATTTGCTCCTTGTAATGGAGCGTTTCCGAAAAAAAGCAGCCGAAGTGGTTGCTTGTGAGTGATCAGAGTCACTCGCCGAGTGTGTATCAATATCTGAAAAATTGCGTCCTGTACGGTTACCTCTGAATCTATTACCTGTGCGCCAATTTGGTCTAGAATCACCACCAGATAACCAACTATAAACTCTGGATTCCTTATAATCCTCCTTAACCCTTTTATATTTGTTCTTTTTAAACGCCAATAAGTCGGTATGGAATAATTCCACAGAACTCTCTAGTCTGGACAACCAATCAACTGACTTGTCAGCTTGTAAACTCTCTAGGCCTGTTTCCTCACATTTAGCAATTTCCTTATCTAATGATGCCAAATCAGTATTGACCTGCTCTATAACTAGAACCATAAGTTGGAAAGAACAATCATTCAAAATCTGACACCACTGTTTACAAAACAAAGCATTTGATCTGCCTATAGTGGGCTGATTTCTGATGCGGAGGCCCCTAGGTATAATCTTTTCTTTATAATACTGTGAAAGCGTCAATCCATGCAAATTCAGCTCCACTCTCCGTTTCTTTAATTTAAGCAAATCAGAAAAAATTTCAGTGGGGCTATCAACATCAAATGCAAGTGAATTAGTGTCCTGAAATAATATCTTTGAAATGTCCTTATCAGCAAATCGTTTAATCTGAGTCAGGTCGTTAGCATATGTATTAGATATATCCATATCCTCTGGTTTTTCGGTTCCAAAAAACAAAAAAGTGAGAACATACAAACTCCAAAAAAATATTTTTTTTATTTAAAATATCTGGTGCTGGTTGGCATAGAAATGTTGCTCATAGATTAGTGGTATAGCCTGCCGCACACAGTATTGTCCATGTTAGGAGTGCTGGATACATAATATGTTACAATAGTCCCATAAGAAAAGAAACCAGCACCTCCAAATTACTGCATAATAAAATCTTTATCAAAAAATAAGATCTTAAAAGCACCAGAGGCAAGAAACATTAGTAGAAGCACATGGGGTGTCATAAAACTGCATAATATCATATCACCATTTCAACGTGGTAAGTAGTGCAAGCCTCCAGCAACAAATAGGTAGGTCGACAGCTGTTTCGGTGCTCAGAGGCACCTTCCTCATGGACAGTCAACCTGTAATGAAAAGTGTGTCTCTTATACCCACCAGAAACGAGTAAAATATGCTCACCTAATTGGAAACTGGGCGCAGCTGTATCAATCAGGCATCGTCTCCACAAAACAAACTACAACCTACTAGTAATGGGCAATATTATAGTAAATCATTAATTAATGCCCCAAAACAACTAGATTACAATACTCTATATACTGGCAGGTATATTAGACACACCTAAACATGCTAAACAAAAAAGTGATAAAACAAAAACCAAAAAAACCAAGAATAGGAACAAAATAACTCTGCTATTTATATAATGACGGAATTAATGTATATTAATTTCATCTCATTATCATCCAGTCTATATTAGCAGCAGACACAGTACGGTAGTCCACGGCTGTAGCTACCTCTGTGTCGGCAGTCGCTCGTCCATCCATAATTGTATACTAGTATCCATCCATCTCCATTGTTTACCTGAGGTGCCTTTTAGTTGTGCCTATTAAAATATGGAGAACAAAAATGTTGAGGTTCCAAAAATAGGGAAAGATCAAGATCCACTTCCACCTCGTGCTGAAGCTGCTGCCACTAGTCATGGCCGAGACGATGAAATGCCATCAACGTCGTCTGCCAAGGCCGATGCCCAATGTCTTAGTACAGAGCATGTAAAATCCAAAACACCAAATATCAGTAAAAAAAAGGACTCCAAAATCTAAAATAAAATTGTCGGAGGAGAAGCGTAAACTTGCCAATATGCCATTTACCACACGGAGTGGCAAGGAACGGCTGAGGCCCTGGCCTATGTTCATGGCTAGTGGTTCAGCTTCACATGAGGATGGAAGCACTCAGCCTCTCGCTAGAAAAATGAAAAGACTCAAGCTGGCAAAAGCACCGCAAAGAACTGTGCGTTCTTCGAAATCCCAAATCCACAAGGAGAGTCCAATTGTGTCGGTTGCAATGCCTGACCTTCCCAACACTGGACGTGAAGAGCATGCGCCTTCCACCATTTGCACGCCCCCTGCAAGTGCTGGAAGGAGCACCCGCAGTCCAGTTCCTGATAGTCAGATTGAAGATGTCAGTGTTGAAGTACACCAGGATGAGGAGGATATGGGTGTTGCTGGCGCTGGGGAGGAAATTGACAAGGAGGATTCTGATGGTGAGGTGGTTTGTTTAAGTCAGGCACCCGGGGAGACACCTGTTGTCCGTGGGAGGAATATGGCCGTTGACATGCCTGGGGAAAATACCAAAAAAATCAGCTCTTCGGTGTGGAAGTATTTCAACAGAAATGCGGACAACATTTGTCAAGCCGTGTGTTGCCTTTGTCAAGCTGTAATAAGTAGGGGTAAGGACGTTAACCACCTCGGAACATCCTCCCTTATACGTCACCTGCAGCGCATTCATAATAAGTCAGTGACAAGTTCAAAAACTTTTGGCGACAGCGGAAGCAGTCCACTGACCAGTAAATCCCTTCCTCTTGTAACCAAGCTCACGCAAACCACCCCACCAACTCCCTCAGTGTCAATTTCCTCCTTCCCCAGGAATGCCAATAGTCCTGCAGGCCATGTCACTGGCAATTCTGACGAGTCCTCTCCTGCCTGGGATTCCTCCGATGCATCCTTGCGTGTAACGCCTACTGCTGCTGGCGCTGCTGTTGTTGCTGCTGGGAGTCGATGGTCATCCCAGAGGGGAAGTCGTAAGCCCACTTTTACTACTTCCACCAAGCAATTGACTGTCCAACAGTCCTTTGCGAGGAAGATGAAATATCACAGCAGTCATTCTGTTGCAAAGCGGATAACTGTACCTTGACAACTATGTTGGTGTTAGACGTGCGTCCGGTATCCGCCGTTAGTTCACAGGGAACTAGACAATTTATTGAGGTAGTGTGCCCCCGTTACCAAATACCATCTAGGTTCCACTTCTCTAGGCAGGCGATACCGAGAATGTACACGGACGTCAGAAAAAGACTCACCAGTGTCCTAAAAAATGCAGTTGTACCCAATGTCCACTTAACCACGGACATGTGGACAAGTGGAGCAGGGCAGGCTCAGGACTATATGACTGTGACAGCCCACTGGGTAGATGTATGGACTCCCGCCGCAAGAACAGCAGCGGCGGCACCAGTAGCAGCATCTCGCAAACGCCAACTCTTTCCTAGGCAGGCTACGCTTTGTATCACCGGTTTCCAGAATACGCACACAGCTGAAAACCTCTTACGGCAACTGAGGAAGATCATCGCGGAATGGCTTACCCCAATTGGACTCTCCTGTGGATTTGTGGCATCGGACAACGCCAGCAATATTGTGTGTGCATTAAATATGGGCAAATTCCAGCACGTCCCATGTTTTGCACATACCTTGAATTTGGTGGCGCAGAATTTTTTAAAAAACGACAGGGGCGTGCAAGAGATGCTGTCGGTGGCCAGAAGAATTGCGGGACACTTTCGGCGTACAGGCACCACGTACAGAAGACTGGAGCACCACCAAAAACGCCTGAACCTGCCCTGCCATCATCTGAAGCAAGAAGTGGTAACGAGGTGGAATTCAACCCTATATATGCTTCAGAGGTTGGAGGAGCAGTAAAAGGCCATTCAAGCCTATACAATTGAGCACGATATAGGAGGTGGAATGTACCTGTCTCAAGTGCAGTGGAGAATGATTTCAACATTGTGCAAGGTTCTGCAACCTTTTGAACTTGCCACACGTGAAGTCAGTTCAGACACTGCCAGCCTGAGTCAGGTCATTCCCCTCATCAGGCTTTTGCAGAAGAAGCTGGAGGCATTTAAGGAGGAGCTAAAAGGGAGCGATTCCGCTAGGCATGTGGGACTTGTGGATGGAGCCCTTAATTCGCTTAACAAGGATTCACGGGTGGTCAATCTGTTGAAATCAGAGCACTACATTTTGGCCACCGTGCTCGATCCTAGATTTAAAACCTACCTTGGATCTCTCTTTCCGGCAGACACAAGTCTGCTTGGGTTCAAAGACCTGCTGGTGACAAAATTGTCAAGTCAAGCGGAACGCGACCTGTCAACATCTCCTCCTTCACATTCTCCCGCAACTGGGGGTGCGAGGAAAAGGCTCAGAATTCTGAGCCCACCCGCTGGCGGTGATGCAGGGCAGTCTGGAGCGACTGCTGATGCTGACATCTGGTCCGGACTGAAGGACCTGACAACGATTACGGACATGTCGTCTACTGTCACTGCATATGATTCTGTCACCATTGAAAGAATGGTGGAGGATTATATGAGTGACCGCATCCAAGTAGGCACGTCAGACAGTCCGTACTTATACTGGCAGGAAAAAGAGGCAATTTGGAGGCCCTTGCACAAACTGGCTTTATTCTACCTAAGTTGCCCTCCCACAAGTGTGTACTCCGAAAGAGTGTTTAGTGCCGCCGCTCACCTTGTCAGCAATCGGCGTATGAGGTTACTTCCAGAAAATGTGGAGAAGATGATGTTCATTAAAATGAATTATAATCAATTCCTCCGTGGAGACATTGACCAGCAGCAATTGCCTCCACAAAGTACACAGGGAGCTGAGATGGTGGATTCCAGTGGGGACGAATTGATAATCTGTGAGGAGCGGGATGTACACGGTGATATATCGGAGGATGATGATGAGGTGGACATCTTGCCTCTGTAGAGCCAGTTTGTGCAAGGAGAGATTAATTGCTTCTTTTTCGGTGGGGGTCCAAACCAACCCGTCATTTCAGTCACAGTCGTGTGGCAGACCCTGTCACTGAAATGATGGGTTGGTTAAAGTGTGCATGTCCTGTTTATACAACATAAGGGTGGGTGGGAGGGCCCAAGGACAATTCCATCTTGCACCTCTTTTTTCTTTCATTTTTATTTGCGTCATGTGCTGTTTGGGGAGTGTTTTTTGGAAGGCCATCCTGCGTGACACTGCAGTGCCACTCCTAGATGGGCCAGGTGTTTGTGTCGGCCACTAGGGTCGCTTAGCTTACTCACACAGCTACCTCATTGCGCCTCTTTTTTTCTTCTTTGCGTCATGTGCTGTTTGGGGAGTGTTTTTTGGAAGGGCCATCCTGCGTGACACTGCAGTGCCACTCCTAGATGGGCCAGGTGTTTGTGTCGGCCACTAGGTTCGCTTAGCTTACTCACACAGCTACCTCATTGCGCCTCTTTTTTTCTTTGCGTCATGTGCTGTTTGGGGAGTGTTTTTTGGAAGGGCCATCCTGCGTGACACTGCAGTGCCACTCCTAGATGGGCCAGGTGTTTGTGTCGGCCACTAGGGTCGCTTATCTTACTCACACAGCTACCTCATTGCGCCTCTTTTTTTCTTTGCGTCATGTGCTGTTTGGGGAGTGTTTTTTGGAAGGGCCATCCTGCGTGACACTGCAGTGCCACTCCTAGATGGGCCAGGTGTTTGTGTCGGCCACTAGGGTCGCTTATCTTACTCACACAGCTACCTCATTGCGCCTCTTTTTTTCTTTGCGTCATGTGCTGTTTGGGGAGTGTTTATTGGAAGGGCCATCCTGCGTGACACTGCAGTGCCACTCCTAGATGGGCCAGGTGTTTGTGTCGGCCACTAGGGTCGCTTATCTTACTCACACAGCTACCTCATTGCGCCTCTTTTTTTCTTTGCGTCATGTGCTGTTTGGGGAGTGTTTTTTGGAAGGGCCATCCTGCGTGACACTGCAGTGCCACTCCTAGATGGGCCAGGTGTTTGTGTCGGCCACTAGGGTCGCTTAGCTTACTCACACAGCTACCTCATTGCGCCTCTTTTTTTCTTTGCGTCATGTGCTGTTTGGGGAGTGTTTTTTGGAAGGGCCATCCTGCGTGACACTGTAGTGCCACTCCTAGATGGGCCAGGTGTTTGTGTCGGCCACTAGGGTCGCTTAGCTTACTCACACAGCTACCTCATTGCGCCTCTTTTTTTCTTTGCGTCATGTGCTGTTTGGGGAGTGTTTTTTGGAAGGGCCATCCTGCGTGACACTGCAGTGCCACTCCTAGATGGGCCAGGTGTTTGTGTCGGCCACTAGGGTCGCTTATCTTACTCACACAGCTACCTCATTGCACCTCTTTTTTTCTTTGCGTCATGTGCTGTTTGGGGAGTGTTTTTTGGAAGGGCCATCCTGCGTGACACTGCAGTGCCACTCCAAGATGGGCCAGGTGTTTGTGTCGGCCACTAGGGTCGCTTAGCTTAGTCATCCAGCGACCTCAGTGCAAATTTTAGGACTAAAAATAATATTGTGAGGTGTGAGGTATTCAGAATAGACTGAAAATGAGTGGAAATTATGGTTTTTGAGGTTAATAATACTTTGGGATCAAAATGACCCCCAAATTCTATGATTTAAGCTGTTTTTTAGGGTTTTTTGAAAAAAACACCCGAATCCAAAACACACCCGAATCCGACAAAAAAAATTCGGTGAGGTTTTGCCAAAACGCGGTCGAACCCAAAACACGGCCGCGGAACCGAACCCAAAACCAAAACACAAAACCCAAAAAATTTCAAGTGCACATCTCTAACGGATATATGGATGTATGAGAGCGGCAGTGTACGGATTTACAGGTATGGATGTATGAGAGCGGCAGTGTATGGATGTATGAGAGCGGCAGTGTACGGACATATTGATGTATGAGAGCGGCAGTGTACGGTTATATGGATGTATGAGAGCGGCAGTGTACGGATATATGGATGTATGAGAGCGGCAGTGTATGGATGTATGATAGCGTCAGTGTACGTATATATGGATGTATGAAGTGGCCGTGTATGGATGTATGAGAGTGGCAGTGTACAGATATATGGATGTATGAGAGCGGCAGTGTACTGATGTATGAGAGCGGCAGTGTATGGATGTATGAGAGCGGCAGTGTATGGAAATATGGATGTATGAGTGCGGCAGTGTATGGATGTATGAGAGCGGCAGTGTATGGATATATGGATGTATGAGAGCGGCAGTGTGTGGATGTATGAGAGATACAGTGTATGGATATATGGATGTATGAGAGGGGCCGTGTATGGATGTATGAGAGCGGCAGTGTACGGATATATGGATGTATGAGAGTGGCCGTGTATGGATGTATGAGAGCGGCAGTGTACAGATATATGGATGTATGAGAGCGGCAGTGTACGGATATATGGATGTATGAGAGGGGCCATGTATGGATGTTCGAGAGCGGCAGTGTACGGATATATGGATGTATGAGAGTGGCCGTGTATGGATGTATGAGAGTGGCAGTGTACAGATATATGGATGTATTAGAGCGGCAGTGTACGGATATATGGATGTATGAGAGCGGCAGTGTACGGATTTACAGGTATGGATGTATGAGAGCGGCAGTGTATGGATGTATGAGAGCGGCAGTGTACGGATATATTGATGTATGAGAGCGTCAGTGTACGGATATATGGATGTATGAGAGCGGCAGTATACGGATATATGGATGTATGAGAGCGGCCGTGTATGGATGTATGATAGAGTCAGTGTACGGATATATGGATGTATGAGAGTGGCCGTGTATGGATGTATGAGAGTGGCAGTGTACAGATATATGGATGTATGAGAGCGGCAGTGTACAGATGTATTAGAGCGGCAGTGTAAGGATGTATGAGAGCGGCAGTGTATGGATATATGGATGTATGAGAGCGGCAGTGTACGGATATATGGATGTATGAAAGCGGCCGTGTATGGATATATGGATGTATGAGAGCGGCAGTGTATGGATGTATGAAAGCGGCAGTGTACGGATATATGGATGTATGAGAGCGGCAGTGTATGGATGTATGAGAGTGGCAGTGTACGGATATATGGATGTATGAGAGCGGCAGTGTACGGATATATGGATGTAAGAGAGCGGCAGTGAACGGATATATGGATGTATAAGAGCGGCAGCGTAGGGATGTATGAGAGCAGCAGTGTACAGATATATGGATGTATGAGAGCGGCAGTTTATGGATGTATGAGAGCGTCAGTGTACGGATTTATGGATGTATGAGAGCGGCAGTGTATGGATGTATGAGAGCGGCAGTGTACCGATATATGGATGTATGAGAGCGGCAGTGTACGGATATATGGATGTATGAGAGCGGCAGTGTACGGATAAATGGATGTATGAGAGCGGCAGTGTACGGATATATGGATGTATGAGAGCAGCAGTATATGGATGTATGAGAGCGGCAGTGTACGGATATATGGATGTATGAGAGCGGCAGTGTACAGATATATGGATGTATGAGAGCGGCAGTGTACAGATATATGGATGTATGAGAGCGGCAGTGTATGGATGTATGAGAGCGGCAGTGTGTGGATGTATGAGAGATGCAGTGTACAGATATATGGATGTATGAGAGCGGTAGTGTACGGATTTATGGATGTATGAGTGCGGCAGTGTATGGATGTATGAGAGCGGCAGTGTACGGATATATGGATGTATGAGAGCGGCAGTGTATGGATGTATGAGAGCGGCAGTGTACGGATATATGGATGTATGAGAGCGGCAGTGTACGGATATATGGATGTATGAGAGCGGCAGTGTACGGATTTATGGATGTATGAGAGCGGCAGTGTATGGATGTATGAGAGCGGCAGTTTACGGATATATGGATGTATGAGAGGGGCCGTGCATGGATGTACGAGAGTGGCAGTGTACGGATATATGGATGTATGAGAGTGGCCGTGTATGGATGTATGAGAGCGGCAGTGTACAGATATATGGATGTATGAGAGCGGCAGTGAACGGATATATGGATGTATGAGAGGGGCCGTGTATGGATGTACGAGAGCGGCAGTGTACGGATATATGGATGTATGAGAGTGGCCGTGTATGGATGTATGAGAGCGGCAGTGTACAGATATATGGATGTATGAGAGCGGCAGTGTACGGATATATGGATGTATGAGAGCGGCAGTGTACGGATTTACAGGTATGGATGTATGAGAGCGGCAGTGTATGGATGTATGAGAGCGGCAGTGTACGGATATATTGATGTATGAGAGCGGCAGTGTACGGTTATATGGATGTATGAGAGCGGCAGTGTACGGATATATGGATGTATGAGAGCGGCCGTGTATGGATGTATGATAGCGTCAGTGTACGTATATATGGATGTATGAAGTGGCCGTGTATGGATGTATGAGAGTGGCAGTGTACAGATATATGGATGTATGAGAGCGGCAGTGTACAGATGTATGAGAGCGGCAGTGTATAGATGTATGAGAGCGGCAGTGTATGGATATATGGATGTATGAGTGCGGCAGTGTATGGATGTATGAGAGCGGCAGTGTATGGATATATGGATGTATGAGAGCGGCAGTGTGTGGATGTATGAGAGATACAGTGTATGGATATATGGATGTATGAGAGGGGCCGTGTATGGATGCACGAGAGCGGCAGTGTACGGATATATGGATGTATGAGAGTGGCCGTGTATGGATGTATGAGAGCGGCAGTGTACAGATATATGGATGTATGAGAGCGGCAGTGTACGGATATATGGATGTATGAGAGGGGCCGTGTATGGATGTTCGAGAGCGGCAGTGTACGGATATATGGATGTATGAGAGTGGCCGTGTATGGATGTATGAGAGTGGCAGTGTACAGATATATGGATGTATGAGAGCGGCAGTGTACGGATATATGGATGTATGAGAGCGTCAGTGTACGGATTTACAGGTATGGATGTATGAGAGCGGCAGTGTATGGATGTATGAGAGCGGCAGTGTACGGATATATTGATGTATGAGAGCGTCAGTGTACGGATATATGGATGTATGAGAGCGGCAGTGTACGGATATATGGATGTATGAGAGCGGCCGTGTATGGATGTATGATAGCGTCAGTGTACGGATATATGGATGTATGAGAGTGGCCGTGTATGGATGTATGAGAGTGGCAGTGTACAGATATATGGATGTATGAGAGCGGCAGTGTACAGATGTATGAGAGCGGCAGTATAAGGATGTATGAGAGCGGCAGTGTATGGATATATGGATGTATGAGTGCGGCAGTGTATGGATGTATGAGAGCGGCAGTGTATGGATATATGGATGTATGAGAGTGGCAGTCTGTGGATGTATGAGAGATGCAGTGTATGGATATATGGATGTATGAGAGCGGCCGTGCATGGATATATGGATGTATGAGAGCAGCCGTGTATGGATGTATGAGAGCGGCAGTGTACGGATATATGGATGTATATGGAGTGGCAGTGTATGGATGTATGAGAGCGGCAGTGTACGGATATATGGATGTATGAGAGCGGCAGTGTATGGATGTATGAGAGCGGCAGTGTACGGATATATGGATGTATGAGAGCGGCAGTGTACGGCTATATGGATGTATGAGAGTGGCAGTGTACGGATATATGGATGTAAGAGAGCGGCAGTGAACGGATATATGGATGTATGAGAGCGGCAGTGTAGGGATGTATGAGAGCAGCAGTGTACAGATATATGGATGTATGAGAGCGGCAGTGTATGGATGTATGAGAGCGGCAGTGTACAGATACAGTATATGGATGTATGAGGGCGGCAGTGTACAGATATATGGATGTATGAGAGCGGCAGTGCATGGATGTATGAGAGCGGCAGTGTGCGGATATATGGATGTATGAGAGCGGCAGTGTACGGATATATGGATATATGGATGTATGAGAGCGTCAGTGTACGGATATATGGATGTAAGAGAGCGGCAGTGAACGGATATATGGATGTATGAGAGCGGCAGTGTAGGGATGTATGAGAGCAGCAGTGTACAGATATATGGATGTATGAGAGCGGCAGTGTATGGATGTATGAGAGCGGCAATGTACAGATACAGTATATGGATGTATGAGGGCGGCAGTGTACAGATATATGGATGTATGAGAGCGGCAGTGTACAGATATATGGATGTATGAGAGCGGCCGTGTATGGATGTACAGTATTAGAGACAGAATGAGATAGCGTGTGTGTGGCAGAAATAAAACAAGATAGTATGTGTGTAAAAGAGAGCAAGAATTAGAGAGAAAAAGGAGAGATGTGAAGTAATATGAGAGAGACCAGAGAGTGTAAGAGTGAGAGGTGGCAGTCGGGATGAGAAGGCAGCGGCAGCACCCTTCAACCCAGCACCGCACTGCTGCTGCTGTCAGTTGTGAAGAGCCTTCTCGGAACCAGAGAGCCAGCCAGTAGGGGTAAACTATGTAAGTACCAGAGTGTGTGTGTTTAGCTGTGTACGTATTTTGCTATATGTGTGTGTGTGCGTGTGTGTGCGTGTACAATTGTTTTGCTATGTGTGTTTAGCTGTTTGTGTGTTTTGTCATACGTGTGTATGTGTGTTTTGCTATATGTGTGTCTTTTACTATGTGTGTGTATATACAGGGCCGGCCTGACCATTGCATCGCGGAGAGTACCATAGGTGGAGGGTGCTGCCTGCTGCCTTCTCATCTCCTCCCGAGGTGTGCTCGCACCCCTGCTGCACTGCCCAAAGAGAGAGCCTGGATCACAGGGTGAGGTGAGTGGGGAGCCAGGGAGGGAAACTGCTGGCACAGGGTCGCACACTGCAGCCACCATCTTTCTGCAAGCACACTTTCTCTCTGTCACCTCTGCCTCAGTCACCCACTCTATACCTGTTACCCACTATCTCCCTCTCACCCACACACTGTCTCCCTGTCACCCCTGCCTCATGCACTCACTATCTCCCTGTCAGCCCTGCCTCACCAGTCACCTACTATCTCCCTGTCACCCCTGCCTCACCAGTCGCCCACTATCCCCCTGTCACCCCTACTTCAGTCACCCACTATCTCCCTGTCACCCCTGCCTAACAGTCACCCACTATCTCCCTGTCACTCCTGCCTCAGTCACTCACTATCTCCCAGTCACCCCTGCCTCAGTCACCCACTATCTCCCTACTACTCCTGCCTCAGTCACCAACTATCGCCTTGTCACCCCTGCCTCAGTCACCCACTATCTCCCTGTCACCCCTGCCTCAGTCACCCACTATCTCCCTGTCACCCGTGCCTCACCAGTCATCCACTATCTCCCTGTCACCCCTGCCTCAGTCACCCACTATCTACCGGTCACTCCTGCCTTACTCGCCCACTATCTCCCCGTCACCCATGCTTTAGTCACCCACTATCTCCCTGTCACCCATGCTTCAGTCACCCACTATCTCCCTGTCACCCCTGCCTCAGTCACCCACTCTGTCACCCCTGCTACAGTCACCAACTCTACCTGTCACCCTGCCTCAGTCACCAGCTCTACCTGTCACCCCTGCCTCAGTCCTCTACTCTCAACTTGTCACCCTGCCTCAGTCACCCACTATCTGCCTATTTCTCCTGCCTCAGTCACCCACTATCTCCCTGTCACCCCTGCTTCAGTCACCCACTATCTCCCTGTCACCCCTGCCTCACAGTCACCCACTATCTCCCTGTCACCCCTGCTTCAGTCGGGATCCGGTCTGAAGATCGACAGTGTCGGCAGGAATGAAAGGTAGATAGTGGGTGACCGAAGTAGGGGTGACAGGGAGATAGTGGGTGACTGGTGAGTCACCCACTATCTCCCTGTCACCCCTACTTCGGTCGCCCACTATCTACCTGTCATTCCTGCCTTACTCGCCCACTATCTCCCTGTCACCCCTGCCTCATTCACCCACTCTCTGTCACCCTGCCTCAGTCACCAGCTCTACCTGTCACCCTGCCTCAGTCATCTACTCTCTACTTGTCACCAATGCCTCTGTCACCCACTATCTCCCTGTCACCCCTGCCTCAGTCACCCACTATCTCCCTGTCACTCCTGCCTCACCAGTCACCCATATCTCCCTGTCACCCCTACTTCGGTCACCCACTATCTACCTGTCACCCCTGCCTCAGTCACCCACTTACAGTTTTTTTTTGTGGCGCGTGCTATCCCTATTTTTAATAAGGGAGAGGGGCCCAATGCATATTGTTGCACCTGGGCCCCCCATTCTCTAGTTCCGCCACTGCCCCTGTCTGTCTCTGTCTCTCTCGCTGCCCCTGGTACCTCTGTCTCTCGCGCTGCCCCTGGTACCTCTGTCTCTCGCGCTGCCCCTGGTATCTCTGTCTCTCTTGCTGCTCCTGATCTCTCTCTCTCTCTCTCTCTGCCCTTGATCTCTCTCTCTCTCGCTGCCCCTGGTCTCTCTTTCTGCCTCTGGTCTCTCTCTCTCTCGCTGCCCCTGGTCTGTCATTCTCCCTCTCTCTCTATCTGCCCCTGGTCTGTCTCTCTTACTGCACGTGTGTGTGTGTGTGTGTGTGTGTGTGTGTGTGTGTGTCTCTGTCCCTGGTCTTTCTGTCTCCTCTCTCTCTCTTCCCCCATGTTTCCCAGTATCTCTCTGGCCCTGGTCTCTCTCTGTCTCCCCATCTCTCTGTCTCCTATGTCTCCCAGTCTCTGTCTGGCCCTATTCTGTCTCCCTCTCTCTCTCTACCTCTAGTCTGTCTCTGTCTCCTCCACCTCTCTCTCTCCCATGTCTTCCAGTGGCCTTCTCTCTGGCCCTCTTTCTGTCCATCATCTCTCACTGTCTCTGTCCCTGGTCTCTCCCCCATGTCTCCCTCTCGCTGTCTGGCCCAGGGCTCTGTCTTCCATGTCTCCTCTCACTGCCCCTGGTCTCTCTCTCTTTGCTCCTGATCTCTCCCTCTCTCTCTGTCTCTCTCTCTCTCTCTGCCCCTGGTTTCTCATTCTCTTTCCAGTGTCTCCCTCTATCTCTCTGCCCCATGTGTCTCCCTCTCTCTCTCTGCCCCATGTGTCTCTTTCAGTTACTCACCAAAACAGTGATAATGCCCATCCCCAGCTGACCATGTCCGTTTTTCGGAAGTGCGCAATTATTATTATTTTTTTTGGGTGGGGGGGAGGGGGGCATTCTTCAACTTGCCCTGGGCACCAAAGACCCTAGTTACGCCCTTGTATTGGCGTATATATATGATGTATGCACATGTCCGATTTCAGAAAACTTCCGAATATCACTTAAACCAGTACACTGTACTGCTGCTGGAAGTCAACCTTCCAGCATCCGCCCACCTTAGAGGAACCTCCCGGTCCCTCTGCACCCATGGCTTCTCTCCCAGTGTGTCCCTGATCTCAGTAATCGGGTAGCCAGTGGAGCTGGAGCTGGAGACACCCCCCCTCCACCCAGCACTCTGCTGCTGTTGAAAAGAGAATCAGCCACCTGGGAAATGGAAATACACAATGAGCTGCCCCCAGTGTATTCCCATCGGCTGGTCCTCTCAGCAGCCATTGGGGAAATGTAAAAGCTGCAGAATGCTCTGCCCCAGGCAATGGGTGTGGTCTTGTTAAAATGAGCGTGGCCTCGCCGGAAAAGACTACCTTACACCCCAGTTTTTGGCCCTGCATCAACGGACCTTGCCCACCACAGGGAAATAAAAAATGTGCCCCACACTGCAGTGCCCGTGATACATTATGTCCTACAGTAAAGCTTCTAAACGCTGGGTGTCATACTCGTTACCAGGGGTTTCATGGGCTGGGTGTCTTGCTCGTTGCCAGGGGTTTAATGCTCTGGGACAGGTGTCATACTCGTTGCCAGGGGTTTGTAATGCTTGTGGCCAGGGGTAATGCTCATTGCCAGGGGTGTGTTATAGTTAAACATTTAAAAAAATCAAATGTTTTCTTACAGTGAAATTTTACATTTCTGAATTTAAAAAAATAAATTGAAAAAAAGCTATGAAATTCCATAGACAAAAAACCTTACGGTTTCACATGTCCCATTAAGGCTTCTTACACATGATCTGGCATTTCAGAAACCTGTTGTAACTCTTCCACTCAAACTCCAAAAAGCAATGAAATTCCGATCATTTAGGCTGACACCTTAATGGACTTGTTCCTTGCGCAATACAGATATGGTATGCCATTCACAGCCTGTGGGTAAGTGCAGATTCAGCACTCTCACAGAGTGAGATTGCTGTCACTCACACAATGGTGGAGCTGCTAATTCACAGATTTGTGTGCTCATTGGAATATACACATGCAGTCTATGCAACTGAAGGTCTGAGCGGAAGACAAAGCTGCTCGGATGAGGTAAGAGTGTTGTTGATTGGAGGGAGGAGACAGAGCATTGTGGATGGGGGAACAAAAGTGTGTGGATAGAGGGATGACTAAGCAGCATTGATGGGGGGTGACAAAGAAACACGGGATAATTCAGACTGCAGCGATCGCAGTCTGAATTAGTTTGTGGGGTGCGAATGCGCAATGGCCGCACTGTGCGTGCGTACCCTGGGAGCCAAGTGGGGGGAGGGGGAGGGCCTGACATGCTGGGCGTCACATCGCATGTTAGAGTAAATGATTGTAGATGTGCTAAATTTGACACATCTACAATCAACTCTGAATTACCCCCACAGATGGGGGGGAGGTAAGACAGGTGGGGGAAAGACAGTGGCACAGATGGTGGGGAGACAGCTGTGTGGATGGGTGGACAGTGCCGTGTGGATGAGGGGGGAAAAGCAGCACAGATGTGGGAGGGGTAAGAGCAGTACAGATGGAAAGAAACGGCACGGATGAGGAAGGCAGAGCAGCATGGATGAGGGGAATACAGTCCCAACATCGGAGGGGATAAGTATTTTTACCTCCCCTTGGGGGGTGGCAGCTAGGCCTAATCCTTGAGTGGGTTGGATAGGGCAACACCCCTCCCCCCCAATAGTAACCCAGGAAACTTGCCTTCAGGATGTCAGCTACATGAATAGGGTAAGAGTGGTGTGGATAGGGGTAGATTAAGCAGCAAGTATGGGAAGGGAGACAGAGCGGTGCAGATGGGGGAAATGGTGCAGATGGGTTGAAAACACTGGCACGGATGGGTAGAAAACTGGTTCAGATGAGAGAGAAGACAGTGTGCCATGTATTGGAGGAGGCAGAGTGACATTGAAGATGGAAACACTGAGCAGTACAGAGAGAAGGAAACGGTGGTACAGAGAAGGCACAGGTGGGGAAAGGCAGATGGTACAGATAAGTTAGTACAGACTAGCACAGATGGGAGAACACAGCAGTAGGGATTGGGGAAAACAGCAGCATGTGGGTGTGTAGGGGAAGCAAGTGTAGATGCATAGACCGTAGATGGGGTATTATAGTTTTAGCAATTAACCAAGATGTTTTGAGGGAGCGAAATGTGTATACTTAGTGAGATGGATGTATGGAGCGAGAAGGATGTTGTAACAAGGTGGGATTGTTGTAGTGACCGAATGGGATGGTTGTGGGGACTGAGGAGGATGGGAGCACCACATAACTGCTCAGACCTTCAGTTGCATAGACTGCATGTGTGTATTCCAATGAGCACACAAATCTGTGAATTAGCAGCTCCACCATTGTGTGAGTGACAGCAATCTCACTCTGTGAGAGTGCTGAATCTGCACTTACCCACAGGCTGTGATGGCATACCATATCTGTATTGCGCAAGGAACACGTCCATTAAAGCGTCAGCCTTAATGATTGGAATTTCATTGCTTTTTGGCGTTTGAGTGGAAGAGTTACAACAGGTTTCTGAAATGCCAGATCATGTGTAAGAAGCCTTAATGGGACATGTGAAACCATACGGTTTTTTGTCTATGGAATATATATATATATATATATATATATATATATATATACACACACATACACTGTATATATACTCCATATGGACTAATGGCTGGTAGCTGCTGCAGATGGAGGGAATAACTAGACATTGATACATACATAAAATCACACACCTAAACACATACACACCCGCATACATACATACATACATACATACATTCACTCACTTACTCATTCACATATATACATATAGCCACACACCTGTATACATAAATATATAGAGTCTCACATATATACACACAGTGACACACAAGCACACAAACAGATCTGTATGTGACCCAGCAAATTCCTGGGTCACATGTCTAAAAGCGGCATAACCCTCCCCACGTCCTACAAGTAATACCGCACCGAACTTCAAATTGCTGCAATTCATTTATATGTGTGTATATATACACATTACATAAAATACACATATATCTATACATACATACACACACACAAATTGCTGACACACACACATATATCTATACATACATACACACACACAGAGACAAACACACATAAAATAGAAGTATAAAATTATTATTAATAGAAAATTGTACTTACCTGCCATGTTTCAGACTATGTTGCACTGTTCATGGTCTTGCTTCTGCTGGTCTGCGCCTCTTCCGATGGCAGCCGCCAGGCATGGAGGGCGAGAGTAGGCATAGGCACGCATGGGAGGTAGCAGAGAAATAGATGGGGAATGGTACAGAGGTACACAGCGGGGGGGGGGGGGGGGGCAGTGGTTCTCAATGGATAGTGAGCAGAGGCACGGGGGAGTATCAGAGACACAGATGATAGAGGGGACAGAGACATGGATGGGGAACATATCAAATATGTATATACTGTACAGTATATAGGAAAGTGAGCAGAGGCACTGATGGGAAAGGGACTGAGGCATAGAAGGGGAGGGACAGAGAAAGATGTTTACATGAGGTGAGGAGCAGGTGCACACAAGAGGATAGGGAAAGAGGTACATATGGGGATATAGGAAAAGACTGAGGCACACTTGGGGTGGGTAGGGGCAGAGGCAGACATGGGGATATAGGGAAAGAGACATACATGGGGATATAGGAAAAGAGGCACACATGGGGTGGGTAGAGGCAGACATGGGAATATAGAGAAAAAGGCACATATGGGTATATTGGGGAAAGAGGCATACCTGGAGGATACAAGGGGAGATGCACAGCTGGATAACTTCTGAATGCCTCTCTAGCTCAGCCTCAGTTAGAGGAAGCAGGGGAAGAACGGAGGAACAGCAGGAGACCTGGGGGCGGGGCAACATGCAGAGAGGACAGAGGAGTGAAGAGGGGAAGCTGAGCTGCCGGGAGATTTAAGTTATTCCCCTGGCCTGTGCTGTGCTTCCTCTAGTCCCCCCCCCCTTTTCTTCACTTATCCCCCTTCAGCTGTACCTGCCGCCTGCCTCTTCAATGCCCGGCCCCTCTGCTGGCTGATTTAGTAATCAGCTGCTCTCCTCCTGCCCCACATAGCCCTGCCGCTGTCTGTCTCTGAAGGGAGGGGAGACCTGGCCAGGGAGATCGCGCTGAAACTGCTCCGTCCTGTACTGACTAAGATTGGCGATGCCGGTCAGCTGTTTTACAGGTGCAGCAAGCAGCAGAGTTCCCCACTCTGCTGTTGCTGCACTTGTCAAACAGCTGACAGGCAGTGCCAATCTTAGTCAGTGCAGGACGGAGCAGTTTCAGCGCGATCTCCCTGGCCAGGTCTCCCCTCCCCTCCCTTCAGAGATAGACAGTGGCTGTGCTATGTGGAGCTGGAGCCTCCACCCATATCGCGAACCAAGCTTAGCGGTAACACCAGCTCTGGTTAGGGGGTCTCGGCGCCCCCTCCAATCTGGCGCCCAGGTCGCCTGCCCCCCTAGCCTCCCCCCTAGTTGCGGCCATGGTGTTAGCAGAGGTTAAGTATGAAAAGCACTTTTGAACATACAGCAACCCCAATTCCAAAAAGTATTGTACTGTATGTAAGAAAACTATTCAGCCACTAAGGGGGAGATTCAATTGTTTGAAAAGTCAGTTTGGTGTCTGTTTTTTCCTCTCTAATAGACAGGAAAAAACAGACACCCAACCAACTTTTCAAACATTTGAATTCCCCCCTAAGAGTTCTAGTTATCATTTAATACTTGGGCTGCTGCTGTTCCTGGTGACCTAAGGGGTCATTCAGATCTGATCGCTGCTGTGCGTTTTCACACAGCGGGCGATCAGGTACTAACTGCGCATGCGTATGCACCGCAATGCACAAGCACGTCGGACAGCAACAAATGGCATCGCCGGTAAGTGGCGGAATGGTGCAAAAAATCAATTTGCACAGGCGTTCACAAGGTGATTGAGGAGTCCGTTTATGGGTTGTAACTAACTGTTTACTGGGAGTGTTCAGAAAATCGCAGGCATTCCGTAGCGTTTTCAGGGAGAGTGTCTGACGTCAGCTCCGGCCCAGATCAGCCTGTTCTCATCGCATTTTAGGAGTAAGTCCTGGGCTGCGCAGAGACTGCACACAATGGATTTTAGCAGCTCGGCATATACATGTTATCGCACACTTGCATGGTGAATATACACTGCCCCTGGGGGCGGCGACTATCTGAAAGTAGGACAGCAAAATTCGCAGCCCAGCGATCAGATTTGAATGACCCCCTTAGTCCTGTGTAGCTGAAAGCACTGCAGAACAATTATGTAAGGGAAAGTGTTAAGTGGGGACTAATCTGGTGCAGGGTGACATGTGTGAGAAAATCTACTGGGCAGGAGAACACGTATGACAAATGCTAGTGTGCAGAGGGGCAAATTTCACAAAACTTCGTGATCTTGGGGTAGGCATGTTCAGGAGGGGGCATGTGTGAGAAAAGATGATTAGAAAGGGAGCATGTTTTTAATAAGTTGATGGCCACAGAAGCTTGTGTATGAAAAGCTGGTAGGCATGGGAGAATGCACTGTACAACAAAAAGCTTGTAAGCAGAAGGCATGATCGACAAACGAGCATACATGAGAAAACCTGCTGGACAGGGTTCATGTGAGAAAAACAGGTAAGCAGAGAGGCATTTCTCACAAAAGATGGTGAGCACGCAGCATTTTCGAGAACACATGGCATGGGTCAATGTTCACATCAACTGTCATTAATATGATTACATAATTTTTTATCAGAGCGCCACCAAACATCCAGCTCTGACCAATAAGCATGGCCCTAAGTAAGCATCCTCTCAGCTGCATTTGGTTTCCGAGAGGGAGCAGCCTCGTCTGTTTGTTATTTTTCCAAGACCCTTGCAGGCTACATATCCCAAAGAGGGCCTGTTCTAAGTACTTGCAAGTAGTAAAATGGTGAATGAGGGGTGTAGGGGAGTGTTTACTAAAAGATTACAACATTTGGTGTGTGCATCTGGTCTTTTTTTTATTTTATTTTTGTTACAGGTGGACTACAGATGCCAGTGGGCCGTTGATGCCTGGGCATGCTGGCACTTGTGGTTTTCCCAAATGCTATCATGCCCTGGCAATACAATAGTTGTTATGCTAACTACTAAACGCCCCTGTACTCAAAAACCCAGGGGCACAGGGAATAGTCCTGTGCTGGTTGTCCTTAGGGTGGGTGGGTGCGTGGGGTATTACCCACTTCCTTATGAATTTTAGCACCGGGTTGGCCACTAATGTCACTAGTCCTGTGTCTCGATACCTGCTTATGGGTGGTGAAATATAAGGGAGAACTCACACAATGTTCCCCCTATTTTTCACTATAAGCCTATGCCAATAGTCCTAGTGTTGTTTATAAATTAGTAGGGGATCTCTGTACCATTTTTAACTTTTTTACAATGTTACAAATTTTTATGATTTAAAGAAAAAAAAAAAACCCCAAAAAACTGCCAGGATTGCAAAAACAATGCTTAGTTTCTTGGTATTTGAAATTTATGACAATATTGCTATTTTTTATAATAAAATATACTAAAAAGAGTCCTTGGACAGTGCTAAAGGTGAATAACATTTTACTTTGTTTGGATTTTAAATTTTGGTGGCATTAGGGACTTATTTTTTGCAGCAGTGCTCCGGTTTACGGCTTAAAAAAATAATTATATTTTTGTAATAAAAATACTCTGCCTTGTGTTGTTCAAACACCACCTACTAATCCTGAATAATTTTATGTTTTTACTCCACCTACAGATGATTTGGTGCCACCCATATTTAAATTTCACTGCCACTTTAAAGTTACCAATCAGCACCTGGTGGTGAGTATTTCTGTGGATGAAGAATGTGGTTGTGTAGGTGAATGAGGGGTATTAGAGTGGAGGAGGTATGGTGTCAGAGTGTTAGTAAGTTGGGGTAGTACAGTGGAGAAGTATGGTACAAGGGAGTGGTAATGAGAGGATAATAGTACATTGGGTGTCAAATGGTACCAGGGATGGTGATAAGCGAGAGGTATTTATGTAAGGAGCACGTTTCAGTGATAGGTATTTTAGTGTTTGAGGGATGATATCTGTGAGAAGAAGGTAAGAGACATAGCGGGGGTGGAGCGTGAGCTGATAAATCCTTTAACTGCTGCTTGTGCTGCTGCAGTGATCAGCAAGGAGCAGGCTTGCACAGGTGCCACCGGTTAAAAAAAAAAAAATAAGTTTTTGTTTTGTATTGCAGTGTAGTGTGTTTGATGTAATTACCTCAAGCTCTGCTGGTAGACAAATGAACTGCAGCATGGAGATGAGCTGCAGTCAGTGAAACCACATAATAATGTAAGTGACTGTTATGGAACTCTAGCTCTATCTGTGAGACCCCTGGAGCCAGTGCAAGGGTCTTCAGCCAATAACAGCCCCCACTGTTTCCTTAGGCCTTAATATGCACAGCAGTACTTAGGTTGCCACCTGGACTTAAATCTCAAGCAGTAGGGGATCACACAATAGGCTAGCGACCACTGGTAATGACCTTGAGTATCACACACAGGAACACCAAGGGTTAAGGTCAGGACTAGGTAGAGATCTTAGCCCAAACAGAGGAGACCCTATGAGGTGGAATGCATGTACATTGCAGGTGACTTATAAACACAGCACAGATGGTGACTGGACACTGTGTAGATGACACACTCTGAACGCCAGGCAGGGTGTGAACACACTGGTACTGGCGATGAACACAAGTCTAGGACTCGAACAGGCAGTAAATCCGGCAGAGTATCCACAGGAAAGGCAATGTCTGCAGACAGAGACCAGCAACTTATATAGGCAGGCACAAGCTATAACCAGTACATAGCACTGTGATGACTGGCTTATAAGAAAACACTGACTAATGGGGAAAGCCAGTCTGAAGGTGTTTAATTACAAAACTCTGTGCAACTGCAGTGCTTCACATACAGCTCAGTGTCTCCTGTAACTAACTAGAGCTGGAGAGACAGATAATAGTATTTTAATACCTACCGGTAAATCCTTTTCTCTTAGTCCATAGAGGATGCTGGGGTCACTTCAAGAACCATGGGGTATAGACGGGATCCACAGGAGACATGGGCACTTTAAGACTTTCAAATGGTGTGACCTGGCTCCTCCCTCTATGCCCCTCCTCCAGACTCCAGTTTAAGGAACTGTGCCCAGGGAGACGGACATTTCGAGGAAAGGATTTATTGTTAAACCACGGTGAGCATCTTACCAGCTCACACCTCAAGCATGCCGCAGAACGTGGCATTCAACAGAACAAAAGCCAACAGCATGAATAATTTTCAGCAATATGCTGACAAAAAAAATGTAACACAACCTGTGTGTAACCACAACCAATAACTGCAGATACAGTACGCACTGGGACGGGCGCACAGCATCCTCTACGGACTAAGAGAAAAGGATTTACCGGTAGGTGTTAAAATCCTATTTTCTCATACGTCCTAGAGGATGCTGGGGTCACTTCAAGAACCATGGGGTTATACCAAAGCTCTAGAATGGGCGGGAGAGTGCGGACGACTCTGCAGTACCGAATGACCAAACGTGAGGTCAACCTCGGCCAAGGCATTAAAAGTGTAAAACTTAGCCCAATTGTTCGCTAACTAGCTGCTCGGCAAAGTTGCAATGACGAGACTTCCCGGTCAACCAGCCCGGACGAGCCCACCATTCTAGTAGAATGGGCCTTCACCTATTTCGGTAACGGCAATCCTGCCGTAAGATGAACATGCTGAATCGTACCGCAGATCCAGCGTGCAACGGTCTGCTTGGAAGCAGGACATCCAATCTTGCTGGGAGCAAACAGGACAAACAGAGCCTGTGTTCCTAAACGGAGCCGTCCTAGCAACATAAATTTTCAATACTCTGACCACATGCAGAGACTTCGATTCAACCAAGGCGTCCGTAGCCACCAGCACCACAAAAGATTGGTACATGTGGAAAGAAGAAACCCCCTTTGGTAGAAAATGTCGACGAGTTTCCAACTTTGCTCTATCTTCATGGAAGATCAAATAAGGTCTCTTGTGAGACCAGACCGCTAACTCAGACACTCACCTTGCGTATGCCAAGGCCAACCTGAATACCACTTTACAAGTGAGGAATTTCACTCCACCTTACGTAAAGGTTCAAACCAATGTAATTGAAGGAACTGGAACACCTCATTAAGATCCCCTGGTGCCACAGGGGGCACAAAAGGAGGTTGGATGTGCAACTCTTCCTTCACAAGAGTCTGAACTTCTGAAATGGAGTCCAATTGATTCTGAAAGAAAACCGATAAGGCCGATTTTAATTACTGAAAACTGCCGTAGGAGTCTTCTTGGATTCACAACAAGAAATTTATTTTCTCCAAAACCGGTAATAATGTTTAGACGTTGCCCCTTTTCTAATCTCAATAAGTGTGAGAACTACTTCTGTGGGAATACCCTTACGGACTAAGATCTGGTGTTCAACCGCCATGTCGCCAAACGTAGCAGCGGTAAGTCCTAATACATGCATGGCCCCTGCCGCAACCGGTCCTCGTGCAAAGGAAAAAGGCCAGGGATCTCCTATGAGCAATTCCTGAGATCTGGATACCAAGCTCTCCTTGGCCAGTCTGGGACCATGAGGCTCGCCCGAATTTCCTTTTTATGAACCCAGAACTTTTGGAATGAGAGAAAACGTAGGGAATACATATACCGACTTTGAAGCTTCTTGTTGAAACGAGATGCCATCATTCCTACTTGAGGAAAACCCAACGACATGTCACCCCTTCGAAGGCTACTTGGAGGAGGTCTCCCCTCTCCTGGAAGGAGATCGCCTGCTGAGGAAGTCTGCTTCCCAGTCATCCACTCCTGGAATGAACATCGCTGACAAAGCGCTTGTATGTTTTTCCGCCCAGCGGAAATTCCTTGTGGCTTCTGCCATTGCTGTTCTGCTTTTCGTTGTATAAAATAGTTGTAAACGGACCTAAACTCTAGACCGTTTATGTGGTGACAAGTTTCCTAACTTGACCATCTTCCTTGGAAATTTTCCCCATGAGTGACTGTGCCCCCACCCCCCCGCCTCAGAGGCTTGCATCCATGGTCACTAGGATCCAGTCCTGGATACCGAACTTGCGCCCCTCTATGAGGTGAGAACTGCGCAGCCACCACAGGAGTGGGATTCTGGTCTTGGAAGATAGGATTATCCTCCGGTGTATGTGTAGGTGGGAACTGGACCACTTGTCCAACAGGTCCCTCTGGAACACCCTGGCATGGAACCAGCCAAATTTATTGGCCTCGTAGGCCACAACCATCTTTTCCAGCAACCGAATGTATTGATGAAATGACACTCTTGCTGGTCTCGGAATTTGTTTAACCAGACTCTGGATCTCCAGAGCCTTTTCCACTGGAAGAAAAAAACTCTTTGTAGTTCTAGTATTATACCCAAAACAGACAACCATGTCGATGGGACCAACAGTGATTCTGACAAGTTCAGGAGCTAACCCTGTTTCAGGAAGAGTGCAACGTTTTGCACCAACTGGTTCCTAGAACTCGCCGTTATCAGGGGACCGTCCCAGTACGGGATAACTGTGACTGCTTACTAGCGATGGAGAATCATCATTACCATCATCACCCTTGGAGCCGTGGACAGACCAACGGCAACGGCTGAAATTGGTAATGACACCCCTGAATTGCTAACCTCAGGCAAGCCTAATGCGGAGGTTCTTTATGTCTACTGAAACCATGGAAAAAACTCCTTTTTCCAGATTGGAGATCACTGCCTTGAAAGATTCCATCTTGGATTTGAATTTATTTAAGTAGAAAATGAGGGATTTCAGATTTAGGATTGGTCTGACCGAGCAGTCTGGTTTCAGGACCACGAAGAGACTTGAATAAAAACCTTCTCCCTGTTGTGACGGGGGGAAAAACAGGACAATGACCTGATCCTGATACAACTTTTGTCTTGTGTCGCATACTACCTCCCCGTCCGGAGGAGAATTGGTCATTTGAAAAAATCGGTGAGGGAAAACGTCTGGAAACTCCAGTATGTACCCTTGGGACTCTATTCGTAAAACCCACGGGTCCAGGTCCATTCCAGGAATGACTGAAGAGCTTTTAGACGTGGCCCCACCGGTGTGGACTCCCGCAAGAGAGTCCCAGCGTCATGCGGTGGATGTGGCAGAACAGAGGATGATGTCTGCTCCTGTGATCTTGAAGAGGTTCCGGGCCTCTTCCCTTTTCTCCTTCCTCTACCTGCAAAGAAAGGGGAATCAGTATCTATTGGGCCGAAATGACTGCATCCGACAATTATGCGTCATCATCCGCTGTGAGGGAACATAGGGAAAGAAGGTAGACTTACCAGCAGCAGCTGTCGAGATCAATTTAACTAGGCCGCCACCAAACCAGGCTTCACCTTCATAGTGCCGACTCCATTTCTTCTCGGAGTCCGCATCAGCATTGCATTGGTGTATCCACAACGCCCTCCTAACCGAGAACACCATGGAATTGGCCTGAGAACCCAATAGTCCTATATCCCTTGCAGTTGCACGAAAGTACGCTGCAGTATTTGATATGACCCAACGTACGGAGTATCCCATCTCTCTCCAGGATATCTATATCGGATGACAAGGCACCCAACCATTTTTGAATACTACTACTCCCCCATGCGCATGTAATGGCAGGTCTAACTAACGTATGCGTGAATACATAACTAGAAATGAACGTATTTTCTTGCATACGATCCGCTGGATTTGTGACAGAGCCCCCCGTAGGGGGTGACTCCGACTTTATTCTGTCCGTGGTGGGAAAGGAACAAACAATCAGAATCCTCATTAGAATTTGAAACCATCTTGTCAGGGCTGACCCAGACTTTCCCACACAGAGCTCTCTGCACATGAGAAGGAGGAATGATACCTCAGCTTTCATTATAACATTTTATATATATATATATATATATATATATATATATATATACACAATTTTATATACATATATATATACATATCCACACATAGACCCTTCAGTCAGGAACAGCGAGAGTCCTCACTGACGTCTTTACTGTGCACTACTCATGTACTGAATGCTTTTTTTTTGCGGATCTAATCAGGAAAAATTATGGTCGACATAGGAAACAGTATCCGTGTTGATATCAGGGAATACAGTAGTAACTGGGCAAAATAAATGTTTTTGCAAACCCGAGGGGTCTTGGGACCAGGGCGGTAACTACGTGTGTGCCAGGTGTGCATGGCACACAGCGCAGTCGCCCTGAGGGCGCAACTACCCGCATCCCCATTCAAGAGTGCGGCATTGTAATGAGTCAGACTGACTCACTACAAGCCGCCCGTGATGTGTGCTGTGGCTGTTGACGCCGGAGTGAGGGGATGAGGAGGGGGGAAGTGAACTCTGGAGCCACATCAATGCCCCTCACAATTGCCTGCTGCTGAAGTCCCCGAGACAACAAGGCGGAGACTCCGCCCAGCAACACCTGTTGGTGACGCCCCCACGCCGGCCCAGCTTGAGAGGAGCACCTGACCTAAACTTATGTGCTGCAGTGCTGGGCATTGCAGGTGCTTGCCTGCGTTACCGGATCTCCTCTCGCAGGCAGCCAGGTCAGCTGGAGGTGCCTGCTCTAAGGGTTGGAAATGGTTTCAAAAAGGGGGCGTGGTCACGGAGATCCGTGATTAGGCCACGCCCCCAACTTGGCCTGGGGCCTGGGCAGATTGTGTGCAGCCCTACCTGCTCGATGTCCTCTCACCTTTTGACAATTCCTGCTGCCATTCACCCTAGAGGTAAAGTGTGCGGTGTCAAAGTCGAAAAATATTCCATTACACACAGCACGTATAAAATACACACACATGCCCACTGCGCATGCACTCGTTCCGCCGTGCGTGCACATATCCGCAATTTGCGTATGGTCGCTCCCGCGGTCCTGCGCGTGGTATGGGTATTTACGGCGGAGTTTGTGAATGCATGGAGGGCTATCAAAACATTACATATTTAATCCAAATAGTGCACATTGTACACATAGTCCCCCTGCACCACATCAGCAAGTATTAACAGTTTAAATGATTCCAGGACTAAGGGATTCGCCTTTGCATGATAGGAAGGGACAGACTAAGGTTATAAGGTGGTGTCTGGTATCCAGCTGTAGGGTATTTTAAGGGTAACATTCCGGTGTTGGTTTGAGGAAGATCGCATGTTCCTGCGTATAGTTATGTGCAGAAGTAGAATATAGATATAAACTGTATTTACTGTATATTATGAATGCGGCGGGAATCCAGAGGAGACCACCCACAAGAGCAGTTGAGAAAGACATCGCCCACTTTTTCAAATCAACCTATGACCTCTCCTGTAATGTAAAGATGCATCCCTGTGTCCAATGGACAAAGGGATTACAGTATCCATTGTATTGCTTTTGGAAGTAGTGTATAAAAAGCCTGTTGCTGCCTGGCCGGTCAGAAGACTCTTAACGCTATCTACCTGATTAGCGGAGGACTGGACCAGGAAGCGCTTGCGAATATTCTCACGTATGTACATTGACTGTAGCCATTTACTCTGTTGTATTGTATTGCATAATTTGTATTGTTAACCCCCTTTCAGATATATAACTCTGTGGTGTCGGAACCCAGTGATTAACTACAAATCGGTGTTGTGTCCTCTTTTCCCTGCTAGGGTTTAAAGTGTATTACATTACCTAACTGTATAAGGTTCAAAGGTGTATTAATAAGGTGTGTACGCGCTGCGGGTACTTTGTACCGTCAGCACTGCATAAGGTGTAAAGTATAATATCATTGCATTGCATTACTACGAAGGTTTTAAAGTGTATCAAATTGAGTGTGTACGCGCTGCGTGTACTTTGTACCCCCAGTGCAGCGTTTGTACGCAGAGTCCGTACACAGTACGAGACTCATTACGCATATAGCGTATAAGGTATATAGAGTGAATATTAAGTTTAGCGGCTCCATGGTAAAAGTGTGTTTAAAGGTATAGCTTTATGGTTTAAGATAATATTGACATTATCAGCGGTGACTGGAGAGGACAGCCAGTATGTGTGTATATACTGTAGGGACTGTGGGGGGTGGGGGGATGTGACAGGCTGTGTGTGTGTGTATATATGGGGGCTAGTGGGGGCAGGCTGTGTGTGTATAAGGACTGGAGGGGGAACGGTGTGTGTGTGTGTGTGGGGGGTGTTGACAGGCTGTGTGTGTAAAAAGGGGGACGCTGTCGGCCGTAATGTGTAAAAAGGGGGACGCTGTCTGCCATAATGTGTAAAAAGGGGGACTGGCTGCCGTAATGTGTAAAACGTGGGACGCTGCCTGCCGTAATGTGTAAAACGTGGGACGCTGCCTGCCGTAATGTGTAAAAAGGGGGACGCTGTCTGCCGTAATGTGAAAAAAGGGGACTCTGGCTGCCGTAATGTGTAAAAAGGGGACGCTGTCTGCCGTAATGTGTTAAAAGGGGATGCGGTTTGCCGTAATGAGTAAAAAGAGGGATGCGGTCTGCCGTAATGTGTAAAAAGTGGGACGCTGTCTGCCGTAATGTGTAAAAAGGGGATGCGGTCTGCCGTAATGTATTATGCCGTAATATATAATGTATTATTATGTATTGGTATTATTTTGTGGCCACGCCCCTTCCCCATGAAGCCACACCCCTATGAATTTTTCGCGCGCCTACACCGCGCACTGTCGTTTCTTGCACACAGCGCTAAAATGCCTAGTTACGGCACTGCTTGGGACACAGTTATGCAACCCTACTATATATATATATATATATATATATATATATATATATATATATACACATATATATATACCCTTTCTGATATGCAAATTTTCTACCCAGTCAGATAATGGTGGTGCCTACATTGCCACCCACACCCGTCTGTGTCCCTAATATCGTTTTCTCTTTGGAAAAACATTCAGCCACCGACGTGTCGACACACATGTACCAAGTAGCATCAAGAGCCGGCGGTGTCGACAGGGTCACTCCCACAGCCGTTTGTGGGACGAGGACTCAGCCTCAGACATGCCGACACACGTGTACCAAACACCCACCGACACCCCGGACATATAGGGGACAGACACAGTAAATTTTGGCAGGAAGACACAGATGGAGTTTGCCAGCTCACAACCCAGCGCTCAATCCCGGTTCTGAAACCTTTATGTAATGCCTCAGACCTTATATTAACTTATATAGCATGAAATGCACTGTGACCCCCCCCCCCCCCCCGTTTTTCACTGTTATGTTGTACAGTAGTGTGAGGAAGGACCAGCATCTCTACAAGAGAAAAATGGCGCTGATGAGAGCTGAGGGCTAAGCCCCACCCCCTTAATGGTGCGCTTCAGCCCCGCTATTGTTTATTATATTTATACTGGTGGGGGTCAGGATTTAGTGCCTAGGCACTCTTACCCTTGTTTTCCAGTCACATATGAGGATTTTATGCTGCCCAGGGCGCTCCCCCACCGCGCCCTGCACCCTACAGTGCCGCAGTGTGTGGGAGCATGGCACGCAGCGCGATCGCTGTGCGGTACCTCAGAAGCCGTCACTGAAGTCTTTTCTTCTTCCACTCACCTGTCTTCTGACTTCTGGCTCTGCAATAGGGGAGACGGCAGGCTCTGGGAATGAACCCTTAGGCGTGCCTAGTGTTCCAAACCCTCAGGAGCTAATGGTGTCCTGTAGCCAAAGAAGCAGAGCCTTTAAACTCACTAGAAGTAGGTCTGACTTCTCTCCCCTAAGTCCCACGAAGCAAGGAGACTGTTGCCAGCAGTCTCCCTGAAAATTAAAAACCTAACAAAAGTCTTTTTCCGAGAAACTCAGTAGAGCTCCTCATAATGTATCCAGTCTGCCTGGGCACAATTCTAAACTGGAGTCTGGAGGAGGGGCATAGAGGGAGGAGCCAGGTCACACCATTTGAAAGTCTTAAAGTGCCCATGTCTCCTGCGGATCCCGTCTATACCCCATGGTTCTTGAAGTGACCCCAGCATCCTCTAGGACGAATGAGAAATGGGCTCGAGAGATACTGTTGGGCTGGAGAGACAGAAGCAGGCTGGAGAAACAGAAGGGGACTGATGAGACACAAGGGACTGGAGAGTCAGAAGTGGGCTGATGAGACCCCAGGGGCTGAAGAGTCAGAAAGGGGACTGGAGAGACACAAGGGACTGGAGCATCAGAAAGGGACTAGAAAAATACAAGAATCTGGAGAGGCATAAAGGAGCTGGACACAAATGAGTCTGAAGCTGGAAAGATAAAAGGGGGGTGGAGTTGAAGAATTACAGGGGAATGAGGCTGGAGACACACAAGCGGGATGCAGCTAAAGAGAACACAACTGGCAGGATTGAAAGGAAAAGGGTTGGGGACAGTAATCTTCATTAAGGCACCAACTCTAAAGAAACATTGCTGAAATTAGCACATAGTTTTATAACAGAAAATTGTTTGATCAGGAAAGTTAATATTTTGCATTGCACCATGTATTATCTGGTTGAACTTCTGCTATATGAAGTTGACATTGATAATATTCATTTGGAACCAGGCTTCTTCTAGACCAGGGATGGGGAACCTTTGGCCCTCCAGCTGTTGCTGAACTACACATACCAGCATGCCCTGCAACAGTTTTGCAATTTGGCCACGCTAAAACTGCTGCAGGGCATGCTGGGATGTGTAGTTCAACAGCAGCTGGAGGGCCAAAGGTTCCCCATCCCTGTTCTAGACCATGTGATCTCCTACATGAATAGTGAATAATGACTGGAGTCACCTTCTGCTCAGGAGGAACAATCAGAGGTTCTCCAGTGCAGAAAAACTACATATAGGTAAAAATGACTCTCAAATGACTGGACTGTATCCATTCTTTATGTAGCAGCACCAGTAGTGAGATGGGTGTGTGGATGGGGGTCATATTAGGGGTACTCTGTGGCTTGGATTAGGTTTCCCTACAATACTAGTACTCGTGATTGGAACCTCTCTAGCTAATCAGACTGGAACTGTTCTTTTCTTCACTTAACTATGCCACAATATGGTGTAGGTATGGAAGTGGAGGGGAAGCATGACATGAGCCTGCTCTGGGTGACATGGATCCATGCTACGTCGCTGGATCTATGTACTGTATAATGCATTGATGGATGAAAGGTATTTCAATGGGTGAATGGTGTATTTGGTAAGGGAGTGTAGTACAGGCTGAAATAGGCTTTGGGGAGCAAAATACCTCAGTGAGAAATTAAACAGGTCCTATTGAAAGCATTTAATATTAGTAACAAACTAACCTATATCCATAACCTTTTCCTCTCAAATAGCAACAATATTCTAGATAATGTTAACCAAAAGTCAGGGACACAAATAGGGTGGGGGCTTGTATCCCAGGTGACGGAGAGGTATCAGCAGGGATCTGGGACCAGGTAGTATGGATGAAAGCCTGTATATCGGAGAGCGAGGAGGGAGGGTGGTTAAGGCCCTTGCACTACAGAAATAGGCTGCATGGCCCCTTTTACTTACACACAGCCTTGGCAGGACCTGCCTGGCTGCTGCTTTCTAAATATTACTGTAGCTGCAACAAGGGGATCATATGAGATCAACAACAGTTAAGTTATTGTACATGGAGGAATAGTTAATGTGTATGGTAGGTAACAGCAAACATAAGAGGCTAAGAATTATTGGGGGTTAATGAAGACTTTTTTTATGAGACTGAAGAAGTAATTAGGAGGTTAATATACATTAATAAAATCATTTGATTATGTTGGGGCTAAAACAGGAGTTTAATACCTACCGGTAAATCCTTTTCTCCTAGTTCGTAGAGGATGCTGGGGTCCACTTCATGACCATGGGGTATAGACGGTTCCGCAGGAGCCATGGGCACTCTTAAGACTTTTCAATGTGTGTGAACTGGCTCCTCCCTCTATGCCCCTCCTCCAGACCTCAATTATAGGAACTGTGCCCAGGGAGATGGACATTTAGAGGAAAGGATTTACTTTAAAACTAATGGTGAGATACATACCATCTCACACCACAACCATGCCGCACACATGGCCTTCAACATAACACACGCCAACAGGCATGAACCAATTACAGCAACATGCTGAAACTAATATAACACAACTTGTGTAACTCTAATAACAAAACTGCAGGTAAAGTACGCACTGGGACGGGCGCCCAGCATCCTCTACGGACTAGGAGAAAAGGATTTACCGGTAGGTATTAAAATCCTGTTTTCTCATACGTCCTAGAGGATGCTGGGGTCCACTTCATGACCATGGGGTTTATACCAAAGCTCCAGTACGGGCGGGAGAGTGTGGATGACCCTGCAGCACCGATTGACCAAACTTGAGGTCCTCATCGGCCAAGGTGTCAAACTTGTAGAACTTTGCAAATGTGTTTGACCCTGACCAAGTAGCTGCTCGGCAGAGTTGTAATGCCAAGACCCCCCCAGGCAGCCACCCAGGATGAGCCCACCTTCCTAGTAGAATGGGCCTTCACCGACTTAGGTAACAGCAAACCAGCCGTAGAATGAACATGCTGAATCGTTCCTCTGATCCAGCGCGCAATAGTCTGCTTGGAAGCAGGACACCCAATTTTGTAGGGAGCATACAGGACAAACAGAGCCTCTGTTTTCCGTATCCTAGCAACATAAATCTTGAAAGCCCTCACCACATCAAGAGACTTTGACTCAGTGAAGGTGTCAGTAGCCACTGGCACCACAATAGGTTGGTTTATGTGGAAAGATGAAACCACCTTTGGAAAAAAATGTTGGCGAGTTCTCAACTCTGCTCTATCTTCATGGAAGATCAGATAAGTGCTCTTGTGAGACAAGGCCCCTAATTCAGACACCCGCCTTGCGGATGCCAAAGCCAAAAGCATCACCACTTTCCAAGTAAGAAACTTCAACTCTATCTCTTGTAGAGGTTCAAACCAATCCGATTTAAGGAACTGCAACACCACGTTACGGTCCCATGGTGCCACTGGAGGCACAAATGGAGGCTGGATGTGCAGCACCCCTTTCACAAAGGTCTGAACTTCTGGAAGAGAGGCCAATTGTTTTTGGAAAAAGACTAATAAGGCCAAAATTTGGACCTTCATTGATCCCAATCGAAGGCGCCTCCACACCAGCCTGCAGAAAATGGATAAAATGTCCCAACTGAAACTCTTTTGTAGGAGCTTTCTTGGATTCACACCAAGACACATATTTTCTCCAAATACGGTGGTAATGTTTAGACGTTACTCCTTTCCTGGTCTGAATAAGAGTGGGGATGACTTCCTTGGGAATACCCTTTCGGGCTAGGATCCGGCGCTCAACAGCCATGCTGTCAAATGTAGCCGCGGTAAGTCTTGATACACGCACGGCCCCTGCTGTAGCAAAGGGGAAGAGGCCGAGGCTCTTCTATGAGCAACTCCTGAAGATCTGTGTACCAAGCCCTTCTTGGCCAGTCTGGGGCAATGAAGATTGCACGAACCCTTGTTGTTCTTATGATCTTGAGAGCTTTTGGGATTAGTGTAAGTGGAGGGAAGACATACACTGACCTGAACACTCACTGGGCCACCAGCGCATCCACTGCTATTGCTTGAGGGTCTCTCAACCTGGAAAAAATATCTCTGAAGCTTCTTATTGAGACGAGACGCCATCATGTTTACTTGAGGAATTCCCCAAAGACTTGTCACCTCTGCGAAGACTTCTTGGTGGAGGCCCCACTCTCCTGGATGGAGATCATGTCTGCTGAGGAAGTCTGCTTCCCAGTTGTCTACTCCCGGAATGAAAATCGCATACAGAGCCTGTACATGTCTTTCTGCCCAGAGGAGGATCTTTGTCACCTCTGCCATTGCCGCTCTGCTTTTCGTTCCGCCCTGCCTGTTTATGTACGCGACTGTTGTTACATTGTCCGACTGGATCTGGACGGGATGACCTTGAAGAAGATGTACCGCCTGATGAAGGCCGTTGTAAATGGCTCTCAATTCCAGCACATTTATGTGAAGGCAGGCTTCCTGACTTGACCATTTTCCTTGGAAGCTTTGCCCCTGAGTGACAGCTCCCCAGCCTCGGAGACTTGCATCCGTGGTTACCAGGAGCCAGTCCTGAATCCCGAACCTGTGTCCCTCTAGTAGGTGAGAACTGTGTAGCCACCAAAGGAGCGAAATCCTGGCTTTCGACGACAGGATTATCTATCGGTGCATGTGTAGGTTGGAACCCGACCACTTGTCCAACAGGTCCCACTGGAATGCTCTGGCATGGAACCTGCCAAACTGTATGGCCTTGTAAGCCGCCACCATCTTCCCCATCAACCGAATGCACTGATGGATCGACACACTTGTTGGACTCAGTGATAGTTCTGCTGTGTGGACCTGTGTATCTGGAACTTCTGCACGGAATTGCTGTGGACCTAAATCCTCTACTGGGACTTACTATCTGGACTGCTACCTGTATACTGTTTCTGGGCTATATTTACGTCTGTTTCCTGTGAATTATCTACTACTGTGTGCGGTGAGAAATAAACCATCACTTTGGTTTCATCGGCTCTGTGTCTGAGTGATTAGAAGAACCCCGTATCTTCACATTTGAGTAAAGCATAGGACGCCAGGCCTATTAGGACGCTGCAGTGGCTATTTTATGAAGTGGCTAGTTATAAAGTGGCAGCACAAAACAGCAGTGTTATACCTGTGTTAAACCGAAGGAAAACAGAAGGCAAACAAACTAACAAGATAACAGAAGGACTGCATCACAACCACAAAACGCTGGAACTTTATGTGGCCTCTCCTCGCAGCAAACATGAGAACACCAAGACCAGGCTTAGCACCTCTCTGGCTGAGAACATCAAGCCTGCCCCCGGGCCCAACCCCCAAGATGAACAGGGAACTGTGGGGCACAGGACCAGGTTCAGCAGGGACATCCCCATTGCTTCGGAGTATTGAGTATGCCCCCCACATTCTCCTACCCACCCGTACTAAGATCTGATCAAAATGTTAGCCCAATCCTACTCTGCCACTAGTTACCTGCTATTTTTTTTTTTTCCCCTCCATTGCTCGCTTCCACCCCACCATGTGTTTTTCCTGTAATGTTTACCTCCACTGATTGCACACTTTTCCATTGTGCCCTACATGCAGGGTACATCATACTACTACATAAGCATCAGTTTTCCCATATATGACCTTGGCCCTTGTATGGCTCACCTCCCACAGTGTAACCTCCAAAGTGCGCCCAACATGGCTGCCCCATATGGTACACTTGTGGATGGGATGAAAAATACATAGGCCTGATGGTTTTGATGGAACCCTACTCTGAACTGTAGGACTCTGAAATCACCCCCATTTTGTGTCATCACTTCTAGGGGTGGACTATCCCACCCTGGGTAATCCTACGCCGAGCGCCTAAGATGGCTGCTGCACCTGGTACCTTGTGAGGGTGGAATACACAACCCTTGGAAGTTATTACCCAAAATGCCTGCACCAATCCTGCGTTATGCTTTCTGTGGGCTTAAGGTTTTCTTTTATGTCTGTTGCTTATCAATTGTTGTATTACTCAAATCCTCTGTATCATGTGCATTGTTTTTGATGTCTGTAAAGCGCCTTGAGTCCTGTTGGAGAAAGAGCGCTATATAAATAAAATTATTATTATTATTATTATTAATATCTGTTTCACCATTTCCTGGATTTCCAGAGCCTTTTCCGCCAGAATAAATACTGTCTGAACCTCTGTGTCCAGAATCATTCAGAGAAAAGCCAATCTTGTCGTCGGTTCCAACTGTGACTTTGGGAAATTTATGATCCAACCGTGTTGTTGGAGTATGAACAGGGAGAGTGTGATGTTTTGTAGCAACTGCTCCCTGGATCTCGCCTTTATCAGGAGATCGTCCAGATAAGGGATTATACGGACTCCTTTTTGGCGAAGGAGGACCATAATTTCCGCCATCACCTTGGTGAATACCCTCGGAGCCGTGGAGAGACCGAAAGGCAACGTCTGGAATTGGTAATGGCAATCCTGAACCGCGACTCTCAGATAAGCCTGGTGAGGAGGATAAATGGGAACATGCAGGTAAGCATCTTTTATGTCTACTGACACCATGTAGTCCCCCCTCTTCCAGACTGGAAATCACTGCCATCAGTGATTCCATTTTGAACTTGAACCTTTTCAAGTAGAGATTCGGATTTTTTAGGTTCAAAATTGGTCTGACCGAGCCGTCCGGCTTCGGAACTACAAAGAGGCTTGAATAAAACCACTCCCCTTGCTGTGACACAGGTACCAGGACTATGACCTGATCCTGACATAATTTTTGAATCGCCGTCATTACTGCCTCTCTTTCTGGAAGAGAAGCTGGCAAGGTCGATTTGAAAAATCGGCATGGGGGAACGTCTTAAAACTCCAGCTTGTACCCCTGGGACACTATTTGTAAAACACAGGGTTCCAGGCCAGAATGAATCCAACCTTGACTGAACAGTTTGAGACTTGCCCCCACCCGAGCCGCCTCCCGCAAGGGAGCCCCAGCGTCATGCTGTAGATTTGGCAGAAGTAGGGATTAACTTCTGCTCCTGGGATCCTGAAGTCATGGAGGACTTCATTCCCTTTCCCCTATCTGCAAAGAAGGGAGAACCTTTGGCCTTTTTGTATTTATTTGGCCGAAATGACAGCATGTGAGAGTGATATGTCTTTTTCTCTGGTGCAGGAGCAGAAGGCAAAAAAGTCGACTTACCTGCGGTAGCCGCTGAGACTAACGCATCCAGTCCATCACCAAATAAGGCCTCACCTTTATACAAGAGAGCCTCCATATTCTTTTTGGAATCTGCACCCGCGTTCCACTGGCGAATCCACAACGCCCGCCGAGCCGATACTGCCATGGTAGCGGCTGTTGAACCCAAGAGTCCAATATCTTTCATCACCTCTAGTATGTATGCGGCAGCATCTTTGATATTCCCTAACTTAAGGAGTATCTCATCTTTCTCAATCGTGTCAATTTCTGATGACAAGCTTTCTGACCATTTTTCAATAGCGCGACTCACCCACACACAAGCAATTGTGGACCTGAGTAGCGTACCATTGGCAACATAAATGGATTTTAATGTAGTCCCCATTTTGCGGTCTACCGGCTCCTTTAGTGAAGCCGTCCCAGGTGCAGGGAGAATTAATTTCTTTGTCAACCAGGACAGTGCACTGTCTAACACCGGGGGTGACTCCCACTTTTTCCTGTCCTCTGTAGGGAAAGGATAAGCCATATGAATCGTCTTGGGAATACTACATTTCTTTTCGGGATTCACCCACACCCCTTCAAAGAGAGTATTAAGCTCGTCGGAAGGAGGGAAAGTAACCTTAGATTTCTTTTCTGTATAGAAATAGGCCTTCTCCTGAGGTACAGGAGTGGATTCAGTAACCTCCAGAACTTCCCTTATAGCCACAATCATATATTGTATATTTTTCACCAATTTATGATCTAATTCCCTGGAGTCACTATCATCCATCGACACAGGAATCAGTGTCCGTGTCGGTATCAGTATTTACAATATTTGCAAACGGTCTCTTATGTGACCCAGAGGAGTCACCTGCGGGTGGAAGAACAGAACCCTGAAAAATCACATCGTCCACAGACTTTCTCCAGCACTCAGCATGAGATTCAGACTTCTCTAATCTCCTATTGATATGATGCATACTATCATGTATTTCTTTCACCCATGCAGGCTCTTGGTGTGCCGGTAGCTTCCTCCAGGGAAGAACTCCCTGCCTCTGACATGTCTTACACACGTGCACAACACACACACAGACACACTGGGACTTATAGGGGACAGACCCACAGTAAAATCTGTCAGAGGGACACAGTTTAGGAGCAGCCAGTTCACAACCCCAGCGCCAGTATCTAATGCCTGTGAACACAAAATGCCCACTGACATGCAGCACTGTTTTACACAGTAAACACACTTGTAAAGACCTAAATTCGCTTGTGCCCCCCCCCCCCGTTTTGCACCCTGATACTTGTAGTCAGAAGTGGAGGAGGACCAGCGATGTCTCTGCAGCCTGAGAGAGAGAAAATGGCGCTGAGCAGTGTGCTGGCTGCCTGAGGAAGAAGCTCCGCCCCCGCATTGGCGCGTTTTTACCTCAGAGAGTTTTTATAATATTTACACTGGCGGGGGTAGGGCTGTGCCTGGGCCTCTTATGCCCCCTTTTAGCCAGTTTATATAGGTATTTTGCTGCCCCGGGGCGCCCACCCCCGCGCCCTGCAGTGCCTGTGTGGGCAGCAATGGCGCGCTGTGCTCCCGCCAGCCGCACGGTACCTCAGCCGTCGCTTTACTTGATTGAAGATCTATCTTCTTCTACTCACCTGTCTTCTGACTCCTGGCTCTGTGAGGGGGGTGACGGCGTGCTGTGGGAGTGAGCATCTAGACACGTCTAGCGTTCAGTACCCTTCAGGAGCTAATGGTGTCCTGTCAGCCAGAAGCAGAGCCATGAAACTCTTCAGGAAGTTGGTTCCTACTTCTGCCCCCTCAGTCCCACGAAGCAGGGAGACTGTTGCAAGTTCTCCCTGAAAACAAAAAACCTATCATTAAGTATTTTTAGAGAAACTCAGTAGAGCTCCCCTGGAGTGCATCCAGTCTGCCTGGGCACATTTCTAAAACTGAGGTCTGGAGGAGGGGCATAGAGGGAGGAGCCAGTTCACACCCATTGAAAAGTCTTAAGAGTGCCCATGGCTCCTGCGGAACTGTCTATACCCCATGGTCATGAAGTGGACCCCAGCATCCTCTAGGACGTATGAGAAATAATAATGTTTATGAAGGTAAATATTACAAAGAGATAATTATATTTAATGTGGTTGCTACAATGATCTAGATCGGTGGTTCTCAAACTCGGTCCTCAGGACCCCACACAGTGCATGTGTTGCAGATAACCCAGCAAGTGCAGTTTATTAATTACTCACTGACACATTTTAAAAGGTCCACAGGTGGAGCTAATTATTTCACTTGTGATTCTGAGAGACCTGCAAAACATGCACTGTGTGGGGTCCTGAGGACTTAGTTTGAGAACCTGTGATCTAGATGTTTTTGAGGAAGCGTTAATTATTGATGAGATGATATTGTAAAGTCATCATAAATACTTTGCATTATATGGAGTCACTAATGCTTTCTGTATTATGTGATGGTTACAACTACTCTTTACTGTGGGGTGGTCTTCTGTTTGCCGGCGGTCAGGCTCCCGGCGCTCAGTATACCGGCGCCGGGAGCCCGACAGCCGGCATACCGACAATTATTTTCCCTCGTGGGGGTCCACGACCCCCATAGAGGGAGAATAAAATAGTGTGGCGCGCGTAGCGCGCCACCGTGCCCGTAGCGTGGCGAGCGCAGCGAGCCCGCAAGGGGCTCATTTGCGCTCGCCAAGCTGTCGGTAAGCCGGCGGTCGGGCTCCCGGCGCCGGGATGCTGGTCGCCGGGAGCCCGACCGCCGGCCACCCGTAGTGAACCCTTTACTGTGTGGTAGTCACAGATACTCTGTATTATATAACAATTACAAAAGCTATCTTTATTATATGGTGATCACTGATACGATCTGTAATAAATGGTAGTCACTAATGCTTTCTGTGTTATATGGCAGCCATTGATGGTCGCTGCATTTAATGGTAAGGGCATAGCCAGATTAAGGGGGCCAGAGGGCCCCCCCAGCCAGATCACACTAACATCACTAGCTTTCCCTCTTAAGCAGTAGCAGAATCAGCAGCCAGAATGAGAGCTGGACAGTATGTAGTGCAGGCAAAGACACAGGAATATCATGTTTCATGAGCTACCGATGGTGCTTTCTGACCAGAGGAGAGATAGGAGGGTGGAGGGGTGGTCTTCTGTATGCCGGCGGTCGGGCTCCCGGCGCTCAGTATACCGGCGCCGGGAGCCCGACAGCCGGCATACCGACACTTATTTTCCCTCGTGGGGGTCCACGACCTCCATAGAGGGAGAATAAAATAGTGTGGCGCGCGTAGCTCCCGGCGCCGGTATACTGGTCGCCGGGAGCCCGATTGCCGGCCAGCCGTAGTGAACCCGGGTGGAGAGAGCTGTAAGTGACACGGGGATCCCAGCTTCTCCTCCTCCCTGCCTGGGTGTATCTGTCCTGTGTAAACTGTTATGCTACTAAACCACTTGGCTCTAGAGGTAGAGACACATACAGGGAGTCCTCCTGAGTCCTGTCTCAGTGTGTAAGTAGTACAAAGGTTGATGCTATTCTTGTATAATAAATTATTTTATTTTTCTGTGTGTATTTTAAGGTTAAGTTGTCTATGTTCCACTACAAGAAAAGTTTATAAAAAAGTTGTCTTTCAGTTAGGTGGAGCTATAAACAGTACATAGACATTATTACACTATTAGTTAAAACTAATATACACCATTGGTTTAAATTTAATATACACAATCTATACCTATCACCATGACCCATTCCAGGAGGGACAAAATGCTCTCTACCAGGACTTCCTTCTTAATTTAGGATTGCAATCAACTGTGTTGAAACAACCTTTCGTATCAATTAAATAGTACAACACACACGACGCCAATCATATATTAAGTCCATGTAGAGAGCATTGTGTCCCTCCTGGAATGGGAAGTATGCACAATCTAATATACATCCACCACCTTCCACCGGGGCCCCCCGGCCTTAAGTGCCCCGGGCACCCCCAAAGCTTAATCCGGCCCTGGATAAGGGGGGTACTCACGGAGCGATCGCTGCTTAAAATCTAAGCAATCTGACTAGATTGTTTAGATTTTAAGCAGCTATCACTCCGTGTGTACCCCCTACAGCGATAGCGATGCGCAACCCCGCACATCGCTATCGCTGGTGCTAGATTGGCCTGCAATCAGGCCAATCTAGCAGGTCGCTCACTTCACCCGCGGCCCCCCCCCGTCTCCCCCCGCACGCTCAGCACACATTGCGCTGTGCTGAGCGGGGGGAGCGATGTGTGCTGAGCGGTTCGCTCAGCACACATCTCTCCCCACATCTGCCGGTGAGTACTGGCCTGTAGTCACTGAAGCTTTCTGTATTGTATGCCAATCACAAGTACTCTGTGTAAAGTAACAAATGCTTGCGATTCTGGCACCTTAATATAATGGGTTTGCCCTCACCCAAGCATGCCATGAGTGACTACCATTTACTAGGGGGGAGTCTTTGCCCTGCATTACAGAAAGCCATGCTTCATCCCTTCACCGTGGGACTGAACTAGCAACTGACATACAATCAATGCAATTACATTTTATGGAAGATTGAATTTGGTTAACCTGGTTAAATTTGTTTAAACAGTTATTAAAAATAAAATAAGAATTTACTTACCGATAATTCTATTTCTCGTAGTCCGTAGTGGATGCTGGGGACTCCGTAAGGACCATGGGGAATAGCGGCTCCGCAGGAGACTGGGCACAAAAGTAAAGCTTTAGAACTACCTGGTGTGCACTGGCTCCTCCCCCCATGACCCTCCTCCAAGCCTCAGTTAGGATACTGTGCCCGGACGAGCGTACACAATAAGGAAGGATTTTGAATCCCGGGTAAGACTCATACCAGCCACACCAATCACACCATATAACTTGTGATCTAAACCCAGTTAACAGCATGATAACAGAGGAGCCTCTAGAAAAGATGGCTCACTACAGCAATAACCCGATTTTTTGTTAACACTAACTATGTACCAGTATTGCAGACAATCCGCACTTGGGATGGGCGCCCAGCATCCACTACGGACTACGAGAAATAGAATTATCGGTAAGTAAATTCTTATTTTCTCTAACGTCCTAAGTGGATGCTGGGGACTCCGTAAGGACCATGGGGATTATACCAAAGCTCCCAAACGGGCGGGAGAGTGCGGATGACTCTGCAGCACCAAATGAGAGAACTCCAGGTCCTCCTCAGCCAGGGTATCAAATTTGTAGAATTTTACAAACGTATTTGCTCCTGACCAAGTAGCTGCTCGGCAAAGTTGTAAAGCCGAGACCCCTCGGGCAGCCGCCCAAGATGAGCCCACCTTCCTTGTGGAATGGGCTTTTACAGATTTTGGCTGTGGCAGGCCTGCCACAGAATGTGCAAGCTGAATTGTACTACAAATCCAACGAGCAATAGTCTGCTTAGAAGCAGGAGCACCCAGCTTGTTGGGTGCATACAGAATAAACAACGAGTCAGATTTTCTGACTCCAGCCGTCCTGGAAACCTATATTTCCAGGGCTCTGACAACGTCTAGCAACTTGGAGTCCTCCAAGTCCCTAGTAGCCGCAGGCACCACAATAGGTTGATTCAGGTGAAACGCTGAAAAACCACCTTAGGGAGAAACTGAGGACAAGTCCTCAATTCCGCCCTGTCCGAATGAAAAATCAGATGAGGGCTTTTACAGGATAAAGCCGCCAATTCTGACACGCACCTGGCCCAGGCCAGGGCCAACAGCATGACCACTTTCCATGTGAGATATTTTAACTCCACATATTTAAGTGGTTCAAACCAATGTGACTTTTGGAACCCAAAAACTACATTTAGATCCCAAGGTGCCACTGGAGGCACAAAAGGAGGCTGTATATACAGTACCCCTTTCACAAACGTCTGAACTTCAGGGACTGAAGCTAGTTCTTTTTGGAAGAAAATTGACAGGGCCGAAAATTGAACCTTAATGGACCCCCATTTCAGGCCCATAGACACTCCTGTTTGCAGGAAATGTAGGAATCGACCTAGTTGAAAATTCCTCCGTCGGGGCCTTACTGGCCTCGCACCACGCAACATATTTTCGCCAAATGCGGTGATAATGTTTTGCGGTTATATCTTTCCTGGCTTTGATCAGGATAGGGATGACTTCATCCGGAATGCCTTTTTCCTTCAGGATCCGGCGTTCAACCGCCCTGCCGTTAAACGCAGCCGCGGTAAGTCTTGGAACAGACAGGGTCCTTGCTGGAGCAGGTCCCTTCTTAGAGGTAGAGGCCACGGATCCTCCTTGAGCATCTCTTGAAGTTCCGGTTACCAAGTCCTTCTTGGCCAATCCGGAGCCACGAATATAGTGCTTACTCCTCTCCATCTTATAATTCTCAGTACCTTGGTTATGAGAGGCAGAGGAGGGAACACATACACTGACTGGTACACCCACTGTGTTACCAGAGCGTCTACAGCTATTGCCTGAGGGTCCCTTGACCTGGCGCAATACTTGTCGAGTTTTATAAACATGTGGAAGACTTCTGGGTGAAGTCCCCACTCTCCCGGGTGGAGGTCGTGTCTGCTGAGGAAGTCTGCTTCCCAGTTGTCCACTCCCGGAATGAATACTGCTGACAGTGCTATCACATGATTTTCCGCCCAGCGAAGAATCCTTGCAGCTTCTGCCATTGCCCTTCTGCTTCTTGTGTCACCCTGTCTGTTTACGTGGGTGACTGCCGTGATGTTGTCCGAATGGATCAACTCCGGGTGACCTTGAAGCAGAGGTCTTGCTGAGCTTAGAGCATTGTAATTGGCCCTTAGCTTCAGGATATTTATGTGAAGTGATGTCTCCAGGCTTGACCATAAGCTCTGGAAATTCCTTCCCTTTGTGACTGCTCCCCAGCCTCGCAGGCTGGCATCCGTGGTCACCAGGACCCAGTTCTGAATGTGCGGCCCTCTAGAAGATGAGCACTCTGCAACCACCACAGGAGAGACACCCTTGTGCTTGGTGACAGGGTTATCCGCTGATGCATCTGAAGATGCGACCAAGACCATTTGTCCAGCAGGTCCCACTGGAAAGTTCTTGCGTGGAATCTGCCGCATGGGATTGCTTCATAGGAAGCCACCATTTTTCCCAGAACCATCTCATTGATGTACTGAGACTTGGCTCGGTTATAGGAGGTTCCCGACTAGCTCGGATAACTCCCCGACTTTCTCCTCCGGGAGAAACACCTTTTTCTGAACTGTGTCCAGGATCATCCCTAAGAACAGAAGACGAGTCGTTGGAATCAGCTGCGATTTTGGAATATTGAGAATCCAATCGTGCTGCCGCAACACTACCTGAGATAGTGCTACACCGACCTCCAACTGTTCCCTGGATCTTACCCTTTTCAGGGAATCGTCCAAGTAAGGGATAACTAAAATTCCCTTCCTTCGAAGGAGTATCATAATTTCGGCCATTACCTTGGTAAAGACCCGGGGTGCCGTGGACCATCCATACGGCAGCGTCTGAAACTGATAGTGACAGTTCTGTACCATAAACCTAAGGTACCCTTGGTGAGAAGGGTAAATTTGGACAAGAAGGTAAGCATCCTTGATGTCCCGAGACATCATGTAGTCCTCTTCTTCCAGGTTCGCAATCACTGCTCTGAGTGACTCAATCTTGAATTTGAACCTCTGTATGTAAGTGTTCAAAGATTTTAGATTTAGAATCGGTCTCACCGAGCCGTCCGGCTTCGGTACCACAACAGTGTGGAATAATACCCCGTTCCCTGTTGCAGGAGGGGTACCTTGATTATCACCTGCTGGGAATACAGCTTGTGAATGGCTTCCAAAACTGTCTCCCTGTCAGAAGGAGACATCGGTAAAGCCGACTTTAGGAAACGGCGAGGGGGAGACGTCTCGAATTCCAATTTGTACCCCTGAGATATCACCTGAAGGATCCAGGGGTCTACTTGCGAGTGAGCCCACTGCGCGCTGAAATTCATTGAGAGGGGCCCCCACCGTGCCTGATTCTGCTTGTAAAGCCCCAGCGTCATACTGAGGGCTTGGCAGAGGCGGGAGAGGGTTTCTGTTCCTGGGAACTGGCTGATTTCTGCAGCCTTTTTCCTCTCCCTCTGTCACGGGGCAGAAATGAGGAACCTTTTGCCCGCTTGCCCACGAAAAGACTGCGCCTGATAATACGGCGTCTTCTCATGTTGAGAGGCGACCTGGGGTACAAACGTGGATTTCCCAGCTGTTGCCGTGGCCACCAGGTCTGAAAGACCGACCCCAAATAACTCCTCCCCTTAATAAGGCAATACTTCCAAATGCCGTTTGGAATCCGCATCACCTGACCACTGTAGTGTCCATAACCCTCTACTGGTAGAAATGGACAACGCACTTAGACTTGATGCCAGTCGGCAAATATTCCGCTGTGCATCACGCATATATAGAAATGCATCTTTTAAATGCTCTATAGGCAATAATATACTGTCCCTATCTAGGGTATCAATATTTTCAGTCAGGAAATCCGACCACGCCAACCCAGCACTGCACATCCAGGCTGAGGCGATTGCTGGTCGCAGTATAACACCAGTATGTGTGTAAATACCTTTTAGGATGCCCTCCTGCTTTCTATCAGCAGGATCCTTAAGGGCGGCCAACTCAGGAGAGGGTAGAGCCCTTGTTCTTACAAGCGTGTGAGCGCTTTATCCACCCTAGGGGGTGTTTCCCAACGCACCCTAACCTCTGGCGGGAAAGGATATAATGCCAATAACATTTTAGAAATTATCAGTTGTTATCGGGGGAAAACCACGCTTCATCACACACTTCATTTAATTTCTCAGATTCAGGAAAACTACAGGTAGTTTTTCCTCACCGAACATAATACCCCTTTTTGGTGGTACTCGTATTATCAGAAATGTGTAAAACATTTTTCATTGCCTCAATCATGTAACGTGTGGCCCTACTGGAAGCCACATTTGTCTCTTCACTGTCGACACTGGAGTCAGTATCCGTGTCGGCGTCTATATCTGCCATCTGAGGTAACGGGCGCTTTAGAGCCCCTGACGGCCTATGAGACGTCTGGACAGGCACAAGCTGAGTAGCCGGCTGTCTCATGTCAACCACTGTCTTTTATACAGCGCTGACACTGTTACGTAATTCCTTCCAACAGTTCATCCACTCAGGTGTCGACCCCCTAGGGGGTGACATCACTATTACAGGCAATCTGCTCCGTCTCCACATCATTTTTCTCCTCATACATGTCGACACAAACGTACCGACATACAGCACACACACAGGGAATGCTCTGATAGAGGACAGGACCCCTCTAGCCCTTTGGGGAGACAGAGGGAGAGTTTGCCAGCACACACCAGAGCGCTATATATATACAGGGATAACCTTATATAAGTGTTTTTCCCCTTATAGCTGCTGTATCTTTAATACTGCGCGTAATTAGTGCCCCCCCTCTCTTTTTTAACCCTTTCTGTAGTGTAGTAACTGCAGGGGAGAGCCAGGGAGCTTCCCTCCAACGGAGCTGTGAGGGAAAATGGCGCCAGTGTGCTGAGGAGATAGGCTCCGCCCCCTTATCGGCGGCCTTATCTCCCGTTTTTCTATGTATTCTGGCAGGGGTTAAATTCATCCATATAGCCCAGGAGCTATATGTGATGCATTTTTTGCCATCCAAGGTGTTTTTATTGCGTCTCAGGGCGCCCCCCCCCAGCGCCCTGCACCCTCAGTGACCGGAGTGTGAAGTGTGCTGAGAGCAATGGCGCACAGCTGCAGTGCTGTGCGCTACCTTGTTGAAGACAGGACGTCTTCTGCCGCCGATTTTCCGGACCTCTTCTGTCTTCTGGCTCTGTAAGGGGGACGGCGGTGCGGCTCTGGGACCCATCCATGGCTGGGCCTGTGATCGTCCCTCTGGAGCTAATGTCCAGTAGCCTAAGAAGCCCAATCCACTCTGCACGCAGGTGAGTTCGCTTCTTCTCCCCTTAGTCCCTCGATGCAGTGAGCCTGTTGCCAGCAGGTCTCACTGAAAATAAAAAAAAAACTAAAACTAAACTTTTCACTAAGCAGCTCAGGAGAGCCACCTAGTGTGCACCCTTCTCGTTCGGGCACAAAAATCTAACTGAGGCTTGGAGGAGGGTCATGGGGGGAGGAGCCAGTGCACACCAGGTAGTTCTAAAGCTTTACTTTTGTGCCCAGTCTCCTGCGGAGCCGCTATTCCCCATGGTCCTTATGGAGTCCCCAGCATCCACTTAGGACGTTAGAGAAAAATAGATATTCATAGAAAAGTCTACTGGTAAATTATATTTGTGCAGTACAAATATACAGTATGACGGGTTTTTTTTATTCATCCTCTCAAAATACCTTTTTAACTCATTTCATATATTTTATTTTTGTTGTGCCAGAATGCATATTTTTAGAAACCATTCCATGCCCTATACTTCATGTTTTCAACATAATACACTATTCATTTGATCAAACATTGTTTTTTTTTAATCCATGTCTGCTCCATCAGATGAACCCTTATTACTTACACAAAATCCTTGTAACTATGGGCCTAATTCAAGTTTGTATGCAAATGCAATGTTAATGTTAGTGAATATGCCATCCAGAAATAACGAGACGCCCACAGGAGTCATCTCATCACATCTTATACACAAAAAAATGAGGAACATCAGGTCTAAGTATTGGTATAGGGCTATGCAGACTGGACATGGCAATAGAGATGCAGGCACGATTCTTTTGTACATACAAGCTCGCAGTCAACTGCAGATATACGCCCGAAAGAGAGAGTTTTTGGTCTCTTACCGTTGAATCCTGTTTTCTGAAGCAGGCTGTAGGACACTGGACCATGAATTGCAGGCTGGTATGGTGTTTGGCACCTAACAAACTGTAACTTTATATCTTAGCTCCTCCCCATTGAAAACCCCAATATGCTAGTACTTCTTTTAAAAGAGTCCGGAAAGGAGTAACAGTAACCCTGTGAAACTGTTAGAACAAACAAACCAGTAGGGGAAGAAGCCATACCTTACAATACTGAGCGTGAGGGAGGGAACGCAGTGTCCCACCGCCTGCTTCAGTGAAAAAGATTCAATGGTAAGTGACATCATATCCTAATTTCTCTGTGGAACATTGAACTATGGGACGTTCAACAGCATCCCCCAGAGGAGAGAACACTCATGTTGCCTGACCAGAGAACTGTGCCACCAACGTGGACATCTCCTGAAGCAAAAACATGAAAATGATAAAAAAAACGAGTAAATTGTTGGAGAGACGACCAAGTAGCTGCATGTCAGACTTGCTCTGTCGAAGCCCTGTGTCGCACTGCCCAGGAGATCGCCACCACCCTTAGTGGAATGTGCTGACACCAGGTCTGGAGCTGGTTGACCTGCACTAGAATATGCTCGAGTGATGACCGAGCGGATCCAGGGGCCTAATTCAGCATGGATCACTATTGTGAGAAATTGCAGTTGTCTGCGAGTAGAAAGGCACCGCCCCTACAGAAAGAAAAAACGTCCCCTGCAAATTTGCGAATGCTATCTATTCACAGATGCATACGCAATTTACAGAAGATCAAATATTTTTTGCCGTCTGAGCAAATGTCAGTAGGTCTGAGGCTGCCACTAATCTGCGAGTGGGACGGCCTGAAAGTGGTCTGCGCTGATGTCAGAGACCCTCCCCAAAAACGCATGAGCACGCCTGTTTTTTCTGAGAGACCCAGAAAATGGCAGGTTTCTGCTCAGAAACGCTGGGTTCCTGTCAGGCAAACAGCGGCTACACTGTGATTACGATCTGTATGCATTTTCTGTCACTATTACCGCTCGTGCATGCGCAATGCAAACACTTTGAAAGTGCAGTCATTCGATAATCACTCAATTTGCGATTTCTCACAATAGTGATCCATGCTGAATTAGGCCCTATATGCGTAAAGGTCTGCTTCGAAGCCAGCCAGCCACGTTTATGTGTATCATAAAGGACGAGCAAATATGATACCGTGATACCGTGATTGCATAGTGAGCTCGCCATTATGAACATGATATTAGTGCAGACTCACAGCACCGTTGCAATTCCGAATGGCAATGCCCAGAACTGATAGTGATCAGGACAGACTGTAAAGTGCAGGAGGGAATGATGATCTGCCCAAATAGGAATGTGGAGATGTGCATCTCTGAAGTCCAATGAGGCCAAAAAGTTGTTGGTCTCTATGCTGTGGATGAAAGATTGAAGAGATTCCATCCAAAAATTATCCACACACAACCAAGTGTTCAAGGCACAGAGATTTAAAATCAGTCTGAAGAAGCCATTCAACTTTCAAAAAAGGAGCAGGCTGGAGTAAAACTCAGTGTTGAAGGTACTGGAGCGTGCCTCTGAAAAGAGAGACTCAATAGCATGTGTTAATGCCACCCTCTTCTCGGCATCCCGAGGAAAGGCAGTAATGAAAAAATATCATGGTGATGGTCCCCTGGGATCTATGATGTACAGTCTGGAAATTATGCCCAGTACCCAGGTGTCAAAAGACGATTCCACCCAATGGTCCCTGAACTGGAACAACCATCCACCTACTGGTGACCATACTGGGTGGAGAGGGACCATCAGTCGCTAGGAGTTTCAGGAGCCTTGGCTCCTGAGCGTCGACATTTACTGGAAAATCTGCCCTTCCATGCTGAACTCCGGCTAGGGAAATAATGGCGTCTGACTTACTTTCAGCGGATGCTGCACCCCAAAAAAACAGAGAAAAAGGCTTAGAAACGGCACTGTTTAAGTGTAGACACCTGGAGAAAAGTACATTTCCCCCCAGTAGCTTGGGCAATGATGGTATCAAGTTATGACCCAAAAAGAATTCCCCCTCCAAATTGAAGTGCTCCCAATGAACATTTTGATTCAGAATCCGCAGACCAAGCACAGAGCTACAGGGCCCTTCAAGATTAAACAGCTTTAGCAGAAACCCTTGAAGACAGTTGTGCGATGTCTTGCATGGCCTCACACACATATTCAGCTGCACCATGAAGCTGATCTGACAAATAAGTCATTTCAGGATGCATTGTCATGAAGGCCCTCAATTAGTTTATTGGTCCAAGTCTCCATGGCCTGAGCGACCCAGGCAGAGGCCAACAAGGGACAGATATTGACACCAGAGCCCATAAAAATAGGGATGAGACAACCTTCCAGCTTCTTATTTAGTGGATCCTTAAAGGATGCAGAACCCTGAACTGGAAGAGCCGGATGCGTAGATAAACGCGTTACTGCAGTGTCAACCTTGGAAGGCAGTTTCTACTCTGACACATGATCCAACGGAAACAGATAAAGGGAAACACATTTGCAAAGAACAATTTTTTTTTTATCTGGTGCCTTCCAGGCTTCCACAGTGAGATTAGAAAGGTCTAAAGATGGGACAGTCATTACCTTCTTGCCAGCTGGTACATAAACGGACCGACAGCCTCTGCTTGAGAATCCCCTTTGGAGCAGTCCAGGGAATGGTGCACAGCTGCTAAAAGTTCTTCCACATCCTCACCGAATAAAGGCTGCAGGTCCTCACCCTCCTGGGTGATGGTAGCCTTCTGAAGTTCCCCCTCATTGTCCACCAAAGCAGAAACTTCCATTTGGGTTATGGGAGAAGTTAGACGCATAAGCACTATGTGCAGCTGAGTATCTTCGAAAAACCATTCCATGTAAAAGGAAACTTTTTAAAAAACGGATGCTGTAGGCTCCATGGTACGGAGCCAAGGCACATAACACACTAATCGGGGAGTATGAAATCAGGAATCACACACTGAGGGAACTGGCTCAGTCGCTGCCCTAGCATGATCCTGAAGTGCAACAAGCATCACTAAGTTGGAAACTGATCGACCCAGAACTTGTGCCCACACTGGCTCTGTAAGGGCAGATGCAGTGGCCATGCACACCTGTGCAAAACCAGACCCGGCTTGACATTTCTCACACAATGTCCCAGAGTCCACTTGTCCACACAGTAATTTAATATTTCACAGGGCACAAGTAAACTACAAAGGCATAGTAGCCCCTTTGTCTTTGCGGGCTTCAGTTTGTCAGTCATAATCACTATGGGACTTCGTTAAGTATAGTCGATGCAGGTGGATAAATTCCCAACACAATAACACAGTCCACAGGTCACTGAGCAACTGCACAGTATTACAGAACAGTAGTGGCAATTACAGTATAAATAGGATACTCAGCTATCCACCTGTAGTTGCAGAGGAGAGAAGCAGAGCTCAAACTTACATCAGGACACAGGCACTGAGCACACAGCATGGAGAATGAGGAAGAGTCTTCAGCTTCACTTCTCTCTTCCTATGCAGCCAGGCAGCCTGTACCAACTGCTGCTGCACAGCACAGCTGGGTACCAGCAAACTTACCCCCCCCCCACACATGCACTTCCATCTCCTTAGTGAAGCCCATGCTATCAGCCTGTATAGGGCGTACTTGCATATATGAAAACCCAGAGACATGGCGCCACCATCCAGGACAGCAGTGACCATAGTGCTGTGGGGGTCCCTGCATCAGCCAGTGCACCCCCCTACCACTCGGCAAGCAAGTCTTCAGCGACAGACAGCTCCCTGTAAGCTGCTGCACTGAAGACCTGACTACAAAGTGAAAAAAGTTTAAACATATACTAACTCAAGGAGGGCTCATGTCCTCACTCCTAGAAGAAACTGGAATAATGGGGTTGCAGGAGGGAGGGGCTTAGATTTAAATTTAGTTTGTAGGTTTCAAACTTTATCCCAGACTGCAATCCCATGGTCCAGTGTGCCACAATCCTTGCTGACAGAGAAACAGCCATGACACGCCTTTGTTTTTCCAACCACTGTTAACAACTCCAAACGGTCACTTCCTGTTAATCACTTCTCCATGAGATCTGCACTGCAAGCGAGACTGCATTGGAACCTTGGTGCACACACACACTGTAAATGCAGGACATGCACAGTCTCCTGATATAATTGTGTCATTGTGAATATCGGCCATTGCGTACAAACATGAATTAGGCGCTACGTCCATTCTACAACACAGTCTGTTCCCTTACTTTGTTGCATTTCAATTTAAATGCTGTCTGGTTTAACATAACCCTATTTTTTATTCATTCTCATATTGACGTTTGCCAAGTTGGTCAGCCATATTTAAAGCAAATGTATAATGGAACATAATGTATATTTCTGGGATGCAGTTAATTTGCCAGCTGACAGGATCCCAACAGTCAGGATACCGGCGTAGAAATCCAGACAGCCTACAATGCCGACAGATGGGGCTATTCCCACTCGTGGGTGTCCAGCGTGGTGAGCACAGTGAGCCTGCAAGGGGACTTCTTGCACTCACCCCGCTGCCGGCATACTGGTGGCCGAGATGACCCTGTCAGTATACCTACAGCCGGCATCCTGGCTGCTGGTAAGTCGTACTGATCCCATATTTCTTTGTTAAAGGATGTGCAGTAAAAACAAATGTTTCATAAATGGTAATTTTTAACCTGTTTACTTCTCATAATTTACAGTAAAGCATTGCTCTTTATAAAATGTGTTTGTCAACTTCTTATGAATTGAAATACCAGAATTTAATATACAGTAGATGCCTGAAGCTGTGCTCACTGAAGTTTTAAGTGAAAACTAATTTAAAATACATTTTCTCACTGTGAAAAGTAATTGCACAAATTAAGGCAAAGTCAATTAAACTTTTGATTTATAAAATATATTAGATATATACTTTTGGGTCTAAAAATATTTGAAGAGAAAACGTAACATACAAATAAATTATTGTACAACAAACACGTTACATGTGTCATAAAAAATACATTTTATTACATCAATAAATAAAATAAAAATTACACTTAAAATAATAAACCATAGATATTTCTTGAATAAAGCACACTTGTAAACAGCTTGCTTTTAATGTATATTAATCAGGCACTGTTTTTTTTTAACAAGTTATGTAAAGAAAATGTGCAATCTTTTGAACAGTAGCCATATTTACAAAAAAACAAAAAACAACAACACGTAATTAATGTGCAATTCCGTCAATGTAAGGATAGCAGTCAATGCAAAAATGTTGTTAGTCCCATGTTTTGTGATTCACCTTCTTGGATTTGGCCTGTATGTCAACTTGACATTCAGTGTAGGGTTTGTATTATTTATGTAACAATTGTACAAAACAAATTACATAATACAGACAGCAAGTAGAATACACTAATTTCAGTTCACATGATGTATTCTAATGACTAAAGGTGGTCTGTTTAGAAAAAGCTGCTGATATAATTACTGATTTCTCTAATGTAAAGTACATATATATTTTTTTTATAAGTTAGTTGGAAAGAAGTTGATCCAAATTTTCCAGACATTTTAAATGATAAACTTCAAGTCTTTCTTCTACACCAAACCCATCTGTGGAAAGATAAGCACAATGTAAAAATGCACATTAATGAGATTAATATCCTTAGAATAAAAACTACTAAGTTGTTGGAACAAACTACAAGCACAAAAAAAAAATCTATACTATACCAATGACTTCCTGTGCCTGGAAAGTAAGCACTGTCGCCATAAGTAGTAAAAGTACTGATGCTACATCACTGGCGTATCTGTAATGGGTGCAAGGTTGTGTGGTGTACACGGGACCCTGGGACCAGGGAGCCCCACACACTGCACCAATTTAAGTATACTTAATGGTCATCTGGCCCGGCGCAGTTTTCAGAGCTGCAGAAATCACTGGGAAAATGGCCACAGTGGCCATTTTCTGGTGATTAGTGCATGCAGAATAGAAATGTCACCAGGAATGCGGCGCAGGCCCTATGTTCCTGGAGACCTGCTCATGCGCAGTATATTCTGGTGCAATGCCAGAGTCTACTGCACCACCAGAGAGGAGGGGGTCCAATCAGAGCCTGCTCACTGCACATTGGCTCCCTCCCTCTTAAGGTGACATTACACTGCATACAATAAATATCTATCTTTCTATGTACATGTATGTATATCTATTTCTCACTCTCTCTCCCAATACATATATATATATATATATATATACACATATATATTTATACATACAGTTGTGCTCATAAGTTTACATACCCTAGCAGAATTTGTGATTTTCTGGCCATTTGTCAGAGAATATGAATGATAACACCATTGCGCATGTCAGGCTGCTAGAAACTGGGGGGAAAAATGCTGTGCGTGTGTATGTATATATATATATATATATATATATATATATACAGTTGTGCTCATAAGTTTACATACCCTAGCAGAATTTGTGATTTTCTGGCCATTTGTCAGAGAATATGAATGATAACTCACAAGCTTTTCTTTCACTCATGGTTAGTGGTTGGGTGAAGCCATTTATTGTCAAACAACTGTGTTTACTCTTTTAAACTATAATGACAACAGAAACAACCCAAATGACCCTGATCAAAAGTTTACATACATATTTTGGCCGATAACATGCACACAAGTTGACACAAACGGGTTTGATTGGCTAAAAAAGATAACCATCCTCTGTTTGCTTGTAATAATAAGAATTTACTCACCGGTAATTCTATTTCTCATAGTCCGTAGTGGATGCTGGGTACTCCGTAAGGACCATGGGGTATAGACGGGCTCCGCAGGAAACTGGGCACTCTTAAAAGAAAGATTAGGTACTATATCTGGTGTGCACTGGCTCCTCCCTCTATGCCCCTCCTCCAGACCTCAGTTAGGGAAACTGTGCCCGGAAGAGCTGACATTACTAGGAAAGGATTTGGAATCCAGGGTAAGACTCATACCAGCCACACCAATCACACCGTACAACTTGTGATAACTATACCCAGTTAACAGTATGAACAACAAATGAGCCTCATTAACAGATGGCTCATAACAAAACCCTTTAGTTAAGCAATAACTATATACACGTATTGCATAGAGTCCGCACTTGGGACGGGCTCCCAGCATCCACTACGGACTACGAGAAATAGAATTACAAGTGAGTAAATTCTCATTTTCTCTGACCTCCTAGTGGATGCTGGGTTCTCCATAAGGACCATGGGGATTATAGCAAAGCTCCCAAACGGGCGGAAGAGTGCGGATGACTCTGCAGCACCGAATGAGCAAACTCAAGGTCCTCCTCAGCCAGGGTATCAACTTGTAGAATTTTGCAAATGTGTTTGAACCCGACCAAGTAGCAGCTCGGCAAAGTTGTAAAGCCGAGACCCCTCGGGCAGCCGCCCAAGATGAGCCCACTTTCCTTGTGGAATGGGCTTTTATTGATTTAGGATGCGGCAGTCCAGCCGCAGAATGTGCAAGTTGAATCGTGCTACAGACCCAGCGAGCAATAGTCTGCTTTGAAGCAGGAGCACCCAGCTTGTTGGGTGCATGCAGGATAAATAGGGAGTCAGTTTTTCTGACTCCAGCTGTCCTGGAAACATAGATTTTTAGGGCCCGGCCTACGTCCAGCAACTTGGAATCCTCCAAGTCCTGAGTAGCCGCAGGCACCACAATAGGTTGGTTAAAATGAAAAGCTGATACCACCTTTGGGAGAAACTGGGGACGAGTCCTCAATTCTGCCCTGTCCATATGGAAAATCAGATATGGGCTTTTACACGACAAAGCTGCCAATTCTGCCAAGGCCAATAGCATGACCACTTTCCACGTGAGATATTTTAGCTCCACGGTTTTAAGTGGCTCAAACCAATGTGATTTTAGGAAATCCAACACAACGTTGAGATCCCAAGGTGCCACTGGAGGCACAAAAGGGGGCTGAATATGGAGCACACCCTTAACAAATGTTTGAACTTCAGGCAGTGAAGCCAGTTCTTTTGAAAGAAAATAGACAGGGCCGAAATCTGGACTTTTATGGAACCCAATTTAAGGCCCATAGTCACTCCTGACTGTAGGAAGTGCAGAAATCGACCCAGCTGAAATTCCTCCGTTGGGGCCTTCTTGGCCTCACACCAAGCAACATATTTTCGCCATATGCGGTGATAATGTTTTGCTGTCACATCCTTCCTAGCTTTTATCAGCATAGGAATGACTTCATCCGGAATGCCCTTTTCCTTTAGGATCCGGCGTTCAACCACCATGCCGTCAAACGCAGCAGCGGTAAGTCTTGGAACAGACAGGGCCCCTGCTGCAACAGGTCCTGTCTGAGAGGCAGAGGCCACGGGTCCTCTGTGATCATCTCTTGAAGTTCTGGGTACCAAGTCCTTCTTGGCCAATCCGGAACAATGAGTATAGTTCTTACTCCCCTTTTTCTTATTATCCTCAGTACCTTGGGTATGAGAGGAAGAGGCGGGAACACATATACCGACTGGTACACCCACGGTGTCACTAGAGCGCCCACAGCTATCGCCTGAAGGTCCCTTGACCTGGTGCAACACTGCTGACAGTGCTAGCACGTTATTCTCCGCCCATCGAAGAATCCTTGTGGCTTCTGCCATTGCCATCCTGCTTCTTGTGCCGCCCTGTCGATTTACATGGGCGACTGCCGTGATGTTGTCTGACTGAATCAGAACTGGTTGGTTTTGAAGCAGGGGTTCTGCTTGACTCAGGGCGTTGTAAATGGCCCTTAGTTCCAGAATATTTATGTGTAGGGAAGTTTCCTGACTCGACCATTGTCCTTGGAAGTTTCTTCCCTGGGTGACTGCCCCCCAACCTCGGAGGCTTGCATCCGTGGTCACCAGGACCCAGTCCTGTGTGCCGAATCTGCGGCCCTCGAGCAGATGAGCACTCTGCAGCCACCACAGCAGAGACACCCTGGCCCTCGGGGACAGGGTGATCAACCGATGCATCTGGAGATGCGATCCGGACCACTTGTCTAACAGATCCCACTGAAAGATCCTTGCATGGAATCTGCCGAAGGGAATTGCTTCGTAAGAAGCTACCATCTTTCCCAGGACTCGCGTGCAGTGATGCACCGACACCTGCTTTGGTTTCAGGAGGTCCCTGACCAGAGATGATAATTCCTGGGCCTTCTCCTCCGGGAGAAACACCTTCGTCTGTTCTGTGTCCAGAATCATGCCCAAAAACAGCAGACGCATCGCAGGAATCAGCTGTGACTTTGGGATATTCAGAATCCAGCCGTGCTGATGCAGCACTTCCTGAGATAGTGCTACGCTGACTAGCAACTGCTCTTTGGACCTCGCCTTTATAAGGAGATCGTCCAAGTACGGGATAATTATGACTCCTTTCTATCGGAGGAGCATCATAATTTCGGCCATTACCTTGGTAAATACCCGCGGTGCCGTGGACAGACCAAACGGCAGCGTCTGGAATTGGTAATGACAGTCCTGTACCACAAACCTGAGGTACTCCTGGTGGGGTGGATAAATGGGGACATGCAGGTAAGCATCCTTGATGTCCAATGACACCATAAAATCCCCCTCTTCCAGGCTTGCAATAACCGCCCTGAGCGATTCCATCTTGAACTTGAACTTCTTTTATATAAATGTTCAAGGATTTCAAATTTAGAATGGGTCTCACCGAACCGTCTGGTTTCGGTACCACAAACATTGTGGAATAGTAACCCCGTCCCTGTTGAAAGAGGGGTACCTTGATTATCACCTGCTGAAGATACAGCTTGTGAATTGCCGCCAGTACTACCTCCCTTTCTCTGAGAGCAGCAGGCAAGGCTGATTTGAGGTAACGGCGAGGGGGAGTCGCCTCGAACTCCAGCTTGTATCCCTGTGATACTACTTGCAGAACCCAGGGATCCACCTGTGAGCGAACCCACTGGTCGCTGAAGTTCCAGAGACGCGCCCCCACCGCACCTGGCTCCGCCTGTGGAGCCCCAGCGTCATGCGGTGGACTCAGAGGAAGCGGGGGAAGATTTTTGATCCTGGGAACTGGCTGTCTGGTGCAGCTTTTTCCCTCTTCCCTTGCCTCTGGGTAGAAAGGAAGCGCCTCTGACCCGCTTGCCTTTTTGGGGCCGAAAGGACTGTACCTGATAATACGGTGCTTTCTTAGGCTGCGAGGGAACCTGAGGTAAAAATGTCGACTTCCCAGCTGTTGCTGTGGAAACGAGGTCCGAGAGACCATCCCCAAACAATTCCTCACCCTTGTAAGGCAAAACCTCCATGTGCCTTTTAGAATCCGCATCACCTGTCCACTGCCGAGTCCATAATACTCTCCTGGCAGAAATGGACATTGCCTTAATTCTAGATGCCAGCCGGCAAATATCCCTCTGTGCATCTCTCATATATAAGACGACGTCTTTAATATGATCTATGGTTAGCAAAATCGTATCCCTGTCGAGGGTATCAATATTATCTGACAGGGTATCGGACCAAGCTGCTGCAGCACTACACATCCAAGCTGAAGCAATTGCAGGTCTCAGTATAGTACCTGAGTGTGTATATACAGACTTCAGGATAGCCTCCTGCTTTCTATCCGCAGGCTCCTTTAAGGCGGCCGTATCCTGAGACGGCAGTGCCACCTTTTTTCACAAGCGTGTGAACGCTTTATCCACCCTAGGGGATGTCTCCCAACGTAACCTGTCCTCTGGCGGGAAAGGGTACGCCATCAGTAACTTTTTAGAAATCACTAGTTTCTTATCGGGGGCAGAGCCGTCTTAATAGCAGTGTAAGCCCCTGGGCACAGCAATGCACGGGGGCCCCTACCCACCCACCCACCAGCAGTAGGGGTGGGGGGTGCTATCAGCGGCATCTTTGATGTTCCGCGGGGGGAAGGGGGGTTCTATTTTTCGCTCAGCATGTAGGACCTGGAGAAATCATTTCTGCTAATTACTCCTTTACTGCACAAATGGGGCGGGAAAGAGAACACTAAACTGTAGAAGGGGACATTGTGCTGAATGAAGGGGCCCTGGTACATGACTTCCAGCGTGGTAGGGGGTGTTTAATACACAGGGGAGGGGTGGATAGTGGAGTGGGCTTAATATTCATAATTTTCCGGGGGTCAGGGCAGCTTGCTTTACTGCAGATATCTCCAGTTCCTGGAAATAGTTTTCTTAGCTTTAATGGGATAAAAAATAACTAGAGTCCCACCTTTCAGGAGATACTGGGGACTTGGGGATCAGACTTCAGGAGCCAGAGCAATCCACCAACAAATATATAAAACTGCATATTAGGCGTTTGGAGCTGGAGCAGGGACGAGCGGCTTGAAGGCTGATATCTCTGGTTCTGGGCATAGTAGAGACAAGCTGCCAGTGTCCACTGAAAGTGGAGAGTCCCAGCTTTTGGAATATACCCTCAGTAAAACTCTAAGTCAGCCAGAACCCGAGATATCTGGCTGGGAAGAACAATTAACAGGCTTGGACGGGGACCACTGCTTTGAAGTCAGATATCTCCGGTTACCCAGGGCCGATTTTCAAAAATCTGGTACCCCTGGAAAGAGGGGACCCTCAGCTATTAGCCAAGGGCCCTTTTACTCCTGGGGCCCTTGGGCAAGAGCCCATTGAGCCCATACGAAAAGACGGCCCAGATCGGGGGAAGCCCACGCTTCTTCACACACTTCATTCAACTCGTCTGATGGGGGAAAAACCACTGGTCGCTTTTTCTCCCCAAACATAATACCCTTTTTAGTGGTACCTGGGTTAATGTCAGAAATGTGCAACACATTTTTCATTGCCGTAATCATGCAACGGGTGGCCCTAGTGGAATGTACATTAGTCTCGTCCTCGTCGACACTGGAGTCAGACTCCGTGTCGACATCTGTGTCTGCCATCTGAGGTAACGGGCGTTTTTGAGCCCTTGATGGCCTTTGAGACGCCTGTACAGGCACTGGCTGAGAAGCCGGCTGTCCCACAGCTGTTATGTCATCGAACCTTTTATGCAAGGAGTTGACACTGTCGTGTAATACCTTCCACATATCCACCTACTCTGGTGTCGGCCCCGCAGGGGGTGACATTACACTTATCGGCACCTGCTCCGCCTCCACATAAGCTTCCTCATCAAACATGTCGACACAGCCGTACCGGCACACCGCACACACACAGGGAATGCTCTGACTGAGGACAGGACCCCACTAAGTCCTTAGGGGAGACAGAGAGAGAGTATGCCAGCACACACCACAGCGCTATATATCACAGGGATGCACACTATACTGAGTGATTTTTCCCAATAGCTGCTATTATACACAATTTGCGCCTAAATTTATGTGCCCCCCCTCTCTTTTTTACCCTAGAAGTCTGGACCTGCAGGGGAGAGCCTGGGGAGCGTTCTTCCAGCGGAGCTGTGAAGAGAAAATGGCGCTGGTGTGCTGAGGTAGATAGCCCCGCCCCTTTCTCGGCGGACTTCTCCCGCTTTTTTTTATATGTTTTATGGCAGGGGATTATGCACATATACAGTTTAATAACTGTATTATGTGCTATTTAGCCATGTAAGGTACTCTAATTGCTGCCCAGGGCGCCCCCCCCCCCCCAGCGCCCTGCACCCATCAGTGACCGGAGTGTGTGGTGTGCAGAGGGAGCAATGGCGCACAGCTGCAGTGCTGTGCACTACCTTAATGAAGACCGGAGTCTTCAGACGCCGATTTCCACTTCTCTTCGTTCTTCTGGCTCTGCGAGGGGGACGGCGGCGCGGCTCCGGGACCGGACGACCGAGGCTGGGCCTGTGTTCGATCCCTCTGGAGCTAATGGTGTCCAGTAGCCTTAGAAGCCCAAGCTAGCTGCAAGCAGGTAGGTTCGCTTCTCTCCCCTCAGTCCCACGAAGCAGTGAGTCTGTTGCCAGCAGATCTCACTGAAAATAAAAAACCTAACAAATACTTTCTTTTCTAGGAAGCTCAGGAGAGCCACTAGGGTGCATCCAGCTCTGGCCGGGCACAGATACTGAGGTCTGGAGGAGGGGCATAGAGGGAGGAGCCAGTGCACACCAGATATAGTACCTAATCTTTCTTTTAAGAGTGCCCAGTCTCCTGCGAAGCCCGTCTATACCCCATGGTCCTTACGGAGTACCCAGCATCCACTAGGACGTCAGAGAAAAGTGTATGTGTATAAAAGGTCAGTAAGTTTCTGCACTCCTGAAAGACCCTTGCATCTTTCATCCAGTGCTGCACTGACGTGTCTAGATTCTGAGTCATGGGGAAAGCAAAAGAATTGTCAAAGGATCTGCGGGAAAAGGTAATTGAACTGTATAAAACAGGAAAGGGATATAAAAAGATATCCAAGCAATTGAAAATGCCAATCAGCAGTGTGCAAAATCTAATTAAGAAGTGGAAAATGACGGATTCTGTGGAAACCAAATCACGGTCAGGTAGACCAACAAAAATTTCAGCCACAACTGCCAGGAAAATTGTTCGGGATGCAAAGAAAAATCCACAAATAACTTCAGCTGAAATACAGGACTCTCTGAAAAAAAGTGATGTGGTTGTTTCAAGATACACAATAAGGACGCATTTGAAGAAAAATGGGCTGCATGGTCGAGTCGCCAGCAGAAAGCCATTACTATGCAAATGCCACAAAGCATCCCGCTTACAATACTCCAAACAGCACAGAGACAAGCCTCAAAACTTCTGGAACAAAGTCATTTGGAGTGATGAGACCAAAATTTAACTTTTTGGCCACAACCATAAACGTTACATTTGGAGAGGAGTCAACAAGGCCTATGATGACAGGTACACCATTCCTACTGTGAAACACGGAGGTGGATCGCTGATGTTTTGGGGATGTGTGAGCTACAAAGGCACTGGAAACTTGGTCAAAATTGATGGCAAGATGAATGCAGCATGTTATCAGAAAATACTGGAGGAAAATTTGCACTCATCAGCCCGGAAGCTGCGCATGGGACGTACTTGGACGTTCCAACATGACCTAAAACACAAGGCCAAGTCAACCTGTCATTGGCTACAGCAGAATAAAGTGAAGGTTCTGGAGTGGCCATCTCAGTCTCCTGACCTCAATATCATTGAGCCACTCTGGGGAGATCTCAAATGTGCAGTTCATGCAAGACAGCCCAAGAATTTACAGGAAATAGAGGCTTTTTGCCAAGAAGAATGGGCAGCTTTACCATCTGAGAAAATAAAGAACCTCATCCACAACTACCACAAAAGACTTCAAGCTGTCATTGGTGTTAAAGGGGGCAATACACGGTATTAAGAACTGGGGTATGTAAATTTTTGATCAGGGTCATTTGGGTAGTTTCTGTTGTCATTATGATTTAAAAAGAGTAAACACAGTTGTTTGACAATAAATGGCTTCACCCAACCACTAACCATGAGTGAAAGAAAAGCTTGTGAGTTATCATTCATATTCTCTGACAAATGGCCAGAAAATCACAAATTCTGCTAGGGTATGTAAACTTATGAGCAAAACTGTGTATATATATATATATATATATATATACACATACATACATATACACACAGCATTTTTTTCCCCCAGTTTCAAGCAGCCTGACATGCGCAATGGTGTGGAACGCACGCCAATGGTCAGGTTGAACAGGTGTTTTGTCTTGAATGGCGCGGATGACAGCCGAAGTCGACCGACACACACACCGTGAGGTGTATAAAAACCAAAGGCACCATAATTAAAGGCACCATAACTATGGATTGTGATGGATACTGGTTGTAAAACAGCAACAGAGATCACATGTTACTTGGGTGGACATTGAGGACTTTTTGTTCCGGATGAGTATAAGCTTTGCTTTACAAGGCAGATTATTCATGTTGTTGCTATATGACGTGTAAAAGCCATATGATATCCAATGTAACTTTTATGTGAAAAAATCTGTATTGCTGAGATAATATTGCAAAATATGTAAATCAATGAATAATCTCTCTGCTATGTATGAGAGGTGATGTGATTAAAGAGTTCTAAGAACATTTTAGTGGAGAGTGCGGCTTGTGTTTGCTCTTATATATACATATACATACATACATACATACACACACACGCACAGCATTTCCCCCCCCAGTTTCTAGCAGCCTGAAAAGTATGGTATATTGAAAACATGATTGAGTTTCTTATGTTGAGTGAAACTTGTTCAGGAGCTGCTTAGGTCAGACAATATTGTAGTGTCTTACCTTCTTTTTACCATTATTTGGACATTAGCTGGCATTGTGTAATACTGGTTTGTGAAGCTAACACCATTTAACAACAATATTGTCTCACAGCGCTGTCACTAGGTGTGTGCTGAAGGGGCATTGCCCACAGCGCACACCTAGTCAGAGCGCATATTCCCCCTGGCTGCGCTACCACTGCCCGTCCCTGAGGAGGTGGCTCACTGATTGGCGGGTGATTGGGCAGGCGGCGGTCGCGGTCAGAAAGTCTGATCTGCGGCACTGCGCTCCTCCGACGGCTCCCTGTAGGTTGTCCTGGCAACCGAGCAGCAGAGGCTCCAGCGCTGCATAGAAGTTCAGGACAGCTGAGCGACGGCTCAGCTGTCCAATGGTGTTAAGGTGCAGCCTGCGGATCAGTCATTGGCTGGGCACGCAGGCTGCAGGAAAGAAGAGTTTGTGGAGCCAGCCAGCAGAGTGCCACAAGCAGCTTGCCAGCTGCCGTGAAAAAAAGTAAGCTAGCTGTATATTTTTATTTTTTGTTTAAATCATCGTGCTGTTATAATGTAGTTTTTTTTATTATGCTGCGGTTTATAAAATTGGAATTTTTGGCTCTCTGTGTTGCTTTATGTGTGTGTCTATGTATGTAATGTGTATATATATATATATACGTATGTTTATATGGGACGCTGTCTGCCGTAATGTGTAAAAAAGAGGACACTGTCTGCCGTAATGTGTAAAGAGCGGACACTGTCTGCCGCAATGTGTAAAAAGGGGACGCTGTCTGCCGTAATGCGTAAAAAAGGGGATGCTGTCTGCCTTAATGTGTAAAAAGGGGACACTGTCTGCCGTAATGTGTAAAGAGGGGACGCTGTCTGCCGTAATATGTAAAAAGGGGACGCTGTCTGCTGTAATGCGTAAAAATAAGAATTTACTTACCGATAATTCTATTTCTCGGAGTCCGTAGTGGATGCTGGGGTTCCTGAAAGGACCATGGGGAACAGCGGCTCCGCAGGAGACAGGGCACAAAAAAGTAAAGCTTTTACCAGATCAGGTGGTGTGCACTGGCTCCTCCCCCTATGACCCTCCTCCAGACTCCAGTTAGGTACTGTGCCCGGACGAGCGTACACAATAAGGGAGGCAATTTGAATCCCGGGTAAGACTCATACCAGCCACACCAATCACACCGTACAACTTGTGATCTAAACCCAGTTAACAGTATGATAACAGAAAGAGCCTCTTAAAGATGGCTCCTTAACAATATAACCCGAATTTGTTAACAATAACTATGTACAGTATTGCAGATAATCCGCACTTGGGATGGGCGCCCAGCATCCACTACGGACTCCGAGAAATAGAATTATCGGTAAGTAAATTCTTATTTTCTCTATCGTCCTAAGTGGATGCTGGGGTTCCTGAAAGGACCATGGGGATTATACCAAAGCTCCCAAACGGGCGGGAGAGTGCGGATGACTCTGCAGCACCGAATGAGAGAATTCCAAGTCCTCTTTTGCCAGGGTATCAAATTTGTAGAATTTTACAAACGTGTTTTCCCCCGACCACGTAGCTGCTCGGCAGAATTGTAATGCCGAGACCCCTCGGGCAGCCGCCCAAGATGAGCCCACCTTCCTTGTGGAATGGGCCTTAACAGATTTAGGCTGTGGCAGGCCTGCCACAGAATGAGCAAGTTGAATTGTGTTACAAATCCAACGAGCAATCGTCTGCTTAGAAGCAGGGGCACCCAACTTGTTGGGTGCATATAGTATCAACAGCGAGTCAGATTTTCTGACTTCAGCCGTCCTTGAAATGTATATTTTTAAGGCTCTGACAACGTCCAACAACTTGGAGTCCTCCAAGTCGCCAGTGGCCGCAGGCACCACAATAGGTTGGTTCAGGTGAAACGCTGATACCACCTTAGGGAGAAAATGCGGACGAGTCCTCAGTTCTGCCCTATCCGAATGGAAGATTAGATAAGGGCTTTTATAAGATAAAGCCGCCAATTCAGATACTTTCCTGGCGGAAGCCAGGGTCAGTAACATAGTCACTTTCCATGTGAGATATTTAAAATCCACCTTTTTCAATGGTTCAAACCAATGGGATTTGAGGAAATCTAAAACTACATTTAGATCCCACGGTGCCACCGGAGGCACCACAGGAGGCTGTATATGCAGTACTCCTTTAACAAAAGTCTGTACCTCAGGAACTGAGGCCAATTCTTTTTGGAAGAATATTGACAGGGCCGAAATTTGAACCTTAATAGATCTCAATTTGAGACCCATAGACAATCCTGATTGTAGGAAATGTAGGAAACGACCCAGTTGAAATTCCTCCGTCGGAACACTCCGATCCTCGCACCACGCGACATATTTTCGCCAAATGCGGTGATAATGTTTCGCGGTGACTTCCTTCCTTGCCTTAATCAAGGTAGGAATGACTTCTTCTGGAATGCCTTTCCCTTTTAGGATCTGGCGTTCAACCGCCATGCCGTCAAACGCAGCCGCGGTAAGTCTTGAAAGAGACAGGGACCCTGTTGTAGCAGGTCCCTTCTCAGAAGTAGAGGGCACGGGTCGTCCGTGACCAACTCTTGAAGTTCCGGGTACCAAGTCCTTCTTGGCCAATCCGGAGCCACTAGTATTGTTCTTACTCCTCTTCACCGTATAATCTTCAATACCTTTGGTATGAGAGGCAGAGGAGGAAACACATATACTGATTTGTACACCCAAGGTGTTACCAGTGCGTCCACAGCTATTGCCTGTGGATCTCTTGACCTGGCGCAATACTTGTCCAGTTTCTTGTTGAGGCGAGACGCCATCATGTCTACCATTGGTCTTTCCCAACAGTTTATTAGCATGTGGAAGACTTCTGGATGAAGACCCCCCTCTCCCGGGTGAATATCGTGTCTGCTGAGGAAGTCTGCTTCCCAGTTGTCCACGCCCGGGAAGAACACTGCTGACAGTGCTATTACGTGATTCTCCGCCCAGCGAAGAATCTTGGCAGCTTCTGCCATTGCACTCCTGCTTCTTGTGCCGCCCTGTCTGTTTACATGGGCGACCGCCGTGATGTTGTCCGACTGAATCAACACCGGTTTTGTTTATGTGAAGAGACTTTTCCAGGTTCGCTTCGTAAAAAGCCACCATTTTTCCCAGGAGTCTTGTGCATTGATGTACAGACACCTTTCCTGGTTTTAGGAGGTTCCTGACAGGTCGGATAACTCCTTGGCTTTTTCCTCGGGAAGAAAAACCTTTTTCTGAACCGTGTCCAGAATCATCCCTAGGAACAGCAGACGTCGGAAAACAGCTGCGATTCTTGGAATATTTAGAATCCAGTCGTGCCGTCGAAGAACTACTTTAGATAGTGCTCTTCCGACCTCCAACTGTTCTCTGGAACTTGCCCTTTTTAGGTCGTGCAAGTAAGGGATAATTTAGATGCCTTTTTTCTTTGAAGAAACATCTTTTCGGCCATTACCTTGTAAAAAAGGCCCGGGGTGCCGTGGATAATTCAAACGGCATCGTCTGAAACTGATATTGACAGTTCTGTACCACGAACCAGAGGTACCCTTGATGAGAAGGACAAAATTTGGACATGGAGGTAATCCTTGATGTCCAGGGACACCATATAGTCCCCTTTTTTCCGGTTCGCTATCACTGCTCTGAGTGACTTTATCTCGATTTGAACCTTTTATGTAAGTGTTCAAACCATTTTAGATTTAGACTATGTGTCACCAAGCCGTCTGGCTTCAGTACCACAATATAGTGTGGAAAAATAATACCCTTTTCCTTGTCGTAGGAGGGGTACTTTGATTATCACCTGCTGGATATACAGCTTGTGAATTGTTTCCAATGCTGCCTCCCTGTCGGAGGGAGCCGTTGGTAAAGCAGACTTCAGGAACCTGCGAGGAGAAGATGTCTCGACTCTCCAATCTTTACCCCTGGGATAATACTCGTACGATCTAGGGGTCAACTTGCGAGTGATCCCACTGCGCCCTGAGACTCTTGAGACTACCCCCCCACCTTGAGTCCGCTTGCACGGCCCCAGCGTCATGCTGAGGACTTGGCAGACGCGGTGGAGGGCTTCTTTTCCTGGGAAAGGGCTGCCTGCTGCAGTCTACTTCCCTTACCTCTATGTCTGGGCAGATATGACTGGCCTTTTGCCTGCATGCCCTCATGGGAAAGGAAAGATTGAGGCTGAAAAGACGGTGTCTTTTTTAGCTGAGATGTAACTTGGGGTAAAAAAGGTTGGATTTCCCAGCTGTTGCTGTGGTCCCCAGGTCCGATGGACCGACCCCCAAATAACTCCTTCCCTTTATACAGCAATACTTCCATCTGCCGTATGGGATCTGTATCACCTGACCACTGTCGTGTCCCTGACATCTTCTGGGAGATATGGACAACGCACTTATCTTGATGCCAGAGAGCAAATATCCCTCTGTGCATCTCACATACATATATATAGAATGCATCCTATTAAATGCTCTACATGAATAAAATATTTTCAGTCAGGGAATCCGACCAAGCCAACCCAGCACTGCATCTCCAGGCTGATGGCGATCGCTGGTCGCAGTATAACCACCGTATGTGTGTATATACTTTTTAGGATATTTTTCCAGCTTCCTATCAGCTGGCTCCTTGAGGGCGGCCGTATCTGGAGACGGTAACGCCACTTGATAAGCGTGTGAGCGCCTTATCACCCTAAGGGGTGTTTCCCAACGTACCCTAATTTCTGGCGGGAAAGGGTATAACGCCAATATTTGCTATCGGGGTAACCCTACGCATCATCACACACTTCATTTTATTTTATCTGATTCAGGAAAAACTACAGGTAGTTTTTTCACTCCCACATAATACCCTTTCTTGTGGTACTTGTAGTATCAGAAACACGTAACACCTCCTTCATTGCCCTTAACGTGTGGCCCTAATGAGAAATACGTTTGTTTATTCACCGTCGACACTGTATTCAGTGTCCGTGTCTGTGTCTGTGTCGACCGACTGAGGTAAATGGGCGTTTTTAAAACCCCTGACGGTGTTTCTGAGACGCCTGGACCGGTCCTAATAGATTGTCGGCCGTCTCATGTCGTCAACCGACCTTGCAGCGTGTTGACATTCTCACGTAATTCTCTAAATAAGCCATCCATTCCGGTGTCGACTCCCTAGAGAGTGACATCACCATTACAGGCAATTTCTCCGCCTCCTCACCAACATCGTCCTCATACATGTCGACACACACGTACCGACACACAGCACACACACCGGGAATGCTCTGACAGAGGACAGGACCCACCAGTCCTTTGGGGAGACAGAGGGAGAGTCTGCCAGCACACACCAAAAACGCTATAATTATATAGGGACAACCTTATATAAGTGTTTCTCCCTTATAGCATCTTTTATATATATACAATATCGCCAAAATCAGTGCCCCCCCTCTCTGTTTTAACCCTGTTTCTGTAGTGCAGTGCAGGGGAGAGCCTGGGAGCCTTCTCTCCAGCTTTTCTGTGAGAGAAAATGGCGCTGTGTGCTGAGGAGATAGGCCCCGCCCCTTTTCCGGCGGGCTCGTCTCCCGCTATTTTTGAAGTTAGGCAGGGGTTAAATATCTCCATATAGCCTCTGTGGGCTATATGTGAGGTATTTTTTGCCTCTAATAAGGTTTTTATTTGCCTCTCAGAGCGCCCCCCCCAGCGCTCTGCACCCTCAGTGACTGTTGTGTGAAGTGTGCTGAGAGGAAAATGGCGCACAGCTGCAGTGCTGTGCGCTACCTTTATGAAGACTCAGGAGTCTTCAGCCGCCGATTTTGGACCTCTTCTCTCTTCAGCGTCTGCAAGGGGGCCGGCGGCGCGGCTCCGGTGACCATCCAGGCTGTACCTGTGATCGTCCCTCTGGAGCTAGTGTCCAGTAGCCAAGCAGCAAATCCACTCTGCACGCAGGTGAGTTCACTACTTCTCCCCTAAGTCCCTCGTTGCAGTGATCCTGTTGCCAGCAGGACTCACTGTAAAGTAAAAAACCTAAGCTAAACTTTCTCTAAGCAGCTCTTTAGGAGAGCCACCTAGATTGCACCCTTCTCGTTCGGGCACAAAATCTAACTGGAGTCTGGAGGAGGGTCATAGGGGGAGGAGCCAGTGCACACCACCTGATCTGGTAAAAGCTTTACTTTTTTGTGCCCTGTCTCCTGCGGAGCCGCTGTTCCCCATGGTCCTTTCAGGAACCCCAGCATCCACTTAGGACGATAGAGAAAAGGGGACGCTGTCTGCCGTAATGTGTGAAGAAGGGACGCTCTCTGTGTTGCTTTATGTGTGTGTGTGTGTCTATGTATGTAATGTGTGTATATGTGTATATATATACGTATGTTTATATGGGACGCCGTCTGCCGTAATGTGTAAAAAAGGGGACGCTGTCTGCCGTAATGTGTAAAAAGGGGAATCTGTCTGCCGTAATGTGTAAAGAGGGGACGCTGTCTGCCGTAATGTGTAAAAAGGGGACGCTGTCTGCCGTAATGTGTAAAAAGGTGAATTTGTCCGCCATAAGGTGTAAAAGGGGCTCTACCTGGTGTAGTGGCGCTACTGTGTGCCGTAATTTGAACAATGGAGACTACTGTGCACCATTATATGAATTGGTATTATTTTGTGGCTACACCCCTTTCCCGTGAAGCCACGCCCCTATATTATTTGCGCGCGCCTACATCGCGCACTGCCGCCGGTTTACGTTAAGGGGGTGGGCGCCGATGCAGTTTCTTGCACACAGCGCTAAAATGTCTAGTTACGGCAATGTTGTCTCATGTTTTGATAGGTGTTCTAAGTTTGCTTTTTTTATGCTGAATTCAAATAAGCAATCATGTTTTTCCTATCACTTATTTATTTTCATAAAAATTTGTGGCACCATGTTTATTATACTTATTTAAAATAATGATGGCAATACAAAAAATTATTCATCTTATATTATGCAATGTTAGCAGAATTGATAATGCTAATTCAGCTATGGGCACTTGGTCATGAACACAACATTTGCGAGTGGCACTTGTTTACGGACTTCTCAAGTCACCTTATAAGCGGTCCGTCTTCAGAACATAAATACATTTCCTATAGCACATGCTGCAAACATGAAAGTCATACAACATGAAATTGTTTTAAGAAAAGGTTCAGTATCAGAAATAGAAGTTAAATACTGTATCTGACAAACTAAAGATCACTGAACTTTTGCTAGCGTTGCAGCACCTTTAGGTTATGTTAATTTCTTTTGATTTTTAGGAGGGTGGAAATGTAGGGATAACCAAAACTACTACTGTATGTAATTAATGGCCAAAATGTACAGTACATAAGGGGACATTTACTAAGCAGTGATAAGCGGAGAAATGAGCCAGTGGAGAAGTGACCATGGCAATCAATCAATCAATCAATCAATCAGCACTGAAGTAACAACTTTAATTTGCATACTATAAAATGATACAGAGCTGCTGATTGGTTGATTGGGCAACTTCTCCAGAGGCTCACTTTTCCACACTTCATGAATAGACCCCAAAATGTCTAATTACACTGGTGGACAAGAAGAAAACGTGTGTGGCCCAAGGATGCAAATAATAAGAATTTACTCACCGGTAATTCTATTTCTCGTAGTCCGTAGTGGATGCTGGGAACTCCGTAAGGACCATGGGGAATAGCGGGCTCCGAAGGAGGCTGGGCACTCTAGAAAGATTTAGGACTACCTGGTGTGCACTGGCTCCTCCCACTATGACCCTCCTCCAAGCCTCAGTTAGGACACTGTGCCCGGACGAGCTGACATAATAAGGAAGGATTTTGAATCCCGGGTAAGACTCATACCAGCCACACCAATCACACCGTACAACTCGTGATACTATATCCAGTTTGACAGTATGAAAACAACTGAGTCTCTCAACAGATGGCTCAACAATAACCCATTAGTTAGCAATAACTATTTACAAGAATTGCAGACAATCCGCACTTGGGATGGGCGCCCAGCATCCACTATGGACTACGAGAAATAGAATTACAGGTGAATAAATTCTTATTTTCTCTGACGTCCTAGTGGATGCTGGGAACTCCGTAAGGACCATGGGGATTATACCAAAGCTCCTAAACGGGCGGGAGAGTGCGGATGACTCTGCAGCACCGAATGAGAGAACTCCAGGTCCTCCTCAGCCAGGGTATCAAATTTGTAGAATTTTGCAAACGTGTTTGCCCCTGACCAAGTAGCTGCTCGGCAAAGTTGTAAAGCCGAGACCCCTCGGGCAGCCGCCCAAGATGAGCCCACCTTCCTTGTGGAATGGGCATTTACAGATTTTGGCTGTGGCAGGCCTGTCACAGAATGTGCAAGCTGAATTGTACTACAAATCCAGCGAGCAATAGTCTGCTTAGAAGCAGGAGCACCCAGCTTGTTGGGTGCATACAGGATAAACAGCGAGTCAGATTTTCTGACTCCAGCCGTCCTGGAAACATATATTTTCAGGGCCCTGACAACGTCTAGCAACTTGGAGTCCTCCAAGTCCCTAGTAGCCGCAGGCACCACAATAGGCTGGTTCAGGTGAAACGCTGACACCACCTTAGGGAGAAACTGGGGACAAGTCCTCAATTCTGCCCTATCCATATGGAAAATCAGATAAGGGCTTTTACATGATAAAGCCGCCAATTCTGACACTCGCCTGGCTGAAGCCAAGGCCAATAACATGACCACTTTCCACGTGAGATATTTCAAATCCACGGTTTTTAGTAGCTCAAACCAATGTGATTTTAGGAAACTCAACACCACGTTGAGATCCCAAGGTGCCACAGGAGGCACAAACGGGGGCTGAATATGCAGCACTCCTTTCACAAATGTCTGAACTTCAGGTACTGAAGCCAGTTCTTTTTGAAAGAAAATCGACAGAGCCGAGATCTGTACTTTAATGGAGCCTAGTTTTAGGCCCATATTTACTCCTGCTTGCAGGAAATGCAGAAATCGACCTAGTTGAAATTCCTCTGTTGGGGCCTTTTCGGCCTCGCACCATGCAACATATTTCCGCCATATGCGGTGATAATGATTTGCCGTAACATCTTTCCTGGCTTTAATAAGCGTAGGAATGACTTCCTCCGGAATGTCCTTTTCCTTCAGGATCCGGCGTTCAACCGCCATGCCGTCAAACGCAGCCGCGGTTAGTCTTGGAACAGACAGGGCCCCTGCTGTAGCAGGTCTTGTCTGAGCGGCAGAGGCCACGGGTCCTCTGAGATCATCTCTTGAAGTTCCGGGTACCACGCTCGTCTTGGCCAATCCGGAACCACGAGAATTGTGTTTACTCCTCGCTTTCTTATTATTCTCAATACCTTTGGTATGAGAGGCAGAGGAGGGAACACATAAACCGACTGGTACACCCACGGTGTCACTAGAGCGTCCACAGCTATCGCCTGAGGGTCCCTTGACCTGGCGCAATATCTTTTTAGCTTTTTGTTGAGGCGGGACGCCATCATGTCCACCTGTGGTTTTTCCCAACGGTTTACCAGCATCTGGAAGACTTCTGGATGAAGTCCCCACTCTCCCGGGTGGAGGTCGTGTCTGCTGAGGAAGTCTGCTTCCCAGTTGTCCACTCCCGGAATGAACACTGCTGACAGTGCTAGTACATGATTCTCCGCCCATCGGAGAATTCTTGTGGCTTCTGCCATTGCCATCCTGCTTCTTGTGCCGCCCTGTCGATTTACATGGGCGACTGCCGTGATGTTGTCTGACTGGATCAGCACCGGCTGGTGTAGGAGCAGGGATTTTGCTTGACTTAGGGCGTTGTAAATGGCCCTTAGTTCCAAAATATTTATGTGAAGGGAAGTCTCCTGACTCGACCATAGTCCTTGGAAGTTTCTTCCCCGTGTGACTGCCCCCCAGCCTCGAAGGCTGGCATCCATGGTCACCAGGACCCAGTCCTGTATGCCGAACCTGCGGCCCTCTAGAAGATGGGCACTCTGCAGCCACCACAGTAGAGACACCCTGGTTCTTGGAGACAGGGTTATTAAGCGATGCATCTGAAGATGCGATCCGGACCATTTGTCCAACAGGTCCCACTGAAAGATTCTGGCATGGAACCTGCCGAAGGGAATTGCTTCGTAAGAAGCTACCATCTTTCCCAGGACCCGCGTGCAGTGATGCACCGATACTTGTTTTGGTTTCAGGAGGTCTCTGACTAGAGATGACAACTCCCTGGCTTTCTCCTCCGGGAGAAACACTTTTTTCTGGACTGTATCCAGAATCATACCCAGGAACAGTAGACGTGTCGTCGGAACCAGCTGTGACTTTGGGATATTCAGAATCCAGCCGTGCTGGTGCAGCACTTCCTGAGATAGTGCTACTCCCACCAACAACTGTTCCTTGGACCTCGCCTTTATTAGGAGATCGTCCAAGTACGGGATAATTAAAACACCCTTTTTTCGAAGGAGTATCATCATTTCCGCCATAACCTTGGTAAATACCCTCGGTGCCGTGGACAGTCCAAACGGCAGCGTCTGGAATTGGTAATGGCAATCCTGTACCACAAATCTGAGGTACTCCTGGTGAGGATGGTAAATGGGGACATGCAAGTAAGCATCCTTGGTGTCCAGGGATACCATGTAATCCCCCTCGTCCAGGCTTGCAATAACCGCCCTGAGCGATTCCATCTTGAACTTGAATTTTTTTATGTATGTGTTCAAGGATTTCAAATTTAAAATGGGTCTCACCGAACCGTCCGGTTTCGGCACCACAAATAGTGTGGAATAGTAACCCCGGCCTTGTTGAAGTAGGGGTACCTTATTATCACCTGCTGGGAATACAGCTTGTGAATTGCCGCTAGCACCGCCTCCCTGTCTGAGGGAGCAATCGGCAAGGCAGATTTTAGGAACCGGTGGGGTGGAGACGCCTCGAATTCCAGTTTGTACCCCTGAGATACTATTTGAAAGATCCAGGGATCTACCTGTGAGCGAGCCCACTGATCGCTGAAATCCTTGAGGCGGCCCCCCACCGTACCTGGCTCCGCCTGTGGAGCCCCACCGTCATGCGGTGGACTTGGAAGAAGAAGCGGGGGAGGACTTTTGCTCCTGGGAACCTGCTGTTTGTTGCAGCCTTTTTCCCCTACCTCTGCCTCTGGACAGAAAAGACCCGCCTTTTCCACGCTTGTTTTTCTGGGTCCGAAAGGACTGAACCTGATAAAACGGCGCCTTCTTAGGCTGTGAGGGGACATGGGGTAAAAATGCTGACTTCCCAGACGTTGCTGTGGAAACTAGGTCCGAGAGACCATCCCCAAATAATTCCTCACCCTTGTAAGGCAAAACTTCCATGTGCCTTTTAGAATCTGCATCTCCTGTCCACTGGCGAGTCCATAAGCCTCTCCTAGCAGAAATGGACAATGCACTTACTTTAGATGCCAGCCGGCAGATTTCCCTCTGTGCATCTCTCATATATAAGACTGAGTCTTTGATATGGTCTATGGTTAGCAGAATCGTGTCTCTGTCTAGTGTGTCAATATTTTCTGACAGTTTATCTGACCACGCAGCGGCAGCACTGCACATCCATGCTGACGCAATAGCTGGCCTAAGTATAATGCCGGAGTGTGTGTATACAGACTTCAGGATCGCCTCCTGCTTTCTATCAGCAGGTTCCTTGAGGGCGGCCGTATCCGGAGACGGTAGTGCCACCTTTTTAGACAAACGTGTGAGCGCTTTATCCACCCTAGGAGGTGTTTCCCAACGTGACCTATCCTCTGGCGGGAAAGGGAACGCCATTAGTACCTTCTTAGGAATTACCAATTTTTTATCAGGGAAAGCCCACGCTTCTTCACACTCTTCATTTAATTCATCTGATGGGGGAAAAACTACGGGTAGTTTTTTCTCCCCAAACATAATACCCTTTTTAGTGGTACCTGTATTTATATCAGAAATGTGTAACACCTCTTTCATTGCCTCAATCATGCAGTGAATGGCCTTAGTGGGCATCAGGTTAGACTCATCGTCGTCGACACTGGTGTCAGTATCAGTGTCGACATCTGCGTCTGCGATCTGAGGTAGCGGGCGTTTCAGAGCCCCTGATGACCTTTGAGACGCCTGTACAGGCACGAGCTGAGAAGTCGGCTGTCCCACATTTGGCATGTCGTCAAATTTCTTATACAAGGAGTCTATACGTGCACTCATTTCTTTCCATAAGCTCATCCACTCAGGTGTCTGCCCCGCAGGGGGTGACATCCCTTCTAAAGGCATCTGCTCCGTCTCCACATCATTATCCTCATCAAACATGTCGACACCGCTGTACCGACACACCGCTCACACACAGGGAATGCTCTACAGAGGACAGGACCCACAAAAGCCCTTTGGGGGGACAGAGTGAGAGTATGCCAGCACACACCAGAGCGCTATATAATGCAGGGACTAACTGAGTTGTCCCCTATAGCTGCTTTTTCTATATAAATGTATACTGCGCCTAAATTTAGTGCCCCCCCCCTCTCTTTTTTACCCTTTTCTGTAGTGTATACTGCAGGGGAGAGCCAGGGAGCTTCCTTCCAGTGGAGCTGTGAGGGAAAATGGCGCCTGTGTGCTGAAGGAGATAGCTCCACCCCTTTTCCGCTGACTATTCTCCCGCTTTTTCCTATATTCTGGCAGGGGTATTTTCCACATATATAGCCTCTGGGGCTATATATTGTGGTATTTTTGCCAGCCAAGGTGTTATTATTGCTTCTCAGGGCGCCCCCCCCCCAGCGCCCTGCACCCTCAGTGACCGGAGTGTGAAGTGTGTGTGAGGAGCAATGGCGCACAGCTGCAGTGCTGTGCGCTACCTTGGTGAAGACTGATGTCTTCTGCCGCCGATTTTCCGGACCTCTTCTTGCTTCTGGCTCTGTAAGGGGGACGGCGGCGCGGCTCCGGGACCGAACACCAAGGACTGGGCCTGCGGTCGATCCCTCTGGAGCTAATGGTGTCCAGTAGCCTAAGAAGCCCAAGCTGGCTGCAAGCAGGCAGGTTCGCTTCTTCTCCCCTTAGTCCCTCGCTGCAGTGAGCCTGTTGCCAGCAGGTCTCACTGAAAATAAAAAACCTAATTTCTATACTTTCTTTCTAAAGGCTCAGGAGAGCCCCTAGTGTGCATCCAACCTCGGCCGGGCACAAAATCTAACTGAGGCTTGGAGGAGGGTCATAGTGGGAGGAGCCAGTGCACACCAGGTAGTCATAAATCTTTCTAGAGTGCCCAGCCTCCTTCGGAGCCCGCTATTCCCCATGGTCCTTACGGAGTTCCCAGCATCCACTAGGACGTCAGAGAAACCTTATTTTACCTGAACCAATCAGCTGCTACGTATAATTTTATAGAATTAATTTTATTTATTTATTATTTATTACCAGTTATTTATATAGCGCACACATATTCCGCAGCGCTTTACAGAGAATATTCGGTCATTCACATCAGTCCCTGCCCCAGTGGAGCTTACATTCTATATTCCCTATCACATGTATACGCACACACATTCATGCTAGGGTTAATTTTTGTTGGGAGCCAATTAACCTACCAGTATATTTTTGGATTGTGGGAGGAAACCGGAGTACCCGGAGGAAACCCACGCAAGTATGGGGAGAATATACAAACTCCCCACAGTTAGGGCCATGGTGGGAATTGAACCCATGACCTCAGTAATGCTAACCATTACACCATCCGTACTGCCCATTTTTATAAATGTTACCTCAACACTGATTGGTTGCCATGGACAATTTGTCCATGGGCTCACATCTCCACATTTTTCACTGCTTCATGAGTAAGACCCCTATTTTTGATCTTGTTAAAGTAAACAATGATTATTAATATGTAGGTATCTAAAAAAACTGATTTTAATAAACCCGATAGTGAAAAAACTGAAATATAACTAACTACATAAACAAAGCTTTCTTTTACAGTGACCAAAAATGGCTACTCTCAGTTGTGTTATTCTGCTTGATAATATAATAAATACTTAAGATATGTCAGCATTTTATACAGTGATTTCAGTGCCTGCTTTTACTAATGGGTGGTATTCATGTGACCGACGGCCACATGACCTCCCCCAGCATTCCGCCCCTTCACTATCCCGACGGTCGGCATGCTGACCAACAGGGACTATTTCCACTCGTGGGTGTCCATGACACCCATAGAGTGGGAATAGTACCCGTGGTGACCGCAGGTCGCCACCGAGCCCGCAGCGTGGCAGTGCAGCCACTCGCCCCACCCTGCCGGGATCCCGGCGTCGGTATGCTGACCACCGGTCAGCCATACCACACCCTTTACAAATATTTGGTGCTTCCCTTTTCATAGTGAACCAATAGACATTTATGGCTATAACGCTAGCAAACATTTTCCCAAAATAACTCCCTACTGTCCAACTGTAAGAATCTTAAAACTAATGCATGGGATCCCTGCAATTCTAATAGCCTGGGGGCAATGAAGGTGTCTAAAATAGTGTGAGGATGTGTACAATACAAAAAAAACCACAAAAACATTTTAACCACTACAAAAACATAACACATCCCAAACACATTGCTTAAAAAACAAGTACACAATTCAAAATATATCACCCTTATGTTTGCATTTCCTCATTGTAGATAAAGCTTCCTCTACTCTTCCTTTTAACAATGGAGTTTTCAAGGTCACTTTTGCCTAAAAGAAAATAAAGTATTACTTTTATTATTATTATTTTATTTGAATGGCACTACAAGGGTTCTGTAGTAATGTACATAGGGGTAGAACAGACATTAGGATTACACAGAAACAAGGTGAATAATAATCAGTTAAGTACAGGTTCACAAATTAACATATATTCCTAATTAAACCCCCCAAAATTACATCATTATGTAGAGAAAAGAAAAAGAGGGCGGACACAAAGAGTAAGGGGAACAAAGCAGTGAGATGATGAAGCTGAAGAATTAGGAGGGGGGTTGGTAGGCTTGAGTATTAAGGTGTGTTTTAAGAGCACATTTAAAGGCTCCAGAAGACAGTGGCAAAGTGTGTTAAGGGAGGAGGTGGATATTGGCAGAGTGGAGTGAATGTGCATGGAGATGCACAATCTTTCAAAAATAACACACAGAAGGTGGCGCCACTGGAAAAAGAAAGGGTGGAAAGCCAGCTGCACAGAGGAAGAGGGGATGCTGCACATGAGTGCATCCCCAAACATTAATATGCATGGATGATCATTTTATTGGCTACCAGGATATGAAAGGCCTGAACCTGAAGATATTATGGCGCTAGAAATGGCAGAATTAGGGGGGCAAAATGTAGGGTTACCACCTCATCCCCTATTTCTGGACGGGTATGGGTCATTAGGTCGACCACTACTGGTCGACATGCAATAGGTCGACGTGGTCACTAGGTAGACATGGTCATTAGGTCGACATGTACTACGTTGACATGGAAAAATGTCGACGTGAGTTTTTTTGACTGTTTTTGGTGTCGTTTTCTTCGTAAAGTGACGGGGAACCCCAATTGGTGCACCATGTCCCCTCGCAAGGCTCGCCCTGCTTCAGGCAAGGTGCCTCCCTCCACTACCGCTGCATGTTACTATTTCCAATCATAGTCCACGTGGATTGTAAAGTATGAAAAAGTTTTTAAAAAGTGAAAAACTCATGTCGACCTAGTACATGTCAACCTAGTGACCATGTCGACCTAATGCATGTAGACCAATAATGGTCGACCTATTGACTGTCGACCTAATGACCGTATCCCTTCTGGACACATATTAATTACACAGGTTCTGTGGCTGATTAAAACCAGCTGAAATGGAGTCAGCCAGCCATAGAACCTGTGTAATATGTGTCCAGAATTAAAGGGATGAGGTGGTAACCCTAGCTAAATGAAGGGGGTGAATGAGAGGGTGTAGTCAAGAATGATACCCAGACAGCAGACTTGGGAAACAGAGGAAAGACAACACTTGTTACTGGAATAACATTTAAGATTTTCTGACTAAATAATACAATACATCACAATAAGCTACACATACACCCACCTTTATTTACCTCAAGTACACTATTTTAACAAAGCCACTTTAAACATTTTTTAGTATGCTATCCCCTTTATTATGCCACATCTACAATATGTAAGCTTTGCACTGTGCTGGCGGCATAAAGAGAGATAAATGTAAATATTTTAACATTTTATTTATCCTTTTGTTCCATAAATACTTCCTATGTTATTTAAAAGGTTATTAGATTTTATTTTGTTTGCCACATTTAATATATAAATCAAAATAAGGAGTACTGTACACAGTTAGTAATCATGGTATGGGCAATGCTAATGCTACAAACACAGCTCAGCTCTGTGTCATATCCAAGGGCAAGAAAATACAAAACACGTAATGACCTCTAGATCAGTGATAAGCAAGCGGGGGGGGCATAAAGTCTGCACCTGCAGTACCCAGCTTTTGCATTCTGATATGACTTATTTTCTGCTTTACGGAAAGAATAAGGCAAAACAGGATAAGTCTGCTTCCACATCACATGATCTCCTCTGCATAATGTGTGTAGCCACATACAGAAGCAAATGGAATCATGGGATTTGGGAACATGCAGTGTATCCTCCGCCATATGAATTTCTCTTTTCAGTCATTTTAATATCAGAGCTTTTCTCTAAATCCTTACAAGAATTAGTATTTCTATTAAAAATAAACAAAACAAACAAATAAAAAATATACATAAGCAACACATTGGGTTTCATTAGAGAAACATTGATTTGGCTATTATTAATAAAATATATTTAAATTTATATTGAATTAGTAACTAATTACAGTAGTTTACTAGATCAATACTGGGTTGTCTCCTGTATTAATGCAATAGGAGAACTAGAAGACAGTTATTTAGTTGGGTGCACAAAATGAATTTGTTAGATTAATCAATATCATAAAACATAGCTTTTATTGCTCACTTTAATATAAGGGTGGTCCTTTTAAGTAGGACACATACAGCAAAATATAGAGGTTAAAATTTGACACATACAAACAGAGAAGTGATAAAGAATGAAATATTGTGAAAAAGATTCTTAAAAAGAGGCAAAACCGCAATGACTCCTGCAGTTGTATATTTTAATGTGTGAAATCCGAGCCAAATAATTCTTTGATGGTTATTTTTAATGCATGCCTCAAGGTACCTATGAAGTATTGTCACAAATGAAGTAATCCTTATGTAGCTGGTTTAGTTACAGAGTATTATTTTAATCCTCATAGGGACAGTAGCCGGCCATTAGGTATTTAACCTCTATCGTAGCTCAATCCTTATAGGGGTATAAATATCTGTGCATCAGTCGTATTCAGTAGTTATCATGCTGTGCACAGACTACATTGAGCATAATTGGTCCAAATAATACCTTGAATTATTCCTTATTCCACATAGAAAAATATAAGGGTGTGTCATGTTTGTATTGATATTGTCATAAACCCTTACTAAAATAATGGGTAGATCAAAAAAGTGCAGAAATTAATTCATATACTTCATGATATCACTTATAGCTCCTGTACTTATATCAGAATTGATCAGGTAGATATCTTGTATTGCACTTGTTTGACACAGATCCTTATAGGGGTATTGATACTTTAAAATATATCATGAGCTGTGCTCACTTTTAATCAGGACAAAGCAGGAGGATATAGGATTTAATTCATCTACATAATGATGTTAAGTACCCCTCCTGTATTTATTCCGAAATAAAATACAATAGAACTGTGTTTCGTGTGTTGCTATTAAATAGTATTCAGATGGGTTGACTTTTACCAGAAGAGAATATTTTGTTTCTCTTTGACCTTATACTTTTATTGGAAAAGGAGCAACAATTGTTGCAATAAAGGCTCATGAAGAGGACTGCAAGGTCTACAATGTATTATATTAACATAGCTCGTACAGATATCTCTTATAGTTGATCACACCTAACTTTGTGGAAAGATAGTAAAAAAGTGGACCTTTATATATGTTCATAAACCTATAGTAGGATCTTATCTTGTCCGGCTACAGTTAAATGTCATCACCATTATGTTGTTATGTGGGTTAACCCTAGGAATTCCCTTTGCAATAACTATGATGTCCTGCACTGACTTTAACCGTTCTTATAAGCGGTCAACTGTCTCTATCCTGTCTGCCGTGATTCTACTAATGACCGTGCAAACACTGAATAGCGAGGTGTAGAAATATTTACACAGCATACAGCATCACATTGGATCAGCAATAAATTTATGCCGATGGATATAGGTTGCTTGTATGGGTTTAAACTAGTGATGAGCGGGTTCGGTTTTACTCGGTTTTACTCGGTTCTCAAAACGGCATCTTATTGGCTCACGGATGTCACGTGTTTTGGATAGCCAATAAGATGCCGTTTTGAGAACCGAGTAAAACCGAACCTCGCTCATCACTAGTTTAAACCTGGGTATTTCTCCTACATTTAAATGTGACTCTTACAAGCAGGCTGCTATCTTGCTGTCTCTGATAGTAGCAATATAGGTACCTATTACATTTGTTTAAGTATCTTTACACATATTACAACATTGCATTAATATATACGGAGTGCGGTATGCCTCTGAAACGCCAACGTGCACGTTTCGCTGTACTGGAGCAGCTTTAACTAGGCCTTTAAAGTATCAATACCCCTATAAGGAACTGTGTCAAACAAGTGCAATACAAGATATCTACCTGATCAATTCTGATATAAGTACAGGAGCTATAAGTGATATCATGAAGTATATGAATTAATTTCTGCACTTTTTTGATCTACCCATTATTTCAGTAAGGGTTTATGACAATATCAATACAAACACGACACACCCTTATATTTTTCTATGTGGAATAAGGAATAATTCAAGGTATTATTTGGACCAATTATGCTCAATGTAGTCTGTGCACAGCATGATAACTACTGAATACGACTGATGCACAGATATTTATACCCCTATAAGGATTGAGCTACGATAGAGGTTAAATACCTAATGGCCGGCTACTGTCCCTATGAGGATTAAAATAATACTCTGTAACTAAACCAGCTACATAAGGATTACTTCATTTGTGACGATACTTCATAGGTACCTAGAGGCATGCATTAAAAATAACCCTCAAAGAATTATTTGGCTCGGATTTCACACATTAAAATATACAACTGCAGGAGTCATTGCGGTTTTGCCTCTTTTTAAGAATCTTTTTCACAATATTTCATTATTTATCACTTATCTGTTTGTATGTGTCAAATTTTAACCTCTATATTTTGCTGTATGTGTCCTACTTAAAAGGACCACCCTTATATTAAAGTGAGCAATAAAAGCTATGTTTTATGATATTGATTAATCTAATAAATTCATTTTGAGCACCCAACTAAATAACCGTCTTCTAGTTCTCCTATTGCATTGTTCCATAGTTTGTTTATAATAGGGTTGAACCCCCAGAAAGTCAAAAGGTCAAGTTTAGACACAAGAATATTGGGGATGTTACAGTTCTTTCTATATACAAGATTTTGTTCTAGTTACACAAGTGTGCAGATGTACTCTCTCTCTCTTTTTGTCTCCTGTATTGTCATAAGCAGGGCATGTGAGGCAGCAGTAGTGGCTATTGAGGCTATCTAAGACAATCGATATCGTGCATTCTTCGATTACTGAAGTGTGACCCTTTCAAAAGCTGCCGTGCATCAGGTTGCCCACTATTGGTCTAGATCAGTGCTTACCAACCTTGGACCTTAATGCACACTAACAGTCAAGGTTTTAGTGATATCCATGCTTGAGCACAGATGGTTAAATCAAAACAGCTGAGGTACTAATTAAGTCACCTGTACTCATATATGACTATCTGTGCACTTCCGCTCCCCAGCCGCTAGCTCCATGGCAACCAGGAAGTAAAGATTATGCAACGCCGGAGGTCTCTTGTGCGATATTCAGGAGGCTGCTGTACGTGCAACACCACAGCTGCAGTGAGTTTAATTGAGAGGCTTTGCTGTTCTGCGCTGGTCATTGGATCTTACTTCCTTTATATGTTTTGTTTGTCCCTCACTCCTTGATGGTCAAAGGTTCCGGTCACAGCAGGAGCTCTTGTTTCTCAGTTCTATTCACAGCTTTTGTAAGGATTTCCGTGTCCAGCCACGGTCAGCCCGTTACCTGACGTGCTAGTGCATGCCTTGATTTGTACTAATCTCTTTGTTATTTTGTCTAACTTCTTCTTGAGTGTATTATTGTCTGCATACTTTATGTACTCTCTTGGACCTAAAACTGTCCAGAGTTTGAGAGAGTTCTGTTTCTAGGTGTTTGTTGTTAGTCTTCCTTCTCTACAGTAAATTATTTTCCTTATTCATACTCAAAACACGCTAGACATACTTCTCATGCTTTTCTGATTTTCTCCATCTCCGCAGTCTTGTCTTAGTATTTCTTAGTCTTCATCTTTAGTTAAGTTTTGGATATTTCTTTCTACCGGCACTGATTCAGGTCAATTTCAGTTAAGTTCATATTACCATCAGTGGCTTAAGTCCTGGTGGCCTCCCAGTACTTGTAGGCACATCTCACCTTATTGGAAAAGGGACTATTATAGGCGAGAAGACCCTCTGGTGAGTTCTGAGTCTTAACTTGGGGTGTACAAGGGTCACTGCCCAGAAGATCGCTGACAACCCAACTTTCCCGGGGAAGAAGATTCTCCTGCTGTAACACTATCCTTATAACTTGGACTGTGCCTTAAGGGCCATGGTTGGGAACCACTGGTCTAGATGATACATTATAAAGCTATTAAAGTTTGAAAAAAAAATAAGATTTTACTCACCGGTAAATCTATTTCTCGTAGTCCGTAGTGGATGCTGGGAACTCCGAAAGGACCATGGGGAATAGCGGCTCCGCAGGAGACTGGGCACAACTAAAGAAAGCTTTTAGGTCACCTGGTGTGCACTGGCTCCTCCCACTATGACCCTCCTCCAAGCCTCAGTTAGGACACTGTGCCCAGACGAGCTGACATAATAAGGAAGGATTTTGAATCCCGGGTAAGACTCCTACCAGCCACACCAATCACACCGTATAACTCGTGATACTATACCCAGTTTAACAGTATGAAAACAACTGAGCCTCTCAACAGATGGCTCAACAATAACCCTTTAGTTAACAATAACTATGTACAAGTATTGCAGACAATCCGCACTTGGGATGGGCGCCCAGCATCCACTACGGACTACGAGAAATAGATTTACCGGTGAGTAAAATCTTATTTTCTCTGACGTCCTAGTGGATGCTGGGAACTCCGAAAGTACCATGGGGATTATACCAAAGCTCCCCAAACGGGCGGGAGAGTGCGGATGACTCTGCAGCACCGAATGAGAGAACTCAAGGTCCTCCTCAGCCAGGGTATCAAATTTGTAGAATTTTGGAAACTTGTTTGCCCCTGACCAAGTAGCAGCTCGGCAAAGTTGTAAAGCCGAGACCCCTCGGGCAGCCGCCCAAGATGAGCCCACCTTCCTTGTGGAATGGGCTTTTACTGATTTAGGATGCGGCAGTCCAGCCGCAGAATGCGCCAGCTGAATTGTGCTACAAATCCAGCGAGCAATAGTCTGCTTAGAAGCAGGAGCACCCAGTTTGTTGGGTGCATACAGGATAAATAGCGAGTCAGTTTTCCTGACTCTAGCCGTCCTGGAAACATAAATTTTCAAGGCCCTGACTACGTCCAGTAACTCGGAATCCTCCAAGTCCCTAGTAGCCGCAGGCACCACAATAGGTTGGTTCAAGTGAAAAGCTGATACCACCTTAGGGAGAAACTGAGGACGAGTCCTCAATTCCGCCCTATCCATATGGAAAATCAGATAAGGGCTTTTACATGACAAAGCTGCCAATTCTGACACACGCCTGGCTGAAGCCAAGGCCAATAACATGACCACTTTCCACGTGAGATATTCTAGATCCACGGTTTTAAGTGGCTCAAACCAATGTGATTTTAAGAAACTCAACACCACGTTGAGATCCCAAGGTGCCACTGGAGGCACAAACGGGGGCTGAATATGCAGCACTCCTTTCACAAACGTCTGAACTTCAGGTAGTGAAGCTAGTTCTTTCTGGAAGAAAATCGACAGAGCCGAGATCTGTACCTTAATGGAGCCTAATTTCAGGCCCATAGTCACTCCTGCTTGTAGGAAATGCAGAAATCGACCTAGTTGAAATTCCTCTGTTGGGGCCTTTTTGGCCTCACACCAAGCAACATATTTCCGCCATATGCGGTGATAATGCTTTGCAGTTACATCTTTCCTGGCTTTAATCAGCGTAGGAATGACTTCCTCCGGAATGCCCTTTTCCTTAAGGATCTGGCGTTCAACCGCCATGCCGTCAAACGCAGCCGCGGTAAGTCTTGGAACAGACAGGGCCCCTGCTGCAGCAGGTCCTGTCTGAGCGGCAGAGGCCATGGGTCCTCTGAGATCATCTCTTGAAGTTCCGGGTACCACGCTTGTCTTGGCCAATCCGGAACCACGAGTATTGTTCTTACTCCTCGTTTTCTTATTATTCTCAGTACCCTTGGTATGAGAGGCAGAGGAGGGAACACATAAACTGACTGGTACACCCACGGTGTCACTAGAGCGTCCACAGCTATCGCCTGAGGGTCCCTTGACCTGGCGCAATATCTCTCTAGTTTTTTGTTTAGGCGGGACGCCATCATGTCCACCTGTGGCCGTTCCCATCGATTTACAATCAGCGTGAAGACTTCTGGATGAAGTCCCCACTCTCCCGGGTGGAGGTCGTGCCTGCTGAGAAAGTCTGCTTCCCAGTTGTCCACTCCCGGAATGAACACTGCTGACAGTGCTAGTACGTGATTTTCCGCCCATCGGAGAATCCTTGTGGCTTCTGCCATTGCCATCCTGCTTCTTGTGCCGTCCTGTCGATTTACATGGGCGACTGCCGTGATGTTGTCTGACTGGATCAGTACCGGCTGGTGTAGAAGCAGGGATTTTGCCTGACTTAGGGCATTGTAAATGGCCCTTAGTTCCAGAATATTTATGTGTAGGGAAGTCTCCTGACTCGACCATAGTCCTTGGAAGTTTCTTCCCTGTGTGACTGCCCCCCAGCCTCGAAGGCTGGCATCCGTGGTCACCAGGACCCAGTCCTGTATGCCGAATCTGCGGCCCTCTAGAAGATGAGCACTCTGCAGCCACCACAGCAGAGACACCCTGGTTCTTGGAGACAGGGTTATTAGGCGATGCATCTGAAGATGCGATCCGGACCATTGGTCCAACAGGTCCTACTGAAAGATTCTGGCATGGAACCTGCCGAAAGGAATTGCTTCGTAAGAAGCCACCATCTTTCCCAGGACCCGCGTGCAGTGATGCACCGATACCTGTTTTGGTTTCAGGAGGTCTCTGACTAGAGATGACAGCTCCTTGGCTTTCTCCTCCGGGAGATACACTTTTTTCTGGACTGTATCCAGAATCATACCCAGGAACAGTAGACGTGTCGTCGGAACCAGCTGTGATTTTGGAATATTCAGAATCCAACCGTGCTGGTGTAGCACCTCCGGAGATAGTGCTACTCCCACCAATAACTGCTCCTTGGACCTCGCCTTTATTAGGAGATCGTCCAAGTACGGGATAATTAAAACTCCCTTTCTTCGAAGGAGTATCATCATTTCCGCCATTACCTTGGTAAACACCCTCGGTGCCGTGGAGAGTCCAAACGGCAGCGTCTGGAATTGGTAATGGCAATCCTGTACCACAAATCTGAGGTACTCCTGGTGAGGATAGTAAATGGGGACATGCAGGTAAGCATCCTTGATGTCCAGGGATACCATGTAATCCCCCTCGTCCAGGCTTGCAATAACCGCCCTGAGCGATTCCATCTTGAACTTGAATTTTTTTATGTATGTGTTCAAGGATTTCAAATTTAAAATGGGTCTCACCGAACCGTCCGGTTTCGGTACCACAAACAGTGTGGAATAGTAACCCCGTCCTTGTTGAAGTAGGGGCACCTTGATTATCACCTGCTGGGAATACAGCTTGTGAATTGCCGCTAGCACAGCCTCCCTGTCTGAAGAAGTAATCGGCAAGGCAGATTTTAGGAACCGGTGGGGTGGAGACGCCTCAAATTCCAGTTTGTTCCCTTGAGATACTATTTGCAGGATCCAGGGATCCACCTGTGAGCGAGCCCACTGATCGCTGAAATTTTTGAGGCGGCCCCCCACCGTACCTGGCTCCGCCTGTGGAGCCCCACCGTCATGCGGCGGACTTGGAAGAAGCGGGGGAGGACTTTTGCTCCTGGGAACCTGCTGTTTGTTGCAGCCTTTTTCCCCTACCTCTGCCTTTGGACAGAAAGGACCCGCCTTTTCCACGCCTGTTTTTCTGAGTCCGAAAGGACTGTACCTGATAAAACTGCGCCTTTTTAGGCTGTGAGGGAACATGGGGTAAAAATGCTGACTTCCCAGCAGTTGCTGTGGAAACTAGGTCCAAGAGACCATCCCCAAATAACTCCTCACCCTTATAAGGCAAAACTTCCATGTGCCTTTTTGAATCTGCATCCCCTGTCCACTGGCGAGTCCATAAGCCTCTCCTAGCAGAAATGGACAATGCACTTATTTTAGATGCCAGCCGGCAGATCTCCCTCTGTGCATCTCTCATGTATAAGACTGAGTCTTTTATATGCTCTATGGTTAGCAGAATAGTGTCCCTGTCTAGGGTGTCAATATTTTCTGACAGGGAATCTGACCACGCAGCGGCAGCACTGCACATCCATGCTGACGCAATAGCTGGTCTAAGTATAATGCCTGAGTGTGTATATACAGACTTCAGGATCGCCTCCTGCTTTCTATCAGCAGGTTCCTTGAGGGCGGCCGTATCCGGAGACGGTAGTGCCACCTTTTTAGACAAACGTGTGAGCGCCTTATCCACCCTAGGGGGTGTCTCCCAACGTGACCTATCCTCTGGCGGGAAAGGGAACGCCATTAGTAACTTCTTAGAGATTACCAATCTTTTATCAGGGAAAGCCCACGCTTCTTCACACACTTCATTTAATTCTTCTGATGGGGGAAAAACTACGGGTAGTTTTTTCTCCCCAAACATAATACCCTTTTTAGTGGTACCTGGGTTTATATCAGAAATTTGTAACACCTCTTTCATTGCTTCAATCATGCAACGAATGGCCTTAGTGGACATTAGACTAGACTCATCGTCGTCGACACTGGTGTCAGTATCCGTGTCGACATCCGCGTCTGCCATCTGAGGTAGCGGGCGTTTTAGAGCCCCCGATGGCCTTTGAGACGCCGGGACAGGCACGAGCTGAGAAGCCGGCTGTCCCGCATTTGGCATGTCGTCAATTTTTTTGTGTAAGGCGTCGACACGTGCACGCAATTCCTTCCATAAGTCCATCCACTCAGGTGTCTGCCCCGCAGGGGGTGACATCCCTTCTATAGGCATCTGCTCCGCCTCCACATCATTATCCTCAAACATGTCGACACAGCCGTACCGACACACCGCACACACACAGGGAATGCTCTAACAGAGGACAGGACCCACAAAATCCCTTTGGGGAGACAGAGTGAGAGTATGCAAGCACACACCAGAGCGCTATATAATGCAGGGACTAACTGAATTATGTCCCCTTTAGCTGCTGTTATATATACTGCGCCTAAATTTAGTGCCCCCCCTCTCTTTTTTACCCTTTTCTGTAGTGTAGACTGCAGGGGAGAGCCAGGGAGCTTCCTTCCAGCGGAGCTGTGAGGGAGAAATGGCGCCAGTGTGCTGAAGGAGATAGCTCCGCCCCTTTTTCGCGGACTATTCTCCCGCTTTTTTATGGATTCTGGCAGGGGTAATTATCACATATATAGCCTCTGGGGCTATATATTGTGGGATTTTTGCCAGCCAAGGTGTTTTTATTGCTGCTCAGGGCGCCCCCCCCTAGCGCCCTGCACCCTCAGTGACCGGAGTGTGAAGTGTGTATGAGGAGCAATGGCGCACAGCTGCAGTGCTGTGCGCTACCTTGGTGAAGACTGATGTCTTCTGCCGCCGATTTTCCGGACCTCTTCTTGCTTCTGGCTCTGTAAGGGAGACGGCGGCGCGGCTCCGGGACCGAACACCAAGGCCAGTTCCATGCGGTCGATCCCTCTGGAGCTAATGGTGTCCAGTAGCCTAAGAAGCCCAAGCTAGCTGCAAGCAGGTAGGTTCGCTTCTTCTCCCCTTAGTCCCTCGCTGCAGTGAGCCTGTTGCCAGCAGGTCTCACTGTAAAATAAAAAACCTAATTATATACTTTCTTTTTAGAAGCTCAGGAGAGCCCCTAGTGTGCATCCAACCTCGGCCGGGCACAAAATCTAACTGAGGCTTGGAGGAGGGTCATAGTGGGAGGAGCCAGTGCACACCAGGTGACCTAAAAGCTTTCTTTAGTTGTGCCCAGTCTCCTGCGGAGCTGCTATTCCCCATGGTCCTTTCGGAGTTCCCAGCATCCACTAGGACGTCAGAGAAAAGTGATTAATTTAATAAAAGTTGGAAATTAAAGGAAGAAAAAATAGGATTTTAAATATCTACCAGTAAATCCTTTTCTAGTAGTCGATAGGGGATACTGGGATGGTACTTTAGTACGGTGGGGTATATATGGGATCCAGAGGAGTTGGTGTATTTTAAAACTTCAACATCCTGTGTGCTGGTTCCTCCCCTCTATGCCCCCTCCCACAGCTCAGTCTAGAAAACTCTGCCAGAAGGAGACAGAACATACTTTGAGAGGAGGAAAACAGAACAAATAAAACTGAACATAACAATGAGATAATATCTACTACATGTAAATATATATATATATAGCCATATACATATATATTATTTTCTACATACCCATGTATAAATATAAATCATAACCATAAGATAAAGCTGGAAATTAGAGAAACATAACCAGCAGACATGTTAACTATTGTAAAGGATAGCAAAAGCTGACCCCAAAGAACATAAAGGATAGCAAGCTGATCCAACAAAGTTTCACACACCAAAACTAACTTGTTTTGCAGGAATTTTAACGAAGCACAGAGGTGGGCGCCCAGTATCCCCTATGGACTACGAGAAAAGGATTTACCAGTAGGCATTTAAAATCCTATTTTCTTTTACATCCATAGGGGATACTGGGATGGTACTTTAGTACGGTTGGGACGTCCCAAAGCTCCCAAAACGGGCGGGAGTGTGCTTTAACCCATGCATTACTGAATGACTATACTGAGTTTCCTCTGATGCCAGGGTAGCAAACCTATAGAATTAGACAAACGTGTTTGTACCCGACCATGCAGCAGCTTGGCATAACTGTAAAGCAGAAACTCCCCGGGCAGCCGCCCAAGAGGAGCCCACCGACCTTGTATAGTGGACTGTAATGGATTGTGGTATAGGCAAGGTTGCCAATAAGTAAGCTTGTTGGATAGTGAGTCCTATCCAGTGAGCAACAATCTGCCCTGAAGCAGAGCAACGTATGTCTCATTTGAATCATATAGCACAAAAGGAGAGTCTGATATTCTGATACAAGCAGTTCTTCTGACATAGATAGGCATAGATACTCTTGGCCTCTCCCAATGGACTGACTCCCCTACTCATCAGGAGGGCCACTGCCTTGATCTTGTATTCACCAGACTATGCTCTGTTTCTGAACTCACTAACACTCCTTTCCCTCTCTCAGATCACAACCTTATCACATGCATGCTCTCCTCCATTACTTCAAACTCAATGTCCATAAAGTCTACAAGGACACCTCTTACCCGCAGAAATATTAACGCTATTAATTTTCAACAACTATCTACCTCTCTGCAACCACTGCTTTCACCTATTTCTACATTCACCTCTCCAGAGACCGCTGTGTCACACCTTAACCAAACTCTAGTAACAGCACTTGATGAAGTGGCTCCAGCTACCCATCACACTCCACGTAGACTTAGATGTCAACCGTGGCACTCTAAATACACTAGACACTTACAAAAACTCTCACGAAAAGTTGAACGCCAGTGGCGTAAATCTCGTAGTTCAAGTGACTTTCTCACATATAAGACCACCTACCACTCTTATCGTACTGCTCTGGACACTGCCAAACAAACATATTTTCAATCTCTCATCTCTGTTCAAGCCTCTAACCCCAAGCGACTTTTTAATACATTTAAATCACTTCTTGTCCCTCCCTCACCTAACCCACCAGCCACTGTCAGTGCGCAAGATCTTGCTTCCTATTTCAAGGACAAGATTGACAAGATCCAAAATGAAATGGTATGCTCTTCCACAGCAAGTGACCTGCTCAATTCCCTGCCTGAAACCTCTAACACCTTCTCTTCCTTTGATCCTACAAATGAAGATGAAGTATCTGCACTCTTTTCATCTGCCTACTCTAATACCTCTCCCCTTGACTCTATACCCTCACAAATTAGTAAAGCTCTGTCTACTGTGCTCATCCCAACCTTAACAAAAATCTGTAATCTCTCCCTGTCTACTGGTATCTTTCCTTCTCTATACAAGCATGCAGTGATTACTCCCTTTCTGAAAAAACACAACTCTGACCCGAACGCTCTCTCTAACTACCGTCCCATCTCTCAGCTCCCATGCCCCTCCAAGCTACTGGAGAGACTTGCCTACACTCGCCTCACACACTTTCTTAACTCACACAGCCTACTGGACCCACTTCAGTCAGGATTTCGTGCCCAACACTCCACAGAGACAGCACTGACTAAGGTAGTGAATGATTTGGTCACTGCTAAATCTAAAGGACATTTCTCTCTACTTATTCTCCTTGATCTCTCTGCTGCTTTTGACACTGTTGACCACTCTCTTCTCATACAAACACTACAATCCCTAGGTATTCAGGACACAGCCCTTTCTTGGTTCTCATCCTACCTATCTAATCGCTCCTTCAGTGTTCGTTTCTCTGATTCCACCTCGCCTTCGCTACCTCTCTCAGTTGGAGTACCGCAAGGCTCAGTCCTAGGTCCTCTGCTTTTCTCTATCTATACCACATCTCTTGGCAAACTAATCAACTCTTTCGGATTTCAGTACCATCTGTATGCGGATGATACTCAAATCTACCTATCCTCCCCTGATTTGCCACCATCTGTATTGGGCCGTGTCACTGCATGCCTTTCTGCCATTTCATCTTGGATGACATCTCGCCACCTCAAACTTAATATTTCCAAAACAGAATTAATTATATTTCCACCGGCCAATAGTAGTTTCCAACCTGATATCTCTATCACTGTTGAGAACTCTGCAATCACCCCTACCCCACAAGCTCGCTGCCTAGGTGTCATTCTTGACTCTGAACTGTCCTTTGTTACCCACATTCAATCTGTCTCAAGATCATGTTACATACATCTAAGAAACATATCCAAAATACGCCCTTATCTTACACAAGACACAGCAAAAACTCTAATCCATGCTCTCATTATCTCCCGCATTGATTATTGTAATAGTCTCCTGACCGGTCTTCCCAAACATAGGCTCTCACCACTACAATCCATTTTGAATGCAGCTGCGAGACTAATCTTCCTTGCCAGACGTTCATCGTCTGCAGATCCGCTCTGTCAGTCCCACCATTGGTTACCGGTATTCTACCGTATTAAATATAAAATACTTTTACTCACATACAAGGCTATTAACCAAACTGCACCAACATACGTCTCTTCACTCATCTCAAAATATCTCCCTACCCGACCTCTCCGCTCTGCACAAGATCTACGTCTCTCATCCACACGCATTACTTGTTCACACTCAAAATTACAGGACTTTATCCGGGCTTCACCCACTCTGTGGAATGCCCTCCCACGCACAGTAAGACTCGCCTCTAGTCTCCAAACCTTTAAATGTTCCCTGAAAACTCACCTCTTCAGACAAGCCTATCAAATTCCAGACCCACCGACATAACCTTCAGTGCTTCCCTATCTAATAACATCCTCTGTAGAATATTCATAACATCACATATCTTGTCTTTCTTTAGTCTCACACCCTCCTGACACTTGGATAACTTTGTGGGGTATCATCATACAACCCATTAAGAACCTAGCAATCTGGTGGACCATTATGCAATAGGTAGCATCTATCCTTGTGTATCTATGCCTATTTCCCTATAGATTGTAAGCTTGCGAGCAGGGCCTTCCTACCTCTGTCTGTCTGTTTTTACCCAGTTTTGTTCTATTACTGTTGTTCTAATTGTAAAGCGCAACGGAATATGCTGCGCTATATAAGAAACTGTTAATAAATAAATAATGCTCATACTACATCCAGTGATCTTGGAGTAGATTAATCATTAGTTAGAACCGGAACCACGATTGGTTGGTTGATATGAAATGCAGAGATAACTTTCGGCAAGAACCTCTGACAAGTTCTGAGCTCTGCTCTGCCCTTGTGGAAGGCAAGGTAGGGTCTTTTACATGACAGTTACCCGAACTCTGAGACCCTTCCGGCTGAGTCCAAGGCCAACAGCATTCTCGTCTTCTAGTTAAGATATTTTTCTTCTACCATTTGTAATGGTAAATCAAGAAGATTGTAGGAAATCTAAAACCAGATTTAGAGTCCAAGGTGCAGCAGGTGGTACAGAAGACGATTGTATGTGTAATTTGCCCTTCAGGAAAGTCTGGACTCTTGGAAGCATAGCCAGTTGCTTTTGGAAAAAAATTGATAAGGCTGAAATTTGAACTTTCCACACCAGACTGAAGGAACCCTAACAGACGACCTAACTCGTGATGTGACATCCTTTCTGGCTTTCAGCATAGTTGTTATTACTCCGCCTGGAATGCCTGTCCTGGCTAAGATCTCTCTTTCTACTACCATGTTGTGAAACGTAGCCGCTAGAAGTCTGGATAGATGAACAGGCCTTGCTGAAGAACTTCTCTAAGCGACAGAGGCCAGGGCTCGTCTACCAACAGGGAGATGAGGTGTGCGCACTTGTTGTTTTTGAGAAGCCGTCATGTCTATCTGTGGGCATCCCCACTGATACACTATCTGTTGGAAGACATGAGGATGAAGACCCCACTCCCCTGGGTGTAGGATGTGTCTTCCTAGTTGTCTACCGTGATGGAGATGGCTAAGATGGACGTGGCATTTCTTTCTGCCTAGAGAAGTATCTTGGATACTATTCTTATTGCTGCTGTTCCGCCATGGCGGTTTATTACACCACTGCTGTGGCATTATTGTGAATGGCCTGATGTAGTAGATGGAAGGCCTGACGTAGAGCATTTTAAATTGCCCTTAGCTTCAAGATATTTATAGAGACTTAGGCCCTCATTCCTAGTTGATCGCACGTAGCAACTTTTTGCTGCTCGTGCGATCAACTTAACGCCGCCTATGGGGGAGTATATTGTAGCATAGCCGGGCTGCGATCGTTTGCGCAGCCCTGCTATGCTAAAAAAAGTTTCCTGCAAAACAAGACCAGAGTCAGACTTACTTACCCTGTGCGACGGATCCAGCGACGAAGGTCCCGGGATTGACGTCAGACATCTGCCCTCCAAATGCCTGGACACGCCTGCGTTCGCCTCACCACGCCTGGAAAACGGTGAGTTGACGCCCTGGAACGCCTCACGCCCGTCAGTCTTCTTGCAATCACTGCTGCGATCACTTTTTCTGCTGACGGCGTCGCTGCCCAGCGACAGCTGTCGCTGGGCAATGTCACGTGTGAGCAATACGTCCGCCGTGCATGCGCAGTTCTGACCCATTCGCTCTGCTACGACAAACTGTAGCGTGCGAACGGGTCGGTATAACCCCCTTAGTGTGGTTTCAGGACTAACCGTACTAATGTCTGAATTTCTGTAGCCTTTTCCAGAGGAAGAACACTCTCAGAGAAACTGTGTCCAGAACCGTACACAGAAAATGAAGTCTCTGCTGTAGATTGAGACTCCCCACATAATGTCTTAGTAGACATTTTTGTGAAAATGATGCTGTGTAATAGCGGTTTTCTGCATAGCGCCCTCATTAGGAAGTCGTCCAGATACTATGTTTTTTGAAATAGGAGTTATAGCATCATCTGCTCTATGACCTTTGTAATACCTTCAGAGCTGATGAAGGACCAAAGGGTTAGGCCTGGAATTTGGTAGTGTTCCTTTTTGATTGTAAACTGTAGGAATGCTAGATGATCTCCGCCATGACCTTTGCGAATGGTCATATTTGAATGTGGAGGTAGGCATTCTTGATATCTCAGGATACCAGGATCTCCCTTATTCCAGTCATGTGATGACTGCCCTAGCAAATTCCTTGTTGAAGTTAAAGACCCTCATTATAAATTCAGGGACTTCAATCAGGAAAGACCGGACGGAATCATTCAGTTTTGGAACTATCAAACTGGCTGGCATATAATTCCTTGTTCCTTTGATGAGTTGGAACCAAGACCTGTGTCTGCAGGATTCTGTGTATGGCCTCCTGTAGGACTACCTGTCTTTCGAGGAAAATTGGTAAACCTGAAGTGAAAACCTGTGAGGCGGTACTCTATTTTGAAGCCTTGGATGTTAACCTAGGCATCTTAGCAGGAGCATTTCAGATGTGACTAAAATGTCTTAAGCGTGCTCCTACACTGAGATCATCTAGGCATGGAGGTAGAGCGATCCGCTGTAGGTTTTGATACTCTTGCCTGTAACAGCTGATTTCCGTCCCCTTCCTTCTGGGGCTACAGGCCACATCTGAGTCTTCTTAATGGGACTAACCTGGGATTTGAACTAAGGTACTTGTGTTTACAGGCATTGTGCTCTTGTGAGCTGTAACATGTCTAGAATGGGAGGACGGCTAGAATGGGAGGCCATCTAGCTGGTGAGCTGAAGGGAAATCAGTGGATTTGTCAGCAGTAACTTGTGAATCATTTATTTAGATCCATTCTACACAAACCTCTTATATATGGAAGGTTTCCTGCCTCTCATTTGGACTCAGTATCCACTGTCCACTTACAAAGCCACAAGGCTCTATGGGTGGAAACAACCCTGTCATTCGAGAGTTAACCAGTGCTATCTTCCAAGAGGTCTCACACATAGGTTGCTGATTTGCTAGAGTGACCCATTGTTTCTGGATATAGTTCAATTCTATGGGATTTGTAACCCAGTATCCAACCTTCACAGGTCGCAGGGCCACTGCTGTAGCTGTATATTATAGATTATAGGGTGGTTTCTATTCTGTGGTCTAAAGACTGCTTTGTTTACGTAATCCCTGGGACCGGAAGCAAATATTCTTTGATAGATGTGAAACCAATGGGTCCACTGTTAATGGATCTACCCAAGTTTCCTAATCTAACGGAATTGGGAATGCTGACAAAAAATTCCTAGATTTGGATTTTTACATACCCCTCTTGTTTAAAAGTGGGTATTTTAAATTTGGGGACACTGTAAGGTAACAGCCGGCTTCTTTGGTTTGTGAAGACCCCAGATTGCACTTGCGTGTCCTTATCTGGAATCTCCAGACCTTTATTGCCAAATTTAGCATTTCCACTCCCTGAAAAGGGGTGTTGTTTCTTGATATAAATTCCTTTCACAGCTAGCATGTGTTATACTTGTGTAACATGCGCTTTTTCGGCATTAATGATCACAGAATTTTGAGCTCAGGTTCACAGTTCAACTGCATTGCTGCAGTAATCTCTTTTGAGCGCCATGAGCCACTGGAACTTCTGTGAGGGGAAGTTTTTTAATCTCCGTTTATAGAGACAAATGTTGGATCCTCTTCAACACTGAGGATCCGACACCTCAGTTTTTAACAGCAGGCCTTTTTCGCCAATTTCCCCTTGATTCCGAGCACTCACTTGCACCTTTCCCTATAGGCGAAATGTATGGTCGAAACTGACCTGTTTCCGGCCGCGTGTGTAGAATACACACGGACGAGTGTCAAATTCTCTCATCCTTTCTAACAAATCGGAATCTTTTTTTTCGACAGGGCGGACCCGGGACTTTAATTAACATTGAAGTGTCGGAAAGTTCAGATTTTGGCGAAACGTTCCTTAACAGACTTCCTATAAGCTTGTCCTGTCTGGCAACAACCAGTTCTGAAGTAATATTTGTTAATGTGGACAGCCCCACTGGTGTCCATGCTACAAGATTGTGATGCAGACTTCTACACTGAACCCTCAGTAACCTGCTAATGTAGCTTTTTTCCTGCCTCTCCTACAGCAGAATCACACACACTGTAATAAAACAAGTCTCAAACACTAGTTTATCCAGATAATTATCAGGAAAAGGCACAGAGAATGGAGAACGAGCACAATCTTCCTTATTTATTTATTTAATTAAAAAACCTTAGCAAGGCAGCATTATACCGGAATCTTGTAACAAAGATCCGGTTTTAATGTTAGATGCATTTCCACATTTATCCCTCACCTTTATCACAGTTTGGATTTGTGAGGTCCACAGAGGCTGCTACTGGTATATATTGCTGAAAGCAGTGCTCCCTCACACTTAACAGTCTGAAATAGCCAGTCTTGCACTTTGCTGGTTACAGTGGCTCTGTTTATGCAGAGCAGTGTGATCAGTGTGCTTGAATGTCGCCATTTGAACCCCTGCTACTCGAGGCCCCTGTTTTTACTCACCAATCTTCGTGTTTTCAGCTCTTTTAGGGGTGGTGGCAGGCTGCGGGTGCATTCGTCAGCCTCTATGCGACTGCGGTACAACACCCTCAGGAGCTAATGGCCTGTCAACCAGGATCTTGGGCCATTAACCCTTTAAGAGGTTGGAACAGGTCCCCCTAAGTCCCACGTAGCAGACAGGTAGTTGCCAGACTACCCTGTCTGAAAATAAACGTAAAACGAAATTGAAGAAAACACTCTGGAGATCCAGAGATTGTGACCGGCCCTAAGGGCACATTTTTCTAAACTGAGCAGTGGGAGAAGGTATAGATGGGAGGAGCCAGCACACAGGGTGATGAAGTTTTAAAGTGCACTGGCTCCTATGGACCCCATCTATACCCCACCGTAATAAAGTATCATCCCAGTATTCCCTATGGATGTAAGAGAAAAATTGATTTTTTCGTACTTACAAGTTAAATCACGTTCCCTGACTTCACCTGGGGGACACATCTTAACCATCAGGTTAGTGAGGGAAAGAGGTGTCAGCACTTAATGAGCTAACATTTTTGCTGTATATAAGTTCCTCCCCTCCAACTCCTCCTTAGTTTAAACTTAAAAAGCCTCAATGAAAGGATGAATTAAAAGCTATCAGCATCCTTTTAGTATACACTAGGGAGGGATCGAAGTGTCCCCCAGATGAAGTCAGAGAAAGAGATTTAACTTGTAAGTATCAAAAAATCTTGTTTTCGCCTTACTTCATCTGGAGGGCACTTCTTAACCATGGTGATGTTCAAAAGCTGCCCCTAAGGGAGGGTGCATCTAGACTTATCTGAACTTAGCACTCTGCGTCCAAAGTCAGATTCACTGGAAGCAAAATAATGAAAACTGTTGAACTTGGTGAATGTATGAACAGAGGACCATGTAGCTGTTCTACATAACTGCTCTGTGGATGCCCCTTTCTGCGCTGCCCATGAAGTACCAACTGACGAGTGGAATGAACTGAAATCTTAACTGGAACAGGTCTATCAGCACCAGTATATAATCATGGTCATAAGCCATCTGGCTATAACCTTGCTTTTTCATACTCTTTCCTTAGCATTATACAGAATGAATACATTATCTGTTTTCCTAATACTTGCAGTCCTGTCAAAGTAAATTCTCAAAACAGTTTTTCTTTGCTAACTGCCTTGCCTGCTTTCGAAAAGGAGGAAATAACTATTTCCTGATTAAAAAGGAAATCCGTAACTACTAGGTTGAAAAGGAGGACGTGCATGTAACATTGCCCTATCCTCATGGGTTCCTATAAATGGAGACTTGCAAGCTAAAGTTCCCAGTTCTGACACCCTTCTAGCTGATGTAATGGCTAAGAGAAAATACAACTTCCAAGATATACACTTAATGTCTACTTCCTTCACACGCACAAAAGGTGGTGCCTGAATAGCTGTCAATACAACATTCAAAGCCCATGTCCAAATCTCTATATGATGCCTATATGGTGGTAGAATATATAAAACACCTTGCAAATTTTTTTTTACTTCTGGAATAATAGCCAATCTCTTCTGAAAGTAGATAGAGCCGATACAGATGTGTCCTCATACATGCCCTGCAATGCGATATGCCTGGCGTGAGTAAGCTGCCAGGTCCCGTGCAACTCTGCAAATGCCAGGCGTCCTTTTTTGCCAAAAATGCATCTTCATTGCAATGCAATGTGACTAATATGCACACAGAGAAGACCGTGCTGATTAATTTGATAGATGACACTTGTATATTGTTACAGAGGGGCAGATTTATTAAACCTGGTGAGGTGAAGTGATAAACTGCATGGTGATAAAGTACCAGCCAATCAGCTCCTAACTACCATGTCACAGGCTGGGTTTGAAAAATGACAGTTAGGAGCTGACTGGCTGGTCCTTTATCACCTTCCACTTTATCACTTCAACAGGCTTAATAAATCTGCCCTAGAGTCTGTATACGGAGCAGAATAGAATTTGTATTGGAAAAAAGCTGTGGCTACTACATTGTAGCACTTCGTATGCAGTCTATACAAATTGTGACTAAAGCTGGGTACACACTATACGATATAGTCGGCAATGTGTCCGATTCTGACACATCGTTCACAATATCGTCAAGTGTGTACCCACTATATCGTCAATAATGCGTGTTCCCCCGGGTCGCTTGTGACATCACCTGTCAGCTGCACATGCAGCTCAATCTGGCAACGTTATAAGTGATGCCATGCTGCCGAACGCAGCATGGCCCATCGTGTATGCACTTGCCGATGTCTGCAACCCACCGAGTCCAGTCACCACTGATATCGTCAGGTAGACACATCGTTAAGTGTGTACATAGCATAAGATGCATTTTAGGCAAAAGGGAAACAAAAATGATGCCAAACACTAGAATATTCTCACATGACCTGGTGTGAGAAGATGAGCTGTTAGGCGTGTAAAACCTCCGTTTTACACTAATTCATTTAATTTTTCCAGACTCTGATAATTATCTGCAGAAACTTTCTTCTTGGCTTTAATCATAGTCTCAATTACTGAAGGTGAAAACCTTTATTTTTTTTTAAATCTTGGCTTCAAGAGCCATGACATTAAATTTAGCCTCTGAATGTCCTGACACAGCATCATGCCCTGCGACAGCAGATCTTGAAGTAGAGAGAGTCTGACTACTAGACACACTGGTATTATTTTACTATGAGAAACTCTTCTTTGCCAGTTTGGTGCTACTAAAATTATCGAAAAATTTTCTTTTTTTTTTAGTTTTCTTAGACCTTGCAGTAGCATTGGTGTCGATGGAAATATGTAAGCCAATTGAAATTTCCAAGAGTCTACCATTGCATCTTTTAGAAATATTAACAGATCCCTGGTTCTGCAACAAAACTTGTTCATCTTGTGTTGAAACGGGTTCCAATGTAGGGACAGACAATTAAAAGACAAACAGTCATTAGGTCGACAGGGTCAAAAGGTTGACACATGTTTTTTAGGTCTTTTTATGCTTTTACAACTTTTGCCTCATTTCCTATCCAAGTCACAAAATATTACTTTAGTAACCTTGTCGCGAGTGAAGCAGAGCTAGCTACCGGGCCCGAAGTGTTTCAACAAATTTGGGTAAAATAAAAAAAACAAATACAAAATACGCATTTTTTTGTGACGACCGTTTGACCCTGTCGACCATATGGGTTCGAATTAATGACTGTCTATCTTTTAACTGACTAACTTGTATACCAAAAATGTTAAAACAAGCGGCCATCAAATCTATCACTGGTTGTCCCTGCTTCAATATCAGACTCTGGAAAATTTCTATCCCCGAAGAAAAATTGCTGCTATAGTTGGGACCCTGCTCTCTGCCCAAGACAGAATTTGAAATGTTTCTTTCATGGCCAAGGAACTTCTTGTCCCTCCCTGTGGATTTAATATAGGTTACTGCTGTAGCATTGTCTGACTGAATTCTGATGGGTTTCCCCAGAAGAAAATCTTCCACCATCTTTAATGTGTTCTGAACAGCTCTTAGCGCCAACATATCTATGGAAAATACGGTTTCCTTCCTAGATCATAGGCCTGAAAATGGTTGTTACCCATGACTGGCCCATCCCTGAAGACTGGCATATGTAGTAATTCCTATCCACTCCAGGGAAAGGAATATCTTGCCATTGCTCAGGTTTTCTGCATGAGTTGGATCGCATAAGCTAACTGATATACCTAATGTATGTTGGAAATTAGAACCCCCAAAAATATTTTATCAAATTAATAATTACTTATGAAAATTGGGGGGTGCTACCATGGACACATAGGAAATACAATCAAAGGTTCAAGAGAAGAAAAGTCCCATCTGTGGTGGACAGAATAATTCACAAATGACTAAAATATAACTTTTGGTACTTAAAAAGCGAAAGTAGAGTATTCTAAAAGTAAAGCAGTGTTAGAGTGAAAAAAGTGTATTAAAAACATGCTATTTGTGAAAAGGCTCCATTGTGTTCTTCCACAGCTTGGTCCCCCAAATATATTGTTTGCAATTGGAACCAGGGGCTCCTGGGACCTCTTATATACATATATCTATCTATCTAGCTATCTATATTTCTTTGTATTATTCCCTAATGGGTAAGGTTCATGGTGCCCCCATATAAGTGTAATACATCCTGTGTGTCTAGCAACACTACTGTAGTGATGGTTATTGACTCTCTGTCTCAACACAGTGATTCGAATCATCAGGAAGTATGAATGATTCTAGTCACTCACAGTTTAATGAGTCAAGACAGCTGCAGCAGTAGCCTCTCTCAGCCAGAGGGAGAAGACTCAGTATGTCATTGTGATTGGACAGCGGCAATACCAGGTGACACCCAGTGGGAGGGATTAGCGAGCAGTCACGACTCACCAGTCAGTGAGTGCTGCGCTGCTGTGCCTGATTAATTCAGCCTGATTCCCGAGTTTGCCTGTGAGTCGAGACAGTTGTACACTGTGTAGACTCGATGACTCGGTGTATGTATCTGATTCATGCAGCATTAGCCTGCCGGAGGTGGAACCCCTGCAGTACAGTGCTCTCAGCTCAGTGCTCACTGTGATTGTGACTGAATGATATGTGTTTCATGGCTTTTAAGCTTTCTCTCCTCAGCCAGAAGTAATGTGCATATTCAGTAACTAGTATGCAATAATCGGTTAATAATATATCAACAAAACACTGAATCTATGTTAAGATATTATTAACAATCACTGCATAAGCAGCTGCCTCCCCCAGATGCACTGCACAATCATTGCAGCTGAATAACTAGCTGAGCCAACTCCCAGAGGACTGAGTCACTCCCTTCATGAGTCACCAGCACTGGTCTGCCAGCAGTGAGTCTCTCTGACAACTCACTGAATCATGTGCACTGTCTCTGCAATACATTCCAACACAAATGAGTCATGACGCATATGCCGAGACACTGACTGCAGATACTCCACTGAACTGAATCATGTGTCTCAACTCAGTTCAGTGAATCACTTTGACCATGACTACACTACTGGGAAATTGCCCTGGATTTAATAATCTCTATATGTATTTAACCAGGGTACTCAGACCCATCACTAAATATGTATGTATAAATATTCAAACATAGGTTTTAATTACCATGATCTAAATATTTAACAAAAAATTACCCTTTCCTGCAGATGTTACATCTGTTTTTGGACCAATGGAGCAAGAGATTATGAATTGCTCCCAAGTCTGTCAAATTGTCAGTACACTTAGGGAGAGAAAATAAGATTTTACTTACCGGTAAATCTATTTCTCGTAGTCCGTAGTGGATGCTGGGGACTCCGTAAGGACCATGGGGAATAGACGGGCTCCGCAGGAGACAGGGCACTTTAAGAAATAATTTGGATACTGGCGTGCTCTGGCTCCTCCCTCTATGTCCCTCCTCCAGACCTCAGTTAGAGAAACTGTGCCCGGAAGAGCTGACATTACAAGGAAAGGATTTTGGAATCCAGGGCAAGACTCATACCAGTCACACCAATCACACCGTATAACTTGTGATAAACTTACCCAGTTAACAGTATGAACAACAACGGAGCATCAGATCAACCCTGATGCAACCATAACATAACCCTTATTTAAGCAATAACTATATACAAGTATTGCAGAAGAAGTCCGCACTTGGGACGGGCGCCCAGCATCCACTACGGACTACGAGAAATAGATTTACCGGTAAGTAAAATCTTATTTTCTCTAACTTCCTAGTGGATGCTGGGGACTCCGTAAGGACCATGGGGATTATACCAAAGCTCCCAAACGGGCGGGAGAGTGCTGATGACTCTGCAGCACCGAATGAGCAAACACAAGGTCCTCCTCAGCCAGGGTATCAAACTTGTAAAACTTTGCAAAAGTGTTTAAACCTGACCAAGTAGCTGCTCGGCAAAGCTGTAATGCCGAGACCCCTCGGGCAGCCGCCCAAGAAGAGCCCACCTTCCTTGTGGAGTGGGCTTTTACTGATTTTGGAAGCGGCAATCCAGCCGCAGAATGAGCCTGCTGAATCGTGTTACAGATCCAGCGAGCAATAGTTTGCTTTGAAGCAGGAGCACCCAGCTTGTTGGATGCATACAGGATAAACAGCGACTCAGTTTTCCTGACTCTAGCCATTCTGGCTACATAAACCTTCAAAGCCCTGACCACATCCAGCAACTCGGAATCCTCTAAGTCACGAGTAGCCACAGGCACCACAATAGGTTGGTTCATATGAAAAGATGACACCACTTTTGGCAGAAATTGTGGACGGGTCCGCAATTCTGCCCTGTCCATATGGAAAACCAGATAGGGGCTTTTATGTGACAAAGCCGCTAATTTTGACACACGCCTAGCTGAAGCCAAGGCCAATAGCATGACCACCTTCCACGTGAGAAATTTTAACTCCACGGTTTTAAGTGGCTCAAACCAGTGTGACTTCAGGAAACTCAACACCACGTTAAGATCCCAAGGTGCCACTGGAGGCACAAAAGGGGGCTGAATATGCAGCACTCCCTTTACAACGTCTGAACTTCAGGAAGAGAAACCAGTTCTTTTTGAAAGAAAATGGATAGGACCAAAATCTGGACCTTAATGGAACCCAATTTCAGGCCCAAAGTCACTCCCGACTATAGGAAGTGAAGGAAACGGCCCAGCTGGAATTCCTCCGTAGGGGCATTCCTGGCCTCACACCAAGCAACATATTTTCGCCATATACGGTGATAATGTTGAGCCGTCACATCCTTCCTAGCCTCTATCAGCGTAGGAATGACCTCATCCGGAATGCCTTTTTCTGCTAGGATCTGGCGTTCAACCGCCATGCCGTCAAACGCAGCCGCGGTAAGTCTTGAAACAGACAGGGCCCCTGTTGCACAAGTCCTGTCTTAGAGGCAGAGGCCACGGGTCCTCTGTGAGCATTTCTTACAGATCTGGATACAAAGTCCTTCTTGGCCAATCCGGAACAAAGAGTATTGTTCTCACTCCTCTTTTCCTTATGATTCCCAGCACCTTGGGTATGAGAGGAAGAGGAGGAAATACATAGACCAACGGGAACACCCACGGTGTCACCAGTGCGTCCCCAGCTATCGCCTGAGGGTCTCTTGACCTGGAGCAATATCTCTGCAGCTTTTTGTTGAGGCGGGATGCCATCATGTCCACCTGTGGCAGTTCCCACCGACTTGCAATCTGCATGAAGACTTCTTGATGAAGTCCCCACTCTCCCGGGTGGAGGTCGTGCCTGCTGAGGAAGTCTGCTTCCCAGTTGTCCACTCCCGGAATGAACACTGCTGACAGTGCGCTTACGTGATTCTCCGCCCAGCGAAGAATTCTGGTGGCTTCTACCATCGCCACCCTGCTCTTTGTGCCGCCTTGGCGGTTTACATGAGCCACTGCGGTGATATTGTCTGACTGAATCAGAACCGGTTGGTCGCGAAGCAGGGTCTCCGCTTGACTTAGGGCGTTGTATATGGCCCTTAGTTCCAGGATATTGATGTGAAGGCAAGTCTCCTGCCTTGACCACAGCCCTTGGAAATTTCTTCCCCGTGTGACTGCCCCCCACCTCGGAAGCTTGCATCCGTGGTCACCAGGACCCAGTCCTGAATGCCGAATCTGCGACCTTCGAGAAGGTGAGCACTCTGCAGCCACCACGGGAGAGACACCCTGGCCCTGGGGGATAGGGTGATTAACCGATGCATCTGAAGATGTGATCCGGACCACTTGTCCAGTAAGTCCCATTGGAAGGTCCTCGCATGGAACATGTCGAAGGGAATGGCCTCGTATGATGCCACCCTCCTTCCCAGGACTCGAGTGCAGTGATGCACTGACACCTGTTTTGGTTTTAATAGATTCCTGACCAGTGTCACGAGCTCCTGAGCTCTCTCTATCGGGAGATAAACCCTTTTCTGGTCTGTGCCTAGGATCATGCCTAGGAGAGGCAGATGAGCTGTAGGAACCAACTGCGACTTTGGAATATATAGAATCCAGCCGTGTTGCCGTTACACTTCCAGAGAAAGTGATACGCTGTTCAGCAACTGCTCTCTTGATCTCGCTTTTATGAGGAGATCGTCCAAGTACGTGATAATAGTGACACCTTGCTTCCGCAGGAGCACCATCATTTCCGCCATTACCTTGGTGAATATTCTCAAGGTCGTGGAGAGACCAACGGCAACGTCTGAAATTGGTAATGACAATCCCGTACCGCAATTCTGAGGTATGCCTGATGAGGTGGATAAATGGGGAAATGAAGGTATGCATCCTTTATGTCCCGCGTCACCATAAAATCTCCCCCTTTCAGGCTTGCAATGACCGCTCTTAGCGATTCCATCTTGAACTTGAACCTTTTCAGGTATATGTTCAGGGATTTTAAATTCAATATGGGTCTGACCGAACCGTCTGGTTTCGGGACTACAACATGGTCGAATAATAACATCCTCCTTGTTGGAGGGGAACCTTGACCACCACCTGTTGAAGATACAATTTGTGAATTGCAGTTAACACTGTTTCCCTCTCGTGGGGGGAAGCCGGCAGGGCCGTCGGTGAGAGGGCATCTTCTCAAAGTCCAGCTTGTATCCCTGAGACACAATATCTATTGCCCAGGGATCTAACAGGGAGTGAACCCACTTGTGGCTGAACTTATGAAGGCGTGCCCCCACCGGGCCTAGCTCCGCCTGTGGAGCCCCAGCGTCATGCGGTGGATTTTTGTAGAGGCCGGGGAGGACTTCTGTTCCTGGGAACTAGCTGTGTTGTGCAGCTTCTTTCCTCTGCCCTCGCCTCTGGCAAGAAAGGACGCACCTCGGACTTTCTTGTTTCTTTATTCGAAAGGCTGCATTTGATAATGTCGTGCTTTCCTAGGCTGTGCAGGAATATAAGGCAAAATATCAGAATTACCAGCTATAGCTGTGGAGACCAGGTCCGAGAACCCTTCTCCACACAATCCTCAGCCTTCCATATGCCTCTTAAGTCGGCATCATCTGTCCATTGCATATTCTACAGGACACGTCAAGCAGAAATCGACATAGCTTTGACTCTAGGACCCAGTATACTCATGTCTCTTTGGGCATGTTTTACATATCTCTTAAGACAGCATCTTTAATATATATATATATATATATATTTATTTATCACCAGAATACAGACTGTCTTGTTTTTTTGTTTTTTTATTCACTTTTTTCAGCACTTATCATTCCTTTTGGAATTTTTTTTGGTGTGCCTGATACTGCTGTTAAATATGGCAACGGGTATTGAGCAATCTACCCATAGTGGATACAGGGATGTTCCCCTACCACTAGGAGAAGTGCTATCTCTCTCGGAGAGTGAGGCAGAAGGCATTTTATTTCCTGAGATTACAGACACTTTTGAAAGTTCAATGCCTAACGAACAAATCTTTTTCAAACTTCTCAAATTAAAAAAGAAAGAGATTGATTATTTTTTACATGGCTCTACTTTGAGTGATTATTATCGCAAAAAATTGATTCCCAGGGGCTTCCGGATTAAAAATGCACCCACCATCGGTAAATTCAACCCAGAGTTTTGCCGACGGTGGGTGGCAGTATTAAACAAATGTAGTTTTGATTTACTACTATTGGTTATCGAAGAATCCCAACGTGAACTAACCAAGATTAAAGACAACATCAATGCCTTTGAGGCTACCCTGGACAACACGTTCAAAAACGACCCGGATACCCAATGGATGACCAAACTCCAAGAGCAAGTTGACAAATATCGACAGGAGTTACTGAAATTCAAGCGCAACAAGTTTTTAGTAGTGCAAAGGGATTATCAACAAGGTTCTGTGTATCCGTGGGTTAACAACCCAGGTGTCTCAACTAAACGACAAGGATTGCCAACATGGCGACAACGACGTGATCGGGCCACTCAAGACTCTTCTGGCACGCAATCTTCACAAAGCGACCAGGATGGTGAACACTCCAAAACTCGTGGCAAACCCCCTTTAGGGGTCCGTACCCGCGCTCAACGCGAGGCACCAACAAAAAAACCCGGCGAGGCGGCCAATGGAAAAGGATCTACAAACAAGAAGCGCCCAGCCAAGAAGAAGACATAGTTTTTAATCTTATTACCTTGCTTAATAGATAGCAGGTGCTGCCACTTAAGGATCATTGCAGAGAGGAGTCTATGTGGTTAATGAGAAGTAACGTTTTTCCTTTTCAAATAACACAGATCTAGGGAGCAATTGGTCCGTTCACAGTAGCGGCTCCCATAAATATGTCACGTCCGGCGGGCGCTGGTTACTATAGTGCCCTGAGGAAGCCTATGAGCGAAATGTGCATTGGCGTTAGGCTGATGTGTCTAGTGTGCAAAATATAAATGTTAGAAAAAGTGTCCGATCAAATGTGTGTACGTACATAGGGGAATGTGCCTCTGTTAACCTGCAGATAGCGTTACGACGAGCGGTGCAACTGCCCGCCCAGTCATAATACTATATGTGACTGGTAGAAATCTGAAATTAATTACTGCACTGATGAACATATAGTAGAAAGTATTGATAATTAAGATCACAGGAGAAGGTGTTATTATTAGCCTGTATACAGTGTATCTAACGAGCGGTGCAACCGCTCGTCTCATTGTGAAACATATGTGATTGTCAGAGATTGGAAACTAATTACGGCACAGCCAACTCGTAGCAGTATCTACACAGGAGAATGCGCTATTATTAGCCTGTATACAGTGTACCTGACGAGCGGTACAACCGCCCGTGCTACTGTAAAACATATGTGACTGTTAGAAATTAGAAACGAATTACAGTACTACCAAACTTACAGCAGTATCCTCAGGAATCAATAATCTCCATTGTGACATTTCACTGATGTGCTGCACCATAACAATCACTGCACTGCCAAACTTATAGGTGGAGTTTATAGCAATTAAAAACATAGGTGAATGTGTTATCATCAACCTGCATACAGCATATCAGATGAGCGATGTAATTGCCTGTCTAATTGCAATAATATATACGACTGCTAGACACTTGAAAGCAATCACTGCACCGCTAAACATCTAGCAGGAGTACGCTTATTATCAAGTGTATAAACATATGGATTGAGTTGGATCGAGATCTCTATTAATGAGAATGAGAACTGCGCAATATTAGCAGCAGAAAGCAAGAATCCAACTATAGAGGCACTAACTGCAACTACAGATTGCACGGTGATATATTTAAATCGCGCACATCATACCAGATGGGGCGCTGGATGATCACATAGGAGTTATTGCTGGCCCAAATTACTGTGTCAACTGACTATCTTTGGGTCTTTTCTGAGTCACAGATCACATGGGAAATTAAAGGTGGTGATTTAGCAGGACATTGTAGTTATAATAATATTTTATAGCAAATTCACAGTCCAGCCTGCCAATATTACTCAGGCAACTGTGCCTATATAGCACTTGATGTGGGTAGTGTGGCAACTTTGGGTGCTCTATTGAGTGACTTATCTCTTACCTCACATATATCTTTCGCACTACAACAAAAGACACAATAAATCACCTTGAGTAAACGAACTCTGCAGGCATAATATGCAACACCCCAGGGATGGGACCGTGTGGAACTTGCAATAACTATTACAATATAGGATCTGTGTCTTTGTCTGAAATCATCTGTTAACCGACACACATCTACTATCATAATTATTAATACAATATTGCATCTGTGGAATACATCCCAGTAATGAGTATTATTGCATTTAAATATTCACGTATTTCCCAGTAAGAACTTTTATGTCAATATAACTCAGTGGGAACCAGTACGGTTTACGCACATTCGGACCATCTTATTACACAAATACAAAAGGCACTCGACACACCAGCTTTGTTTTTAATCTTTATTCACTTAATTTTCATTCTTTTTCACTTTCCTTACTATCTTTTATTACTTCGCTTGATTACAAATTTAAGGACAATACTAGTCTGATCAATATCCTTAATTATACATAAAATTAATAAATATTAAGTGTGGCAATTTTGCCTATAAATACGAATAACATAGGGATTTTTTAACAATTTATCAATAAAGAAAAATTATTTTAATATATTGGATATTGGGTTGTGTGCACCGCACAAAAAAACTGATTTCTTTTTTCTTTCCCCTCCCTTTGGGGATTTGACTTTATAGTTTTTAATCTGTCTAAAAGAACTTTATCTAGTGACGAAATAAGCGTCCTCAACAAAGGACTTTCCTTTATACCATCTACTACTTTTGACAAATTTACCTGGACTGTGGACCTACATAAATTCACCCGACAGATTAGATTAAAGGAGTTCTTTGACAAACAGCCGGTACAACTTCCGGCATCTCAACTGCAACGATTCAAACCAAAATCATTTTTCGATCCTTCTTCTTCTAACAATTCACTCAAAGTCTTTTCCAGGACTCTCAATAAATGTGCAATGGATGAATTCAACAACTTTGTCCCCCCCAGAAACAACCTCACCAGAGCTGAAAGAACAGCCCTGAAGAATTTACACAACTATAAGGACATTGTTATCCGCCCCGCAGACAAGGGCGGGGGGGTGGTGGTTCTGGATCTTGAATACTATCGCCAAGAACTGCAATCCCAATTAAACGACACAGAGGTGTACAAGGAGTTGGGGTCGGACCCTACAAATTTATTTAAAAGTGAATTGGACGCCATCCTCAAGGAAGCTACTGAAAAAGGGCTCATCACAGAAACTGTCCGCCAAGCTCTAACCACGAATCACCCAAAAACACCTGTTTTGTATTCCATCCCGAAATTACACAAAAATTCCAGTTGCCCGCCAGGACGACCTATTATTAGTGCACGGGAATCCATTTATTATATTATATCACAATACTTGGACAGTTTCCTGCAGGAACTAATCCAGGATCAACCCACGTTCTTGAAAGATTCTTCTACATTTCTTAGGAAATTATCCTCGTTTCCTATACTACCAGAGGGCTGTTATCTTTGTACAGTGGACGTGGTGTCATTATACACCAACATCCCCCATGAGAGGGGAGTTCAGGCCGTCCGTAGATTTCTCACTGGAAATTTGGCATACCGCGGTCCAGATATACATCTTTTTTGCGAGTTATTGCATCTATCTTTAACTAGGAATTATTTCCTTTTTGATTGTCGATGGTACATCCAACTGAGAGGCTGTGCTATGGGATCTTGCGTGGGGCCGTCCCTAGCTAACATCTTTATGTTTGACATTGACCACAACCTTTTCTTGTTAAACCCCATGATGCGGCCTCATATCCTATACCTCACCAGGTATATAGATGACTTATTCATCATTTGGACCAGTACCTGCCAAGCTTTCCAGACCGCAATGGACCATGTCAACACCTTGGATGACAATATACATTTTACCTATTCCATCAGTGACAAACAGGTACAATTCCTTGATGTGGAAGTCACTATACAGGATGGGAAACTCACCACCGATCTATATAAGAAACCTACTGATCGAAACACCATATTGAGGGCTGACAGCCAACATCCTGGCTTTGTATCCCAGAGTCTTCCTAAATCCCAATTCCTTCGTGCAATCCGCACTTGTGACACGCCTGCTAAAGCAGAACAACGAATAGATCTGATGATCCAACAGTTTGTCTCCAGAGGGTATGATATCACCCGTTTGATGGATACCAAACACCAGGTGTTAACCACTCAACGAGAGGATTCTCTTGTTCCTAAAACTTCTGCTGAGACACGGGACAAAAGATAGAGATGAGCGGATTCGGTTTTACTCGGTTTTACTCGGTTCTCAAAACCGAATCTTATTGGCTCACGGATGTCACGTGTTTTGGATAGCCAATAAGATTCGGTTTTGAGAACCGAGTAAAACCGAGTAAAACCGAATCCGCTCATCTCTAAAAAGAATACCATTTGTCCAGGAATTTCATCCTCTCAACCATAAGATTATGGAAAATGGCAAGAAATTGTGGCCCATAATCACGGCAGATCCGGATTTAAAACCTCTTCAAGATTGTAAGCTGATGCCAAGCTACAGGCGGAACCGTAATCTTCGTGACATACTCGTCAAGAATGACATTTCACATATGGATACATCTGTTCCTAGAACTTTTCTAACACGACGGCCTGGCTGCTACAAGTGCCTAGGTTGCACTACATGTCGTTCAATGGAATGTGGTTCTTTCTTTACTCATCCACATTCTGGATCTAAAATAAATATCAAGCATGTCTTAACCTGTCAAAGCTCTTTTGTCATCTACTACATTAAATGTCCATGTGGCTTAATGTATGTGGGTAAGACCATCCGACAATTTAAGGAAAGGATGGCACTGCACCGTCAAGCCATACGTTCGGCCCTCTCTGGCACCCCACAAGAACAACCGGTCGCCCGCCACTTTCGTGAAGCACAACATACATTGGCAAGTTTACGACACAAGGTCATTGACCATATTCCTGCCAATCTACGTGGTGGTGACCGGGGTACCTTGTTATTACGTAGAGAAGCTCGTTGGATCTTTGAGCTCCGCACACTTTCACCGTACGGTCTCAATGAGTCCAATAACTTGGGGTGCTTTCTTTAGTTATGTATATGCCCCCCTAACAGGCCAAATGCTTTTTTCATAGTGTCTGTGTATTTATCATAAAACCAGGCTATTGATTATTATAGAGCTAATTAGTTCTTTTTTCTATGCCACTAGAAATTAGTATATACCAATGGATGTATGTCTTTTTATGCTAATATATCATTGCAATCGCAGTATATACATTTAATGCATGCCCTGCCTCTATATCACTTCTAGCAGTAGCTTTTCTCGCACTTGTTGTTTTTCACGTTGTTTAGACACTGTTCAAGGTGATTACTCTTTATTATTGCAGCGCTGTGAATGCCTCCGGCGGGTTACTATGGAAACGGCGCTGGAGAGCGCGCGTCGCCCAGGGGTGACGTCATCGAACCCTGTCCAGGAAGCACACACAGCGTGCAGGATGGTTTGTGGTGGGCTATATAAGGTAAGATTGTTTGTATTGTAAGTTATTCTTGTCCTGACGAAATTTATGAAAATAAATGAAACGTTCGACTCATTGAAGCTGCGCTGTCAGCTCGTTATTCAAACCAGCTTTTTGCTCCATAGCAAGTCCTTTGAGTGCCGGATCTTCTTCACTCTTCTATATATACATATATATATCTATATGCATACTAGGGTCTCAATCTCTGCTGATAAGGTACCTGTCCACGCTGCCACGGCGCTATAAACCCATGCCGACACAATCGCCGGTCTGAGTAGTGTACCAGAATGTGCACGCTATCTGCAGGATCCCTGAGAATAGCTGTTACATCAGGGCTACCTTTTGGGCAAACGTGACACCCTAGGGGAAGATTCCCATCATATCCTGGCCCTAGTGGGGAAAGGATACTGCCTGAGAATTCTTTGTGGGAAACTGCAGTCTCTTGTCTGGAGATTCCCGCTCTTTTTCATCATGAGAGGAGGGAAATTTACCTCAGCTTTCTTCCCCTTAAACATGTGTACCCTTGTGTCAGGGACAGATGAGTCATCAGTGATATGCAAATCATCTTTTATTACAATAATCATATATTGAATACTTTTCTGCCATTTTGGCTGTAACTTTGCATTATCGTAGTCGACACTGGAGTCAAACTCCGTGTCGATATCAGTGTCTATTATTTTTGATAGTGAGCATTGAGAGACTCTAAAGGTCTCTGCGACATAGGGACAGACATGGGTAGATTTCCTGTCTGTTCTCTAATCTTTTGTGCAATAAATTCACCTAAGCACTTAATTACACATATCCAAACAGGTGTCGGCGTTGTCGACGGAGACACCCTCTCACACACATATTTGCTCCATCTCCTCCTTAGGGGAGCCTTTTACCTCAGACATGTCGACACACACGTACCGACACACCACACACTCAGGGAATGCTCATCTGAAGACAATTCCCCCATAAGGCCCTTTGGAGAGACAGAGAGAGAGTATGCCAGCACACACCCCAGCGCTATTAACCCAGTAATAACACAGTAACTTAATGTTAACCCAGTAGCTGCTGTTTATATTGATTTTCGCGCCTAATTATGTGCCCCCCCTCTCTTTTTACCCTCTTCTACCGTGTAACTGCAGGGGAGAGACTGGGAAGCTTCCTCTCAGTGGTGCTGTGGAGAAAAAACATGGCGCTGGTGAGTGCTGAGGAAGAAGCCCCGCCAATTTTGGCAGGGGCTCATACATATATACAGTGCCCAACTGTATATTATGTAAACTTTTGCCAAAGAGGTCTCTAATTGCTGCCCAGGGCACCCCCCCCTGCGCCCTGCACCCTTACAGTGACCGGAGTATGTGGGTGTAGTGTGGGAGCAATGGCGCACAGCTGCAGTGCTGTGCGCTACCTCATATGAAGACTGGAGTCTTCTGCCGCCGATTTCGAAGTCTTCTTGCTTCTTTCACCCGGCTTCTGTCTTCCGGCTCTGCGAGGGGGACGGCGGTGCGGCTCCGGGATCGGACGACAAAGGGTGAGATCCTGTGTACGATCCCTCTGGAGCTAATGGTGTCCAGTAGCCTAAGAAGCAGGACCTATCTTCAGAGAGTAGGGCTGCTTCTCTCCCCTCAGTCCCACGATGCAGGGAGTCTGTTGCCAGCAGAGCTCCCAGAAAATAAAAAACCTAACAAAATACTTTCTTATATCAAGCTCAGGAGAGCTCACTAAGTAGCACCCAGCTCGTCCGGGCACAGATTCAAACTGAGGTCTGGAGGAGGGACATAGAGGGAGGAGCCAGAGCACACCAGTATCCAAATTCTTTCTTAAAGTGCCCTGTCTCCTGCGGAGCCCGTCTATTCCCCATGGTCCTTACGGAGTCCCCAGCATCCACTAGGATGTTAGAGAAATGCTGTGGTGGATGCAAGTATAAATCTTTCCCTGGTAGGGTTAACTAAGTGATATGAATGCCAAGAGAGCGATAATCAAGCCCCACCTACAGTATATAGGGGCTAACTATTAAGTCCAAGTTTAGATAATTTAATTTATACGTGTATTCAGTGTACACTGAGTTGAAGTGTGGAATTATGGGATATGCATATTTAATTATTATAATTCCAACACTGTCCGTCTCTGCCTCTACATGGCAGATAAGAGATGAGTACTATAACAGTAGTGAGCAATGATGTATTCAAAAAAGATCCATAATGAAACACAACGCTAATTATAACATGGAGCACAAGGTTTACACATTTAGCAAGGACAACCTAACGCAGCGTTTTGCTAATTAAGCTTCGTCAGAGGCAAGCCGATTGCCTTCTGGATCCGCTTTTTATTCATACTGTATTCAATTGGAATATTGGATAGTTTAAAATGAAAACACAATTTTCCCTGACAGTTTCATGCAACAGAGAACTGATGGACTTCTGAGTCCCAATATCCTTTTGAATAACTTTTAAATATGTCTCTGATTTTTTTCTTCGGAATTTGAGACCACAAAATTCGATCAGATTACCGGGAATCTTATTCTAATTGATAACCAAACCATGGTACTGCAACACTTACAATGCCTTTAAAAGATCTGCCTGAAGTGCCTCTTCTGCCTCAGCTTTCAACAGTAAATCATCTAAGTAAGGAATCATTTTTATTTCCTTTTTCCTCAAAATACTCTCCAAGACTTTTGTAAACACACAGGGAGCTGTTGCCAGCCCAAAAAGCAGGGCCCTGACCTGGCAATGCCTTTCCATGATCACAAATTTTATCAGACTCTGATGGCACTCTAAAATAGTTGTTTGAAGAAAAGCATCCTTGATGTCTATATACTGTATGCCAGCATCTTGCTTTTCTCCATGCTGTTTATGACTGACCTTATAGACTTCATCCTGAATCTGTCTATCTGCAACTTTGATTTAAGGGCCTAAATCAGCATGAGTTGCAGTTTTGTGAAAAATCTCAAAATGACGCCTCATTGCACTAGCATGCAAGGGAAGGGGGTAGGGGAAGGTGGGGTACGACTCAGCACACGGCAAGGTCATCCCAGCAAGCCAGGTCCTTCACCCCGCGCTAAAATGAGAGTGCATCTTTAGGGTAGCCCCCTGCTTTCACAGCCTAGCTGCGAAGTCAGTAGCCGGGCCGCCATGTTTTGGGTCGCACTGTCTGTATCCAGACTGCGCCCCCCCCCCCCCCCCCCCCCAACACCACTTCGATGCCCCAACAATGGCACGCCACCGACCCCCACCGGCACTTCAATCACAATTTAGGTCCTTGGGCATGCGCAGAAGTGCGGGAATCGCTAGCAATCCAAGCTGAATTGGGCCCTAAGTCTTTTTTTTTTAAACACTTTATTGGACAACTGCACATTACAGATATACATAGTTAATCAACTAGTATAGGTTACAAATGTAACAGACAATATAAAAATAACATACGCAGTATAGCAGATAAGATAGCATCAAAGATATAACGACTTAATTGCCAGTATTATGCAAGCGTACAGGTGTACACACGTCTAAAATCAAAAGGGTGGGTGACCTAAGGTGAGCACCTCAAGATTATACCATGTGGTAAGTGATACAGCCTGTCTAAGAGAGTCCCTTATAGGATCAGGGAGTGTCTCATACTTACCTTATCTCCCGGAAGCTGCGGGAGGCTCCCATTTTTTGGGGCAGCCCCCCGCACCCCCGGAAGAGTGGGCTGGTCTCCCGCATCCTGCTCGCACCTTAGTGATGTGAGCAGGATGGAGAGATTATCTCCCGTTTTCGTAGGTCCGTCGGGTGGGGAAGGGGTTAAAATGGCGCAAATTGCGTCATTTAGACCCGCCCCCTTCCCAAGGACCCGTGGATCGCGGCATTTGCCGATGTGGGGGCGGGGCTTGGTGATGTCACCATCCGCCCCCGCCCCCCGAAGACTACTGCAGTGTCTCCTCTCCGGGTTTCTCCTAGAGAGGAGAAATACAATGTAGGCAAGTATGGAGTGTCTGGACATATGGGATCCAAATCTCAAAAACTCCCTCCACCCTCTTTTCTTTGTTTTTCGCCATCTCCAACCATTCCATATGGAATAGGTACGAAAAATGAGGTAGCAACAAAGTCAAAGAAAGAGTATCCGTAGATATCCATTGTGAGAGAATTTTTTTTTTTCCAACAGCAGCTATTTTAACTAATAAAGCGCGTTGTCCTGCTGAATAAACATCCAAAAGAAAACACTCAGGAGATATATCAATACTTATACCAAACTTCTCTTTGATGAAAGATCTGATTAAGCTCCAGAATTTAAAAACTTCCGGACAACTCCAAAGACAATGATATAGATTGTAAGCTTGCGAGCAGGGCCTTCCTACCTCTGCCTGTCTGTTTTTACCCAGTTTTGTTCTATTACTGTTGTTCTAATTGTAAAGCGCAACGGAATATACTGCGCTATATAAGAAACTGTTAAAGAAATAAATAAATATCAGCATCTACCATATCACACTTAAAACATTTAGAGTCAGATGATATACCCATTTGGAATCTTAATTTCGGGGTAATATAAGAACGGTGCAGTATTTGGTAATTAATTTCAGCATACGATGCCGAAATGAGGCATTTGTTCAGTCGATTAAAAGCAGCTAGCATAGCGGAGATCATGAGAGATGGGAAGTCGGAGGACCATCTAGCTAATCCAGTTTGAGTACTTTCCCAATTAATAGACCGTCTAATATAACAGAGATTTTGAGTGATTCCCGCCCGGAGTCAACCTCAATAACTTATCTAAAGCATTAGCTTTATCTTCAGCTGTCAAATTAGCCAATAAGCTAATAATATAGCTGCGAAATTGAAAATTAAGAAATAATGGGATATTAATTTGTGGAAATGCTTCACAGAGACTGGCGTGAGAACGGATTTGGAGGCTTCCCTGGTCTAACAGCTGATAGGACAATCTGACATTTTGGCATGACAAAGCATTCAAAGTTAAATGGGCGATAGTACCCCGAACTCCTACATGATGGGTTAGTGGGAGAAAAATGGTATTATAGTTAGAGATGCCCATTCCAGAAAGTGCCAGCCTCCACGCAGTGCATGTGGAAGTTATCAGTAGATTTCCTTTAACTGAATCTGGAAAGGTAGAGGGGCGCATGTGCAACAGACTAACAAGAGGAATTTCAGGACAGAAGGGCTGTTCCAAGCCGATGCTGGCAAATGATTCCATTGCATGTATCCAATCTATGGCATAACGGTAATTCGCGGCCAACATGTAACTCCTAAGATAGGGCAGGTTAACTCCCCCCCAATTTCGGTGATTGACTCAACTTAAACAGCGAGATTCTGAGTTTTTATTGGCCCAGATGAACCCACTGAAGGCCTTTGCCAAAACCCCCAAGTCAGCGTCCGATAATAATAAAGGCAGCACCTGCATAGGATATAATAATCTCGGGAAGGTAATCAATTTTTATTAATGGGCACCTTCCCGAGTAGGAAAGAGGTAAATGTTTTCAAGCGTGAAAATCAGCTAAAGTGCGAGCAATAATTTGTGGGAAATTATGCATGTAGAGGTTAGATGGATTAACAGGGATGTTGAGCCCCAGGTAAGTTGTTTTCTGGTGTGCCCAGTGAAAGGGGAACTGGATATTCCAGTTCTGAGATGCTCTCGGCTGTAAAGCCAATGTCTCCATTTTTGATTTATTAATCAAAAACCCAGAGACAGATTCAAAAATCGCAAATAGCTGTAGCAAACCAGGAATAGCTATGTGAGGGTTTGAGAAATACAACAGTAAGTCATCAGTGTAAGCTGAGACCTTTAGAGTATAAGATCCAATATCAGTCCCCTGCCAGGAGGTACTTAGGCAGCAATGTCTAATAAGTGGGTCTAAGGCAAGGTTGAACAGTAGTGGGGATAAGGGGCAGCCTTGTCTGGTGCCCCTATGTAAAGTGAAGGAATCAGTATTCATTCCGTTCACGGTGAGGAATGCAGAGGGTGAGGTTTATAGAATGCGAAAAAAACATAACAAAGCCAGCGCCAAACTGTTGCCAATGAAATACCCTTAGCAGTTGAGACCAAGATACCCTGTCAAATGCCTTATCAGCATCGCAGCTCACCTGCAGAGATGTACCATGTGGCAAGTGGCTTGATTTGGTCAGGGCCGCTATCAGTTGTCGTACATTATGTACCGACGTTCTCCCTTTTACAAAGTCAGTTTGGGATGGATGGAGTAGCCTAGACAAAATAGGTTGCAATCTTTTTGCCATGAGTGCAGCTAAAAGCTTAAAATCTTGATCCAGCAAAGAGATTGGGCGGTAAGACTGAACCAAACTAGGATCTTTACCCAGTTTTGGTAAAATCACTATAGGGGTTTGGTTAGTGGGAGGGGCATCATTACAAGATAATATAGAATTAAATAAGGCAAACAGGTGGGGCGTGACATGTGGCAACAATAGTTTATAGTATTCCACGCTCAATCCGTCTGGGCTGGGAGACTTGCCATTGGTAAGGTGGTTTATCAATTACGTCAATTCTAGCTCAGTCATCAGCTATGTGAGGGAGTCTCTCTCCTCTTCCGTCAATGTAGGAGAGCCCACCAATCGGAGGAAGTCCATGCCTCCAGCAGGGTCATCCGGGGGAGCTGTACACAACTCCTTGTAATATTCTAAGAAGGAACCCGCGACAGCCACCAAATTAGACACTGTTTGGGTATCAGTTTGAATAGTAAGAATGTTAGATACAGGGCATTGGCCGCGAACCACATTCGCCAAGAGCTTTCCGGCTTTGTTGCCCCATCAGAAATACTTATGTTTTTGATCATCTAAAGTGTATTGGGCTTTATCTGTGCAAACAGTATCAAAAAGTTGTTTTGTATCGAGGTATATTCTGCGGTTATCCTCCGTTGATGAGGATAACAAGGTTGTATATGATTCTGTGAGCTTTAGACCCAGCTCCTGAAATCGACGAGTGAGCACCGACGCTTAGTCGCGATGTACGCTATGATGTCACCTCTCAGCACCAGCTTGGAAGCGGACCAGAAAAGATTGATATCATCCGTGTGTTGAATATTGTCGGCTCTAAGTCTTTTAAATTTAAGATGCAACTCCCATCTGTTTTCTGTACCAAAAATAGGTTAGAATCAAACCCCATCTTTGTTTGGCAGTAAGGTACAGGCACGATTAAACTTGAATCCTGAAGGCCTTTTATGGCTTGACTTAACTCTAAATTTCTGCTTGTCATTCTGCCATTTTGTTGCAAAAAATCTTCTCGGAATTGGACCCAAGATGCGGATAACATAACCTCTTTCTATTACGTCTGTGACCCATTTTTCTGTGGAAGACATCCTCCACTGGTGCCTGAATGACAGTAAATAGGCACCTAACTGAGAAATCTCTGGGTGTATGAAATCCCTGTCACACCGCTTCTTTATCTTGCACTTCTGAAGTCCACTTCCCTTAATTGTTTCTAACTGACCCAGGTATATCTCTGTAATCGAAACATCTGGGGAGTAAAACTGACCCCTTCCTTGGAAGGACTGGGTTGTTTCCGGTTTAAAAAATGAGAAAAAAATAAGAATTTACTTACCGATAATTCTATTTCTCGTAGTCCGTAGTGGATGCTGGGGACTCCGTAAGGACCATTGGGAATAGCAGCTCCGCAGGAGACTGGGCACAAAAGTAAAGCTTTAGGACTACCTGGTGTGCACTGGCTCCTCCCCCTATGACCCTCCTCCAAGCCTCAGTTAGGATACTGTGCCCGGACGAGCGTACACAATAAGGAAGGATTTATGAATCCCGGGTAAGACTCATACCAGCCACACCAATCACACCGTACAACTTGTGATCTGAACCCAGTTAACAGCATGATAACAGAGAAGCCTCTGGATAGATGGCTCACAACAACAATAACCCGATTTAGTTAACAATAACTATGTACAAGTATTGCAGACAATCCGCACTTGGGATGGGCGCCCAGCATCCACTACGGACTACGAGAAATAGAATTATCGGTAAGTAAATTCTTATTTTCTCTGACGTCCTAGTGGATGCTGGGAACTCCGTAAGGACCATGGGGATTATACCAAAGCTCCCAAACGGGCGGGAGAGTGCGGATGACTCTGCAGCACCGAATGAGAGAACTCCAGGTCCTCCTCAGCCAGGGTATCAAATTTGTAGAATTTAGCAAACGTGTTTGCCCCTGACCAAGTAGCTGCTCGGCAAAGTTGTAAAGCCGAGACCCCTCGGGCAGCCGCCCAAGTTAAGCCCACCTTCCTTGTGGAATGGGCTTTTACAGATTTTGGCTGTGGCAGGCCTGCCACAGAATGTGCAAGCTGAATTGTATTACAAATCCAACGAGCAATAGTCTGCTTAGAAGCAGGAGCACCCAGCTTGTTGGGTGCATACAGGATAAACAGCGAGTCAGATTTTCTGACTCCAGCCGTCCTGGAACCATATATTTTCAGGGCCCTGACTACGTCCAACAACTTGGAGTCCTCCAAGTCACTAGTAGCCGCAGGTACCACAATAGGTTGGTTCAGATGAAACACTGAAACCACCTTAGGGAGAAAATGAGGACGAGTCCTCAATTCCGCCCTGTCTGAATGGAAGATCATATAAGGGCTTTTACAGGATAAAGCCGCCAATTCTGACACGCGCCTGGCCGAGGCCAGGGCCAACAGCATGACCACTTTCCATGTGAGATATTTTAACTCCACAGATTCAAGTGGTTCAAACCAATGTGACTTTAGGAACCCCAAAACTACATTGAGATCCCAAGGTGCCACTGGAGGCACAAAAGGAGGCTGTATATGCAGTACCCCTTTTACAAACGTCTGAACTTCAGGAACTGAAGCTAGTTCTTTCTGGAAGAAAATTGACAGGGCCGAAATTTGAACCTTAATGGACCCCAATTTTAGGCCCATAGACACTCCTGTTTGCAGGAAATGCAGGAATCGACCTAGTTGAAATTCCTCCATCGGGGCCTTACTGGCCTTGCACCACGCAACATATTTTCGCCAAATGCGGTGATAATGCTTTGCGGTTACATCCTTCCTGGCTTTGATCAGGGTAGGGATGACTTCATCCGGAATGCCTTTTTCCTTTAGGATACGGCGTTCAACCGCCCTGCCGTCAAACGCAGCCGCGGTAAGTCTTGGAACAGACAGGGTCCTTGCTGGAGCAGGTCCCTTCTTAGAGGTAGAGGCCACGGGTCCTCCGTGAGCATCTCTTGAAGTTCCGGGTACCAAGTCCTTCTTGGCCAATCCGGAGCCACGAGTATAGTTCTTACTCCTCTCCGTCTTATAATTCTCAGTACTCTTGGTATGAGAGGAAGAGGAGGGAACACATACACTGACTGGTACACCCACGATGTTACCGGAGCCTCCACAGGTATTGCCTGAGGGTCCCTAGACCTGGCGCAATACCTGTCCAATTTTTTGTTTAGGCGGGACGCCATCATGTCCACCTTTGGTTTTTCCCAACGGTTTACAATCATGTGGAAGACTTCTGGGTGAAGTCCCCACTCTCCCGGGTGGAGGTCGTGCCTGCTGAGGAAGTCTGCTTCCCAGTTGTCCACTCCCGGAATGAACACTGCTGACAATGCTATCACATGATTTTCCGCCCAGCGAAAAATCCTTGCAGCTTCTGCCATTGCCCTCCTGCTTCTTGTGCCGCCCTGTCTGTTTACGTGGGCGACTGCCGAGATGTTGTCCGACTGGATCAGCACCGGCTGACCTTGAAGCAGAGGTCTTGCTTGGCTTAGGGCATTGTAAATGGCCCTTAGCTCCAAGATATTTATGTGAAGTGATGTCTCCAGGCTTGACCATAAGCCCTGGAAATTTCTTCCCTGTGTGACTGCTCCCCAGCCTCGCAGGCTGGCATCCGTGGTCACCAGGACCCAGTCCTGAATGCCGAATCTGCGGCCCTCTAGAAGATGAGCACTCTGCAACCACCACAGGAGAGACACCCTTGTCTTTGGTGACAGGGTTATACGCTGATGCATTTGAAGATGCGATCCGGACCATTTGTCCAGCAGGTCCCACTGGAAAGTTTTTGCGTGGAATCTGACGAATGGAATTGCTTCGTAGGAAGCCACCATTTTTCCCAGGACCCTTGTGCACTGATGCACTGACACTTGGCCTGGTTTTAGGAGGTTTCTGACTAGCTCGGATAACTCCCTGGCTTTCTCCTCCGGGAGAAATACCTTCTTCTGAACTGTGTCCAGGATCATCCCTAGGAATAGAAGACGTGTCGTCAGGATCAGCTGCGATTTTGGAATATTGAGAATCCAACCGTGCTGCCGCAACACTACTTGAGATAGTGCTACCCCGACTACCAACTGTTCCCTGGATCTTGCCCTTATCAGGAGATCGTCCAAGTAAGGGATAACTAAAACTCCCTTCCTTCGAAGGAGTATCATCATTTCGGCCATTACTTTGGTAAAGACCCGGGGTGCCCTGGACAAACCAAACGGCAGCGTCTAAAACTGATAGTAACAGTTCTTTACCACAAACCTGAGGTACCCTTGGTGAAAAGGGTAAATTGGGACATGGAGATATGAGTGACTCCATCTTGAATTTGAACCTTTGTATGTAAGTGTTCAAGGATTTCAGATTTAAAATAGGTCTCACCGAGCCGTCCGGCTTCGGTACCACAAACAGCGTGGAATAATACCCCTTTCCCTGTTGTAGGAGGGGTACCTTGATTATCACCTGCTGGGAATACAGCTTGTGAATGGCTTCCAATACCGCCTCCCTGTCGGAGGGAGACGTCGGTAAAGCAGACTTTAGGAAACGGCGAAGGGGAGACGTCTCGAATTCCAATTTGTACCCCTGAGATACCACCTGAAGGATCCAGGGGTCCACCTGTGAGTGAGCCCACTGCACGCTGACATTTTTGAGACGGGCCCCCACCGTGCCTGAGTCCGCTTGTAAAGCCCCAGCGTCATGCTGAGGACTTGGCAGAAACGGGAGAGGGCTTCTGTTCCTGGGAACTGGCTGTTTGCTGCAGCCTTTTTCCTCTCCCTCTGCCACGGGGCAGAAATGAGGAGCCTTTTGCCCGCTTGCCCTTATGGGGCCTAAAGGACTGCGCCTGATAATACGGCGTCTTCTTAGGTTGAGAGGCTACCTGGGGTAAAAATGTGGATTTCCCAGCCGTTGCCGTGGCCACCAGGTCTGTTAGACCTACCCCAAATAACTGCTCCCTTTTATAAGGCGATACTTCCATATGCCTTTTGGAATCAGCATCACCTGACCACTGTCTTGTCCATAACCCTCTTCTGGCAGAAATGGATAGCGCACTTACTCTTGATGCCAGTCGGCAAATATCCCTCTGTGCATCACGCATATATAGAAATGCATCTTTTAAATGCTCTATAGTCAGTAATATACTGTCCCTATCTAGGGTATCAATATTGTCAGTCAGGGAATCCGACCAAGCCACCCCAGCACTGCACATCCAGGCTGAGGCGATTGCTGGTCGCAGTATCACACCCGTGTGAGTGTATATACATTTTAGGATATTTTCCTGCTTTCTGTCAGCAGGTTCCTTAAGGGCGGCCGTATCCGGGGACGGTAGTGCCACCTGTTTAGACAAGCGTGTGAGCGCTTTATCCACCCTAGGGGGTGTTTCCCAACGTGCCCTATCCTCTGGCGGGAAGGGGTATGATGCTAATAACTTTTTAGGAATTAACAGTTTTTATCGGGGGAAACCCACGCATCATCACACACTTCATTTAATTCCTCAGATGCAGGAAAAACTACAGGCAGTTTTTTCTCACCCAACATAATACCCTTTTTAGTGGTACTGGTATTATCAGAAATATGTAAAAACATTTTCCATAGCCTCAATCATGTAACGTGTGGCCCTACAGGAAGTCACATTTGTCTCTTAATCGTCGACATTGGAGTCAGTATCCGTGTCGGCGTCTATATTTGCCATCTGAGGTAACAGGCGTTTTAGAGCCCCTGATGGCTTTTGAGACAACTGGACAGGCACAGGCTGAGTAGCCGGCTGTCTAATGTCATCAATCTTTTGTAAAGGAGCTGACACTGTCACGTAATTCCTTCCATAAGCTCAGCCACTCAGGTGTCGACTCCCTAGGGGGTGACATCTCCATTACAGGCAATTGCTCCGCCTCCACACCATTTTCCTCCTCATACATGTCGACACAATCGTACCGACACACAGCACACACACAGGGAATGCTCTGATAGAGGACAGGACCCCACTAGCCCTTTGGGGAGACAGAGGGAGAGTATGCCAGCACACACCAGAGCGCTATACAGGTTGAGTATCCCATATCCAAATATTCCGAAATACGGAATATTCCGAAATACGGACTTTTTTGAGGTAGAGTGAGATAGTGAAACCTTTGTTTTTTGATGGCTCAATGTACACAAACTTTGTTTAATACACAAAGTTATTAATAATATTGTATTAAATGACCTTCAGGGAGTGTGTATAAGGTGTATATGAAACATAAATGAATTGTGTGAATGTAGACACACTTTGTTTAATGCACAAAGTTATAAAAAATATTGGCTAAAATTACCTTCAGGCTGTGTGTATAAGGTGTATATGTAACATAAATGCATTCTGTGCTTAGATTTAGGTCCCATCAACATGATATCTCATTATGGTGTGCAATTATTCCAAAATACGGAAAGATCCCATATCCAAAATACCTCTGGTCCCAAGCATTTTGGATAAGGGAGACTCAACCTGTATATATACAGGGATAACCTTATAGAAGTGTTTTTCCCCTTATAGCTGCTGTTTTATTAATACTGCGCCAAATTAGTGCCCCCCTCTCTTTTTTAACCCCTTTCTGTAGTGTAGTAACTGCAGGGGAGAGCCAGGGAGCTTCCCTCCAACGGAGCTGTGAGAGAAAATGGCGCCAGTGTGCTGAGGAGATAGGCTCCGCCCCTTTTTCGCGGACTTTTCTCCCGCATTTTTATGGATTCTGGCAGGGGTTAAAATACATCCATATAGCCCTGGGGGTTATATGTGATGTATGTTTGCCAGCCAAGGTGTTTTTATTGCTGCTCAGGGCGCCCCCCCCCAGCGCCCTGCACCCTCAGTGACTGCAGTGTGAGGTGTGTATGAGGAGCAATGGCGCACAGCTGCAGTGCTGTGCGCTACCTTGGTGAAGACTGATGTCTTCTGCCGCCGATTTTCCGGACCTCTTCTCGATTCTGGCTCTGTAAGGGGGCCGGCGGTGCGGCTCTGGGACCGGACTCCGAGGCTGGGCCTGTGTTCGGTCCCTCTGGAGCTAATGGTGTCCAGTAGCCAAGAAGCCCAAGCTGGCTGCAAGCAGGCAGGTTCGCTTCTTCTCCCCTTAGTCCCTCGATGCAGTGAGCCTGTTGCCAGCAGGTCTCACTGAAAATAAAAAACCTAAAACTAAACTTTTACTAAGAAGCTCAGGAGAGCCCCTAGTGTGCACCCTTCTCGGCCGGGCACAAAAATCTAACTGAGGCTTGGAGGAGGGTCATAGGGGGAGGAGCCAGTGCACACCAGGTAGTCCTAAAGCTTTACTTTTGTGCCCAGTCTCCTGCGGAGCCGCTATTCCCCATGGTCCTTACGGAGTTCCCAGCATCCACTAGGACGTCAGAGAAAGTCCTGTTTTTGGCCTTAAAAGATTTTTTCATTGGCAAAAAAGAACTCTTCCCCCCCGTGGCCTCAGAAATCCTTTTGTCTATTTCAGGACCAAGTAGAAATGTACACAACTGGTAAATTTTCCAAAAGTTTATGTGTTTCTGTATCTGCCTCTCATCAGTTCAACCATATTACTCATCCAGCACCCACTGCTAAACCTGATATTTCTCTGGCAGGGTTCACAGGTTATCCACAGGATAACAATGGGATATGATGAAGCGACAGCGGATTTGCACCAATCGGTCAAAGCTTTCCGGCATCCCAGCATGCAATGAGCCCATCCATATATCCCCGCATCCTGGCTCAGGCAAATCAGTTTTTTGTTTGGTGCGGCAGAAGCCGGACCATGGTTAATGGTCTGCTGGTTTTTAGCAGCCATAAGCTTTCTTATTTTATTTTTATAGTCTTACTATTTTTCTGAGCAATCTTTCTAAACAGCGTCTTAGAAAGAGTCACTCCAACAGCTCTCCACCGGGTCGCGACAACGCTTACCCACGAGTACAGTGCTGTTTCGGTGGGCATCTGTGTCGAATATCTGCAGGTCCAGCAGACGTTACCAGGCTGTGGCCTGAGCATGGGGAGAAGGTAAGGCATCGGTTCCACTTGGAAGGGGAATACGAACACAGCCGCACTGTTTTGGGAGGAGAGTACCAAACAGTCGCTGACGCGGCTGCCACCTCGGGTGCACCAGCGCTATTAGGGATCATAAGCTCCAGGAATAGTATGAGGCCACGATCCCTATGGTTGATGTCAGCAGTAGGGAGTCAGACGCTCTCCTGGTCGCCCCCCCCCCCACCCGGTTCATGACCAGTTTCCTCCGAGTCTCCCGCCATGAACTGTTTCCCGTATCAGACGCTGTACACGAAGGGGACCCAGTCGCAGCATAGGCGGCTGTGTGACTGGTGCATCTGTGTTCACTATAGGTTCATGGAGCGGCAGTGTACACTAGCAGCATCTGGATCCACTCAGTGTTCACGAACGTATTGATCGGTCCTGGAAGCGAGGTGAGTCTCCCTGTATCCCACTCTACTGAGTACAGGTAATACAGCACTAAGTCTCTATCTACATTTTTGAGTATGAATAGTTAAATAAGTGCCTATTGCATATGAGTCTGTATACATTTACTGCTGTTTCTTTCGCAACGCGTCTGAATACGGTAGATCTGTTTAAACATGATTCAGTAATATATTGCCCTACATACTTGAAATGTAGTTGTAGTTGATGTGCTCATGTTGTTTATTGTACTAATGTATAACATGTGACTGACTGCTAGTGTAATTGCTGACTTTACTATATTCTGTCAGTTTTGTTCTATTTGATCCTCAATGTTGGTGCATGGGTAGGATCGGATTGTAGGTCACTTTAAAAAGCTTAAATAGTCACAAATTGTGCAGTACACTGTGGAAGTGTTGATTATCATGCCTAAGAGCGGCAAAGGTTTGTGTGCAAATTGTTTTAGCTTTCACCAGGGGTTCTTGAAAAATACAAGGCAGATTCAGGTGTAGGATGATCCACCTTGGGCTATGTTTGCACAGACTTTATCCAGTATAGCTGAAAGGATAATTCCTCCAAATCCTGTACCGGGGATAGGTTACACAATTAACCCTTATATGCAGCTTCCCACCTGTGGTGTATCACTTCCAGTAGCGGCCTCTCAAAAGAAACAGGCTGATAAGCCAGTGGTAAGTAAATCTTCATCCTCACAGGTGAGGATGAAAGCGCAATTAATTCTACTTCGGCATACGAAGAGGAGGAGGAAGGTCTCAGCTCAGTGGATATAGCGGAGTTAACTAAAGCAATGAAAGTCATTCTATCCTTAGAGGATTCAGCGGAGCCTGTGTTAAAAACCAAGGCACCTGTGCTTAAACGTCCCAAAAAAGTTAAAACTGAGTTTCCAGGATCAGATTAGCTGACGGAAATCATGGAAGAGGCTTGGGCTACGCCTAAGAAGAAGTTTAGAATTCCTAAGAAATGGAATTCCAATTATCCTCTTCCAGCTGGGGATTGTTTAAAAAGGGAGGTGGCTCCTAAAGTATATACGCATGTGATTAGATTAGTGTGAAAATCTACATTACCTTTTCCTTCAACATCATTAAATGATGTCACAGATAGGAGAGTGGATGGTTTTCTAAAAACATTTTTTTACCTGTCTGGGGCAGTCATAAGGCCAGCCATGGCTTCAGTTTGGATGGCAAAGGCAGTGGCTGCTTGGGCTGATGCATTGGAGGGGGATTTTTCAACAGCATCTAGAGAGCAAAAATCCCATATAGCACATATAAAACATGCTGCAATGTTCTTGGAAGAAGCAGCATTGGATATGGGTATTATTGCCTCCAGGGCATCAGCTTCAACAATAGCTGCTCGCAGAGGAGTTTGGCTACGTACGTGGAAAGATGATTCAGAAGGAGGATTTGAAATCTTTGCCCTATACTGGAGATATTCTTTTTGGTAAAGAATTGACAAATATTTTGTAGTCAGAAGCAGACTCCAAGAAAGTAAAGTTTCCTTCCACATACAATTTCAAACCTAAATTTCCAGCTTTCCGGCCCTTTCGGTCTCAAGGAAAAGCTAAAAGGTAAAAGTGATAGCAGGCAGTCCCAATATGACAAGTCTGGTAAGACTAAAAAGCATTGGGCTACCAGAGGACCTGTTGGCAAAACAGATAAGCCATCAGCCTGATGGTGCGGGCCTCCACCTGGGGGATACCAGGATGGGGGACCAACTTCTTCAGTTTGCACAGATCTGGCAGCAGTCTACAACAGAAGCCTGGGGGTAGGAAGTGGTATCTCTAGGTTATGCTTTTGCCTTCAAGAAGCACCCTCCTCGATGGTTTTTTTGTAACAGCCCGTCTCGGGTAGAGACGAAGGCCACGGCTTTGCAAGAGGCAGTTCAGAAATTGCTTCAGTCAGGAGTAGTCATTCCAGTTCCTCATGCACAATGAGGACAGGAGTTTTATTCCAACCTGTTTTTAGTTCAGAAGCCAAATTGGTCATTTTGGCCCATTAACAATCTCAAAGTGATGAACAAATACATTTTGTTACCTCGGTTTCACTTGGAGACTTAACGTTCCATCATTTTGGCCATGGAGACAGGGGATTATATGGTATCCCTGGATATAAAGGATGCTTACCTACATGTTCCTATAGCACTGTCCCATCAGTGCTATCTCAGGTTCGCTATCCTCCAACAGCATTTTCAGTTCCAGGCCCTACCTTTTGGGTTAGCCACAGCCCCCAGAGTATTTACCAAGATTATGGTGGTAATGGCAGCTTATCTCCACCAGTACGGGATAAGAATTTTCCCATACCTCGACAATCTTTTAATCCTGGCACAGTCACAGGAATTGCTCCTATGTCATCTGCAACAGACAATAACGTGTCTGAAGAAGCACGGGTGGCTCATAAATTGGGCAAAATCATCTCTGGTTCCGTCACATCGGATGACTCACTTGGGGGCTGTACTGGATTCAAGTCTTCAGAGAGTAATGTTACCTCTGAACAAGATATCCAAGGTTCAGTCAAGGATTCAGGACTTGCTACACAGTCAAAAGGTATCCATTCACGCAGCAATGTGTGTGATGGATTTGATGGTGTCAACATTCGACATGGTGGAATATGCACAATTCCACTTGAGGCCTCTGCAGCGTCTGATTCTTGCCAAATGGAATGGGTTGCATCAGATGATAAAAACACAGACTATGTTTCTTAAGATTGAAGTAAGTAGGTCATTAGCCTGGTGGCTACAGACATCCCATCAGGACAAGGGTAGTCCCTTTTGGATATCAGATTGGGAAATTCTGATGACAGATGCCAGTCTCCAGGGCTGGGGAGCAATGTCAGGAAGGTTGTGTTTTCAAGGGCAATGGACCAAGGTAAAAGGTTGCCTGCCAATAAATATATTGGAACTTTGGGCCATATACATGGCACGGAGTCAGACAAAGGACATTCTTCGGGGAAAACCAGTCCAGATACGCTTGGAGAATGCGACGGCAGTAGCATACCTCAACCATCAGGGAGGAACTCGCAGCTGAAAAGCGACGGAGGTAAGTCACATACTAAAATGGGCAGAACATCATCATCCAGCCTTGTGTTCATTCCGGGAGTCCTAAACTGGGAAGCGGATTTTCACAGTCAACACGCCATTCAGGCAAGCGAATGGGCTCTACACCCAGAGGTCTTCCAGACTCTAGTAGACAAGTGGGGATTGCCAGAGATAGATCTCATGTCGTCCCGTCTGAACAACAAACAATCCCAGAGCGATCTTTGTGGATGCCCTGTCGGTGAGATGGGACTTTCATCTGGCTTATGTGTTTCCTTCAATCACCTTATTACCCAGGGTGGTGAGAAAGATAAAGCAAGGGAAAGGTGCCGTGATACTAATATCTCTGGCTTGGCCCAGAAGGCATTGGTACACAGATCTGCAGAGAATGTCAATGGATGCTCCACTTCTGCTCCCTCAACATCCAGATTTACTGTCTTTGCCGGCGTGGCTCTTGAAACCTCTATACTGAAGTCAAGATGATTCTCACAACAGGTAATTCAAACTATGCTCAGAGCAAGGAAACCTTCCTCAGCTCGCATTTATCACCGAATATGGGAAACCTATATTCATTGGTGCAGTAAATGGAAAATGGACCCTAAGTTTTTCAGAGTTTCCAGGGTCTTCGCATTCCTTCAGGCAGGAATGGATAAAGATTTGAAGGTGGATTCCTTGATAGTGCAAGTGTCAGCATTGACTGTATGGTTCCAAAAGAAAATTGCCAACTTACAGGATGTGTATACTTTTTTCCAGGGAATGCTGTGCATTCAACCTCCTTTTGTTCCACCTACAGTGCCTTGGGACTTAAATCTAGTCCTGAAAGCCCTTCAAGTTGCCCCATTTGAACCACTTAATAAAGTGGATCTTAAATAGTTGACAGTTAAAGTTTTTTTTCTATGGCATCAGCTAGAAGAGTTTCAGATTTAGGAGCATTGTCATGTCATTCCCCATTTCTGATATTTTATCCAGATAAAGCAGTTCTCAGAACTAAATCTGGCTATCTTCTGCAGGTGGTGTCTAAATTCCACCTTAATGAAGAAATTGTAGTCCCAGCTTTCCAGGTACCGGGCCTTTCTGCAGGAGATGCATCGCTGGACGTGGTCCGTGCATTAATGATCTACGTGGATCATAGCAGTGCCAACAGAAAGACAGATTCTCTTTTCATTCTCTACAGATTTCACAAGAGATGGCCTGCTGATAAGCAGACACTGGCAAGATGGCTTCGGATGATGATTTCAGAAGCATATTCTCAAGATGATGTCCCTGTTCCGGTTAATGTCGCTGCTCACTCTACTCGTAAGGTAGGTCCATAATGGGCAGCATAACGTGGTGCTTCTGCAGAACAGATATGTAAGGCAGTCACATGGTCTTCCATTAACACATTCATTAGACATTATGCCATGGATACCCTTGCCTCTCATGACGCTGAATTCAGGCCAAGGATTCTCCTGTCCAATCAGAAGCGTCCCCACCACTAAATTGCTTTGGGAAATCCCATTGTTATCCTGCGGATAACCTGTGGACCCTGCCGGAGAAATATACGTTATGGTAAGAACTTACCGTTGATAACGGTATTTCTCCTAAGTCCACAGGGATACCACCCTGACGCACCTGATTTGAGGATCCTTTTACTCACTAACCTCTTCCTTCTTGTACGGAAGGGTGTGCATGTGTGTTCTTATCGCCTGATTAGAGCTATCTAGGATGCTCCTGCCTTGAGCTTTGGAATACAACTGATTTGCCTGAGTCAGGAGGCGGGGATATATGGACAGGCCCATTGCATGCTGGGAGGCCGGAAAGCTTTGACAGATTGGTGCAAATCCGCTGTCGCTTCATCATATCCCATTGTTATCCTGTGGACTTCGAAGAAATACCGTTATCAATGGTAAGTTCTTACCATAACGTATATTTTAGACTGCCTCAAAGATGTGTCTAAGGCAGCCTCAACTAAGTATTCTGCACCTACTCTGAGTTGTTCTGCTAAAGATTTAGGTGAATACGTCTTAATTTATTCTATCAATAGGTCAGCCCATTTCTCAATAGCGTTTGCTAAGTTGAAGGTCTAAGGTAGATCTAAGTGTAACCCCTGCAGCCAAACATACATATTTAAGAGTACTTTCACATTTATTGTCTAAGTGTTGTTTAAAGGAAGCACTGTCCAGAATAGGGAGGGACAAAGCTTTAGACAATCTTACTATAGGAACATCTACCCTTGGTGATTGTTCTCTATGCACAATATCACTGTCTGGGATAGGATACATACATGAAAACCTGTGTGGCACCTGGAAATTCTTCTCAGAATTTTGCTACAATTCTGCAATAAAGTCACACAATTGTACAGAGGAAGGAAAAAAAAAAAAGATTTTATTCTTTAACGTCTTAGTCCTGAATTAATCATCAGATAAATTTTTTTTTAACTGACATCACATACAGTAAATAAAGAATCTGGCAAAAAGCTTTGACTAAATCATCTACAACCTGTACACCAACAGTACTTTCAATGAATGAGACTAACTGGATTAGAAAAAAAAAACGGTCACTCATTCAACACAATGTCTCTTGTGAGACTTAGACTCTGCTGTAGCCAATAATTTCTCAAATGAAAAGGATATTCTTTCTAGAATCAAAGCTATCCTTTCCATAAATCCGTCCCAAGATGGAACCTCTTGGGTGCCTTGGCTACAGAACGATCTGGAGATTGTCTAAAAGTATATAAAAGGTATAGTATCCTGTTCTATCTTAGATATACCCTGGTGTGAACCTGATTTGTCCAGAGTGGCCACAAAATTAAAATGCACATTTAGTGGACACAAAATTAGACAAGTCTCTACTCATAACAGAAGCTATAGACAGTGCAAAAGGTCTAACCCAGGCTGGTTCTTCCAGTGGGCCAGCACAAGTTGCCAGGTCCCATGCAACACTGCTAAAATTAGGCGTCTATTTTTTGCTGAAAATGCATCTAAGTTGCAACGCAATGTGACTAGTATTCACAAAGAGACTGTGCTAATTAATTTGATACTTACTGTATATTCTGTGTGACTAAGTCTGTATACTACTGTATCCTACTGTCAACCCTTTCACTATGGTGAGAGAGGAGTCTGTTGCCTTCAATCCAGCCACCCCTTCTTTCATTAGGCAGGAATTCCTCCACTTCCGTGCTGCATACCACCCTCCCTTCTGCTGTCAGCCTCACCTTTCCTGGCTCAGGTCCTGCAATAATTCCACACCACTGCGCATCCCTGTACCGGACTCCAGCCATCAGACTCCCCTTCACGGAGCCAGGTGCCATTTGTAAAGGTAAGAAAGGGGTTTCTGAGCCACATCTTACTAAGACCCAAGCCACACTAAGGGTGAAGCCAGGAAGAAAAGACATGGAGGCAAGAATAATAATAATAATAATAATAATAATACCAAGCTAACTCAGTGCTACACCTACTTCCTCCAGCACATAATGAAAACTGAGGAGGGATTGAAGGGGAGGAGCTTATATATCGCTAAAAAGTTTGCTTATTAAGTGCTGACGCTTCTAATCCCTCACTAACCCCATCGTTAAGAAGTGTCCCCCAGATGAAGGAAACAGAAATGTCTGATGAGTTATGTTCCGATTTGTTTTCTTTTCTGCTTATTTGTTAAAAAAAAAATTACATTTTAGTTACAGTTTTATGCTGCACTCACCTTCTGATAATTGTGAAGCAATGCCCATAATGCGGATACTCCTATTCTTTGGGTATTGATATTGTTATTTTCCAGGCAGGCACAAAAAAGAGCCACAATGTTATCTAATGAAAAAAAATGACAATGCTCATGCACCAAATTAATGATATACTCTATACAATTAACACAAACTACAGCTTGAAGTGTTCTTTAATGCAGAGTATGGCATTAAGTAGTTCTAGACACATTTATAATGTAACAGTGAAAGGGTAAAGTGTATTTTCCTAAGTGTGATGTGTTGGGCCCGATTCAGAGTTAGCAGCAAAATGTAAAAAAACGAGCAATCTGCAACTTGGTAAAAACATTTTGCACTGCAGGTGGGGTAGCTCTGGCACGCCACTCCTGATTTTATTTGGATAAGCACAACACTGTACAGTCTTTTGTCTATGTACAGTACAGTGCAAAAGTTTTAGGCAGGTGTGGAAAAAAATGCTGCAAATGCTTTCAAAATATAGAAGTTTTACCAGTTTACTTTTATCAATTAACAAAATGCAAAGTGAATGAACAGAAGATAAATCTAAATCAAAATAATATTGAGTGTGACGACCCTTTGCCTTCAAAACAGCATCAATGTTTCTAGGTACACTTGCACTGCTTTTGAAGGAACTCGGCAGGGAGGTTATTCCAAACATCTTGGAGAATGAACCACAGACCTTCTGTGGATGTAAGCTTGCTCAAATCCTTTTGTCTCTTCATGTAATTGCAGACAGACTCAATGATGTTGAGATCAGGGCTCTGCGGGGGCTATATAGACTTCCAGGACTCCTTTTCCTTCTTTACGCTTAAGATAGTTTTTAATGACATTGGCTGTATGCTTGGGGTCATTGCCCTGCAGCAGAATAAATTTGGAGCCAATCAGATCCCTGATGGTATTTCATGATGGATAAGTACCTGCCTGTATTTCTCAGCATTGAAGCACAAAAGAAACTGGCAATGTTGAGGACTGTAGACACAGTGGTCGGCCAATGAAACTTAGTGTATTAGATGAAAGACTCATCATGCTTGCTTCCCTTCAGATTTGGAAGAGGTCAGTGCCATCAACTCAAAATTGTCAGAAACCAGTGGGACCCAGGTGTTGCATATACTGTTCAGAGAAGTATGTCCAGAAGAGGTCTTCATGGAAGAATTGTGGCCAAAAAGCCATACTTTCAATGTGTAAACAAGACCAAGTGACTCAACTATGCACGAAAACCTAGGAACTGAGTGCAGAAAAATGGCAGCAAGTGCTCTGGACTGATAAGTCCAAATTTAATATATTTGGTTATAACAGAAGACAGTTTGTTCATGGAAGGGAAGGAGAGCGGTACAATAATGAGTGTCTGCAGGCAACAGTGAAGCATGGTAGAGGTTCCTTGCAATATGACTACATATTTTATGATTAGCAGCCACAAGCACTGGTTTTGCCTATTACATTGACCGTACATAATTTGAATTGGTCCTGGACCACAAATACAAGGCACCCCTGCAAGTGCCCCGAGGCACCCCAAGGTGCAACGGCACACAGTTTGAGATCCACTGCCCTAATCATTGAGTCAGCGCATAGTAATCTGAAAACTAGCAGTTTTCTAGCGTTCAAGGCTCCCCATGTGACACCACCCCTTAAAAAAGATTGCCCAGGTTTGAGATTAACGCATTCCTCTATTCCATTACAGTGGTAGCTTACCATTGGACAGTATCTTGGGTTTGTTGGCTGGATTGAAGCAGATGTTATGCAAAATTAGCAAGACCATAGGGAATTTACATTTCTGTTTATATTTTGTAATCTCTAGAAGAAGATCTAAACTTCCTTTCAACTTCATGATCATCAACTGACCATCATTTCCCAATGACAAATTCCATAAAAATGTAAGCCATAGGTTAGCCATAACACCAAGGTTCTTGTTTCCTCCTTTCGGCAATGATAGTGATAGAAAATTTTGTAAGAAATTGCTCTGAAAATGAAAAAAAAAAACAAAGCTATGATTAGTTGCAAACTGTTCCAGGCACAAAATACTGGGACAAATGGGAAAATTAACATACAGTAAATGGAAAGGATACAAAGAATAACAGCCAGTATGCATACATATTAATTTTTACATATACAGTAGTATGCAAAACCAGAGAAATGGTCTTGTGTAGTTCACATAAATCTATTAATCATGGCAGAAACTGAAAGCAAGCAACAGATGTGTCCTTATACATCTAGCCTCATTACGCCATGCAGTGCACCAGAAGACTGTGCTGATTCAATTGATATGCAACACTTGTATATTGTGTGTGACATAGGGGGGCATTCAATTTGTGTACCTCGCACGCAATTGTGGATTACCACGGGTATGCACGCTTCCAATACCCACAGTATACAGTTAAAAACAACAACCCTGCAACACGTGAAAAAAAAAAAAAGGAAACCCCTATGGTGGTCTGCCCTCCATCTTCCAACTGGGGAGGGGGCTGCTGGGAGGCTCCGGGGGTGTGTGTGAAGCACAACAGCTGGCTCCGGGGGGTATGGGGGTGGGTTGGCTTTTGAAGCTGGATGCAGAGGCCACTGCTTCAAAGGGTGAGTGATCACTGACGGATTCAGCTAATTGTAAATAATTGCTCAATTAGTCCCCTTAGAGGGATTACTGCCGGGGTGCCAGAGCAAGTCACAGTGATTTTTCCTAAAAGTAATGATTTTAGGAAAGATCTGATTTGCTCTTGAGGCTCCTGAAAACAAACGCAGTGATTTCTACAGAAATCACGTGTCTCATTTTCAGTTCTGCAATTGAATACCACAACCCTGCAGATGTGGAATTTTCTAAATTTCCCACCAGCAACTGAATCTGCCTGAGTCTGTATACAGAACACTATGGATCTTGTATTGGAACAAAGCAGTGGCTGCTACATTGTAGGACTTTGTATACAGAATCAGAGACTCAGTCGCACACAGTTACACAAGTGTCATATCACATTGCATTATGACCAATACATACATACAGTAAAAGGTGCCCGACACTAGCAGAATCTCACGGGACCTGGTGCGCCAAGAGGGCTGTTTGCCACGACTGAAGCAATGATGTATGGGGACACGTCTGTATACTGTAAGGCTAAGAATTGTGTTGCATAAAATAGAAGAAATTAATATAAGGACTGGTTTGTGTTTTGTGTGCTGCAGTTCCATTTTAGGAGAAAACACATTTATTTTACAGTGTATCTCTTGCAAATTAAGTAATAATGACTGGAACATGCACTGATACAGATAGCCAGTTTACCCACTATGGTTTTTGAATTGGAGACAAATTTGTCTTAATTGTCCATGTTTGAGCTATGGTGGGTACATACTAGGCGATTTTGTAAACAATATCGCTCATTTTTCCCTCCTGAGCAATATTGTTTACAATATCGTCCAGTGTGTATGCTGCCAGCAATGGCCGATGCACCCTCCCGGGGGTCGTTAATGACCCCCATTGTCGCCAGCACATGCAGCTCAATCTGACTATATTGTCAGGAGCTGCATGTTTGGGCAGACCGTGGCATGACGTCACTATGCAATATCGCATAGTGTGTATGTACTATATCGGCGGCTCGGCCCAGGAGGGGTAAAACTATGCCATATCGCTCATAGATTGTGTCGCATAGTGTGTACCCACCATTAGATAAGCAGTGGAGAAAAGTGCTGTTATGCCATACCACCCTATAGTGTCTCACTTCCACCGTAAATGTTATTGATACAGTATGTTAAATTTGAACTGGAGAACTGGCCAAGTAAGTTTCCAGTTATATCTGCAATAGTAAGTGATTGAAAGTAACCATAGTTTTATCACTGCATTGCACATTAAAGAAAATACATTATTTGTTTTGGTAAATTACCTGTAACTTGGGGCAGATTTCATTAGCAGTGGTAAAGTTCTGGCTTTAACGCCCGGAGTTATTCAATTATTAGACAGTAAAAGTAAACCCGTGGCTACCCCAAAGATTCAGGGATAAGTGCCCAGAATCTATTGGTTATTCTGCATGGTAAGCCCCAGAGAGTGCATTTAATGCAGATTTTTTTCTTGCACCTCCTGAGGCTGCGAGGAAAAATCTGCGTTAAATGCATCCTCCGAGGCTTACCACACGGGGCAGAGTCACTACATAAATAGCTTAGTGCAGAGCTTTAGACGCAGGGTTATTGAAATGTCTTAAACATGACGATCATTATTTCGGTAGAATATATTTTTGTGAATAATATAGTATTTCAAGGTTACAATCAATGTTGGGTAAACAAATAATTACACATGACATATTATCCCTAATTAACTCTAACAAAATGAAAGCAAATTAAAAGCTCTGCCAAATAAATAGATATTATCTTGTAAAAGCATGGGTATGTATTGTCAGTCTCTAAATGTCTAGGAGCACATTTTACAATCCCTAAATTGTCATACCTTCTGAATGATACACTTGCAGTCCTGAGTACCAACAAGATTGGAAAGCAGACCAAATGCCACCTGTTGTGTGTTGGTGCCACTGGATACAGGTTCTGCGGCAATCTTCAACACACTGTGCAAGAGCGAGTTGTTCATTTGGGATTTCTGTGAAGGCTGGCTGGTCGTGACTGTAGTGTTTGTCCAACATAGCGAACTGCATGCTTTACAATGGGGGGGGGGGGGGGGGGGGGAGAAACAGTATGCCCTCATGAATAAATATTTAACTAAAAGTACAGTACAGATAAAGTACACAATTACCACAGCTGATTAAAGTGTTTAACTATTAAACTATGTTTAAAAAATTAACTGTGAAATTTATAAATTAAAAGTAAAATGTTGTTGTACCAAAAAGACGTTACTGAACAATATTTTCACTGGTAAGTAACTGAAAGGAATAACTGAGGTAGAGAAAATACTGTTCAATAACAACCATCAAGAAAAGGATGTTGTAAAAAGCGTTGCTACAGTATAAGCAAAGAGAGAAAGCAAGAATGAGTGAATTTGGAGATAGAGACAGGATGTGGGTTCTATGCAGAGCATTTGACAGCAGTAAAGACAAATAAATAAATAAAACAGTCACAAATAAAATAAAACAGTGTTTAGTGCCCAAGCATAGAGCAATATGAAGAGCACATGAAACTATAATCTTTTCAGTTCTTTATGAAATTAAGTTTGGGCATGAAAGATATACAGTATGGGCAGGAAAAATGTGTCTTTTTCTTTACCTGCAGGAAAGTTTGCTGTGTAGACACAAAGTAATTGTAAAGCACCTTGCATCAACGTATCATCCATCAAAAGCCATGGCCAAAGAGAATGAAGTACAGAAGCAAACTGAGATTCCAGGGCTGCTGTCTGGCAAAGGAAAAGTTCATTGAAAAATAACTGGTTTTAGATCCTGTCTACAGAACATAACTTTGTTAACATACAACAAATGTGTTTTAAAATGTGAACTAAAGCTATCGGTTTCCATTTAATGAAAAATAACTATAAAAACCTGGAAGTGTTTGGGGCAATTCAATTCCTATCCCATAGATATGGACAGGAAAATATGCAGTTATGTGATACCATAATTAAGAGTAATCTATGCAACCGAACATTCCTCAGATATTAATTGCCCCAATTAAGCCAGAGCAACATTAAGATTAACATTACTGAAAGTGCAGAACAAAGATTACACTAACAATACCTTATTCATCAATGCATCCCATCTACTAAACTAAGTAGTAAAAAATATAATAATTTATAGCTGATCTAATTCTAGGTGTAACTGTAGATAAATGTCATAAACGTTTTATTACTCTGTGCAATGTAAACAATATGTTTATTATAACCTACACCTTTTGCCCACACCTATTCAAACTACCAACCTAACAATGGCTGTGAAATCTCAAGAAACATATCTGAATACAAAGTCACACTGAAGTGTACTTTTATTTATATAGACACTTATTACATATAAACACACATATACTGTAGATGTGTCCTGACTCATCATACATGAAGTCACTTTCAGCGCCCGTACACATTGCTGTAGTGAATTTACGCACCCTGCTGCGACTAGTTGTGGCGGCGTGCGTACACACCATGCATTCCAATGGAAGCAGCTGTGTAAGCACTACAAATACACTGGCACACCAGTCGCATTTGCTGCAAATAGTGTTTAAGATGAGAGAGGACACATCTGTACAAGCGTTTTTCCATATCAGTAATTCAAGTACTTCAGAATTTGTAGTCAGGGACATAGCTAAACCCACGGGGGCCCATAGCAAAATTTCTAAAACATACCATGTACTACTAAGTCGATCCTGTGGGGAAGGATTACCTCCCCAACACAAAGTCACCCTGTCTTCCCCATAATGCAGCTCTAAGCAGGTGGCGAGCCACAGCTAGATGACCACATGCAGCCATACTATTAGGCTGATTTATTTGAGTATCATAACCTTTTTAAATACCACGTTAAATTATATGCAATTACGATTAGGGAGACTATAATGGTAACTAAAATGGTGCATGGCCTACATCACAAAACATACCCAGAAAGACTAAGAAATCTCAATATGTATAGTATGGAGCAGAGAAGGGAAAGGGGGGACATGATAGAAACTTTCAAATATATCAAGGGTTTTAACAAAGTCCAGGAGGGAAACATTCTCCAAATGAAGAGAAGCAATAGGACACGAGGACATGCACTGAGACTGGAGGGGGGGAGGTTCAGGGGAAATTTGAGGAAAAATTACTTCCCAGAAAGGCTAGTTGACAAGTGGAATAGCCTCCCATCAGAGGTGGCAGAGGCTAAAACAGTAGAGCAATTTAAACATGCATGGGATAGACATAAGGATATCCTTACAAAGAAATAAGGATCAAATAAGTTTTGAGATAAAAATATGGTTAAAAAAAGGGCAGACTAGATGGGCCAAGTGGTTCTTATCTGCCGTCAAATTCTATGTTTTATAGTTATTTATTTATTTATTTTTTATTTGTAATTTATAATACTTATATGCTAATCACCATTAACTTAATCCTGAATGTCAACTATGCAAATTATTTAGCTGATTATCTCTGTCTCAGCCCCGTCTTATAATTCAGTTAATGGGGAATCATAGAACACAGCCTCCTCCCGGCATCGATGAGGAAGAAGAGACGGAGCAGGCAAGGACAAGCCAAAGGCATTGTAACTGGGTGCACGAAGAGGACCGAATCATAAGGTGTCCTGAGCCCCCGCAAAGCTCCTTGTCTGTAGTGCGTTGTAAATAAACAATGACTAGAACAATGCTTGCTAAAATATTGCACTGCCACGTTCAACACACAATTGGCCACATTCCATTTAAACGATTACATTTTTTTAAAACAAATTATCAGTCTTAAAACCCATATTTCGTGAACTAAAATGTCCAGTGTATCCTCATACCTACAGTACATTTTTGGTATTTATTAGTACAGACAACAAAGTTACAAAATATTATCTATGAAACACATCACACTCTTACATTCTTAGCCTAAAGTAATGATTTTCATTATGATTATGTTGAGTTTACAACAATCTGTTGCAAAACAGATAATGTATATCGACAAAAATATTTAGTCAGAAAAAAACGGTCATTAGTGTGAGACAGACAAATGGTAAGGAGTCAGTGGAAAACTGTTCATCTCTTCTACTTTTCCTTCCCATGCCAAAGCAAACAGAATATTATGCCTTGCACACTTGGAATTAGGACAACAAAACAACATCCATCAGTTTAATTCTACTCAAACTCTCAAAACACTATACTTACAGGAACATATTGTCAAAAATTGGATAATTCATTGAAAATCATAAAAAGAATAATAATAAAATCAGTAGGACATGAAATCCCCACAAAAACAAAACACCAAATGTAAGATGTCTGAATCTGTAAAAGAACAGAAAGGCGAAGGAATGCAGAGGCTAATGAAGTGTATCACTCATTAAACAATGGGTAAACAACACCATCTGTGGGATTTGCAGCGTGGAGCGATTGTTACACTAGCAGCAGTAGTATATAAAATGATTATTATATATAAAAAATTTGTGCGTGCACATTATGTGTGGCATGTATGCGTGTCCTGCTGCTGTGAGGGGTTTAGTATGAAATTCCGACGGTTAAAATACTGACAAAAATTGACCGATGGGAAAAATCCCAAGGTCAAAATCCCAATATTTAAAATACAGACAAGGTCAAAATGCCGACAATTAAAATGCCGATAGGTCAAAAGGTCTTTAGAAAGGGATGGAAGCTGCGCTCACAGGGAAAGGGTACCAGAAAGTGCTGCTGAACCTGAAGGCGTCCTACCTCCTTTAGTGGAATAATGATTGGAAAGGTTAGCGCACTGATTGGTGATTATAAGGGTGAATGGAATAGGTGTTGATAATCTGGGTGAGATTTGTGAATACCTTACATGTGTGTGTGAATAATGATCAATCTGAGAGGATAAGTACCATATGCTTTATTCGTGTGTGCGGTGTCCAAGGCAGTATATAAGCTGTCCTTATATCAGCAACCTCTTATTTGTATTGTTAGTTCCTTAAAGTTGTTCGTTTATCACTGTCAGGTGTGTCCTGCAGACTACCCTTTAACAGTATACCTTCCTATTGGTATACAAGATAGACCCCAGCTCAGGTGAATGTCAGGTGTCCCTGCGGGTCACCTTTACCATAGGAGTGGTGAGTGCCTATGTTCCCTCTGAGGCAGGGTGTCAGATGGTACTTGGCAGTGTATGATCAGTGCGGCGTCCCGCCTGTCATCAAGCCTCTGTGTGTAGCACTGAGGTGTGGGATAGTGGGCTGTGTATCCTTACACTTACCGCCGGGGGCAGGTATTGTGGCTGCCGCCGGTGAGCCGCGTCTCTGCTTACCCCACCTCAGGCTGTCCGTCCTCGGTGTCCTCTGTCTCCTTCGCTACGTGCGCTGCCCAGCGGCCGCCGGTCTCCTCCGTCTCCTCCTTGTCTGTGTCCCGTCCTGCTGTTTCCGGGTTCGCGCGTCACGTTCAGTGTCACGTGAGCGCTCTGTTTGTGCACAGTTGAAAGTGCCGTATTCCCTTCTCCGGCCGGAGAGGGGAATCTGTGAATCTATGAGTGAGTGTGGTATCAATGAATCCCAACGCGTTTCAGCACGGATGCCTTTGTCTAGGGTTACATGCACATGTTCCTACAGCCATTATATAACACAATCGCTGTAGTGATAGGTCAATTTTGATTGTCCTTGATTGCCACCCTCCAATGTGATTGGAGGTGGTTCAGTCTCCACTTGTCAATCACTTCCATCATATCATCTGTGTATTTTGTGTTTCCTCTTATTACTACTACAGATCTTAGTTCTGAAAATGATTCCAATACCAGTGTTCATTATTGTTATTAGTGATGTATATTGTGCTGGGCACAATATACATCACTAATAACAATAATGAACACTGATATTGGAATCATTTTCAGAACTAAGATCTGTAGTAGTAATAAGAGGAAACACAAAATACACAGATGATATGATGGAAGTGATTGACAAGTGGAGACTGAACCACCTCCAATCACATTGGAGGGTGGCAATCAAGGACAATCAAAATTGACCTATCACTACAGCGATTGTATTATATAATGGCTGTAGGAACATGTGCATGTAACCCTAGACAAAGGCATCCGTGCTGAAACGCGTTGGGATTCATTGATACCACACTCACTCATAGATTCACAGATTCCCCTCTCCGGCCGGAGAAGGGAATACGGCACTTTCAACTGTGCACAAACAGAGCGCTCACGTGACACTGAACGTGACGCGCGAACCCGGAAACAGCAGGACGGGACACAGACAAGGAGGAGACGGAGGAGACCGGCGGCCGCTGGGCAGCGCACGTAGCGAAGGAGACAGAGGACACAGAGGACGGACAGCCTGAGGTGGGGTAAGCAGAGACGCGGCTCACCGGCGGCAGCCACAATACCTGCCCCCGGCGGTAAGTGTAAGGATACACAGCCAACTATCCCACACCTCAGCGCTACACACAGAGGCTTGATGACAGGCGGGACGCCGCACTGATCATACACTGCCAAGTACCATCTGACACCCTGCCTCAGAGGGAACATAGGCACTCACCACTCCTATGGTAAAGGTGACCCGCAGGGACACCGGACATTCACCTGAGCTGGGGTCTATCTTGTATACCAATAGGAAGGTATACTGTTAAAGGGTAGTCTGCAGGACACACCTGACAGAGGTAAACGAACAACTTTAAGGAACTAACAATACAAATAAGAGGTTGCTGATATAAGGACAGCTTATATACTGCCTTGGACACCGCACACACGAATAAAGCATATGGTACTTATCCTCTCAGATTGATCATTATTCACACACACATGTAAGGTATTCACAAATCTCACCCAGATTATCAACACCTATTCCATTCATCCTTATAATCACCAATCAGTGCGCTAACCTTTCCAATCATTAGGTCAAAAGGTCGACACGAGTTTTTCATTTTGTTTTTGGTGTGTATATCGACATAGGTCGATATGGACACCGTATAAGTGTACCACGGTTTAACACAATTTTATTGCCCCTCCAGGTCCACTGGAATGGTAAAGTATGAACAAGTCGGTTTCAATGAAAAAATCATGAAAAACTCATGTCGACTTTTTGACCTGCCGACATTTTAAATGGTGGTATTTTGACCTTGACGGTTTTTAAATGTTGGTATTTATTGACCTTGTCGTGATTTTGACTACTGTGATTTTGATTGTATGTAAATTGTTTGCATCCCGCTGTGAGGACAGGACAGAAGAGAAATGCTAATGAGGCGTAAGTATAATGGAAAAAAAATTGTGCGCCAGGGGTCACCAGTGAATACAAAGCAGAAGAAACACATGTGGGAAGAGGGCATGTACAAAATTGAAGGGATAATGAGAGAGTAAATAAGACAAAATAAGATGTGTAAAATATGAACCAAAAGGACAGATCTAAAAGAATGACAGACATAAAGGAACAGTGAAAACAACACAAAAAGGAGAACACGGGGTAAATTTACTAAGATTTGTGTTTGCCCGAGTTTGCATTATCGGGTGTGTTTAGCCATTTTTTCTGGTGAGTATTGAGTGTGTTCTAGCACTGCAATCTGTTTCTCGGCCAAAAACTGCTTCACAGAGACAGCTGCGTGCATTGTCCTGATGGAGGGTGAAACCATTTTTCTAAAACCCTGGCCTATTTCTTCTGATTCTTTCCCGCAACGTTTCTTTTACATTTTTCTAATAATGTTGATTCACTGTTGCGCCTTCTGGTACCCAGTCTGCTAAAAAAAAAACCTGACATCAAAGAAAACACATGATATTAATGAGAACAATTAACATGGCTTTGAATTTGGATGTGCTTTGATGTGCTTTCTTCATTCTTGGTGATGATGGTGTTTTTCACTGCATGGACTGGTGTTTTGTCTCAGGATTATACTGAAAAATCCATGTTTCATCATAGGTAATATCTAAAAAAATGTGAATTCACTTGAATATGTTCCAAAATGTATGTACAAATTCAATTTAAATTTTCTTTCTGTTCAGCAGAGAGAAGCCTTGGAAGCATTTTAGCACAAACATTTGTCATTTTAAGAGCTTCATGCAAAACTTTCCTAAGAGTTACTTTGTTGTTGTTTACCATTTCTGCTATCATTCGAATGCTAAGTCGATGGTCAATTCAAACAATTTAAAAAAATGTTCCCACATTTTCTGTGTTTATCTATGTAGGAGGGGAACCATTTTGGTGTAGTCCAAGATCAATGATCTGCCACTCCCTTATAACTCATGCAGTATGGTTAATTTTTTTACAAGTGCAGCCTCATTATTTAATAGCCACCACCTCATATGATGAAACAGCTATACTAAACTGAATCACCATCACTGGCCTCAAGAATAGTGTAAGTAGGCAAACTTGATTTACAGTACTTCCAATATGTATTCCTCTGCCAACTGTCCTCTCATCCCAAATCTTGTTTAATACTCCTGGTCTCTTCTTTGTGTTGTTTTCACTTTTACTTCATGTCTGCCATCATTTCATCAGTCCTTTTGGTTAAAATTTTACACAGCTTATTTAACCTTCTCTCTAGTCTTACTGTATTTATTCACTCATTATCCCCCCAAATTATTATATGCCCTCTTTCCTCAGGTGTTTCTTCTACTATGTCTTCACTGGTGACCACTCTTTATCTTACTGTTCTCTTTATTTCAATGTTAAACAAAGTGTGAATCAGCTATGGAGTCTGCATACGGCCCACTGAGTCTCGAGAGGCCCGAAGGAAGAGCTGCTGTGGCTGCACATCAGAAGTTGTCTTGCCCATTTTGACTGCACCAAAACTGTGCTGCTTCTGGAATGTGAAGAGAAGCAGTTGTACAGATTTTTTACTGTAGAGCTACATGTAATTTTTATTCCATTAGCAAAATAGAGCTAAAGGGTTTCAGGGCAGCTGTAACAATCCCCCCTCCATTCCCCAAAGGGCACCTGACAGTTGTGCCCTCAAGGGCAGCAGCAGTCTAGAAAATGGTCAAAATGGTAAGCCTTTTTGAAATTTTGAATGAAAGCGCATACGAGGTGTGTGCAATATGAGGTTCCTTCAAGCTGGGTTCCCCATCAGCAGACTTGAGAGCAGAAAGAGGTTCAGATGACTTGGTGCCGCAACATGCTGGCCAGGTCTGCTGGTGATAAATCCTGAATCTACAGTTTCGACCCAGGGACCAAACAACAGTCAGCCCTGTGGACCCCAGTTGGAGGTGCACCACCACAGAAGTTCTGACGTGAGACAAAGCGTGGCCAAGCAGATGGTTGCTGCTTTTGTGGCCAAGACTGGTCATATATCTACTGTACTACTCATGCAGCAGCGCAATATCACTAAGTAATGGTACACCAACCAATGCTTGCAGCAAGTGCTGGAAGCCATTTCCAGGTGTTGTCCAAGAACCTGCGCTTGTGGTGCCCTTCTCCAACATGACTATTTACTTGCCCACAAGTTCAGGAAAGTGGTGGATTTTCTGGCCTATGAATGCATCCAGGAGCTTGGTCATCTGCCATACAGTCCGGACCTGGTGTTTGTAAATATAATACTTTTTGTGCATCTGGAAGTTATTGCACACCCCTTGTACAAACAACTTGGTAGTGAAAGGATAATATAGTACACACATTTCAAAACATACAGATGTGTCCTCATATACAGTACCTTTGCTGCAGTCACATCAAACATCTTCAAGCGTTGGATGTCTTTTGTGCCAAAAATGCATCTTATATGCAAGGCAATATGACTAGGATGCACACAGAGACTGTACTGATTATTTGATATATGATACATATCTGTGTGCGACTGAGCCTCTGAATCTGTATACGAAGTGCTACAACGTAGCAGCCTCAGCTTTTTTCCCAATACAAGTTCTGTTCTACTCTGTACACAGACTCACAATATAAAAGTGTCATATGTCAAATTAATCAGTACAGTCTCCTTGTACGTACCAGCACTGCGTTGCAAATAATATGCCTTTTCAGAAAAAGAAAAAAAAAAAGACACCTGACATTAGGAGAGTTGCAGGGGACCTAGCGGCTCACTCATGCAAGAAATCTCACGCTGCATGGCGTATTGAGACTGGGTGTATGAAGACACATCTGTACTGAAGATAACATGGAAAAGAACTGCCTAATAGACATGATATCCATGAGAGAACACATCATATTCAATCTGAAAACATAGGACCACCATTAGAGGAAAGTCAATTTCCATTTACTAGCAAAATGCTAACTTGATGTTGTACATGTAATCTGACATAAGCAGCCATTGTTACAGAATTGCCAAATAAACAGAATACAGAGAAGCTACCTGTGGGAACAGTGGTTTCAAATAAATGTTTTGCAGGAGCCTAATGATAATTATACAGGTGTGGTAGCGAAACACAGCATGATCCCCTTGTAGCATCAGGTACAAAAGGTGTATTAATTTAAGATTTTGTTTACTTTTATACAATGATCTGCTCAAATGGGGACAAGGACTGAGATAGATGTGAGAGTATAAAGGAAATAAAGTTTTTCAGACAGGCTTGTATATAGATGGGAGATTGTTTCAAATGAAAAACAGTGGCGCAGATGTATTAACCTGGAGATGGCATAAGGAAGTGATAAACTAGTGATAAGTGCAAGGTGATAAACGCACCAATCAATCAGCTCCAATATGAAAATTAACAGTTAGGAGCTGATTGGCTGGTGTATTTATCACCTTGCACTTATAATTGGTTTCTCACTTACTTATGCCGTCTCCAGGCTTAATACATCTGCCCCATCGATTGAAAAGACTTTCCCAAGCAATTATGTGGATGATTAATACAAATCAGAATTGCTTTCTTTTTTTACAAACCTTTATAGAACTACAAATACAGATGTGTCCTTATACACTCTTGCCACTTTTGCACCAAACAGGCCTTCTAGGCATGCGAGGATCCACGCGACTTGGCTTTTGCCTAGCATCGTTTTTGCTTGGTTGTGCATCTTAGTCACCCTTAAAAAAACTAGATGCAACAGAACTGCTTTACAAGACAGCACTGATTAGTTTGATATGTGATACTTGTAGATCTGTGTGCATGAAGCTGTATACAGACGTGCTACGATGCAGTGGCTGCTGCTTTTTTTCACATTACGTTTCATTGTGCTTCATCCGTAACTTTATACATTTTTTAAATTCATTCCTGTGCAGTTACAGTGGCAGCCCGGCGTCTCTGGTACAGACTAGTGGTGTTTTGCAGTGCAAATAAGGTGCAAATGTAAAGAAAAAGACACTACATTACTCTTATGCTGGGCTCTCCTGCACCGGGCATCTCACGCTGCATGGTGCATTAAGACTAGGTGTATGAGGACATATCTGTTCTTTTTCTCAGGCAAAGTTTTGACGGTCATTACTGCACTGTTCATTATAAGTCAAAATGGCCATGTACCTAAATGTATCAATTGTTTCTTCATTTCTAGTTTTTTTTTTAAACAAAATAAATATCTTTGTACCCTGTAACATTCCAATGTTATATTTAGGGGGGAATTCAATTATGCCCTCTGGTGCAAAAAATAAATAAAATAAAATAAAAATAAAGTATTTACCACAAATTTTTTGCCCAATGCTTTTTTGGGGCAATTCAATTGAAGTCAGTTTTTTTCGATACAAAAAAATGTCCTGTTTTCGGAAAAAAATACACAGCAGCCACGATAAGTTCCTGGACTTGGGTGTTTTTTGCGATCTCAGCATGAGAAACAGGGCACTTATCAGGGGTTTTGTTTTGGAAACTCAGCCACTGGGGGATTCAATTAGACGCAGTAAATTATTGCAGCTAATTGAATTCTCCCGTAGGATGACTGCTGTTTTGCTTACTCAAACTACACATGAAGGGGTGCTACAGCTGGGTATCCGGACACCAATTGGTCGACCACAGAAATATGTCGACAAGGACAAATGTCGACATGAACAAGGTCGACATGAGTTTAAAAAAATATTAGATTTTTTTACTTTTTCATACTTTACGATCCACATGGACAACGATTGGGAATAGTAACCTGTGCCGAGCGCAGCAAGGCACCTTGCCCGAAGCATGGCGAGGGGACACAGTGCACCAATTGGGTCTCCCGGTCACATTACAAAGAAAACAACACAAAAAAACATACAAAAACTCATGTTGACATTATGTCCACGTCGACCTAAGGTGTGTCGACCAAAGTGGTGTCAACCGTGAGTCCCAGACCCATACAGTTGTATATGGGTGATTCTCCAGAAAGGGAACATAAAGTCCAGTGCATCACACGCTTTTAATTTTTTTTCTTTTAAACTGGTGTGTTAAGAAATTGCTGTTATATGAACACGTACTTGCTTACTAGCAATGCCTTACCCTATAACCTAAGACCCACTAAAATCTTAGTATTTTGGAGAAGTATGTTGCTTGAATTTGTGTAGCTGTCCTGTGCATCACAGAGAATCACCCATGTACAGTAGTGCTGTTAGCATACAGTGAAAGGCACATTAATGAAAGTGTTTAAACTACGACTAAGATCATCTAATAAATAAAGGGAATAAACCAGAAAACCACATGAATCATACAGTAAAGCTTATTAGCATGATGAATATATCATGAACACGCTGTTCTCTTTAATAACTAACCAGATTTTTGCTCTCATTAGTCTAATTTGCAGTGAAGATCAAACAGCATACTTGCAAACATCATTATCTCCCCTGAGTTCATGGAGGGGAGATGCGAGTGGCCATGCTGGGGGACGACGACAAGGCAACATAAATCATGTCATCATTGTTGCACCATAGAATATGCAGATCGCAGCAAAGCACAGAGTGGGTGAAACCCCAATGAAGTCATCACACCCTGTCACACCCATTTCACTAACAAGTAGAAAGGATGTACAGTAGGAGAATGACTCTTCCAGAAGTCTGTGGGAAGTCCCCGGATGTTCTAGGAAAGTAGGCCATTATTTCAAATATATATTCTAATAAGTTACAGCACATCTGTGATATGAGCAATTTATATACTTCACACAAACATACTGTACATTATATACACACATAGACAGAGGCGGTACTACCGCCAGTGCAACCAGTGCGTTGCACTGGGGCTCACCGCTGTCCAGGGGCCCAAAGCATGTAATGAGTCAAACTGACTCATTACATGCCGCTGTGTGCTGCGGGCAACCGCTGCCCGCAGCACACAGCCGCCCGCAGGAGACAGGAGAGGAGCGCAGTTGCCACGGGGGGAAGAAGGAGGAGGGAGGTGGAGGAGGTAGCCGCAGCAGCGCTGTTTTATTGGTTGAGGCGCTGCTGCTGCTGTCCCTCTGTTTCACTATAGGCTGTCTTCCGCCGCTGTGAAGCTCATTGAAATATGGAGACTACTGTGCACCGTTTATGAACTGGTATTATTTTGTGGCCACACCCCTTCCCCACTAAGCCACACCCCTATGTATTTTTGCACGCGCCTACGGCGCACACTGCCCCTGTTTTGCATGCAGGGGTGGGGCTCCGATGCCGTTTCTTGCACACAGTGCTAAAATGTCTAGTTACGGCACTACTGCTAGGTATCCATTTCTCTGGCCCTGAGCAGGTCCCCCTCATCAGATCCTCTCCAGGGGTGAGGGGGTGGACTTGGATGGGATGAGGGGGGGTGGGGGGGGGGGCAAAGCATTTTGTTGCACCTGGGCCCACCGCTCGCTAATTCCGCCACTGCACATAGATATAGATAAATGGGCTCCATTCAATTCTATGCCATGTCAATAGCGCCTAGAAGGAGGTCCCGAAGCTATTCAATTGATTGCGCTGTTATGCCTGACTAGAAGATAAGGAGGGGTGTGAGCAGAAATCTGACTTACTGTAACTAGTGCCACAATGCTGTTTTCTGTAAACAGCATCGTGGCAGGCACTTAAGTTGGAGAATGCTGGTTCTTGTAACTAAATGCTTATTTTAAAGTGCAAGAACTGGCATCTCTCGACTAGCAATGGGGACAATTGCATAGCTGTGGGACCTACTGTCCGGTGCTATTAACATTGCACAAAATTAAATTGAGTTTATTTAGTTTAATTCACAGATGTGCTTTAACTAATGAGAATTTATATTGCTAAATAATACATACGGATCATACAGTATAACACCATTTATATTTATTATGTGACACCAAAACTTACTTTGCACTCTTCATTTTTATAAATACAGTTTCTCAGAAGATGCAGAGTAACTTTTAACTGCTTGAAGAGATTATCTTCCTAAAATGGAAAGTAAATACATAGGATTCATTAAGAGAACAAAGACAAATCAATACAGTAATTGCTAATCTAGTAATTTAATCTTCACAAGTTCTTTTTCCGCAGTTTACAGTATATGCAAAAATCTATTTTGTAGTAATAGGTCATAGGTTGCTAGTTTAGGGAAAATAAACTACTATGCCAGAGATTAAATATTGATTAATTTGGTCACACATTTGTCTCTATACATTTATAACAGTAAAATAAAGAATAATTGGATTGAATGATTGTTGTGGTTTATGCTGTAGAAACAGGATCACGTGCAGGTACCTAACAGGTACTCCCAGAAAGCGGAGTATACACTAGCCGATTAATCAGATGATATATCGGACACATCTCTCAGTGTATATCAGCGATTGAGTCCTTACTGGGTCGTCCTGTTGGTCGTGCTGCATGCCCAATGGGACAACTCAGGGAATGACAGAATGCATTTTAAATGTGGCAGGCACTGTGCACTCAGCATAAGAGACATCTGTAAATTACAGCAGAAAGACACAATATAAAACAAGTCAGAAGTTGTATGTTAAAAAGGGGGCTGGAGCCAAATGGAAGCAATGATCAGAAGACACCAAAATCTTCCAGATCCACTGTAAGGAGCATATTTTTCCTTCAACTACACAGCAGCTTGATAAAAAAAATAAAAAAAAAAATAAGGGAAGAGACGATCATTAAATATCAAGAAATGTTACCCTTAATCCAGGCAAGACAGGATAATAACCACATGTCTGCATGGAGATTTATTTGCTAGGAGAAATTAGTAAAAGTATTTTTCAAATTCTCATTATGGGGCATATATAATAGGGTCCGAGTTTGCCGGAGGTGTGGAATGTCGGTTCGATCTCGGACATTTTTTAAAGCGGAAAACATTTACAAGGCAAAACAATGCCTTGTAAATGATGCCCGGTTTAAAAAAACATCCTTGATCGGCTTGTCATCTCGCACCTCCGGCAAACTCGGACTCTATTATATATGCCCCTATAAATTTAAGGATACAGATGTGTCTTCATACATTACTGCTGCAGTTGCGCCTTAGTCACAACTTGAAGAAGCTGGGTCGCATGAAAAAGTACTGATTCATTTGATATGACACTTGTATATGTGTGTGACTGAGTCTCTGAATCTGTATACAATGTGCTACAATGTAGCAGCCGCAGCTTTTTTTCCCAATACAAGTTCTGCTGTGCTCCTTATACAGGCTCAGTCACACACAACAAACAAGGGTCACATCAACTTAATCAGCAAAGTCTCTTTGTGCATCCTAATCACATTGCGCTGGAACGAAGATGCATTTTTGTCAAAAAAATATGCCCGACGACAGTAGAGTTGCACGAAACATAGCCGATAACTCGCGCCAGGCATCACGGAAAGGGATCTGTATTGGAAATACTGATATACTGTACAGTATGGTTCTCAGTAGGTGACATTTTATTTTATTTCCATAACTCTAAGGAAGCCCTTCACTCTGCTTTAGAAATGCTACAAGAGTACAGAGCAGTAGCTGGGTTCCTTACTATGGCCCAGATTTATCAAGCCTTGGAGAGTGGTACATTGCACGGTGATAAACTACCAACCAATTAGCTCCTGTCATTTTTCTTTTTTTTTCCCAGAAAGTTTTATTGGTCGATTTACAGTAATACACAATGCCACTGTGTTTCAATAGCATAGAGAAACAACATAATACAACATGGAACACAACAAAGCAATAATATGACAATCAAATGAGTAAAACTTTTTTTGTTTTTAAGTGAGACGACAGAAATAGAACAAGAGAAGAAGGAGTCCTCTAGGTCTACGGTGTGGCCAACCAGCCTAGGGGAGTGAGAGAGCAGGGAGAACAAACACAGGAAGGGACAAAATTGAGGGCAAAAGGGGAAATAGATAGAAGAGGAGGGGGGGGGGGGGGTCCGAGTGGCGGGGTCCGGGCAACCAACACAAAAATAAGGGTGCGTAGCATAATTAGCTACAGAATGGGGAGGGGGCATTTTGAGAAATGAGCAGGGTGCCCAGACCTTATCGAACGCCCTGGGGGATTGTCTAATGACACTGGTCATATATTTCATCTTATAAACGTACCAAATATAAGCGATAACGGATTGTAGGGATGGTGGGGAGGGCAACCTCCAGGCCTTTGCAATTTGACATGTCGTGGCAGTAGCCACATGACGTAATAACGTATTCTGATGTTTAGTTAAAGTCGGGAGGTCTAGAGGCAGTAGAAAGTATTTAGGGTCCATGGGGATTGGGGTAGAGAATAGGAGCGAAAGAAGTCGGACTACTTCCTTCCATAAAGGTACGAGTTTCGGGCAGGTCCACCAAATATGCATGTACGTCCCCTTAGAAGCGCAACCCCTCCAGCAGCCATCTGTAACATCAGGGTACATCGCCTTCAAACGAGAGGGTACGTAGTACCAACGATATAACAGTTTATACACATTCTCCTTAATCCTAACACAGATAGAGCTAGAGGACGCATTACTCCATATTTCACCCCACTCCTCCTCATCCAAAGTGACACCCAGATCCCTCTCCCAGGCCAATTCTCTGTGATCTCTGGGAGTAGCAGGGCCCTGCAGTAGCAAAGCATAGAAATCTGATATAAGACCTTTCGTAGAAGAGCGTCGCATACATATATTTTCAAGAGTGGTGAGAGGCCTGGAAGAGAGAGTGGTATGATCCCCGGAATGAAAGTGTCTAATTTGGAGGTAGCAAAAAAATTCACTATGGGGGAGAGAGTATTGTGTCTGAATTTGGCTAAACGTAGGAAAGGGTGCACTAGAGGTAATGTTGTTAAGAAAGGCAACGTTTTCCTGTTTCCAAAGTTAGAAAGCAGATTTAATCATTCCCGGAGGGAAGACAGGATTATGGAACAGGGGTATGAGGGGGGATGGGTTAGGGGCCAAATGATGTTTCCTCACAACAAGGTCCCAAATGTATATAGAACGGGCCACTACTGGGTGAGATGAGGTGGCACGAGGGCGGGCAGCTCTCGGGAGCCACAAAAGAGAAGAAAGTGTGGAGAGTCCCGACTCGCCAGCTTCGATAGCTATCCATACCATGTCCGCCCCCGAGCCACACCACTGAACACAGGATGCCATCTGAGCTGCATGGTAATAGTATTTAAAATTGGGTATACCTAAGCCTCCACCCCAGGAAGACCGTTGTAACAGCGAAAGTTTAATTCTAGGGTGTTTACTGGCGCAAAAAAAAAGGGAAGTGTGATGCTGCAGGAATTTAAAGACATAGGGAGGGACATAGATCGGGAGCGTCTGGAAAAGATAAATAAGTCTCAGAAGAATATTCATCTTTACAGAATTGGCCCGTCCAATCCATGAAATGAGATAGGAGGACCAAGTTTGGATATCCGAGCGAATCCGATCCAAAAGACGTGGAAAGTTCACTTGAAACAGTTGATGGTGTCTGTGGGTTAAGTAAATACCGAGGTATTTGAGTTTTCGGTTATGCCAGGAAAACGTGAATATTGATTCAAGATGTGACCTAGACGCAGGAGTAATGTAAAAGTCGAGTACTTCTGTTTTAGTGGCGTTAATCTTATATCCCGAGTGTTGTGAGTAGAGGTCAATCTCAGAGAGGAGAGGAGAGAGTGACGATGTCGGGTTTGAGAGAGAAACTAATACATCGTCAACATATAGTGCAATTTTATGTTCCTTGTGGCCAACATGAATCCCTGTAATATCCGAGTTAAGACGAACCCTGGCCGCTAAAGGCTCCATGACGAGAGCGAAAATCAAGGGCGAGAGCAGACACCCTTGTCTGGTACCATTAAGTATCTCAAAACATGAAGATGTGACCCCATTGACAGAGACCCGCGTGGAAGAGTTGCGATACAATGCCGAGACACCATCATAAAATTTACCCGAAAAGTCCATGCGTTGGAGAACAGAGAAAGCGAAAGGCCACGAAATGCGATCAAACGCCTTCTCCGCGTCCAGGGCTAGTAACAGGGAAGAGGACTTTTGTTGATGGATGGAATGGATAATATCAATGGCCCTTCTGGTGTTATCGGAGGCCTGTCGGCCTGGGATAAATCCTACCTGATCGGGATGTACCAGTACAGAGAGGAGAGGGGCCAATCGCAAGACTAAAATTTTAGCATAAATTTTCAAATCGACATTGAGCAATGAGATGGGCCTGTAATTGCCGCACTGGGTGGGGTCTCTGTCAGGTTTAGGGATCACCACAATATCAGCTTGAGTAGTTGCCGGAGCAAAGGATGCGCCCCACAAAATCTGGTTAAAGAGGGCGGTAAGGTGAGGGGCTAATACTTTGGCAAAGTGTTTATAATAGTGTGCCGTGAAACCGTCAGGGCCTGGGGCGGCTGAGGACCGTATGGATTTCATGGCTGTCAACGTCTCCTCTACTGAGATATCCTGATTCAGTGTGTCTAATTGGGCTGCGGAGGTGCTTGGTAGGGGGATCGAGGACAGGTAAGAATGTAACCTTTCCGGATCGAGGGAAGGGGAATGTGCCGGGGTCGGCAGGTTATACAGAGAGCTATAGTAATCTCTAAATTCTTCAACCATTAGTTTAGGGTCGTACGTAAGTTCACCCAGAGTCCGGGAATACAGTTTGTCGATTGCGCCATTCGCCCGTTTATGTCGCAATTTATTCGCCAGCAGGGAATCTGATTTGTCAGTCTTGTCGTAAAATTTCTGATTTAACTTTCGCAAAATGAGAGCCACACGACGGGACAAAAGTGCGTTCAGTTGGCCTTGTAAATTAGTGATTTGCGCAAGTAAAGCGGAGCAGGAATTTTGTTTATGCTGGGTGGTTAGGGTAGCTATTCGAGATTCTAACGAGTGTATCTCCTGCGTCGCCTTCTTGCGGAGCGAAGTGGTCCGTGCCATAAGGACACCCCTCAAGGTGGCCTTATGAGCCTCCCAAATTATACTAGCAGAGACATCAGGCGTGGTATTTTCAGTAAAATATTGTTCTATCGCCATTTGTATGTCTGTTGAGACTGACGGGTTAAACAGCAAGGATTCATCGAATTGCCATTTGCGAACAGCGTGGGTGCAGTGGTATAGATCCAAGAGAACATAAACGCCGGAATGGTCAGTCCAAGTGAAAGGGGTTATTCCCGCATCAGTAATTCTAGAGGCAATGGAGGACGAAATGTGTAACATATCGATCTGGGTGTAGTGCCGATGCGGGGCTGAGTAGTGGGTATAGTCTCTGGCCACAGAGTGGCAGAGACGCCACGAGTCTCGTAGATCATGAAACTTAAGAGAGGCTGCAAGCGTGCGCGAAGCTCTAGAGGCAAGAGGGGGACCAGTCCTATCTAAGATAGGGTCAAGAACAGTGTTAAAGTCCCCACCCAATACAATGTGGCCCTGTGCAACCTTGCCAATGTGACGGAAAAGGGAGTGGAAGTACTGAGGTTGATCCCGGTTAAGAGCATATACCGAAATAAGTGTCAGGACTTCAGAATGGAGGGTACCAATAACCATCAAGTACCGACCGTCTGGATCCGCCACAGTTTTGCTAAGTGTAAACGGAATGTGACGATTAATTAAAATTGCTACCCCCCGTTATTTACAATCCGCCAAAGCAAAGAAAGTTTGTGTAAATTGCCTACCGCGGAGTTGCGTGACGGAGCTCGTAAGGTGGGTTTCTTGAAGAAAAACTACGTCAGCTTTCTCACGTCTACAGGCGCCCAAAATCACCGTCCGTTTTTGGGGGGAGTTAAGGCCATTTACATTAACGGATAATATCTTTAGGGGCATGGTGACCTGGGTAACAACATCTCATTGAGAGCCATAGAAAAGGGGGTAAAAAAACAGAGGCCTCCCGGGTCCCAACAACCCATAAAAAAATAAAGGCAAGTGGAGTGGATACCCACAACCCACCACAAGGACAAGGGGAGAAAAGGGAAAAGGAAAAAGAGGCCACAGAAGGAAAGTAAAGAAAAGCAAGAAGAGAGGAAAGAAAGCCCATTCGGGCAGGAATCCTGTAGCGATGGGGCCCGTAACAGGACCGACAAACAAAGGAAAAATATAGTCGATAACGTAATTAAAGCAGGGAGTATGGGGGTAGTGGGACGAACAACCATATCAGGCTGAGCGGCCTGACCGAGAACCGAGTGGTCTAGGCCAAAGAAATCATACATCACAAAGATAAAACTTGTGTCAGGAAGGGAGGGACGGGGAGAGGAGAGAAAAAAAAAGGGGGAGGGGGAGGAGAATTTGGGAAGGAAGGAGGGGGAAGGGGAACATCAAAGGGAATAATACAGCAACAGTATATGGTCCATACAGTTGGTTGAGCATCATCGGACCAAACCGCAAAACGACCGGTCATCTTGTGACCATAAACCTGAGGGCAGAATGTACTTTAGGAGACATAACAAATGGAACATCTAAAGAACTAACATAGAAAGTGCCTGAAATAAACTAAGGGGGTCCACGGAGCAGGGACCAGGTCAACCAGCACCGCGAGGGACCCGCAGTACGCAAAGAAACTGTTTACATTGGGAACAGAGCATTAAGAGCATAATATCAAATTAACATATATAAAGGGACAAAGGGGGTCCAGAGAACTAGGGACAGGCAGTCCAGTCCATGGGGGACCTCCAGCAAACTGATGCAATGGCACAGTGAAACCTATAGAAGAAAAGAGGGCAGGCAATCAGGGGGGAGCATCATCTTCACCACTATGACGAGACACTCTCGACCATTCCGGCTGAGGCGGACGGGGCCTTTGAGACTTTGGCGAAGCAGACGGGTCGACAGATGAGGGCGACTATTCCGGTAGAAGATCAAGTTTGCGAAGCAGTTCCTGCCCTTGTGCCAGGCTCTTGAATGCATGGTTGGTGCAGTTAAAAGAAAGCTGCAACTGAAAGGGGAATCCCCAACGATTTCAAATCTGGCGTTGGCGCAAAATTCTAGTAATAGGTTGGAGGTCCCGTCGTTTCTGAATGGTCGAGGGCGCCAGGTCTTGGTAGATCTGCAATTGCATGCCCTGGAAGGCTATATCAGAGGAATCCCAGACGGCAGCAATTATTTTTTCCTTCGAGCGGTAATAATGGAGATGGGCTATGATGTCCCGAGGGGGCAGCGACGTTGAGGGTTTGGCCCGTAGGGCCCTGTGTGCCCTATAGAAGAGGCAGTCGTCATCAGACAAGTCTGGGACCAGATGCTGGAAGAGGTCTTTCAAGAAGGAGGGCAACGTAGAACTCTGGACTGATTCCGCCACATTAAGTATGCGCAGGTTATTGCGACGGGATCGATTCTCTTGGTCCTCTTGGTGTTCCTTCAGTGTCTCAACTTCAGCATGGAGCCTCGAGAGTTCGTGGTCTAGACGCTGTTGCGAGCGACATAAGTCGTCTGTCTTCATCTCCAGAGCATCCGTGCGATTTCCAAGATAGGCAATCTCCATTTTGAAGTCTGCAACAGCTTTGGACAGTTCTTGTTTAAAGGCTGTTCACGCGCCGTCCAAAAGGCCAAACATCACTGCCTGCATTTGAGGGTCAATACCCATCTCCGAAGAAAGTGGGGACAATGGAGACTCCGGGAGGTGCGCCATGCTCTGGGGGCCCTTAGCCTTGCTGCTGAAGAAGATTGCGGAGGCCTGAGAAGACTTCTTGTTCCTTTGTGACATAATACAGGCAAGGGAGAGGTTTATCTTCTCCAGTAAAGTTGTAATTCTGAGGGGGAAGGAGCGGAGGAGTAGAGAGCGGGAAATGACACAGGTGAGTTATGGGGCGGTCAGGCCGACCATGGGATATTATTCATCCGGAGACCATCGCAGCCGCGAGGAGCCCCAGGGCCAGATTGTATAGGTAGCTAAGACGATGAAGGTGCAATGACAATGCAGTGAGCTAAAAGAGCCACAGGAGGGAGCTCCAACATTAATTCCAGCCCAGAGGTTACCATTAATATAACCTATATGCCTTGCCATCCAGTTAATGCTGCTCCCAAAGTTCCAGTGGGCCAGGTGTTATGGGGACCCAGGTCCACAGTGACCAACATGCCAGCAGGGACAGCGGGGCAGTCCAGAAAGCACCCAGTGACTGCCAAAGGTGAGGGGCTCAAAGGGCAGCTGCGCCGAGGGGGTGCACTTCAGCAGCCTAAATATCCCCAGCAGTAAATATAGGTGCAGGGGGGCACTGTGTGCCGTTGTCAGGCTAAGCAGGTGTGGAGGCCAGGTGAAGCGGGCAGGGAGGTCAGGCTAAACGGATGCGGCCCCATGCAGGGAAGGGAGCTTTAAGATGGCCGCCGCAGTGCAGGGAGCCGGAGCAGAGACCCACCTCAAGCACAGGACAGATGCCGGGAGGAGGTGCAGGAGCCGTGGCTGCGGCGAGCGGCAGGCGTCCCGGCGGTGCGGTCTCCTCATCTTCCGATGTCCGTAGGAGCGGCGGCTTCAGCGAGAGGCAGGCGTCCCTGGTGGTGCGGTCTCCCCCTCTACGATCGTCCACTGCGGGTGCCAGGCCGAAATCCAGGTCCCTGGTTAGGAGGACGGGCAGGCCGCAACCCACGGGCTCACCTAGTGTGAACCCCGGCTCCACAGCGCTGCCCGGGAAGGCACCGGGGGAGTGATGGAAACAGGTGGGTGCAGCGGCAGGGGGAGTATAGCTCCCCAAAAAGGCCTAAAATAGTACTTTTAGCGGGTCTGGTGCGGGACCAGAGGAGGGACACGTCTCCCCCACTACATGGCTAGGCCACACCCCCAGCTCCTGTCATTTTTCAAACACAGCCTGTAACATGGCAGTTAGGAGCTGACTGGCTGGTACTTTAGTATTTTGCTATAGACAGGATTAATGGAGAACATGTTTTCAGCCCTGATATATACATTACATTTCTCCACATTAATCCAGTCTCTTAACCTGCTGGTATTAAAGACAATTTACTACTTTATTCCCTGTTTAACGTCTGAAGATCAATTTGTGTGAAGACAATCCCGACTTTCAATGTGGACACTATAGGGTATATTCAATTGAAGTCGAAAACTGCCGTCTGTCGAAAAGACGTCAGTTTTCAACTTTTTAAGGTCGAATCGTGATTTGACCTATTCAATATAACCCCAAATTTTTCGACTTGTCGAAAAGCATGTGGATCGGCGGAATAGCTGCCGATCCACGTGCTTGTGTCGAAAATGGGGCCAAAACCAAAGTCGAGTGAGATGGGGAGAGCAGCGCTGGAGAAAGGGAGAACCAAGGCGGGGATGGGGAAAGCAGTGCTGGAGGATGTCACAGCCGTCGCTTACAGCAGCGTCCACCCGGCTCCAGCAAGCGAGACCTCGCTTGCTGGAGCCGGGTGGACGCTGCCGTGAGCAGCGGCTGTGCGAGAGGAGGAGACGGGGAGCGGCAGCGGCTGTGAGAGGGGGGACGGGGAGCGGCGGCTGTGACAGGGGGGATGGATCGGCGGCTGTGAGAGCAGGGACTGGGGGGGGGATGAAGGAGAGCCGCGGGCAGACGAGGGAGAGCAGCACTACAGCAGCCGCTGCTGTAGCGCTGCTCTCCCCCGTCTCCCCTCCCGCGTCTCAATTCAACTTTTTTAAAAGTCGACTTGAGATGTCCATTGAATAGCCCAGGTCGGATCCATTCCGACAAATGAATGTCGGAATGGATCCGACTTCAGTTGAATATACCCCTCTCTCTCTGTGATCCGTCTTTGGAGATTTTGTGAGAGTTCTCCTGTTTTTTTTTTAAGTGGCAATCATTTACATGGCAAAGTCAACCTGGTTTTGCCATGTAAATGATTCCCACTTAAAAAATAAAACAGGCAATTTCTCCCAAAATCTCTCACTTTCTGATTCTCACACCTTATTATATCCCCCCCCCCCCCCCATGAAGTGCTACCTGTGTATTATAGCATATTTAGCCTGGATAGTGTGTTGTGGCATTGATACCTAGACATCTTCTCTACCTCTTATATACATGACTATGTCATAAGAGACAGCTTGCACTCAGACACGTTGGTTGGTGGTTTTCCCTAATATAAAATGATCAGATATTCTAGCAGCATGTATGAAAATGAACAAGCAGCTGTACTTGGCATCCCGACAGGAATGATGCCGGCAGTCATAAGATTGGTGCTAGAATCTCGACAGTCAGCATCCTGAATGTAAGCATGCTGGGGAGTGTTAGGGTTAGGCTGCGGAGGGCTACCGGTATTCTGACTGGCGGCATCCTCACTGACTCTATTCTGTGCCCAATCTGTACCCAATGCAACACCTCAAAATTGAAATTTGTTATTGGGGAATACTAATTATCAGTTATTCCTATGGTACAATGCACAAATACCTTTTTTCTCTGTGTAGACTTTCCTGTTCGTAGGGATTCGAGCGTCAGCTGTGCATGAATATATTTCAACTTTTCAGCGCAAGAATCTATAAAGTAAGCTACATGACAAAAACAGGCCTCAGAAAAGTAATCAGACCTACAGTTGCATATTACATTATCTAGAACAGGTGCAGTGCTACAGTATGAACAGGAAAGTACTGCTTCAAAAGACCCTTAAAGACTTACAGTAAAAAAGTAAATACATAGTTTTCACATTTTAAAGTACAGAAAATTCCACCTAAACTTTATGTTATTAGGTGTTTTAAGTCAACCTGCCACTGTGAACTGGATTGTTCTGCACATGTAAGATGGACAAAAAAAAAAAAAAAAAGAACAGAGTACATGTGCACTTCGCTTCAAGAGTAAAATAACTATTAGCTGCAATCAGTGAAATGAATAGAAGAAAAAACTGCTCGTGGCTGAAAAGCAGAAAAATGCATGTAACTTCATATGTACCACTGTGTAATAAAATTAACTAAATAATAAAAAATAGGTAGCATGCACCATTACCAAAAGCCATATCCAGCCCTTATGTCAGCAGTGGGTTCCATACTATAGTGAAAATCAGCCCCAGGCTGTACAGAAGAAGGCTAGTGCCTGATACAGAAAGATGCAGTAAAAAAATATTTGTTATGGTAGACTTACCGTTGATAACTCTATTTCTCCTAAGTCCACAGGATCAACAGGATAACATTGAAATATGAGGTAGCAACAGCGGATTGGCACCAAACGATCAAAGCTTTCAGCCTCCCAGAATGCAACGCGCCTGTCCCTATATCCCCATCTCCTGGCTCAGGCAATTCAGTTGTTTTCCAAAGCTCAAGGCAAGAGCATCATAGAGAGCCCTAATCAGGCAAGAACAACACACATGCACACCCTTCCATACAAGAAGGAAGAGGTTAGTACAGATGGAGCCTTCTTTATCTAACCCTGCCTAGTCGCAGGCGTACACTCCCGGCGTGACTAGGCGATCAGTCCGCCTAGTCACGCCGGGAGTGCACGAGCCACTTCCCATTCAGAGCATCTCCGTCCGGGCACAGACGGAGACGCTCTCAATTAAAGTGAACGGGGAGAGTCTCCGTCCGGGCGCACGCGCCTGTCCAGATGGAGATGCTCACAGTGACTAGGTGCGCCCAGGAGTGCGCGCCTAGTCACACAAAGAGCATGAATAACGGAGGCTCCATCTGTAAGTGAAAAGATTCTCAAATCAGGTGCGTCAGGGTCGAAACACACAGGTCACGCGAAAGTCCAATCTCACTGACAGGGCATCCACAAAGATCGCTTTGGGATCCTTCACTCTTGACCCGTATGAGGGAACTTTGTTGTTCTGACGGGACGCCATGAGATCTATCTCCGGTAACCCCCACTTGTTTACCAGGAAGACCTTGGGGTGTAAACCCCATTCGTTTGCATGAATGGTATGTCGACTGAGAAAATCCGCTTCCCAGTTTAGGATTCCCGAAATGAACACTGCGGACAAGGCTGGATGATGAAGTTCTGCCAACTTTAATATGTGACATACCTCCCTGATGGTTGAGGTACGCTAGTGCTGTTGCATTGTCCGAGCGGTTTTGGACTGGTTTTACCCTGGAGGATGTCCTTTGCCTGAATAAGTGCCATATACATGACCCGAAGTTCCAATATATTTATTGGCAGGCGACTCTCTTATTTGGTCCACTGACCCTGGAAGCAACTCCTTCCTGACACTGCTCCCAAGCTCTGAAGGCTAGCATCCGTTGTCAGAATTTCCCAATCTGATATCCAAAAGGGTCTCCCTTTGTCCAGATGGGATGTCTGCAGCCACCAGGCTAATGACCTCCTTACTTCCAGAGGTAGGACCATAGTCTGCGTTTTTATTGCCTGATGACAACCATTCAATTTGGAAAGGATCAGATGTTGCAGAGGCCTCAAGTGGAACTGAGCATACTACACCATGTCAAGTGTCGACACCATCAACTCCATCACACACACTGCTGCATGAATGGATACACTGACTGTGTAGCAGCTCCTGAATCCTTGACTGAATTTTGGATATTTTTGGATATTTTGATCAGAGGTAAAATTACTCTAATCCAACAAAGCCCCCAAGTGAGTCATCTGTTGTGACGGAACCAGGGACGACTTTGCCCAATTTATGAGCCAACCGTGTCTCTGCAAACAAGCTATTGTCTGCTACAGATAACACTGAAGCAATTTCTGAGATTGTGCCAGAATTAATAAGTCATCGAGGTATGGAAAAATCCTTATCCCCTGCTGATGGAGATAAGATGCCATTACCACCATAATTTTGGTGAACACTCTGGGAGCTGTGGCCAGTCCAAATGGTAAGGCCTGAAACTGAAAATGTTGCTGGAGAATAGCAAACCTGAGATAGCACTGATGGGACAGTGCTGTAGGAACATGAAGGTAAGCATCTTGGATATCCAGGGATACCATAAAATTTTCCGGCTCCATGGCCAAAATAATGGAACGTAAAGTCTCCATATGAAACCGAGGCAACAAAATGTACTTGTTCAGCCCTTTGAGATTGAGTATGGGTCAGAACGGCCCATTTGGCTTCTGAATTAGAAACCATTTGGCATATAAACCTTGTCCTCGTTGTGCATGAGGACCTGGAATTATCACTCCAGACTGAAGCAACTTTTGAACTGCCTCTTGCAAAGCCCTGGCCTTTCGTTTCCACTGAAGACGGGCTGGTACAAAAAAACCTTTGAGGAGGGTGTTTCTAGAAAGCAAATGCATAACCGTGAGATACTGCTTCTTGCACCCAGGAATCTGTGGTAGACTGCTGCCAGATCTGTGCAGACTGAAGAAGTCGGCCTCCCACCCTGGGGTCCCCCAGGTAGAGGCCCGCACCATCAGGCTGATGGTTTATCTTCTGATTTGGAAGCCGGCCCTCTGGTAGCCCAATACTTTTCAGTCTTACCAGACTTGTCAGATTCAGACTGTTTGCCATAACCCTTTCGTTTTGCTTTTCCTCGAGGGCCAAAAAGCTGGAAATCTAGGCTTGGATTTATGTGGGGAAGGAAACTTCACTTGAAGTCTGCTTCTGACTCCACAATACTGTTTACCAAAAATAATAGATTTCCATGTACGTAGCCAAACCGCTCTGCGAGCTGCTACTGCTGAGGCTGATGCCTGAGAGGCAATTGTACCCATATCCAGGGCTGCTTCTTCCATAAAAATAGCTGTCTGTTTAATATGTGCAATATGGGCTTTTTGCTCTCTAGATGCCATTGAAAGGTCATCCTCCAATGCATCAGCCCAGGCTGCCACTGCTTTTGCTATCCAAGCTGAAGCCATGGCTGGTCTTGTGATTGCCCCAGAAAAGGAGAAAAAGGTTTTAAGAAAACAATCTATTTTCCTATCCTTGACATCATGTAATGATGTTGAAGGCAGATGTAATGTAGATTTTCACACCAATCAGATGACATGCATATCTACTTTGGGAGCCACCTCCATTTTTAAACAGTCCCCAGCCGGAAGAGGATAATGGGAATTCTATTTCCTTGGAATTCTAAACTTCTTACTGGGTGTAACCCAGGCCTCTTGCATAATTTTCATCAGCTGTTCTAACCCGGGAAACTCAGTCCTAACTATTTTGGGATGTTTAAACACAGGTGCCTTAGATTTTAACAAAGGCTCTAATGCCTCCTCTAGGGATAGAATGGCTTGCTTGGCAATAATTAGCCCAGGAATGTCCACTGAGCTGAGGCCTTCTTCCTCGTCTCTGTATGCAGACCTGGAGTGCAATGTGTCCTCATCCTCCAACGAGTCCTCATCTGAAACATGTGTAGACTGTGAAGATGTTGTTTCATGTCTATGTGATTTACTTACCACTGGCCTTTCAGCCTGTTTCTGTTGAGAGACTGCCGAATCCTGTACTGGATGTGATAACCCCCAGGTGGAATGTTGCGTGTAAGGGTTAAATGGGTAACCTATCCCTGGTATAGGAGCTGGCATTATCAGCTCAGCTATACTGGATAATGTCTGTGCAAAAGTAGCCCATTGTGCAAAAGTAGCCCATTGTGGTTCAACCTGAACCTGTGCCTGCCTTGGATTATTCAAGAGGCTTTGGTGAAAGCTAAAGCAATTTGCACATAATTCATTTTGAACCAGATCCTGAGAGGTTAACCCAGCTTTGCAAGACAAACATGACATGAGTGTTTGTGCTGCTGTGGAGAGTGTATCCTTCTCACCCTTGCCTCTCTTAGACAAATACATCACACACCTTTACAGTGTTAACTACACAAACTGTGACTACAATCACTTTAAAATTTGTTAAAGTGACATACAATCCGATCCCTCCCTGCTTTACACCAGCATTGAGGATCGGAATACACAGAAACTCACAGAATATAGTAAAGTTAGTCTCAACTGTAATTGACCACCCGGACTCCACCACAGTTAGGGTCAGGCATTGTTCCTAACAACAGTATTGACCAGGAGTTAGATACTACGCATTGCAGGACATTTTCATTATTTCAATATGTGGTTATAAAACACCAATTGACTGTTCGATATCCCGCTCATATCACTTTTGTAGCAGTATCAGCTTATTGATATCTTTTGTCTATTTTACCAGTAAAGTTTTGAAATATACTTATTGTGATCGGTTTTTGTGATAGGTTTTTTACATTGCATTATAACGCATTTCGGGGGTAATTCCAAGTTGATCGCAGCAGGATTTTTTTTTAGCAGTTGGGCAAAACCATGTGCACTGCAGGGGAGGCAGATTTAACATGTGCAGAGAGTTAGATTTGGGTGTGGTGTGTTCAATCTGCAATCTAATTTGCAGTGTAAAAATAAAGCAGCCAGTATTTACCCTGCACAGACATAAAATAACCCACCCAAACTAACTCTTTCTGCACATGTTATATCTGCCTCCCCTGCAGTGCACATGATTTTGCCCAACTGCTAAAAAAAATCCTGCTACGATCAACTTGGAATTACCCCCTTCATTTCCACTTTCACACGAGACATTTGCAGACAGCAGAAAGGGCCGAGCGCAGCACCTTTAATCATTAAAATTTAACAAGTTCCTCACAAAAACAATAAATAGTAAAATCCGGGATTCCATAGCTGCTATGTTACAAAAAATTGCATCTATGGAATCCCGGCTTTTGCTATTTCTTGTTTTTGTGAGGAACTTTTTATAAAAATTTTTAAGTGAATTAATAAAATTTCACTTACAGTATAAAAAGACCTCAGAAACAGGGCTCTAGCCTGAAACGCATTTGGAGAGAGCCGAGTACCGGACAGCTTACAGTGACATCACTGCACAACGCCGATGGGCAGTGAACACACGGACACCTGGAAGAACCAGCCAGCGGTAGAGGAAGCATACTATACAAGCATCAGAGGTAGATAGTGATAGGGAAAGCTTAGTTCACTCTTTTTCCTGCTGTCATCCAAAGTGCGGCTAGCGCCGTCAGCAACATCGGACCCCTAACCATTTCCTACAGACTCTGCATCAACTACTCTATTAAAGAGCTTTAAACATTTGTATTTAACAAAACCTTTTTTACAGATATTGCGTTGCTATATTACATAGTTCCTACAAGCGGTCCCTTATTATATTTTATACTGATCTCCCCCAGCCCCGCAGCCTAACCCTCCTCCCTACTGCCTAACTCTAACCACAACTCTGGTACTTAATTCCAGGATGTAATGGGACTCTGGCCGTCGGGATCCTGCTATCTGTCTTTTGACTGTCGGTATCCTGACTGGCAGTATTTTGACTGCATCCCACTGAGAATACCCCCAGGTGCCCATTACATTCAAAAAATGAGATTTATGGTAAGAGTCATCATTGTTAAATCTCTTTCTGCGAGGTACACTGGATTCCACAGGGAATAACACCGGGGTGTAGAGTTGAATCTTGATCCGGGGCACCAACAGGCTAAAGCTTTGACTGCTCCCAGGATGCACTGCACCGCCTCCTCTATAGCCCCGCCTCCAAGCACTGGAGCTCAGTTTCGTTAACCAGTCCAGTGCAGTAGCAGGTAAAATAGAGACGGTAGATGTTAGACACATAGGGGGAGATTCAAATGTTTGAAAAGTCAGTTGGGAGTCTGTTTTTTCCTATATAAAAGACCGGGGGGAAAAAAAGACACCCAACCGACTTTTCAAACATTTGAATCGCCCCCATAGAATCACATTCTCATGACAGGTGAAGGTACCTGCGGCTAATGCCATACGAACCCAAAGAAGCTAAGTGTGTCAGGGTGGGCGCCCTGTGGAATCCAGTGTACCTCGCAGAAAGAGATTTAACAATGGTAAATCTTACCATAAATCTCCTTTTCTGCAGCGGGGTACACTGGTATTCCACAGGGAATAACATCGGGGATGTCCTAAAGCAGTTCCTCATTGGAGTGGACACACTGTAGCGGGCACAAGAACCCGGCGTCCAAAGGAAGCATCCTGGGAGGTGGAAGTATCAAAGGCATAGAACCTGATGAACGTGTTCACTGAGGACCACGTAGCCGCCTTGCACAACTGTTCAGCAAATGCGCAACGGCAGGCCACCCAAGAAGGTCTAACAAACTGAGTAGAATGGGCCTTGATAGCAGCAGGAGCTGGGAGTCCAGCCTGCGCATAAGCTTGTACAATCACCATTCTAATCCATCTGGCCAAGGTCTGCTTATTCGTTCGCCAGCCATGTTTGTGAAAACCAAAAAGGACAAAAAGAGAGTCTGACGTCCTGATGGAGGCAGTCCTCTCCACATCTATACGGAGAGCCCGTACCACATCCAAAGACCGCTCTTTGGAGGACAAACCAGGAGAGATAAAGGCTGGAAACACAATCTCTTGGTTAAAGTGGAAAGATGACACCATCTTAGGTGTATAACCAGGGCGAGTTCGAAGAACAGCCCGGTCACGGTGAAAAATCAGAAAGGGTGGACGACAGGACAAAGCGCCTAAGTCCGACACCCTCCTAGCAGAGGCAATAGCCAGCAGAAACACGACCTTAAGCATAAGGCATTTAAGGTCCACAGACTCAAGAGGTTCAAATGGAGACTCTTGTAGGGCTTTTAAGATAACAGACAGATACCATGGAGCCAGAGGAGGGACACAGGGAGGGTGAATCCGTAAAACACCCTGAGTGAAAGTATGAACGTCAGGAAGAGACGTAATTTTTCTCTGAAACCACACTGACAAGGCAGATATATGAACCTTGAGGGAGGCCAAACGAAGGCCTAAGTCCAGGCCTTGTTGCAGAAAAGCCAAAAGTCTGGCAGTGCTGAACTTGTATGCATCGTAATTCTTATTAGCACACCAGATGAAATAAGAATTCCAGACCCTATAATAAATCTGAGCTGAAGCCGGTTTACGGGCTTTCAACATAGTTTGAATGACCGCCTCAAAGAATCCTTTGGCCCTCAGGACTGAAGCTTCAAGAACCACACCGTCAAAGCCAGTCTGGCCAGGTACGGGTAGACACAAGGGCCCTGAATGAGGAGGTCTGGGCGTTGAGGATGTAGAAGAGGCCGCTCTATTGAGAGACCCTGCAGGTGTGAGAATCAATGCCGTCTGGGCCAAGCCGGAGCGACTAGAAGCAATATTCATCCTTCTTGCTTGAACTTCCGTTGTACCCTGGGCAGGAGTGACACTGGAGGGAACACGTATATCAGCCGAAAGTTCCATGGAATTGCCAGTGCATCCACGAACGCTGCTTGGGGATCCACTGTCCTTGCTCCGAAGACCGGAACCTTGTGATTGTGTCGAGACGCCATCAGGTCTACATCTGGTAGGCCCAACTTGTCCACTAGGAGTTGAAAGACTTCCGGATGAAGAATCTACTCTCCGGCGTGTACGTCCTGACGACTGAGGAAGTCCGCTTCCCACTTGATGACTCCCAGAATGAACAATGCCGATATGGCTGGCAGATGGCGTTCCATCCATTGAAGGATTTTTGACACTTCCATCATTGCCTTGCGGCTTCGAGTGCCGCCTTGATGATTTATGTATGCCACCATGGTGGCGTTGTCTGACTGTAATTGAACAGGCCTGTTTTGTACCAGAGGCAGGGCAAGTTTCAGTGCATTGAACACTGACCGCAATTCCAGAATATTTATCGGGATGAGATAATCCTCCCTGGTCCACCGACCCTGAAGAGAGTGTTGCTCCAACGATGCGCCGCAACCCTGCAGACTGGCATCTGTCATTAGGAGGACCCAGTTGGGGATCCAGAAGGGACAACCCGTGCTCAACTGTTGGTCCTGCAGCCACCAGCTCAGTGACAGACGGACCTCTGGATTCAAGGATATCATTTGAGACCTGATCCGGTGAGGCAGGCCAACCCACTTGGAAAGGATTTACCTCTGTAGAGGGCGGGAATGAAATTGAGCATACTCTACCATGTCGAAAGCCGACATCATGAGGTCTAGTACTTGCATCGCCGAGTGTATCGACATTCTTGGACGAGAGAGGAAGAATAGTATTCTGTCCTGAAGTTTCAGGACCTTCTCTGGAGACCAGAACAAGGATCAGCAAGTCGTCCAGATATGGCAGGATCCTGACACCTTGACGACGGAGAATGGCCGTCATGGTTGCCATGATCTTGGTGAAGATCCGAGGAGCTGTGGTCAGTCCAAAAGGCAAGGTTTGGAATTGATAATGTAGGTTGCCAATAGCAAACCGCAGATACTGCTGATGCGACAAGGCAATAGGTATGTGTAGGTAAGCATCCTGTATGTCCAGGGATACCATATAGCTCCAAAGCCAGAACAATAGAGCGAACAGTTTCCATACGGAATTTGGATACCTTCACAAACTTGTTCAAAGATTTGAGGTTAAGAATGAGCCGGGAGGATCAATTCGGCTTCGGAACTATAAACAGTGTCAAATAGTATACCCTGCCTCTCTGAGACAGAGACACCGGCACTATAACTACCGTGTCCAGGAGGGATTGTACAATAAAATGTGGAGTTTTTGCTTTTAATGGATCCGAAGGAATAACCGTCGAGCAAAACTGGCGGGCGGGACGTTTCTTGAAAGAGATGGTGTATCCGTGAGAGACAACTTCCTGCAGTCAGACGTCTGAAGTGTTCTTTGACTATACCTGGGCAAACTGCAGAAGTCGGCCTCCCACCCTGGGGTCCCCCAGGGGGAGGCCCACCCCGCCATGTGGCAGGTTTGTCTGATTTGGATGCAGGCTGACGGGCGGCCCAAGAACGTTTAGGTTTGGGCTTAGAGGTTTTGGAAGTGCGAGCTTGTCTCGGGTACGCATGACCCTTCGCTTTACTTGGAGGTCGAAAGGAACGAAAAGCGGTACTATTAGCCTTCGGAGCCGAAGGATTAGTACTTGGGAGACACGCAGTCTTTGCCGACACCAAGTCAGTCACAATCTTGTTCAGATCTTCCCCAAACAGTTTATTTCCCTTAAAAGGGAGCACCTCCAAGGTCTTCTTAGAGTCCAGGTCCACCGACCAGGACCGTAACCACAAAATCGGGCGAGCCAGGATGGACGTAGTAGACACTTTGGCCGCCATAACACCTGCATCAGAGGCCGCCTCCTGAATGTAATGGGAGGCTGTGGTAATATATAATAGACAGTGTCTGGCGTTGTCAGAAAAATTCAGAGGTAGCTCTGCCTCAACTGCTTGAACCCAACACCTTTTGCAGCCCAAGAGGCTGCCATAGTGGGTCTATGTACAGCACCAGCAAGAGTGTAAATAGACTTCAAGCAGCCCTCCACACGCTTATCTGTCGGTTCCTTCAGAGAGGTGACGGTGGTGACAGGCAGAGTAGATGATACCACAAGATGGGCTACATGTGAGTCCACTGGTGGTGTGTTTCCCACCTGTTACTTTACTCTGCAGAGAGAGGATAACGAGCTAGCATCTTTTTAGACAGGGAAAATTTCTTTCCTGGAGACTCCCAGGATTCCTGACGTATGTCAATTAAGTGGTCAGAATGTGGTAAGACTAATTTGATAACCTTCTGACGTTTGAACTTATCAGGTTTCTTAGACATATCTGGAGGGTCAATCTCGTCATCAATCTAAAGAATCAGCTTGATCGCCTCCACTAGGTCAGGAACATCAATCTGTGTTGCAGATTCCTCATCAGAAGCAGCTGTAACAGTGTCTGATGGATCAGTATATTCCCCATCCTCATCGGATGAAGTATCCGAAACATGAGTGGATTGTGAGGAAAAAATGGCCTGCTTAGAAGACCCTTTGGTCCCAGTAGGGCGAGGGTTAGGCTTTTGTTTAACCAGGGACTGATTTAATTGCTGTAACTGGGATGACAGAGTATCCGCCCATGGTGGATTAACTACACGGACAATATGTGGCTGGAATAGCACAGGAGGTCCCACAGGGGGTCTTGATTAGCCACTGGTGCTGCGGACTGACTAGGGGGTGCAGAACACCCAGTACCGGAACCCTCAGCTGAAATCTTTTCCTCAGGTAAATCCGTGGCGTCAGCACTGCATGAAGCAGGAGTGTCCGCGGATTTCCCGCCCTGTGTAGCAGACATTATTGGTAATGTAGCCTTAGGATGTAACAGTACAATATAGCCAGACAAACGCAATACCAGTAAATAACCCCATGTGTTATGTGACCACAAATGCAGAACACAAACAGAGGATTAAATCGGCATTAAGTGACTGAAACACACAGTGAAAAATACAACAGTATATCCTGTGGAACACTACATGGTATATGAGACCCTGATGCACTTAGCCACCGAGAGTACAGAATATAGTGATAGCAATATGTGTAAGATACACAGAATGGAAACCACACAGCAGCTATAGGCACACACAGTCGCATGAACAATGCAGAAATTATCACATATAACAGTAAAACTGCACTGGACTAGTAATACTATATATATATATATATACATACACACATACACAGTTATAACAATGCACAGTAAACACTGGATGTATATCACAGAATACTTGTACTAAATATTCATATAGAGTGCACTTGTTCTTAACTATCGCTGTCTAAACGACATGTAGAATACTTAAGTGTCCTGTAAATGCACAGCGCTGATGAGACAGGCGGCTTTACAGAGGAGACAATGCCCAGCAGTCCCATGATCAGCGCAGCTCTGTGAAATGGCGCCCAAACGCTGACAGGGAATGAGGGAGAGAAATGCAGCTCCAGGGCGGGAACACCTGCTGTAGAGGGCGCCTGGAACTGGGGGAGGGGCTACAGATCAGCGCCTTAACCCCTCTGCTGGACTTCACCATCGGGTACTGTGGAGCCTATAATAAACGGATTTTAGGAAATCCGACCTGTGCTCCCTGCCCTGGTGGATATAGTGGGGTCCCTGCACGGCCACAGTGTCCACGCCAGCGGCGCGGTCCGTCTCCTAGGACCGCGACCGGATCGCGATTTCGGCAGGTCCCAGCTAGAGTACCCTCTCTTACCTCCTCCCTGAAGTGCGGCCACGCGATCCAGGAGAGCAGCAGCGGTGATGTGTGCCTTAAGGGTACCGGAGAGCCTCCACTGCAGCAACTAGGGAGCGGCAGTATGCAGCGCCGCTGAGGGAGGTGATAGAGCCACAGCACAGAATGTCAACATGACATAAACAGCATCCAGTGCCTGTGCTGCGGCCCTTGAAGTCTTTCTTCATAAAAAGCTCTTATCAGGCCCACCTGTTAGCTGCCTGCACTGCTGGCACCAACTTACAAACTGAGCTCTAGTGCCTGGAGGCGGGGCTATAGAGGAGGCGGTGCAGTGCATCCTGGGAACAGTCAAAGGTTTAGCCTGTTGGTGCCTCGGATCAAGATACAACTCTACACCCCGATGTTATTCACTGTGGAATATTAGTGTACCCCGCTGCAGAAATGGCCCTTTAAACCTCACCTATTCATCAATGTCTACAAGTCTTCCACATAATGATATCCATGTTGGCTCTGTCTCCCTACGCTCACATTTTCCCTCTGTGTCATCCAGTTATTGACTCAGCCTTGCTTACTCCCACACAGGAGTGTGGCCTTCCCTCCTCCTGTGTTCTTGTCTCCCCCCTATTTATCCACTCCTCATGTTCTTGTGTTTTGCCACCTTGTTGTCAGAACTTTTCTATACCCAGACTGGAGACTATGGTTGGGGTCAGTTTGGAGGAAAGGTGTAAAAAGCTGGGAGGCATTGCTAGGTCTCTTCACATGGAGTTAGCACTGAACAAACAAAACAACTTGGAAAGGGTAGCTGAGGAGGTGAGAGTCTTGAGAAATCAGGCTAGATGAGTTTTAGTATTAGGTATCCAGGCTGGAACTGGTAATGCACAACAGGAACAGGACTAGGACAGGTAATGCACCAGGTAATTGGGCTGGGACGGACATTGCATCTGGTAGCCAGGCTGGAACAGGTTGTACATACGATAACTGGGCTGGGATTGGTATTGCATCTGGTAACCGGGATGGGACCGCCGATTAGTAAGGTTACTGGGCTATAACCGGTGTAGTGTCTGTTAACTGGGGTTGGAACCGGTAATGCGTCTGGTATTGGCAAGAATTGGTGAAGTGTGACAGAGATACTGCACTAAAATGGACAGGATCCTGCTGGACCAGGATGGCATGTGAAGATACAAAGTTGTACTGGAAACTGGCCAGTGCACCAGGAAGGGTTTAAATCATGGGTCTTCAACCTGTGGCCCTCCAGCTGCTGTGAAACGACATGTCCCAGCATGACCTGCCACAATTTTGCTATTAAGGTATGCTAAAACGGAGACAGGGCATGCTGGGATGTGTAGTTCCACAGCAGCTGGAGGGCCGCAGGTTTAAGACCCATGGTTGAAACACTGGTTGCTAGTCCATGATTGCCTGCCAGAGTCAGCTGACAGGAAGAAGGATTTCCATTGGAGGAGCTGTGGTCAGCTGACCTAATCCAACATGCCCATGCACTGGAACCTGCAGAACTTCAGTGAACAAAAAGCAAGTGCGGCGTGGATCAGCGTCTCACTGGAATGCTAGAGTAGAACAGTGGGGACACTTAGAAGATCTCACTGCCTGCTGGGAGAAGCACTGTCATGGTGAGTATCCAAGACTTGTGTTAAAATGAACTCCGTGAGTTTATAGAATCTTATATACAATACACTGTGTATTCTTCCAAGATCAGCTTTCTGCTAAAGAGATGAATAAATACAATGTGACTTTTGTGTTTTATTGTAAATATACACAAATAAAGAGCTCACCTTGTAGACTGTACATCTGGGCACTACTGCTGACAGCCAATAGTGAGATTAAAGCACTTGCACACGCTTGTTTGAGAGGGTCCTCTGAGGATTTCTCATCGTAGCTCTATAACAAATACCAAGTTACATTTTATTTACATATCATAGTACACTAAATTATGTTGCGTAATCTTTTTGATTAATAGATTAATGCATACTTTTATATTTAGATACTGTTGAAATTTGCAAAATATCTCATTTTGTTTTGTGTTACAAATTAACTTCTCTTACTTCTATGAATGATTGCTGCTCAGTAGAAGGTTTGTCAGTGCAGCAAACTAAACCACGTATTACAGGAATCTAATAATCTGCAGTGACAATACTCCTTTAAAAGGGATTTATTGCAAAAGCTCCATAGATTGTTATGACTGGTAAAGCATTGATATGCCCTAAAAGGTGAGTATTTACCATGCAGGTGATCCCTTTCGTTTTCCTAATTGTGGGGATGGAAATCACCACCCTATATACACCAACACTAGTTGCAGCTGGTACAAAGAAATATTTTCTTGCTGGCTTCCTTTAAAAAACACATAACTACAGTGTATAGTCTTAGGCAGAGGTGTCGGAATGGAGGGGGGGGCAAGGGGGCAGCTGACCCCCCCCCCACAAACATGAGAGGCGCCAGCTGATGTACAGGAGAAGTGATGTGCGGTAAATTGAAAGACTGCACATCACAACCTCCGTGCAGTGCAGGGACCCCCCGACTCCCAGCAGAGCAGTGCTGCAATTCGCGTCTATTTAGGTGGCGTGATCTAATGTCGAGGAATGCCTGCCTCCATAGGAGACCTGTGTAGCTGTGCTGGGTAATCAGGTAGTGTCTCTCCCGCTCGCTCCACTCCCTCTCTTCTCCCTAACACGCTCTGTCCTCTTGCTCCTCTCTCTTCCTGACACTCTCTCTCTTTCTATCTGACACTTTCCCTCTCGCTCTCTCCCTGATAATGTTTCCCTCTCTCTCTCTCTCCCTGACATGTCTCTTACTCTCTCCCTCTTTCTATTCTTGACACTCTCCCTCTTTTTCCCGACCATGGTGCCGCCTCCATTTCGTCCCCATAGTTACGCCTCCTCCTCCTGGTGTCTCCGCCCGGAGGGGCGCCAAACTGAGGCTCTAACTTGTCCCCCCAAACCTATAAATGTTCTGACGCCCCTGGTCTTAGGTTACAGTTATAAGAAATGTCACAGACAAAATGATACCATAGAATAATACTATATATGGTTGATTTACATTTTTTTTTACATTTTATTTATAACAAAACAGTACTGTACATCATAAAAAACATCATAATAAAACATGCATCCCAACAACAAAAACTAACCTGTAAAATGATTTTGCAAAGGCTATTTCCCATTTTTAAATTTCCATCTAAAATGAAACTCAGTGTTGTACTTGACTGTGACTCATGAAGTTGCGGATTTCCTTCCTCTGCTAGCAGAGCAGATAGAAAATAGAGACATGCTGCATACAGACTTGGATGATTTGCAGCTAGAGCTACACATTCAGATATGGTGTCTAAACAAGACCAAATGTGATTATCAAATAATATCAAACAACTTTTTTTCTATACAAAGTTTTTAACTAACTCCCTAAAATTGCTTAATCTAGAGAAATATCAGTACAATTTTCTTCTATACAACGATTTTCCTAATAACACTGGTGTGGCTTAAAATAGCCTTCAAAATAATATTACTTCCCAATTTCAAAATCAAGGACTTGATTAAACAGCATTCTGTAATAAAGAAATATGGTATGAAAACATATCAAAGGTACATTGTGTTAGCTGTATCATGGTTACTCTAACTGTATGGCTCAATTTTTTTTATTTTTTATTGTACAATCAGTGGAAATTCAGTCCAAAGACAAATATTAATATATATTCCCATTTAAAAAAGAAATGGGAAATTAATAAAAAATAAATAAATAAAATAATATGTAGAATAGAACATGTAGCATTTGTAAGAAAAAAATATGGAATGAAAACATAGCAATGTACATTGTGTTGGCTGTATCATTGTTACTGTAACTGTGTGGTTCATTATTTTATTATTCAAATCAGTGGTAATTTATCTAAATACAATTATCAGCATGTTTGTCATCTACCGCAAAAATAAAAAAGAACTGAGAAATAATATAAAAAAAACCCCCAAAAACATAAAATGTAGCATAGAGGTAAGATTCCTGCATAGAATGGTTTTAATTTATTGAAAGAAAAACATCTCAAAACCAAATTAATAGCGTAGCTTTTACCATAAACTATTGGTATAAGGTATTCATTTCTGGTGGTGCTCTGAGTAATTTAACATAGAGTTATGGGGAGAACAGAGATACTTCTCTATGGGTAGAGTACACTGAAAATGTAGAAAATGTAATATATAACTTTATTAGGTATGTGAAGATTTGAAAACATACCTAATAAAAGTTATATTTGAAATTTTGTACAGTACATTTACAATTCCCAAAGGTTGCCCTCAACCCACTGAGTATTATCACTGCTCTCCTCATATGCAATTATAAAAAAAAATGGCAAACATTAATTTTGATAGAAATATAACAAGCAGCAGCAAAAGGAGTTCAAACAAACGCGTATAAAACCGATGTACTGTATGCTATAATTTGTAACTTGCATGATTATGTCCCATCATAAACTGGATTGTGCCAGCCACTGTGGCGAATAGATGATGTTAACGGAAACTATAGGATTAATAAAATAAAATGTTGGCCTCATATTACAGTAGTAACTCTACAGTAGGTTGCATTTATAGCAAATAACATGATTTTTGGCCACTTATCGTTGAATCCTTTTCTCTGAAGCAAGCTGGGAAACAGTGAACCAGAGGATAGCAGAGTGGGGCTGGAGCTGGCACACAAATTAAACTGTAACTTTAAAAAGAAAGCCTCCCTCCTCCCCACTATCCCAGTTCTTCCTTTATAAGTGTCCAGAAAGGAACAGCAGTAACCCAGCAAAACAAACCAGTAGGGAAAGTCCTGTCAAGAACCAAACACTTGCATGACTGAGCATGAGGGAGAGAATGCAGTGTTTCCCAGCCTGCTTCAGAGAAAAGGATTCAACGGTAAATGACCAAAAATCCTGTTGGCTGGTGAAAACTGATCTATAGGACGCCCAAAGTGGGTGTCACCAGAAGTAAAAACCTGAAAATAAGATTTTAAACCTACCGGTAAATCTTTTTCTCGTAGTCCGTAGAGGGTGCTGGGGACTCCGTAAGGACCATGGGGATAGACGGGCTCCGCAGGAGACATGGGCACTTTAAGAAAGACTTTAGGTCTGGGTGTGCACTGGCTCCTCCCTCTATGCCCCTCCTCTAGACCTCAGTTAGAGAAACTGTGCCCAGAGGAGATGGACAGTATAAGAAAGGATTTTTGTTAATCCAAGGGCAAGATTCATACCAGCCACACCGTATAACTTGTGTATCTATTAAACAGTTAACAGTATGAAAAAACAACGTAGCATCAGTCCAACCTAATGAAACTATAACATAACCCTTATGTAAGCAAAACTATATACAAGTCTCGCAGAAGTAGTCCGCACTTGGGACGGGCGCCCAGCATCCTCTACGGACTACGAGAAAAAGATTTACCGGTAGGTTTAAAATCTTATTTTCTCTAACGTCCTAGAGGATGCTGGGGACTCCGTAAGGACCATGGGGATTATACCAAAGCTCCCAAACGAGCGGGAGAGTGCGGATGACTCTGCAGCACCGAATGAGCAAACCTTAGGTCCTCCTCAGCCAGGGTATCAAACTTATAGAACTTTGCAAAGGTGTTTGAACCCAACCAAGTAGCAGCTCGGCACAGTTGTAGTGCCGAGACCCCTCGGGCAGCCGCCCAAGACGAGCCCACCTTCCTCGTGGAATGGGCCTTGACCGATTTTGGTAACGGCAATCCAGCCGTAGAAATGCGCCTGCTGAATCGTGTTACAGATCCAGCAAGCAATAGTCTGCTTCGAAGCAGTGGCGCCAACCTTGTTGGCTGCATATAGGACAAACAGTGCTTCCGTTTTCCTGACTCTAGCCGTTCTGGCCACATAAATTTTCAAAGCCCTGACTACATCAAGGGACACGGAATCCTCCAAATCTCGTGTAGCCACAGGCACCACAATAGGTTGGTTCATATGAAAAGATGACACCACCTTAGGCAAGAATTGATGACGGGTCCGCAATTCCGCCCTATCCACATGGAAAACCAGATGGGGGCTTTTATGAGACAAAGCTGCCAATTCCGACACTCGCCTAGCCGAAGCCAAGGCTAATAACATGACCACCTTCCAAGTGAGATATTTTAACTCCACCGTTTGAAGTGGTTCAAACCAGTGCGACTTAAGGAAACTCAACACCACGTTAAGGTCCCAAGGCGCCACCGGAGGTATAAAAGGAGGCTGATTATGCAGAACTCCCTTCACAAAAGTCTGTACTTCTGGGAGAGAAGCCAATTCTTTTTGAAAGAAAATGGATAAGGCCGAAATCTGAACCTTAATGGAGCCTAATTTTAGGCCCAAATTCACTCCAGTCTGTAGGAAGTGAAGGAAACGGCCCAGATGGAATTCTTCTGTAGGAGCATTCCTGGCCTCACACCAAGAAACATATTTTCGCCATATCCAGTGATAATGTTTCGCTGTCGCGTCTTTCCTAGCCTTTATCAGAGTAGGAATGACCTCATCCGGAATTCCCTTTTCCGCTAGGATCCGGCGTTCAACCGCCATGCCATCAAACGCAGCCGCGGTAAGTCTTGGAACAGACATGCACCCTGTTGTAACAGGTCCTGTCTTAGAGGAAGAGGCCACGGATCTTCTGTGAGCATTTCCAGCAGATACGGATACCTGGTCCTTCGTGGCAAATCTGGAACAATGAGAATTGTTCTCACTCCTCTTTTCCTTATTATTCTCAACACCTTGGGTATAAGAGGAAGAGGAGGAAACACATAGACCGACTGGAACACCCACGGTGTCACTAGGGCGTCTACTGCTATCGCCTGAGGGTCTTTTGATTTGGCGCAATACCTCTGTAGCTTTTTGTTGAGGCAGGACGCCATCATGTCTATCTGGGGTAGTCCCCACCAACTTGCAATCTGTGCGAAGACTTCCCGATGAAGTCCCCACTCCCCTGGATGCAGGTTGTGTCTGCTGAGGAAGTCTGCTTCCCAGTTGTCCACTCCCGGAATGAACACTGCAGACAGTGTGCTTACATGATTTTCCGCCCAGCGAAGAATCCTGGTGACTTTCGCCATTGCCACTCTGCTCCTTGTGCCGCCTTGGCGGTTTACATGAGCCACTGTGGTGATGTTGTCTGACTGGATCAGAACTGGTTGGTCGCAAAGTAAGTTCTCCGCTTGACGTAGGGCGTTGTGTATGGCCCTCAGTTCCAGGATGTTGATGTGAAGACAAGTCTCTTGACTTGTCCAAAGTCCTTGGAAGTTTATTCCCTGTGTGACTGCTCCCCACCCTCTGAGGCTCGCGTCCGTGGTCACCAGGATCCAATCCTGAATGCCGAACCTGCGGCCTTCCAAAAGGTGAGCACTCTGCAGCCACCACAGGAGAGATACCCTGGCCCTGGGGGACAGGGTGATCAGCTGATGAATTTGTAGATGTGACCCGGACCACTTGTCCAATAGGTCCCATTGGAAAGTCCTTGCATGGAACCTGCCGAAGGGAATGGCTTCGTATGTTGCCAACATTTTTCCCAGGACTTGAGTGCAATGATGCACAGACACTTGTTTTGGCTTCAATACGTTCTTGACTAGAGTCATGAGTTCCTGAGCTTTTTCTATCGGAAGAAAAACCCTTTTCTGGTCTGTGTCCAGAATCATGCCCAAGAAGGTCAGACAAGTCGTAGGAACCAGCTGTGACTTCTGGATATTGAGAATCCAGCCGTGTTGCTGTAACACCTTCAATGAAAGTGACACGCTGTTCAGTAATTTCTCTCGTGATCTCGCTTTTATGAGGAGATCATCCAAGTATGGGATAATTGTGACACCCTGCTTGCGCAGGAGCACCATCATTTCCGCCATTACCTTGGTGAAAATCCTCGGGGCCGTGGAAAGCCCAAACGGCAACGTCTGAAATTGGTAATGACAATCCTGTACCGCAAATCTCAGGTACGCATGGTGAGGTGGATAAATGGGGACATGAAGGTATGCATCCTTTATGTCCAGAGATACCATAAAATCCCCCCCTTCCAGGCTGGCGATGACCGCTCTGAGCGATTCCATCTTGAACTTGAACCATTTTAAGTACAGGTTCAGGGATTTTAGATTCAATATGGGTCTGACCGAACCGTCCGGTTTCAGAACTACAAACAGGGTTGAGTAGTATCCCTTCCCTCTCTGAAGCAGGGGAACTTCGACCACCACTTGTTGAAGACACAATTTGTGAATAGCATTTAACACTTATCTCCCTTTCTAGGGGAGAAGTCGGTAGAGCAGATTTGAAAAACCGGCGAGGAGGCACCTCTTCAAATTCCAGCTTGTATCCCTGAGAAACAATTTCTATTGCCCAGGGATCCATCTGTGAGTGAACCTAGATGTGGCTGAAAAGTCGAAGACGTGCCCCCACTGGGGCGGACTCCCCCAGCGGAGCCCCAGCGTCATGCGGTGGATTTTGCAGAGGCCGGGGAGGACTTCTGTTCCTGGGAACTAGCTGTGCTGTGCAGCTTTTTACCTCTGCCCTTACCTCTGGCAAGAAAGGACGATCCACGTACTCTTTTGCTTTTATTTGAACGAAAGGACTGCATTTGATAATGTGGCGCTTTCTTAGGTTGTGAGGGAACATAAAGCAAAAAATTCGATTTACCTGCCGTAGCTGTGGAGACCAGGTCCGAGAGTCCTCCCCCAAACAATTCTTCACCCGTGTAAGGTAAGAACTCCATATGTCTTTTTGAGTCGGCATCACCTGTCCACTGCCGGGTCCAGAGGATTCGTCTAGCAGAAATTGACATAGCGTTTATTCTGGAACCCAGTAAACTAATGTCTCTTTGAGCAGCTCTCATATACAAGACAGCATCCTTCATATGGCCTAGGGTCAATAAAATGGTATCCTTATCTAGGGTCTCAATTTCCGCTGATAAGGAATCTGTCCATGCTGCTACAGCGCTACAAACCCAGGCCGACGCAATTGCCGGTCTGAGTAATGTACCAGAATGTGTGTAAATGGATTTCAAGGTAACCTCCTGTTTGCGGTCAGCAGGATCCTTGAGGGTAGCCGTATCTTGGGATGGCAACGCTATCTTTTTTGACAAGCGTGTCAACGCTTTGTCCACCTTAGGGGAGGATTCCCACCGTATCCTGTCCGTAGGCGGGAAAGGATACGCCATAAGAATCCTTTTGGGAATCTGCATTTTTTTGTCTGGAGATTCCCACGTTTTTTCACATAATTCGTTCAACTCATGTGAGGAGGGAAAAGTTACCTCAGGCTTCTTTCCCTTATACATGTGTACCCTTGTGTCAGGGACAGGGGGTTCCTCTGTGATATGCAACACTTCTTTTAGCGCAATAATCATATATCTAATACATTTAGCCACTTTTGGCTGTAACTTTGCATCATCGTAGTCGACACTGGAGTCCGAATCCGTGTCGGTATCTGTCTCTCCTATCTGGGATAGTGGGCGCTTCTGAGACCCTGAAGGTCCCGGCGACGTAGGGACAGACATGGGTTCACTCCCTGACTGTTCCTTAGCTTCAGCTTTGTCTAATCTTTTGTTCAATAAGTTCACACTAGCACTTAAAACATTCCACATATCCATCCAGTCAGGTGTCGGCACAGCCGACGGAGACCTCACATTCATACGCTCCCCTTCCTCCCTAGGGGAGCCTTCTACCTCAGACATGTCGACACACGCGTACCGACACACCACACACACAGGGAACCTCTTATCTGAAGATAGTTTCCCCACCAGGCCCTTTGGAGAGACAGAGAGAGTATGCCAGCACACACCCCAGCGCTATATGACCCTGGAAAAAAAACACTAAATGTTTATCCAGTAGTGCTGTTTATACTTTATATCCGCTAATTTTGTGCCCCCCCCCCCCATCTTAAAACCCCTCCATCACTGTGTATTAGCAGGGGAGAGTCCGGGGAGCTTCCTCTCAGCGCTGTGCTGTGGAGAAAAGTGGCGCTGGTGAGTGCTGAGGGAGAAGCCCCAACCCCTCGGTGGCGGGCTTCTGTCCCGCTCAAAATTCCTGAAAACTGGCGGGGGCTCTGTTATATACATGTACAGTGCCCATCTGTACAGGTATATACTTATTTTGCTAATGGAGAGGTTTTATTGCTGCCCAGGGCGCCCCCCCTGCGCCCTGCACCCTTACAGTGACTGCGGTGTGTGAGGTGTATGGGAGCAATGGCGCACAGCTTTACTGCTGTGCGTTACCTCAGTGAAGATAATGAAGTCTTCTGCCGCCTCTGAAGTCTTCTTTTCTTCTCATACTCACCCGGCTTCTATCTTCCGGCTCTGCGAGGAGGACGGCGGCGCGGCTCTGGGACGGACGGCGAGTGCGAGACCTGCGTACCAATCCCTCTGGAGCTAATGGTGTCCAGTAGCCTAAGAAACAGAGCCTTGAAACTCACAGAAGTAGGTCTGTTTCTCTCTCCTCAGTCCCTCGATGCAGGGATTCTGTTGCCAGCAGGCTCCCTGAAAATAAAAAACCTAACAAATATACTTTCTGACAGGAAGCTCAGGAGAGCTCCCTGTAGTGCACCCATCTCCTCTGTGCACAGTATCAAACTGAGGTCTAGAGGAGGGGTATAGAGGGAGGAGCCAGTGCACACCCAGACCTAAAGTCTTTCTTAAAGTACCCATGTCTCCTGCAGAGCCCGTCTATCCCCATGGTCCTTACGGAGTCCCAGGCATCCTCTAGGACGTTAGAGAAAATGGTAAAACTAATCTACAACTAAACGCTGCATAGCAGCCTTCTAAAGTACAATAGAGACTACTGGGATTTTGTGGTTGTGTGGGAGAGGGCTTACTTTTTAAAGCTACAGTTTTCTTAAAGTACCCATGTCTCCTGCAGAGCCCGTCTATCCCCATGGTCCTTACGGAGTCCCAGGCATCCTCTAGGACGTTAGAGAAAATGGTGAAACTAATCTACAACTAAACGCTGCATAGCAGCCTTCTAAAGTACAATAGAGACTACTGAGATTTTGTGGTTGTGTGGGAGAGGGCTTACTTTTTAAAGCTACAGTTTAATTAAAGTGCCAGGTCCAGTCCCGGCTTGCATTCCCATAGTCCAGTGTTCCCCAGCCTAGCTGACAGAGAAATTCACAAATAACACATGGAAAAGCAAAAAAAAGATTGTGCAGTGACCGATGTGTTTTAAGGGAAATTTTATAAATAAACTTATCTTATGAATGAAAATATGTAAGTTTGAATATCAGTGTTACTTTAACCCCGAAAGTTCAAGGTATTTTGTATCTTTGCAACCAGATAGGATTTAATACTTTTTGTTATGTACTGGTTAAACAACAATAACATTACTTGTTATGGTACTCAAGTGAATTTTATACAGTCTGACTTTCATTTGGTAACTATTTTTTCTAGTATGAATAGTAATTATTGTATACCCCCCCCCCCCTTTAAACATGCTCTCTCTCTCATTTCTTTTTACAGTTTATTTTTTTTTAATTACGAGATGAGTCTCTCCTATCCAAAAATCCAAAGATTTTTGAGCGTGATTTAGGTGACACCGTGGCTTTCTGATGGTTCAATGCATACAACTTTTGTTTCACGCACAAAATGATTAGAAATATGGTTAAGAAAAAAACAAAAAATTACCTTCAGGCTATGTGTATAAGGTGTATATGAAACATAAATGAATGCTATATATGTAAATAAAGTTTGTTTCATACACAAAAAGATTAAATACATTGTAAGAAATTACCTTTGGGCTTTGTGTATAAGGTTTATATGAAACACAAATGCATTTCTTGTTTAGACATGGGTCCCGTCACCAAGGTATCTCATTATGGTATGCAAATATTCCAAAATACATAAAAATCCAAAATCAAAAATACTTCTGGTACCAAGAATTTCAGATATGAGAGACTCAACCTAAATTTTAGATATGGGAGACTAAACCTGTAGATAAGAATAGATATTGGTGGCCACTACAAATATATATCATTGTTCCAACTGCAGCTGACATAGCTCCAGATAAACAGAAATGCTTATTTTGAGGGATGGAGGTTTACACTGAGACTAAACTTAGGGTGTATAAACTCCTCTACAGTATCTCACATACAGGGATAACATGATAGCACATCTTGTAAATACTGCACACAGGGGGTAATTCTGACCCGATCGCACACTGCAGTTTTTCGCAGCCGTGCAATCAAAATCTTCATTATAACATTTGCTGCCTTGCGGGGAATGCCAGGCAGTAAATGTTACAATGAAGAATTCGATCACAGCGGCGATCGCAAGGTGACTGACAGCAGGAATGCGATCCAGGGTGGCAACTGACCGTTTTCTGGGAGTGAAGAGGAAAACACAGGCGTGTCCAGGCGTTTGCAGGGCAGATGTCTGATGTCAATTCCAGGACCGGAGAGGCTGTAGTGATCGCAGTGGCTGAGTAAGTTCAGAGCTACTCAGAAACCACACAAAACATTTTTGTCCGTTCCCCTGCACATGCAATCACACACTTGCTTAGCTAAAATACACTCCCCCATAGGCGGCGACTATCTGATCGCACGGGCTGCAAAAAGTTGCAGCGTGCGATCAACTCGGAATGACCCCCACAGTGTACTATAAGCTGTGCAAAAGCGATCACCATGTTGGCTGCATCTCTGGAGACACTGGCTGTAAGAAACACAGCATATAGTAAAAATGTCTGCGCTGGCCATCTGTGGGTTGGTGTGCATTAACAAGTAAAATTCTAAAAGTGATAATATAGTTGACATTATCCCTTCCTCAACATGCAGAACAGTGGTGATCCCATCTTTCACAGCTTCTTCTCTCACCAATGAATAGGAGGAGGTGAGCTGCAAAGGGTGTTGTGACAGTATGCAAAACAGATGCTAATACCTTTTTATTGTGGCACATGGAAATGGGGAATGTCAGCTAAAATAATTTTACTGTAGCTGGATTTTACTTAAGCAAGCATTATTATTATTATTGAGGAATTATGTAAACCATTGGCCAAATCTGATCATTGAAAGAGAAACAACAAGCAATTAAAATCTTACCAAAGAAAGAATTTCCATGTTTTGTCAAAGTTGCTGTTATGTGAAAAATAACAACTGGCCCATTTTGTCTTAACAAGGAGGTTAACAACATAAATACATCTGTCCATGACTGGTAAAGTGCTGTTTTAAGCTTAACATCTGAAATTTAAAAATAAAAATTGCATTGAAAAACACTACAGCAAGAATAGTAATAATAGTAATAATAATAATAATAACAACAACAACAACAACAAAAATAAAAATTATTATTATTAAATATACCAGTAGTTACCACAGTAAGTAAAATAAAAAGTGCCTACTTGGTGTTAAATATGAAAAAATCCTGTTATGTGCATGCACAGACATGGCTTTCTAAATCACACACTGGGTCTTTGCTGGTGGAATGAGGAAAATTTACATTTCTAAGCTTTGTTTTTTCACTCAACACAACATATAGTTGTAAATTTGTGTTTCTTTGCTTCAATCTTTTCTTTGATAAACAATGTTTCATTGGTCAATAAACTATATTTAACAACAAAATGTAAATGAAGGATGGTGCATTATGGCAGAAAAAAAAAAGATTAGTAAATTAAAAATACAAAAAATATTTAATATCTAATAATATAGTGTACTGTTTAAAGTTGAAAAAAACACTAATCTTTGCTATAGTGATTTAGTATAGTAGCGAGTGTGAAGAAAAGGACATTTTGGAGTGCTTTTCTTTGCGTAAATGAAATCTTAATTGAGGATACATTTTGCTTAATTTATTGTTTTCCCTTTGCAATTTGGGTAATGTAAATATTTATTTTGCCATGCTGTACAAATGCCAATTGTAGATTCCCTGCTCAGCACAAAGCATCACACTTCCTAAATTGAATAGAATTATTTAAGTACAGCAAAAACTGTGACTGTGTAAATGGATTTATATATCATTAGCAAAAACATTAATTAGCAATTTTGCTCATTGTCAGAGAGATAATACATTGAGAACATCACAAGTGAAAAATAACAGCAAGGAAGATGCCCTATAAAAACACAAAGTAAAAAATAAGATTTTACTCACCGGTAAATCTATTTCTCGTAGTCCGTAGTGGATGCTGGGGACTCCGTAAGGACCATGGGGAATAGACGGCTCCGCAGGAGACTGGGCACATCTAAGAAAGATTTAGGACTATCTGGTGTGCACTGGCTCCTCCCCCTATGACCCTCCTCCAAGCCTCAGTTAGGAACTGTGCCCGGAAGAGCTGACACAATAAGGAAGGATTTTTGAATCCCAGGTAAGACTCATACCAGCCACACCAATCACACCATATAACACGTGATAGGAACCCCGGTTAACAGTATGATAACAAATGGAGCCTCTGAAGAGATGGCTCACAACAAAACCCGATTTTTGTAACAATAACTATGTACAGGTATTGCAGACAATCCGCACTTGGGATGGGCGCCCAGCATCCACTACGGACTACGAGAAATAGATTTACCGGTGAGTAAAATCTTATTTTCTCTGACGTCCTAGTGGATGCTGGGGACTCCGTAAGGACCATGGGGATTATACCAAAGCTCCCAAACGGGCGGGAGAGTGCGGATGACTCTGCAGTACCGAATGAGAGAATTCCAGGTCCTCCTCAGCCAGGGTATCAAATTTGTAGAATTTTGCAAACGTGTTTGCCCCCGACCAAGTAGCTGCTCGGCAAAGTTGTAAAGCCGAGACCCCTCGGGCAGCCGCCCAAGATGAGCCCACCTTCCGTGTGGAATGGGCTTTTACAGATTTAGGCTGTGGTAAGCCTACCGCAGAATGCGCCAGCTGAATAGTGCTACAAATCCAGCGCGCAATAGACTGCTTAGAAGCAGGAGCACCCAGCTTGGTGGGTGCATACAGGATAAACAGCGAGTCAGTCTTTCTGACTCCAGCCGTCCTGGAAATATAAATTTTTAGCGCCCTGACTACGTCCAGCAACTTGGAATCCTCCAAGTCCCTAGTAGCCGCAGGCACCACAATAGGTTGGTTCAAGTGAAAAGCTGAGACCACCTTTGGGAGAAACTGAGGACGAGTCCTCAATTCAGCCCTATCCATATGGAAAATCAGATAAGGGCTTTTATAAGACAAAGCCGCCAATTCTGAAACCCGCCTGGCCGACGCCAAGGCCAACAGCATGACCACTTTCCACGTGAGATATTTTAAATCCACAGTCTTAAGTGGTTCGAACCAATGTGATTTCAGGAATGCCAAAACCACATTGAGATCCCAAGGTGCCACTGGGGGCACAAAAGGAGGCTGAATATGCAGTACTCCTTTGACAAAAGTCTGAACTTCGGGCAGTGAAGCCAGTTCTTTTTGGAAGAACATCGACAGAGACGAAATCTGGACCTTTATGGACCCCAATTTGAGGCCCGTCACCCCTGCTTGCAGGAAGTGCAGGAATCGACCCAGTTGAAATTCCTCCGTCGGGGCCTTCATGGCCTCACACCAAGCAACATATTTTCGCCAAATGCGGTGATAATGTCTTGCGGTGACATCCTTCCTGGCTTTGATCAGAGTAGGGATAATTTCCTCCGGAATACCCTTTTCCTTCAGGATCCGGTGTTCAACCGCCATGCCGTCAAACGCAGCCGCGGTAAGTCTTGGAACAGACAGGGTCCCTGCTGCAGCAGGTCTTGTCTGAGCGGCAGAGGCCAAGGGCCCTCTGTTAGCATCTCTTGAAGTTCCGGGTACCAAGCTCTTCTTGGCCAATCCGGAACCACGAGTATGGTTTTCACTCCTCGCCTTCTTATTATTCTCAGTACCTTGGGTATGAGAGGTAGAGGAGGAAACACATAAACCGACTGGTACACCCATGGTGTCACTAGAGCGTCCACCGCTATCGCCTGAGGGTCTCTCGACCGGGCGCAATATCTTTTCAACTTCTTGTTGAGGCGGGACGCCATCATGTCTACCTGTGGTTTTTCCCACCGGTTGACCAGCATTTGGAAGACTTCTGGATGAAGTCCCCATTCTCCCGGGTGGAGGTCGTGCCTGCTGAGGAAGTCTGCTTCCCAGTTGTCCACTCCCGGAATGAACACTGCCGTCAGTGCTAACACATGATTCTCTGCCCATCTGAGAATCCTTGTGGCTTCTGCCATCGCCATCCTGCTTCTCGTGCCGCCCTGTCTGTTTACATGGGCGACCGCCGTGATGTTGTCTGACTGGATCAGTACCGGCTGGTTTTGAAGCAGGGGTCTTGCCTGGCTTAGGGCATTGTAAATGGCCCTTAGCTCCAGGATATTTATGTGAAGAGAAATCTCCTGATTTGACCACAGTCCTTGGAAATTTCTTCCCTTTGTGACTGCTCCCCAGCCCCGAAGGCTGGCATCCGTGGTCACCAGGACCCAGTCCTGTATTCCGAATCTGCGGCCCTCTAGTAGATGAGCCCTCTGCAGCCACCACAGCAGCGACACCCTGGTTCTGGCCGATAGGGTTATCCGCTGTTGCATCTGGAGATGGGACCCGGACCATTTGTCCAACAGGTCCCACTGGAACGTCCTTGCGTGGAACCTTCCGAATGGAATTGCTTCCTACGAAGCTACCATTTTTCCCAGGACTCGTGTGCATTGATGTACCGACACTTTTCCTGGTTTTAGAATGTCTCTGACCAGAGATGACAATTCCTCGGCTTTTTCCAGTGGAAGAAACACTCTTTTCTGGTCTGTGTCCAGAATCATTCCCAGGAACAGAAGACGTGTCGTCGGGACCAGCTGTGACTTTGGAATGTTTAGAATCCAGCCGTGCTGTTGTAGCACTTCCTGAGAAAGTGCCACCCCCACTATCAACTGTTCTTTGGACCTCGCCTTTATCAGGAGATCGTCCAAGTACGGGATAATTAAAACTCCCTTCTTGCGAAGGAGTATCATCATTTCGGCCATTACCTTGGTAAAGACCTTCGGTGCCGTGGATAACCCAAACGGCAGCGTCTGGAACTGATAGTGACAGTCCTGTACCACAAATCTGAGGTACTCCTGGTGCGGAGGGTAAATGGGGACATGCAGGTACGCATCCTTGATGTCCAGGGATACCATGTAATCCCCCTCCTCCAGGCTCGCAATAACCGCCCTGAGCGATTCCATCTTGAACTTGAACCTTTTGATATAAGTGTTCAAGGTTTTTAAATTTAAGATGGGTCTCACCGAACCGTCCGGTTTCGGTACCACAAACATTGTGGAGTAGTAACCCTTTCCTTGCTGAAGGAGGGGTACCTTGACGATCACTTTCTGTGAATACAGTTTTTGAATAGCCGCCAACACTGCCTCCCTGGCAGAGGGAGTTGCCGGCAAGGCAGATTTTAGGAAACGGCGGGGGGGAGACGTCTCGGATTCCAGCCTGTACCCCTGAGATACTACTTGAAGGACCCAGGGATCCACTTGTGAGAGAGCCCACTGTGTGCTGAAAAACCTGAGACGTGCCCCCACCGTTCCCGATTCCGCCTGAGCAGCCCCAGCGTCATACTGTGGACTTACCGGACGCAGGGGAGGACTTCTGCTCCTGGGAACTAGCTGTGTGCTGCAGCTTTTTCCCCCTTCCTCTGCCCCTCGGCAGAAAGGATGAGCCTCTAGCCCGCTTATTTTTCTGGGGCCGAAAGGACTGTACCTGATAATACGGTGCTTTCTTTTGCTGTGGGGTAGCCTGTGGCAAAAAATTCGATTTCCCAGCAGTAGCTGTGGAAACGAGGTCTGAAAGACCTTCCCCAAAAAGTTCCGCCCCTTTATAGGGTAAAACTTCCATGTGCCACTTGGAGTCGGCATCACCTGACCATTGCCTAGTCCATAACCCCCGTCTGGCGGAAATGGACATAGCGCTTATTTTTGATGCCAGCCGGCAAATATCCCTCTGTGCATCACGCATGTATAAGACCGCGTCCTTTATATGGTCAATCGTTAGCAAAATATTGTCCCTATCCATGGTATCAATGTTTTCCGACAGGGAGTCTGACCACGCAGCAGCAGCACTGCACATCCAAGCTGATGCAATAGCGGGTCTCAATATAATGCCAGTGTGTGTGTATATAGCTTTTAGGGTACTTTCCAGCTTTCTATCAGCAGGTTCTTTTAGGGCGGCCGTATCCGGAGACGGTAGTGCCACCTTCTTTGATAAGCGTGTCAATGCTTTATCTACCCTAGGGGGTGTTTCCCAGCGTGACCTATCCTCTGGCGGGAAAGGGTACGCAGCCATTAACCATTTAGAAATGATCAATTTCTTATCTGGGGAAGTCCACGCTTCCTCACACACCTCATTTAATTCGTCAGATGCAGGAAAAACTACTGGTAGTTTTTTCTCACCAAACATAATACAGGTTGAGTATCCCATATCCAAATATTCCGAAATACGGAATATTCCGAAATACGGACTTTTTTGAGTGAGAGTGAGATAGTGAAACCTTTGTTTTTTGATGGCTCAATGTACACAAATTTTGTTTAATACACAAAGTTATTAAAAATATTGTATTAAATGACCTTCAGGCTGTGTGTATAAGGTGTATATGAAACATAAATGAATTGTGTGAATGTAGACACACTTTGTTCAATGCACAAAGTTACAAAATATATTGGCTAAAATTACCTTCTGGCTGTGTGTATAAGGTGTATATGTAACATAAATGCATTCTGTGCTTAGACTTGGGTCCCATCACCATGATATCTCATTATGGTATGCAATTATTCCAAAATACGGAAAAATCTGATATCCAAAATACCTCTGGTCCCAAGCATTTTGGATAAGGGATACTCAACCTGTACCCTTTTTTGTGGTACCTGGGGTATCATCAGAAATGTGTAAAACATTTTTCATAGCCTCAATCATATAACGGGTGGATCTATTGGAGGGTACACTCGTCTCATCATCGTCGACACTGGAGTCGGTATCCGTGTCGACATCTGTATCTGTCATCTGAGGTAGCGGGCGTTTTATAGCCCCTGATGACATTTGAGACGCTTGGACAGGCACAAGCTGAGTAGCCGGCTGTCCTATGTCGTCAAACCTTTTATGTAAGGAGCTGACACTGTCACGTAATTCCTTCCATAAGTCCATCCACACTGGTGTCGACCCCGCAGGGGGTGACATCACATTCACAGGCATTTGCTCCGCCTCCACATCATTATCCTCATCATACATGTCGACACAGCAGTACCGACACACAGCAGACACACAGGGAATGCTCTTACAGAGGACAGTACCCCACAAAGCCCTTTGGGGAGACAGAGGGAGAGTATGCCAGCACACACCAGGGCGCTATATAACACAGGGATATCACTATACAGAGTGCTTTCCCCTATAGCTGCCTATAATATATATATACTGCGCCTAAATTGTGCCCCCCCCCCCTCTCTTTTTTACCCTTTCTGTAGTGCAGGACTGCAGGGGAGAGCCAGGGAGCTTCCTTCCAGCGAAGCTGTGAGGGAATAATGGCACCAGTGTGCTGAGGGAGATGGCTCCGCCCCTTTTTTGGCGGGCTTTCTCCAGCTATTTTATCGTTTTTGGCAGGGGTTAATATACACCTATATAGCCTCTGGGGCTATATATGGTGTTAGTTTTGCCAGCCAAGGTGTTATTATTGCTGCTCAGGGCGCCCCCCCCCCCAGCGCCCTGCACCCATCAGTGACCGCAGTGTGTGGTGTGCATGAGGAGCAATGGCGCACAGCTGCAGTGCTGTGCGCTACCTTGGAGAAGACAGAAGTCTTCAGCCGCCGATTTTCCGGACCACCTTCTGGTTTCTGGCTCTGTAAGGGGGACGGCGGCGCGGCTCCGGGAACGGACGACGAGGTCGGGTCCTGTGTTCGATCCCTCTGGAGCTAATGGTGTCCAGTAGCCTAAGAAGCCCAAGCTACCACCACTTAGGTAGGTTCGCTTCTTCTCCCCTTAGTCCCTCGTTGCAGTGAGCCTGTTGCCAGCAGGTCTCACTGAAAATAAAAAACCTAAACTATACTTTCTTCTAGGAGCTCAGGAGAGCCCCTAGTGTGCATCCAGCTCACCCGGGCACAGAAATCTAACTGAGGCTTGGAGGAGGGTCATAGGGGGAGGAGCCAGTGCACACCACATAGTCCTAAATCTTTCTTAGATGTGCCCAGTCTCCTGCGGAGCCGTCTATTCCCCATGGTCCTTACGGAGTCCCCAGCATCCACTAGGACGTCAGAGAAATAAATATTAAAAGTATTAAAAGATGTTGGGGTAAGAAACTGCATTAACAAAGTGTAAAAACATTTATTAATTTACACTGTACAATTCTAGTTCTATCAAGAGTAATTATTCCAATTTTAACAAATGGACCAACCTGAAAGTAATAACCTATAAGAAATAACTATTTACTGTATATCTGGTCTAAATACTAAAGTACATTTTATCTTGTGCACCCAGTGGCACACGCATGGAGGGTTTCTGAGTACTTAGAACCCCCTCCTGATGAACCAAATCGTTTTGAGTGGCCCCATGGACCATGATCGTAGCCCCGCCCCCTTGCAGTGGTATGCTATGATTTGGGGCGTGTCGAAAAACGGCAGGGCTAACATGTGGTGATTCTCATAGAATTGTGTCATATTGGCTCCACCCCCTCCGCACACACCCACAAATTGCTACATACTAATGATGTAAAGTGCCCGGCCCGGGACCTAACCCCCATCAACATCACCATGCTGCAGTCCATTCCCTTATTAAGCAAGTGTGTGTGGTACATATAGGAGAGAAACCAGTCTAGGAATCCTGCGTTTGCCCCTGGTAGCATTCACTTACAGTATATTTCAATGACCCCATTGGTCAATGCTTCTTTATTTTAGCTACAAAATGGCTTACTATATTTCAAAATAAACATCAGCATTGTTAATGATCCTATCCTGTGAATTTATCATATGTACTGTATGAATGCATAGACTTTGATAGAACTCTGCAGTGAGTTTTAATGCCTAATAATTTAAAACAGAAAGGAATCAAAAAGCATAAAACCTGTGGGCATAATGTCTAATTTACTTGATAAATGCTGGAAAGGGCACAATCAACACTCAAGATAAAATAAGTCAATTACACTTTATATATAGAAAACATAGCATTCAGGACACAAAACATATGCCATGTAAATAAGATAGGAACAAAAAAGTGTAACAAAATGTAATGAACTGTAATGTGAAATAAGCTGGTGGTTGCAAAATATAAATTGGACAGAAAGGGTTAGGCATCAGACTGTGTACTGATACAGAGAGCAAAATGAGTGAGTCATCTAAAAGCATACTAACGAGCTGCATTCAGCTTAGACTTTTATCATTAGAGATGAATTCTGGGTCCACTTTAAGCCTTGTTTGTGATGTTTTCAAGCTACCAAAATATATATTCAGTCCCCTTATAAATAAACCACCACTGCAACAATAACTTAAATGATGATTTACAGTCAATAGTTAAAAAGAGCCTGAATTAAAGAGATGTATAATATATTCAAATAATAATGCAGTCACAGTGAAATGCGCATTATATTTTCCATAGAATTTTAATGATTAATATTAAAATGCACTAAAGCACGGATTTACGTTAAACATCTAAGTCATCTGCTGCATATGTGCTTATTTCTTGGGTTTAACTTTCCAAACACATGTATTTTTGTTTTGTTACTTGTATTTATTATTGGTTGGCAAACAAAAAAAGTGAAGTAAGTAGACATCACATACCTGATGTTTTTTTATGGTGTATAAAGAGCAGTGAAGATAACGTTGCCAGAAGTTGCCTGATTAGTTCCTGTTCAATCAATAAGCTAGTATTTACTAGCAAGCATGACTGCAGAAATCTGGACAATGAAGACAGGTACTGAAGCAAAGCTAGCACCTATATAATAAAACCAGACAGATATGTAACGCAACGCACGTATACAAGACGGAGTGATAAATAAAATGGTGTAACAATAATACAAATTCTAGCATACAGTGCTGTCGCAGTGATCTTTTTAATATGCTAACTAAAAAGGGTGCTGGGTTAGGCCTTTTTAAGTTTCAAGATGTCAGGAGTTAATTTAAAAAGCTTTTCAGGTTAAGGAAATATTCCACTTCATTCAGAATCAAGTTAACAGTACTTAACTTTGACAAATGACTAAATAGTTAAAATCTGCAACACTAAATTAATAGATCGGCATGCAATTTGGTCACATATATGGGTGCCCAAAGGATAGCTCAAGCAATGAGATCTAAGCCCAATGGTGTGGTCTTTCAAATGTTGTGGTTTGACGGACAACTAAATTTCACAGTTAAAATCTGTACATATAAAAAAATTTATTGGTGGTTAAAGGAGGCTCGGTACTTTCAGACTACTTTATTCTAATTTGCCACCAAAATCACCATGTACTGTATATGGCTAGCTGAGGAAACACACACAATTCATCGCAGCAGCAAATTTGTTAGCAGTTGGGCAAAACCATGTGCACTGCAGGGGGGCAGATATAACATGTGCAGAGAGAGTTAGATTTGGGTGTGGTGTGTTCAAACTGAAATCTAAATTGCAGTGTAAAAATAAAGCAGCCAGTATTTACCCTGCACAGAAACAATATAACCCACCCAAATCTAACTCTCTCTGCAAATGTTATATCTGCTATACCTGCAGTGCACATGGCTTTGCCCAACTGCTAACAAATTTGCTGCTGCGATTAACTCAGAATTAGGACCTTAGCATGGATACTAAGGAAAAAAAAAAATCTGTGTCAGTGTTCGATAGGAATTGACTTTAAATAGGTAAATCTTTTTTTTTTATATATTTTCCTTATTTGAACTACCGGATTGAAGCAAGTTTAGCGCTTCAATAAAATAAATACAGAAAAGATGGTAAGTTTACCTATTTTAGCCTATAATGTCCTTAGTTGCTGAACATCGCAGTTTAATAAACAGGTATTTAAAATGCAGTACAGTGAAAGGGTTATGAACAAAAATGTATTTGCACATTAGCAAGGACACCTACAGTATAAGAGGAAAGAATGAGCAACAACCAATTCCACCTTGCACAATAACATAGCATTTAACATTGAGCAGGAAGGAAAGCGAACCTGTGACTTTAGATTTCCTGCACGACCTTCAGGCGTGAGTGAAGTCTTGAGATCAGAAAAGCATCTTTCTAGCACAGCTGGCTTTATGAGACTAGAAATGAGAAGACACAAAGGAAAATCAGCAGCTTTTTTTTTTTTTTTTTTAACACTTTTTTTTTTTTTTTTTAACACGGTCAGATTACATTACAGAGCAGATGCAGCAAGGATACACTAAAATATTCAAGAATAGCTGCCCTGGGCTCCATCATTCCAGTTGGCTATATATTATTCAACTCTTTGCCACGCAATAAAAACATATTGACATATGCACATTTGTGCTTTCAGATAGATTTCGCATTAAACAATAATAGCATGAATAATAAAAGTGAAATTCATAAAAAAAAAAAAAAAAACAATTCGAGATTATGCTCTCAAAATCATGGAAAAGATATGTTTCTTTCAGCAGTACATTTATGGATTTATGTGTTCCTGCAAAAAATTCTAGTTACCATTAGATTCATGCTGCCTCTGAAACACCTGCATATTTCTACTTGTAAGTAGGAGACAGAGGGGTATATTCAACTGGTGTCGAAAACTGCCGTCTGTCGAAAAGACGTCAGTTTTCGACTTTTTAAGGTCGAAACGTGATTCGACCTATTCAATGCTTTTCGATAAGTCGAGGCATTCGACTTGTCGAAAAGCATGTGGATCGGCGGAATAGCTGCCGATCCACGTGCTTGTGTCGAAAACGGTTTTGGCCCCCTTTTCGACCATTTCAGTCCGACATCAAAAGATGTCGGACTGAGATGCGGACCCTGAGGAGGAGAGGGGGGTGAGCCGCAGGGAGACGGGGGACTGCCGCGGACAGCCAGAGGAGTTCAGTGCAACAGTAGCCCTGCAGCTGGATGTCACTCAGCCGCCCGACCTCATGGCAGCTTCTACCCGGCTCCAGCATGCTTGCTGGAGCCGGGTGGACACTGCCTTGAGGTCGGGCGGCTGAGTGACATCCTGCTGCAGCGCTACTGTAGCGCTGATCTCTCCTGCATGCCCGCCGGCTGTCCCCCGTGGCTCGCCCCCCTTCTCCTCCTCTGCGTCCCATCTCAATTCGACTTGAAAAAGTCGAATTAAGATGAGATAGAATAGGGGTTGTCGTATCCATTCCGACAAATACATGTTGGAATGGATCCGACTTTAATTGAATATACCCCACAGAGCCCATGCCAAAAAGAAATGGGATTTGTGAACCACACCGCATGTATGTGGCCTAGTGATGTGTTAAATCTACAACTTAAAAGCATACATTTGAAACATATTTGAACAATATTAGTTCCTTAAATTGGGACATGAGCTACAGTACTTGACTGTACCTGGCCAGATCTGTCAGCAAATGGTTCGTTGACAATGCGTTTACAGTTCCATCTGGGTTTATTACAAGCAGATTCTCCAACAAGCCACATACAGCGGACAAGAGGGATGGTGTCACTAAGGAACACTGATCAGGCATGCTCACAGAAACGCAAATCTCTTCTGAGCTCAGCGATGCTGTCCTGGCTTTATTGCTTTGTCCTGCAGGGAAAAGGCATTACATTAACAAGGATAAAGCCTAATAACTTCCATGTCAAAATACTGCAATATGAATGTATTTTCTGACGGGTATGGGTCATTAGGTCGAACATTATTGGTCAACATGCATTAGGTCGACATGGTCACTAGGTCGACATGAACAAGGTCGACATGGGAAAGGTCGACATAAGTTTTTTTAAACTTTTTTTGGTGTCGTTTTCTTCTGAAAGTGACGGGGAACCCCAATTAGTGCACCATGTTCCCTCGCATGGCTCGCGAAGGTGACTCGCTCAGCTACAGCTGCGCTCGGCACAGGTTACTATTCCCAATCGTAGTCCACGTGGATTGTAAAGTATGAAAAAGATAAAAAAATAAAAATTTAAAAAACTCATGTCGACCTCTTTCCATGTCGACCTTGTTCATGTCAACCTAATGACCATATTGACCTAATACATGTCGACCAATAGTGGTCGACCTAATGACCATATCCCGTTTCTGATCATAATGATGCTTTCTAATTAAAAACAAATATGGAGTCAGTGTCCACGGGGCTTATATAACACCCTGTGAGCTGCACATTCTGTGGAAGTTCCGGAGAGTCTGCCTGTATTTTTAAAGCACAATCATTTCATATGCAAACCAGGTTGGTTTTGCCTTTTAAATGATTGGCGCTTTAAGAATACAGGCAGACTCTCCGGAATTTCCACAGAGTGTGCAGCTCGTTTGCGATTACATAAGCCCCCATGTATGCTCATGAAGATGGGATGCAACTGCTTCAACAATAAATAATTGCAACATTATCTCCTAACTGTAGAAAATGTGCAGAACCTCGTTGCAGATAGTCCAAATTGGTGTTTATAACTGAACTGTGCCAATCTTAGGTGCACACATGAAGGTGAAATGTGCGAGATTAACTAAGCAAGTTTGCCTTGTGCAATCTCACACCTACTGTAATTGAATGAACCCTAATGTCTATTAAGGATACAAATCCCAGTATTGTTGTATTCTGTTTCCCAAGGTGATTTCTCAATGTTTTTTGAGTATTTATTTTTGAGCAAAGCATCTCACATTCATTTCAATACTTGCTGGATACCCCAATTGAAAGAAATGGTCTTTTTCCTTGTGAGTAGCACTTGATTTTAGATTTTACGGTTTGATGTTCAAACTCTGTTTTGTTTTGTTTTGTTAAGTACAATAAATGAAATTCAAGTACAATTACATAGGCCTACTCTTTTTGCTCTATAACATCATTATTATTTATTAACAGTTTATTCTATATACATCAGACCTAAAACTAGATATTCATTCTATAACTGTAAAACTATTTTTAGTTACTGTCAACAATGACCAAACACTTCCAACGTATAATGAAATAAAATAGGTGGTGGTGGTGGGGGAGACAATATTTTTAAATAAACAAAAGGAATCAGGGTGCACTACATTTAAAACGTTTTTGTTTTTTTTGTTTTGTTTTTTAAGTCAAATGCGGAGATGTACTAAGCCTTGAAAAGTGATACATTTCACAGTGATAACGTGCCAGTCAATCAGCTCCTAACTGCCATGTCACAGGCTGGGTTTGAAAAATGACAGGAGCTGGTTAGCTAGCACTTTATCACTGTGAAATGTATCACTTTTCAAGGCTTAGAACATCTGGCCCATATAATGCGGACAGGGTAAGGACAAGCAAATTTTTATAGAAGCCATATAAATTTGGATCTAAAGATCAGCATGTGTAAGAAAGAGGGCTGAGTTGGTCTTTCTTTAAGAAACCAAAAGGTGGTCAGTCCAGTTTGTCAGTAATGAGGGAGGATATATATATATTTTTTTTTATGTCCCACTATGCATGCTGCCAAGATAGAGAAGCCAGCTTTATAGAATGCTTGTTTACATTTTGAGGATGATAACAGAAGGAAAACTCCAGGATATTTATGTACTGGAGTATCAACAAAAAATAAAGCATCCATTATGCTTATCTTTGAACAGGTTCATCATATACAAGAAAAAAATTCCCAAGTGGCCCCAGTTCCGCAACAAACTGAAGTAAATTGTATATTTACAGGGAGATGGACTATACACTGAATTCTTATTTATCCAAGATTAAAAAAACCTGAGTGACTGTCCAAGTAGGAAACCTAGATTGACTCATATGGGTCATGACAGCTGATTTGTTTGTGATGTAAACTCAATGCAAGCTGTTAAACATCCTTAAAATGAGGAACCTATCACAAAGTACAGTATGTATGTATTTTGAACAATCCTTGCTCTTTCACCAAAATCAAAATGCTAAACAGCACAAACCAAGTGATTAATATGAAAAGGAAAAGGACCTAGAACTCCATTGTTATCCAAAAACATAATACACAGCAGCAATACTTAATCAATGTAATGTGGAATTTTCAAAATAATCACAAAAAGTGTCCACCAAATGGAACAGTGTGCTTTTCCTAATATTTCTTTACGTGATATCTTATAGTTGTCCAGAAAACTTAGTGCCATAAAGCCACTATTTATTTACTCTGGAATGGAGTTCATATACTTTCTATATGCTTTTCACTTTATCTGAAATCTTTACCATGTAAAATTTGCATTTTCATACTGTGCATACAGGTATGTCTGCTTGCAGATTTAGTTGTATAGTATACTTAGAAGTCTTTACACCTGCTGAAACTGAATTGGACGGAAGGGGTGGGAAATACAGGCCAAGTACAGTAAGATAATAAAATCAAACATAAAGGGAGTGCAGTTACAGGTAAAGATTCCAATACAATTTGAATCATAAAAACAGTTTATAACATATAAATTACGCAAGTAAAACAATGTGTACCCATGTACCATGTAAATAGTCCACTTTTAAGTGCTCCGATTATGCTGCAGCTGCTGTAATAAAGTCGAAGTAGAGTAGAAATAAGCAGTTCTTTCAATTGCACTTGTTAAATAAATGTGTATGACACTGAATCACTAAGCGCACGCTATGATCGACCTCACCACCACTTAATAGTGCTCCCCACTTTGTGTATACAGTCCAGCTGACTCATTCAATGTTCAATGTGGCAATAAAGGAAGAAGTGGATACTTTAACTTGTAAGGGGAGAGAGAACGCGGCTCAAGCTACAAGAAATAGTGTGGCCCAGATATCAATGGTTCAGCACAGGTCCACTCGACTCCAATAATAAACGTTGTAACAGATTCATCAGAAGAACCATCTGTTGAAACCATTGTATTTGTTACCTAAATATCCCTGAACACACTTTTTGGGAGCTGCACTATCAAATAGAGTGATCAGCATATTTATATATAATTATTGCACCCAATTTTATATTTATATTAATATAATTGTACACAAGTACAGTAAGAGTTCACACACGTAACTGAAGAAGACCCAGAGGCAGATACACCTGCTTAAGGAGGTGCATCTCTTGTGAGTGCTGGTGCAAAGATGAAAAAAGAGGCTAGCACTAGATAGCCATTTTTCTTTACCTGATAGTATTGAATTCATTAGTATGGCTACCATATTACATAAAGTCATGGATAGTGACAAATCAGGTTTTTAAGCAACCATATTGTTTCAATGATAGCCATGTTTGGTTTCATTAATTAGCAGAATGTCTCAGCAAGATGGGGGAATTTTCCAGCAAAGAATTATTTCAGTAACAAAGCTGTGTTCATTTATAATTGACACGAGTACTATGAACAAGTCTATATTTGAGAAGTCTAACTGATAACAGTATAGAACTATGTAGCAATTAAATGTACATGTAGATGCTGGGAAAAAATTAAGGAGGTGAGGATTGTCGGATTCTGCCAGGCACTTGACCCAATTTGTTATTCTGGATCTGTCAAACTGTCAGGGCCTACTGATAAGAGATTATTATGTTTTATTATTATTAATAAAAGTAGTATTAAGTAGGTTTAAGTAGGGCAATGCTGGCCTCCAGCGACAATAGATTGTATATATGTTATATTTAAAGTTACTACTAAGTGAAGTGTATATTCATACTGTATGTTAATGTGGAGCATAGCTTAGCTATGATTTCTTTGTGTTCATGCTAATTGAAGCGGTTATAAAAGGGTCAATCCAGTAAAGATAGAATATCCTGAAGACCACTGTGTGTTTTTTCTGTCATCATTGCGGTAAAGATGTCATTACTATTCTGAAAAACTTAAGAACTCACATTTAAGCTGGGTGTGTCTGGACCTATCAATAGCTATTACCATTATTTAACTAATATATGTATTGCAGCAGGAAGGAATAATCCATTGGATGTATAAAAGATAAATAATTGAGGTTAGTATTTAAATTATGTTAAATAGTAGTTTATATTTTGTGTTAAATGGAACTTTCATAACGGTCAAGATTTCAATATTTGTATAATATTTTATTGAGAAAAAGTAAGATAATGTGATCATGTTTAAATCAAGAAAGAAAATGTGAAAAAAAAAGCAATTTCCTTTCTAGTGCATGTTTCTTTTGTCAAAACCTACACATAGGGGCCGATTTCATTGTTTTACCCCAAGGCTACCACTAGGGGGTGCAAAACCAAGCAATTTAGACTACTATTTAGATGCCAAGTGGTGGTGGGGCTGACATATCTTCTTTCTTCCTTGCTGAGGTACGAGAAGAAACGTGTCAAGTCGTGAATTTGGACGGCCAAAGCAGGACTTTAGATGGGTTAAGCCATTTTACGCTGCTAAACCCTAATGTGCATGAGCGCCCAAACATCAACTGAATTGTAACAATTGTTTGGGCATCTAAACGTCCCATTTAGACAGGATTTTTAGACGGCCAAAACAATTTAATCGACTCCAGTGAATCCTACTATCCTACTATTATGTAAAGGTGGATTATTGATGGAAGAAAAACCACACAGTATTTCTTTGTGGTGCTTATAAGACAATACAAAATCATGTTTGCTTTTGGTTCCCTTACTTGAAATTTTAATTAAAAAATTGACTTTTTTGTCCAATTGGGTTATTTTTTTTTTTAATGTGTTAGACTGATAAATAGACTATGCTATTTTCTAAAAATACGTATTTTAGAAAGCCAAGCTATAACTTATGTGGGAACAAGATATAAAAAAAAAAAAGTGATATTGAAGCTGAAATGTGACTAGCGTCAGTGTGAAAAAAATTACCCCAGCACAAGTGTGAAAAAACACTCAGCGGTGAAGGGGTTCGAGAAATTATTAAAACATGACCTGTTATCTGGGTAACTGAGCACTGGAGTTGAAAACCAAAGATTTATTTTAAATGTACCTTGATCCAGTCTTTGGTCAGATACATTTTCAGAGACAGGAGAAGCAGAGACTGGAACCAGGTATTCTGAGCTGTTTGCAGAGTAAGATCCATTGGAAATCTGGGAAAACAAAACATGATTTTAATGCTAAAGTAACTATTTATGTTTCACCTCTGAACACAATTGTATTCATGCCATTTAAAATCTTGTACACACAGACATTCCTTTTAAGCATTAAGCATATAATTGCAAACCCTATTAGATATGCAATAATGTTTATAGTAAACAGGCAGACCTACACACAGGGCCATAATGAGAGTGGTGCAGCTGGTGCCATCGTACAGAGCGCAGGCTGCCCTGGGGCGGAACGACTGCCACCACAATCTCTAATTGCTGGGTGTCACTTGGGGTGTGACCAGCTGCTTCTGAAGCTCCACCCCCAGTGAGATTCCTTGACCAAAGACAGCAGCAGGGTAGTGGGCCATAGGCTGTGGGCTGAGCAGTGGTTGAACGCTGAGGCACATGGACTGGAGGAGTGTGAGCGGGACAGAGAACAACACTAATGGCTTCAGCAGTGCAGATATGGCATAGTGTGTATAAAGGTATTACTAATGTGTGCCATTATGAATATAAGGGGCACGACTACTGTGTGGCATTATGTATATAAGGGGCACTACTACTATGCAGCATTATTTGTACAGTATAAGGAGTATTACTCATTTGTGGCATAACATGGAAAAGGGGCTCTACTGAGAGATGTATTGTGTATAAGGGTACTACTGTGTGACATAACATGAATAAGGGGCTCTGCTGTGTGACATAACGTGATTAAGGTGCTCTGTTGTGAGACAAATTGACTAAGGGGCACTACTATGTGGTGTAGCGTGAATCAGGGGCTCTATTGTGTGATGTAACTTGTATAAGGGACTCTACTGTGTGAAGTAATATGTATAAGGGGCACTACTGTGACGTAAAATAGGTGATACTACTGTGTGATGTAATGTGAATAAGGGGCACTACTGTGTGGCATTACGTGAATAAGGGCACTACTGTGTGACGTAACATGAATAAGGGGCACTACTGTGTGATGTAACGTAAATAAGGTTGCACTACTGTGTAGTGCAATTTGAATTGGGGTAATATTTCATGGCCATGCCCCTTCCCCATGAGACCAAACCCCTTTTTGGGTCATGCACATTCGGCACATGTCAGTTTTTAAAGTATGAGGGGGGCCCCAAAATGTCTAGTTACGGCTCTGCCTACACAAATGCGCGCACACACTTTGACAAGCGTTTTCTTCATTTTATATTAATTAGAATATAACCAGCAGCAAGCATTAAACTAAGGTAATGAAAATCAAAGGCATTAGATGGAAATGATTATTTACATCACAGAAAAATTTCCTAGACTAAAGTCCCATTTTTGTCTAAACATTTAACAATGCCTGTGTTTGTAAGTTATAAAATCAAAGAGTGATTACTGTATGCGTTGCAACCCCCCCCCCCAATAACTATAGAACAGAATATATAAAGATACATTTATCTTTTGCAAAGTCATGTCACATTTAATGTATGCATTTACTGATATTAATGGCATTTTACTCACATTAAGTTTTCTTGACTCTTAAAATGTGCAGCTCTAGTCTATAAAATTCGAGCAACTTGTAGACCAGCTAGAATTTATACAAAGTCTTGTTGAAAGCAAACAGATTGATTTTTCAAACCAACAATATTTGTCAATCTCTTCTACAATGAACTGTACCTTAGGCAATTTTCACACAATGCTGCTGTTAATGGAAAAGCTAAAAGGCACAGCAGAATGTACATACTGCGTTAAAGATGTACATATTGCTTTAAGGCAATAAAGGGCATCTTCTACTAAAAAGTGATGGCAAATATGAGATATGCAAATTAATAAAGGAATGTGAAAAGTCACAAAAGAGAAAAAGAACTCAGAAATGTACTATTTACTATTAACATCAGGGGTTAGATTTTTAAAGCAGCAGCAACATCTGAGAGTTGCTGCTTTTTGGGGAGTACAGTATGACCTGGAAATTCAAAACAGCAAAGAACTGCGTTTTACACTTATTATTGTCACTTTGAATTTCCAGGTCGAAGCCTACGCCACCGCTTTGTAATTCCGGTCTCATATATTTAAAATCTTAAACATTTTTCTATTTTTTTATTGATATTATTTAGCACATTACAATCATCTTGTAATTTCACCACATACTGAACTCAGAATTGATTCTGAATGACCTACAGTATATTACATAACACAAACTAGGAGAGGCTGAGCTCATAGTTGCCTCCCCTTTGGTCTTCTATGACAGTCTCTGTATTTCCAGCGGAGAACTATCAAAATGTTGAGTTTTGACTATAAAAGTGATTAGAATAATACAAACATGATTATTTATAAGTAATAAATATATTTCATTATTCTAATCATTTTTATAGTCAAAACTCTCTGCATCCCTCAGCCTACCTTCACCACAAGTCATTGCTCTCTACAACATTTTACTTCAAGGTGGGCAGCCAGAAGCTAGCATTCCACCCAGCATGTTTGAAAACTTGTTAGATAAGTTCTGTTCTCTGGGCAAGGTCCACTGCACAGGGGGATGTGTGGATTCTGCATGGGGGGATTCTGCACAGGTGAGGAATTTTGCACAGGGAGGGGGATTCTGCACAGGGGGAAGGACAAAAAAGAAATGGGATCTCCTGACAGGTCAGTCTTTATTGTGGGGAGAGGGCTTCCTGTGGGTGCAATGTCTTTTTTTGTGTGGGGGCAATGTGTTTTTTTACTATGGGGGCAATGTGTTTTGATTTTTTTTCCTGTGGGAGCAGTTAGTTTTGATTTTGTTCTTGTGGAGGCAATGTGTTTTTCCTGTGTGGGGCAGTGAGTTTGAGTATTTTTTCTGTGGAAGCAATGTGTGATTTTGTACGAGACAGTCCCTACAGTGCAGTGAGGTCATGCTCTTGTTTTGTGTGCAAATGTGCCACCCTGGTAGATCACAAAATCTTTTCAGCTTTCACAGTAGATCACTAACACCAAAAGTCTGGCCACCTCTTCGCTATATTAACAAACCTCCATTTAGCTTACTTGTTTCATAACTCCTATGTGGTCAGTTATCGCATGCAACACGCAGAGCAATCTGACTTCATGTCTGACTGAGTGTTCAATGGTAATCTGACAAAGTTGCACCATGCTCAAAGTCATCAGCATGCTGTAATTCTGTCTCACTGTGGAAAATGTCAGACTGATAACAAAAAGTGGGGAATAACCATCATTATGTAAGAAATAAAATAAAATCTCTAAGCACATTTTCAAGTGAAATTACACCCCTTCAAGCACTACAGTCGTTTTTGTAGAACTTTTTCCTTTGTTGCATAAATTGTCAACAAAGAGGACTCCGTGAGCCATATTTTTTATATTATTTCTTTGTGAACAAAACATACAGAACCTTAGTATGGAACTTATCTGGTTTTACACATATGGTAATCCTTATTTATTAAATGAGAAAACCCATGCAGACATTTTTGGAATTTTTTTCTTAACAGTCAGCTGTGCACTTTTGTGAACATGGAGCTGTGGCAAACATTACATAGGGGGCTATTCAGGTTTGATAGCAAACCAAAAAAGTTAGCATTTAGGCAAAACCATGTTGCACTGCAAGTGGGGCAGATGTAACATGTGCGGAGAGAGTTAGATTTGGGTGGGCTATATTGTTTCTGTGCAGGGTAAATACTGGCTGCTTAATTTCTACACAGCAATTTAGATTGAACACACCCCACCCAAATGTAAATCTCTCTGCACGTTACATCGAATAGGGGGATGCATAAAACCTCCCCGCAGCCTAAACCTAACCGCCCCAAGGTGCAGGCTAACCCTAACCCTTACGCTGCAGCCTAAACCTAACGTGTGACCCCCTTACCCCAGCTAACCTGTCTGGCTGTGTCTTGTCGTTCGAGATCCCGGCTGTCGGGATTCTGGAGCTGGGCTGGAGACCCTATTCAGGACGCCAGTGTCAGCATTCCGAATAGTGTCGGGATTCCGGCATCGGTATCCTTACTGCCGGAATACTGACCGAATCCCCATTTTGCTTACTAGAGCATGCCATGTGTTTTTGGTTGTCATGGTAACTGCATACTGTGAATCTTTAAAAGCAAATAGATGAAATTTCCTACTGCAGTCTACTTATGCTGTGTTCACCAGATGATGAATACCGTACAATGAAAAAAGGTATTATCTGTACAATAACTGAGGATCGCATGTCTTGAGAGTCATATGGTGAAAGCAGCTTAATTACACTGTGAATATGTGGCCTACGTAGTCTAAACTCACTGAATATTAGCCAAAAATATCCGCACAATAAATGTTGTTCTAATTTTTTTTAACAGTCTGGTATTTGCCCACAGGGTTATGCCTATAGAGGAAACTTGGTTCATAGTGATTGAATGATAACTATTTTAGGGTCGACTTAAGTAATTCACACTGTGTTGTACTTTCACTGTACTTAAATGAAAAACAATATAAAGTGAAAGCACCAGTTAGAGCACTAGATACTGAGAATTAATGTCTGTCTGCTCCATTAACTACTAACGTATTGGTAAACAAATACAAACAGTAATTTGTTCAATATTCATCAAGAAGCTATGTTATACTTTAAATGCTATACAAACTAATATAAACATATATTTTTAGGTAGGTAACATATAATCAATTAACTATTTAATAAAATTTGCATGAACATTGGTGTGACGCGAGTTGAATTATTGCTGTCATGCTGTAATGCCTTATTAGTGAATTTGTGTTAAACATGAAGTAGAACAGTCTACAGTCTGAGGTCTGCTTATATTCAGTGGCACTCTGATAAGGATGTGCAATTATGGCTAGAAAAATATCCTGTTTAACAATGGCTTATTTAAAATGCTGACCTACATACTTTAAAACCTCAAATTCCCATCTACTTAACTAGGGTCCTGAACTATGATTTAAAAAATATGAAAACAGTTCACACAACCCTGTCACTATGAAGTATCACAAAAGTAGAGATCCGAACACCATGGGCATCTGAATGCATTTGTACTGACAAACTACATGTGGAAGTGGAGTTCTAGAATATAAAAAATTGAGGTTTTCGAGTTTTTATCCCCCAAAAAATGATCTATATGTAACAAAATGTAATAAAAAAACAAAAACAAAACACAACTTGAACTCACACAAGACAATATGTTTCAAGGCAGTTTAATACTTAATTTTAATATGACATAAAAAGCATTACATTATTTTGAAACAGTAAGTAAATACTATCTCTATAAGAAGCTGATAAACTAAATGCTACTTACTATTGTACTTAATGTTGATTCAGAACCAGATGTGCTGGAAACACTAGTTGTGCTGTTCCAAATGTAAAGGGAATCTTCAGAGCCTAAAAGTTAGATTAAATAAATTAACATTTACACAGAAATGGTCCCTGTCATGTTTAATAGGCTTTCCAGAGGATAGATCGACAGTTAAAAGGTCAACAAGCAATAGGTTCAAATGGTCAACATTATTTTTTTGTAATTTTATTTTTCAGTTTTTAGGACTTTTTCATACTTTACCATCCACGTAAACTGCAATTTAGAATGGTAACCTGTGCCTGGCAAAGCGAGGCACCTTGCTTGAAGTCACTCGCCATACGAGGGAATGCAGAAGGCAAAACAGGCACAGCCAAGGACAAATAGGCCTGGTGAATAGTAGCAGTAACCACTTAGCAATGGTACTCTTGGAAGCAGGCCATCCATGCTTGGGGGCATCCACAGACACCTACAAGGAATCTGCACATCGAACAGAAGATGTATGGTCCAGGTAGATACGTAGAGCATGGACCACATCAAACACCTTTAAAGAGGTAGAGTTAGTTGAGAAAGAAAGCCCCAGAAAAACTGTTGTGCAAAATCGTAAAGCGGACGATTATCGAATGACTGCGCATGTGTATGGATCGTAATGCACCTGCGTGAAGCCAAATAGTGATAAAAAAATCCTGCGTCTTTTTTGATCGCTAGGCATACGCAGATTGATTGACAGGAAGCGAACTTTGGGGGTGGCCGTGTTCTGGAAGTGTCAGGAAAAACACAGGTGTTCCCAAGAACTTTGAGACATCCACTCCGATCAGCCTGTTTTTTTCGCACTGTAGGAGTAAGTTCTGGGCTATGCACAGACTGGAAAAACCATTAGATGGTGAGTAAGTTGCGAACAGATTTGCAGCTGACCGCCATTTCAAAGCTTTTCGTCCGGCGTACGCAGACTTGCACGGGGCGGATTTTCACTCTGGCTGAGTGGCAACTATCCGTTCATAAACCTCCGCAAATTGGCACAGGTGCTATCAGGTATAAATTAGGCTCTTAGACACTATCTTAGGTAGAAAAGGTCTGGTCCACAAAACCACCTGATCTAAAAGAAAGATAACCAGGGGAGATTTTCAGGACAGGTCAGCCAATTCAGAAACATGCCTGACATGTAATGGCTAGAAAAAACAAAACTTTTAATGTTTTGAGGTACCTCAACTCCACAGATTCAAAAGTTTCAAAATGTGCCTTCTGGAGAGATCCAAACACCAAGTTTAGATCCCATGAAGGAACCGGTGGGACATAAGGGGGCTGAATATGTAGGATACCCTGAAGGAAAGTCTGCTCCTTTAGGATGGTGGCCAAATGCCTCTGGAATACGATAGACAGGGATGAAACTTGGCCCTTAAGGAAAGAAAGGCCTAATGTCAGCCGATCTTGAAGAAAGGAAAAAAGATGTGACTAACGAAAAGCAGCACTGAGAGACACTGATGCTCGCTCCAGGAGATGTATTACTTCCAGACCCGATCATAATTTCTGTAAGTAACTGGTTTTCGAGCCTTATTCACGCCCATCTGCCGGGAGAACCCCTGAGCATACAAGATCTGGGTCTCAAGAAAACTGCCATCAAAGCCAGCTGAGGCAAAGCTGGGTGCAGACAGGGCCCCTGATGAAGGAGGCCTGGCCAAAGAGGCAGATGGTAAGGGAACTCAGACAATATGCTCCACAGAAGAGTATACCACAGTCAACAAGGACAGTCTTAAGCTACTAGAATAACTGGAAGAGCCTCTTGATGGGCACACAGAAGAACTCTGGGTAACATGGACAGAGGTAGAAAAATATACCCCAAACAAAAGACTCCTGAAGCTGTCATGGCATCCACAAAGACCGCCTGAGGATCTCTTGACCAAGCTCCATGCTGAGGAGGCTTTTGTTTAAGCTGGAGGCCATGAGATCCATATTAGGCTGGCCCTACAGGATTACTACTTCCAAAAACACTTCCTGGTGCAGTTCCCACTACCCAGGATAAACAGTGTTTACCCTGGGAATGTAGATGGCCGATATGGCTGGTAGCCAGAACTCTGCCCAACAAATTATATGGGACACCTCCAACATGGCCTGACAACAGAGAGTTCCACCCTCCATGTTTATGTAGCCTTTCAGACTGAACTAGGGCATTCTTGTTTGTCCTTAACTTCAGGATGTTGATGAGGACAGTGGACTCCATGGGGGAGCAAAGCCCCCGATAAAGCTGGTCCAGGAGTACCGCTCCCCCCCCCCCCCATCAAGCTGGCATCCGTTGTGACAAGAAACAGTTCCAAATTGATAAGGAGAAGCCCCGGGTCATCTTTGGAGAGTGGAGCCACCACAGTAGCAACAGATGAGTCTGAAGAGAAATCCTGAAAAGTTATCTGTCCAGGACAAACAGTGTAAAATCTGGAGCTGGAGCATGAAATTTGCAGAATGGAATTGCTTCAAAAGCAGCCACCATTTTCCCCAGCAGCTGCATACCGCACACTGGAGAATTGATGCCTGAGACTTTACCATGGACTGGATGCCCCACACCTTCTGAGAGAGAATAAAGACCTGCTGACACTGTTGAACAGGAGACCCAAGAACACAGTCTGCTGACATGAAAGAAGATTCAACTTGGAAAAATTCTCAATCCAGCCGCAAGTCTGTAGGCGCAGAAGGGCCACTGAAGGAGCCTTAAGGTGCAGGTCATCCAAATATGGAACTATGGATACCCCTTTGCATCTTATCAAAGAAACCATATAGGTTATGACTTGTAAACACCCTAGGAGCCATGGAAGGTCAAAAGGCAGGGTTTGAAATTGAAAATGTAGATCCCCACAGAAAAGTGGACTAGATTGTGATGACCCCTCCAGATTAGAATATGGAGTTAAGCATCCTTGACTTGTATGGATGTCAAAAACTCGCTGGCCTCCACGGTGCTGATGACTGAGCACAACGACTCCAGCTTGAATTTTTCCAGAAGAAGGAACATTTTCAACAGCTTTAGATTCAGAATCAGCAGGAAAAAAAACAACAAAGCATATACGATCACTTTACTTCTTTATGATCACAGCAGGAGGTTCTTTCAATAATGAATCTTTAATATCAGGGGCACACCCAGGGGCATGCCAGTGGACGATGCCCCATTGCCATTCAACTTTCTACCTACAATGTTGCTAAATATCTCCTCCATTAGAGAAGATGCTAACAGTAGTCCTTCATGTGGTATCTTTAATTGTTGTACATGTACTGTACAATATGTGGTGTTATTAGTAATACATAAATACAAATTTTGCTAGCGAAAGTGCAACATTTAATAGCCATTTGTGGAATAAGGTAAAAATGTTGTGGAATGGTCTAGAACAGTGGTTGTCAACCCTCAAGTATTCCCAACAGGACATGTTTTAAAAATTTCTGTTTGTGGAAGTAAGTGGTGTAATTACTGACCCAGCAAAATAGAGATGAGAACCCTTGACCTAGAAAATACAGTATAACTCACCTTGGAAATAAGAGTGGAACCAGTGCAATGAAAGCAATATATGTTGTTGTGCTATCCCCACAGATTACAAGTGTGCAGTATTTGCTTAATTTCTCACTGAAAACCCACAACAAAAGCTATACAAATCATTAATAGCCAATATGTATTGGTTATATAGAGAATTACTGTAACTGTAAGGCTATACTGCATATGTTATATAGACAGTGACTGTAATTGTGCCCATACACCAAAGAGGTATCACATGCTCTCCATTGCATGCGATACTCCTTCTACTCCCAACCAGCTCCTGGACTCACAATATTGTGAGTCCAAGTGCTTCTAATCATGATGTGCTAACGCATGCGATCTTGCGTTACAGCCCCTCATTGGAAGGGACAGGGACAGATCTTACTTACTGCAGGGTAAGTTCTGAAAACCCTACTTACGACCCCCGGAAGCACACCTCAAATCGTAAGTGAGCCACACACAATGTCATCCACTTACAATACGTCGGCCCGATTAGTCAATATCATGCCAAAATGTACAATGTCGCCCTAGTGTGTTGGCACCTTAACAATGTTAATTGAGGGCTGGTGGGTACTAAGGATCGAAGAAACAAAAAGTAGCTTGAGCCTCTTTTTAATCCAATGAAAAATCCAGATACATATTGTACTGTATACTTTTTTTTAAGAAAGGTAAAAAAAACAACCAATCACATTTGAATAATACTTATTTTGTTATATGATTCTGTTACAGTCAACCTATCTTTCCATCCAATGCATGGAGAGTAACAGCATTTAGTGTACTTATTAGTGTAAGCCCAGTCACAACTGTTTGTAATGGGCAAGAAGGACAACATCACAACTGTGAACCAATAGGAAAGTGTTACGGCATATCCAGGTAATATGGGGTCACCTCATGTCACTAACACACTTTTGAAACTTTCACTAACTGTACTTTTCCTATTATATTGCTTTAAAAAAAGATTTAATTTCCGAGGCAATGGTTTTCCAGTTCAGTGAACTACTTTGTTTTGGTAGGGAAAAGTAAAATTGGGTAGCAATCATATAAAGGTTCTCATGGAGCAATCTATAAACAGCATAATTGCTCAGCTGATATAACAAATTTCAAGAGTAACATCTGGAAACTTTGCTGTAATGCATGTTATCAAAGACAGAGAAAAGTCTGTACAAGCACAAAGCATCTCTGTAAACATCACATTGCAGCTGCATACTAGTCACAAACACAACACACTATAACTGCCCACACAAGCCTTTCATCATAATGTGTTTGTTAGGTAATTGTGTTTTATGTCCCTTTAGAAAAATCACTACATTTGAAGTTATTAGCACGTTGAAAATACATTTTACCACCATAAAAGCTTATACTGTTCACGTGTTTGAATTAGTAACCATTTCTCCATTTGCAAATCTCTTTGTCACTAATGTAACAAGGTGTTAGGAAAGAAAAAAAAAGTTGATTAAAAATTAACTGAACTTACAATTAATGTCATCTTGCATGGTTTTAGATGCTACTGTGGAATTATCTAAATCAAAAATATAACGTCCGAGATAGCAGTTTTTTGCCATATGGCTCACATGTTCATAGAAGTGGTAATGTCGCAAGAGAGCCTCAAGTGCAGGTTTTCCTGCCAAAGGTAATCCAGTTTCCTCATCAAGTATGCTCAATATCTAAAAGAAAAAGAACAAAATAATTAGATGCAGTTAACATACTGTATGAAGTCCACAGCACAGAACAATAATTCCCACAGTTCTTACTTATATACTGGAGACAACTGTTGAAAGCTACAACACCAAATATACTGCTTTTTATTAATGTAGACAATAAACAACCTAATTTTAACATGCTAGACATGTTGACCTGAGAGAAAAAGAGAGAGAATAGAGGGACAGGGGACAGGAAACAGCAAGCAGAGGGGAAGAGAAGATAAATGGAAGAAAGAGGAAAAAAAGGAGAGGAGAGCAAGAGAAAGGCTGAGACAGAGAAAGATCTAGGCCAGTGGTCTCCAACCTTAATTGGGGTGTGAGCTACTTTCGGAAAATAAAACCTCTGGAAGAGCCACCTCCGCCCCCCATTGCGCACGCATTCCAGTGGAAGTGGGTGTGACCTCGGGAAGTGGGTGTGTCCTCACAACAGTAATGCCCCCCTGCGTAGTGCCAGATACACAAATAATGCCCCCCAGCAGTGCCAGATACACAAATAATGCCCCCCCCCGCAGTGCCAGATACACACATAATGCCCCCCCGCCAGCAGTGCCAGATACACACATTGTGCCCCCCAGCAGTGCCAGATACACAAATAATGCCCCCCAGCAGTGTGCCAAAACAAACTGTACAGTCAAATTATGCTCCAATACGCTCCATCAGTATACACCTGCATTGTGCTGATTATTGTAGCCATTGCAACACCTTTTTAAACTCTAAATAAATGTGGTGATGGCTGCAAAAATAAGCACAATGCAGGTGTATACTATTGGAGCACAATGAGGTTGTGGCACAGCCAAATTATGATTCATCATATTACACTGCATTGTGCTGACTGCAGTTGTCACACACACAGAAGACTTTAATATTATTACTGCTGGCACTAACCCTGAGTGTAAGCCTCACTAAATGCCGCTATCACCCCTATTTGGATGGTCCGAATGGCGTGGGGTGCGTGCTCCGTCACACTCCATGCGGCAGCGGCTGCTTAGGGGCAAACATGGAGGAGGAATCGGCACCATCAGATCTCCCGAGTACGTCGCTCCCGGCCGCGCACAGCCACGTAAAGCCGCTCCCAGCCTCGCACAGCCACGTACGGCCGCGCATAGACGCCGTCCACTCCCCGAGTCCCCATGTGTGCAATGTCAGTATGCCAGGTGAGATGGGCAGCTGTATTCCGCCCGTGAACTACTCTGATTCCAGCGGCGAGCTACCAGTCGCTTGCTAGCGACGGGTTGGCAACCGCTGATCTAGGCCAATATCCAGTTAGTTGCTATAATTTACAGCAGCTAATTAACCAACCCCCTCCCCCCCGTCCCCCGGGAATATTCAATTGCCCCTGATGCCATCTGTTATTAAGGCTATTTTTTTGCAAGCCTCAGGCACGTGAAACAAAATAATTGATAACCAGCTTTTACAGTCCCATTGTTTTTCCTGCAAAAACACATAGATCTGGGAATTTATCCTAGATCCTATGAGTTTTCAGGTGAAAATATCTGGGAATAATTGGTTAGGTTGAAAAAAAACACCCTGCGGTATTGTACAAAACCTTTGTGAAAACCCCTCATTTTTCGCGGCCGACATTTTTGGGGGGCTAATTGGAAATTCCCCTTAGACAAGAGAGAAAGAAGGGAGAAAATAAAAAGAGTAAGGGTGAAAAGGGGAGACATAGGGGTTATTCAGAGATGTACGCAGCCAGATCTCCGTTCATCTCGGCACATGCTGGGAGCCGCTCAGCATGTGTAAGGCCGCCTGCCAATGCACTGGGACTTTAACTGCGAACACATTGGATCTAAGGTTGACACCTGGCTGCGCTGTTAGGCGGTTAGTGGCCATTTTTCTCTGGAGCGGCTGTGTGTGACGTCGCGCAGCCACCCCAAAAACGGTCCTGGCCTACCCCTGTTCGCACCACCCCGAAAATGTCTGCCGCTGTCAATCACATCCATCGGGGATGCGACCGCAATGTGTGTGGCCACGCAGCCACAATGTGCCCGCTGCACATGCACAGTTTGCAGATATCGGCAAACTGCACTGCGAGCATTAGCGGCAGGGTCTGAATGACCCTCATAAGGTGGTATCTTATTAGCCGCGATAACGCACTTTCACAATAAATGATCGCAAATGCGATAATTCGGTACCTATTAGCAGTGATAAGTAATCGGCGATAAGTTTCCATAGGGTTTATTGTAGATTTCTCTTCACCATCTCTGTGCAGGGGATATTTAGTGCAAAATCTCTATTTTAAAAGGTAAAAATGTCACCCCCTGGGACATCCCCCTGAATGGCTAATTAGGCACTTAGATTTTTTTAATTATTTTTAATTGGCCAATAATGACATGTCATTTTTGGGGTAAAAAAAATGCAAAGTTATGGAAATTGGGGTATAAGGTATGGAATAGGTATATTGTAGAGATGAGCGCCGGAAATTTTTCGGGTTTTGTGTTTTGGTTTTGGGTTTGGTTCCGCGGCCGTGTTTTGGGTTCGACCGCGTTTTGGCAAAACCTCACCGAATTTTTTTTGTCGGATTCGGGTGTGTTTTGGATTCGGGTGTTTTTTTCAAAAAAACACTAAAAAACAGCTTAAATCATAGAATTTGGGGGTCATTTTGATCCCAAAGTATTATTAACCTCAAAAACCATAATTTACACTCATTTTCAGTCTATTCTGAATACCTCACACCTCACAATATTATTTTTAGTCCTAAAATTTGCACCTAGGTCGCTGGATGACTAAGCTAAGCGACCCTAGTGGCCGACACAAACACCGGGCCCATCTAGGAGTGTCACTGCAGTGTCACGCAGGATGTCCCTTCCAAAAAACCCTCCCCAAACAGCACATGACGCAAAGAAAAAAAGAGGCGCAATGAGGTAGCTGTGTGAGTAAGATAAGCGACCCTAGTGGCCGACACAAACACCGGGCCCATCTAGGAGTGTCACTGCAGTGTCACGCAGGATGTCCATTCCAAAAAACCCTCCCCAAACAGCACATGACGCAAAGAAAAAAAGAGGCGCAATGAGGTAGCTGTGTGAGTAAGATAAGCGACCCTAGTGGCCGACACAAACACCGGGCCCATCTAGGAGTGGCACTGCAGTGTCACGCAGGATGTCCCTTCCAAAAAACCCTCCCCAAACAGCGCATGACGCAAAGAAAAAAAGAGGCGCAATGAGGTAGCTGTGTGAGTAAGATAAGCGACCCTAGTGGCCGACACAAACACCGGGCCCATCTAGGAGTGTCACTGCAGTGTCACGCAGGATGTCCCTTCCAAAAAACCCTCCCCAAACAGCACATGACGCAAAGAAAAAAAGAGGCGCAATGAGGTAGCTGTGTGAGTAAGATAAGCGACCCTAGTGGCCGACACAAACACCGGGCCCATCTAGGAGTGTCACTGCAGTGTCACGCAGGATGTCCCTTCCAAAAAACCCTCCCCAAACAGCACATGACGCAAAGAAAAAAAGAGGCGCAATGAGGTAGCTGTGTGAGTAAGATAAGCGACCCTAGTGGCCGACACAAACACCGGGCCCATCTAGGAGTGGCACTGCAGTGTCACGCAGGATGTCCCTTCCAAAAAACCCTCCCCAAACAGCACATGACGCAAAGAAAAATTAAAGAAAAAAGAGGTGCAAGATGGAATTGTCCTTGGGCCCTCCCACCCACCCTTATGTTGTATAAACAGGACATGCACACTTTAACCAACCCATCATTTCAGTGACAGGGTCTGCCACACGACTGTGACTGAAATGACGGGTTGGTTTGGACCCCCACCAAAAAAGAAGCAATTAATCTCTCCTTGCACAAACTGGCTCTACAGAGGCAAGATGTCCACCTCATCATCATCCTCCGATATATCACCGTGTACATCCCCCTCCTCACAGATTATCAATTCGTCCCCACTGGAATCCACCATCTCAGCTCCCTGTGTACTTTGTGGAGGCAATTGCTGCTGGTCAATGTCTCCACGGAGGAATTGATTATAATTCATTTTAATGAACATCATCTTCTCCACATTTTCTGGATGTAACCTCGTACGCCGATTGCTGACAAGGTGAGCGGCGGCACTAAACACTCTTTCGGAGTACACACTTGTGGGAGGGCAACTTAGGTAGAATAAAGCCAGTTTGTGCAAGGGCCTCCAAATTGCCTCTTTTTCCTGCCAGTATAAGTACGGACTGTGTGACGTGCCTACTTGGATGCGGTCACTCATATAATCCTCCACCATTCTTTCAATGTTGAGAGAATCATATGCAGTGACAGTAGACGACATGTCCGTAATCGTTGTCAGGTCCTTCAGTCCGGACCAGATGTCAGCATCAGCAGTCGCTCCAGACTGCCCTGCATCACCGCCAGCGGGTGGGCTCGGAATTCTGAGCCTTTTCCTCACACCCCCAGTTGCGGGAGAATGTGAAGGAGGAGATGTTGACAGGTCGCGTTCCGCTTGACTTGACAATTTTCTCACCAGCAGGTCTTTCAACCCCAGCAGACTTGTGTCTGCCGGAAAGAGAGATCCAAGGTAGGCTTTAAATCTAGGATCGAGCACGGTGGCCAAAATGTAGTGCTCTGATTTCAACAGATTGACCACCCGTGAATCCTTGTTAAGCGAATTAAGGGCTCCATCCACAAGTCCCACATGCCTAGCGGAATCGCTCCGTGTTAGCGCCTCCTTCAATGTCTCCAGCTTCTTCTGCAAAAGCCAGATGAGGGGAATGACCTGACTCAGGCTGGCAGTGTCTGAACTGACTTCACGTGTGGCAAGTTCAAAGGGCATCAGAACCTTGCACAACGTTGAAATCATTCTCCACTGCGCTTGAGACAGGTGCATTCCACCTCCTATATCGTGCTCAATTGTATAGGCTTGAATGGCCTTTTGCTGCTCCTCCAACCTCTGAAGCATATAGAGGGTTGAATTCCACCTCGTTACCACTTCTTGCTTCAGATGATGGCAGGGCAGGTTCAGTAGTTTTTGGTGGTGCTCCAGTCTTCTGTACGTGGTGCCTGTACGCCGAAAGTGTCCCGCAATTCTTCTGGCCACCGACAGCATCTCTTGCACGCCCCTGTCGTTTTTTAAATAATTCTGCACCACCAAATTCAAGGTATGTGCAAAACATGGGACGTGCTGGAATTTGCCCATATTTAATGCACACACAATATTGCTGGCGTTGTCCGATGCCACAAATCCACAGGAGAGTCCAATTGGGGTAAGCCATTCCGCGATGATCTTCCTCAGTTGCCGTAAGAGGTTTTCAGCTGTGTGCGTATTCTGGAAACCGGTGATACAAAGCGTAGCCTGCCTAGGAAAGAGTTGGCGTTTGCGAGATGCTGCTACTGGTGCCGCCGCTGCTGTTCTTGCGGCGGGAGTCCATACATCTACCCAGTGGGCTGTCACAGTCATATAGTCCTGACCCTGCCCTGCTCCACTTGTCCACATGTCCGTGGTTAAGTGGACATTGGGTACAGCTGCATTTTTTAGGACACTGGTGACTCTTTTTCTGAGGTCTGTGTAAATTTTCGGTATCGCCTGCCTAGAGAAATGGAACCTAGATGGTATTTGGTACCGGGGACACAGTACCTCCAACAAGTCTCTAGTTGGCTCTGCAGTAATGATGGATACCGGAACCACGTTTCTCACCACCCAGGATGCCAAGGCCTCAGTTATCCGCTTTGCAGTAGGATGACTGCTGTGATATTTCATCTTCCTCGCAAAGGACTGTTGGACAGTCAATTGCTTGGTGGAAGTAGTAAAAGTGGTCTTACGACTTCCCCTCTGGGATGACCATCGACTCCCAGCAGCAACAACAGCAGCGCCAGCAGCAGTAGGCGTTACACGCAAGGATGCATCGGAGGAATCCCAGGCAGGAGAGGAATCGTCAGAATTGCCAGTGACATGGCCTGCAGGACTATTGGCATTCCTGGGGAAGGAGGAAATTGACACTGAGGGAGTTGGTGGGGTGGTTTGCGTGAGCTTGGTTACAAGAGGAAGGGATTTACTGGTCAGTGGACTGCTTCCGCTGTCACCCAAAGTTTTTGAACTTGTCACTGACTTATTATGAATGCGCTGCAGGTGACGTATAAGGGAGGATGTTCCGAGGTGGTTAACGTCCTTACCCCTACTTATTACAGCTTGACAAAGGCAACACACGGCTTGACACCTGTTGTCCGCATTTCTGTTGAAATACTTCCACACCGAAGAGCTGATTTTTTTGGTATTTTCACCAGGCATGTCAGTGGCCATATTCCTCCCACGGACAACAGGTGTCTCCCCGGGTGCCTGACTTAAACAAACCACCTCACCATCAGAGTCCTCCTGGTCAATTTCCTCCCCAGCGCCAGCAACACCCATATCCTCCTCATCCTGGTGTACTTCAACACTGACATCTTCAATCTGACTATCAGGAACTGGACTGCGGGTGCTCCTTCCAGCACTTGCAGGGGGCGTGCAAATGGTGGAAGGCGCATGCTCTTCACGTCCAGTGTTGGGAAGGTCAGGCATCGCAACCGACACAATTGGACTCTCCTTGTGGATTTGGGATTTCGAAGAACGCACAGTTCTTTGCGGTGCTTTTGCCAGCTTGAGTCTTTTCAGTTTTCTAGCGAGAGGCTGAGTGCTTCCATCCTCATGTGAAGCTGAACCACTAGCCATGAACATAGGCCAGGGCCTCAGCCGTTCCTTGCCACTCCGTGTGGTAAATGGCATATTGGCAAGTTTACGCTTCTCCTCCGACAATTTTATTTTAGGTTTTGGAGTCCTTTTTTTACTGATATTTGGTGTTTTGGATTTGACATGCTCTGTACTATGACATTGGGCATCGGCCTTGGCAGACGACGTTGCTGGCATTTCATCGTCTCGGCCATGACTAGTGGCAGCAGCTTCAGCACGAGGTGGAAGTGGATCTTGATCTTTCCCTAATTTTGGAACCTCAACATTTTTGTTCTCCATATTTTAATAGGCACAACTAAAAGGCACCTCAGGTAAACAATGGAGATGGATGGATACTAGTATACTTATGGATGGACTGCCGAGTGCCGACACAGAGGTAGCTACAGCCGTGGACTAACGTACTGTGTCTGCTGCTAATATAGACTGGATGATTGATAATGAGATGAAATCAATATATATATGTATGTATATATAATATCACTAGTACTGCAGCCGGACAGGTAGATAATATATTTATTAGGTAATGATGACTGATGACGGACCTGCTGGACACTGTCAGCTCAGCAGCACCGCAGACTGCTACAGTAAGCTACTATACTCTATAGTAGTATGTACAAAGAAGAAAGAAAAAAAAAAACCACGGGTAGGTGGTATACAATTATGGATGGACTGCCGAGTGCCGACACAGAGGTAGCTACAGCCGTGGACTAACGTACTGTCTGCTGCTAATATAGACTGGATGATTGATAATGAGATGAAATCAATATATATATGTATGTATATATAATATCACTAGTACTGCAGCCGGACAGGTAGATAATATATTTATTAGGTAATGATGACTGATGACGGACCTGCTGGACACGGTCAGCTCAGCAGCACCGCAGACTGCTACAGTAAGCTACTATACTCTATAGTAGTATGTACAAAGAAGAAAGAAAGAAAAAAACCACGGGTAGGTGGTATACAATTATGGATGGACTGCCGAGTGCCGACACAGAGGTAGCTACAGCCGTGGACTAACGTACTGTGTCTGCTGCTAATATAGACTGGATGATTGATAATGAGATGAAATCAATATATATATGTATGTATATATAATATCACTAGTACTGCAGCCGGACAGGTAGATAATATATTTATTAGGTAATGATGACTGATGACGGACCTGCTGGACACTGTCAGCTCAGCAGCACCGCAGACTGCTACAGTAAGCTACTATACTCTATAGTAGTATGTACAAAGAAGAAAGAAAAAAAAAAACCACGGGTAGGTGGTATACAATTATGGATGGACTGCCGAGTGCCGACACAGAGGTAGCTACAGCCGTGGACTAACGTACTGTCTGCTGCTAATATAGACTGGATGATTGATAATGAGATGAAATCAATATATATACGTATGTATATATAATATCACTAGTACTGCAGCCGGACAGGTAGATAATATATTTATTAGGTAATGATGACTGATGACGGACCTGCTGGACACTGTCAGCTCAGCAGCACCGCAGACTGCTACAGTAAGCTACTATACTATAGTAGTATGTACAAAGAAGAAAGAAAAAAAAAACCACGGGTAGGTGGTATACAATTATGGATGGACTGCCGAGTGCCGACACAGAGGTAGCTACAGCCGTGGACTAACGTACTGTGTCTGCTGCTAATATAGACTGGATGATTGATAATGAGATGAAATCAATATATATATGTATGTATATATAATATCACTAGTACTGCAGCCGGACAGGTAGATAATATATTTATTAGGTAATGATGACTGATGACGGACCTGCTGGACACTGTCAGCTCAGCAGCACCGCAGACTGCTACAGTAAGCTACTATACTCTATAGTAGTATGTACAAAGAAGAAAAAAAAAAAAAACACGGGTAGGTGGTATACAATTATGGATGGAGTGCCGACACAGAGGTAGCTACAGCCGTGGACTAACGTACTGTGTCTGCTGCTAATATAGAGTCTAGACTGGATGATAAATTATTGATAATGAGATGAAATCAATATAATATCACTAGTACTGCAGCCGGACAGGTACTATATATATTTATTATGTAATGACTGATGACGGACCTGCTGGACACTGTCAGGTCAGCACAGCACCGCAGACTGCTACAGTAAGCTACTATAGTAGTATGTATAAAGAAGAATGAAAAAAAAAAACCACGGGTAGGTGGTATACAATATTATATATATATATATTATATACAATTATATATATATATATATATATATATATATATTAAACTGGTGGTGATTGATTATTAAACTGGTGGTCACTTCAGGACAGGTCACGTTGCAACTTGCAACTAGTACTCCGAGGCCTAAGCAGACAATCACAAAATATATTATTATACTGGTGGTCAGTGTGGTCACAACAATGGCAGTGTGGCACTGACTCTGGCAGCAAAAGTGTGCACTGTACGTTATATGTACTCCTGAGTCCTGCTCTCAGACTCTAACTGCTCCCCACTGTCAGTGTCTCCCCCACAAGTCAGATAATACACTTACAGTCACACTATCTAATCTATAAATATCACTTCAGCAAGTAGTATAGTAGTATACAGTAGTACTCCTCCTAATAATGCTCCCCGAAAATACTGTGTCTCTCTCTTCTCTAAACGGAGAGGACGCCAGCCACGTCCTCTCCCTATGACTCTCAATGCACGTGTGAAAATGGCGGCGACGCGCGGCTCCTTATATAGAATCCGAGTCTCGCGATAGAATCCGAGCCTCGCGAGAATCCGACAGCGTGATGATGACGTTCGGGCGCGCTCGGGTTAGCCGAGCAAGGCGGGAAGATCCGAGCCTGCTCGGACCCGTGTAAAAAACCTGAAGTTCGGGCGGGTTCGGATTCAGAGGAACCGAACCCGCTCATCTCTAGTATATTGGGGTGCTTTATTAGTGGGACAAGTGTTTTTAGACTTGCAGGTGGGAGTAATTGATCCATTTCCACTTTCTTTTCTTTCTTTTTTTTTTTTTTTTAAGTCCCCTAAAATGATCCAAATGTATACTTATAACCATTTGTATGTACCCCAAATAAATGAAAGCACTTTCTTTGCAGGAAAAAAATAGCTTACTATAATTTTTTCAATTTAAAAAAAATGCATATACAGTAACATAATATACCTCTATAAAATTTTCCTATATTAGGATGATTTTTTGGGGCACAGGTAGATTTCGCCATTAGCTCGCTCCACTTTTGCCGGCTAGAATTATCATGCAAAATCCCATTTTCGCCATTTTGGAATAGGACAGGTGCGAAAAAAGTAAGCGCGCAAGCTGCGATAAACAAACTTTTTGGTAGATACAGATCTACCCTCATCTTTGTCAATTTTAGTGGCATGGCGTGGAATTCAAGACCTTGCGCCGCCATGTCCATTTACATGCTGATAATCGCGGAAGCAGGGGAACGCACGCTACCCGGGATCACCCTTAAACACTGTGGCTTGTTACTCGGGTAGTGGGAGCATTAACTCCCACTACCCGTTTCCACATACTGCCTCGATGTCCCCCCTGCCTGCGAGCGCACTGTCCCTTGCAGCCTGATAGTGCACCGACTCATTTACTGTAAGTGACTGCTACTCATGTATGCAGCTGGCGTGTGTGTATGCAGCCCACAACCGCCACAGCACGCCGTGGTCTTTGACCTGCGATGCATTCGCGTGGCAGGCAAAAACTTAGAAGGACACATCTGCACAGGTGTGATAAATGTTGCCATGATCGCGAAATGCATTATTGTGGCTAATAGGATACCTCCCTTAGTCTATTGCAATTTGTTTTATATTTGTGAACTTGCCCACATTTATAAATTAGCATTATTTAGCAAGACTCCGCTTTTGTTTTTAATTATATTTTTGCTTTATCATCAATGCAGTGTTTTTAAAGATTACATTTTTTTTAAAGATTAACGCTGCGGGAGGAGGGTTAGGCTGTGCCCTGGGGACACACGCGGGGGGGGGGGGTTGTTTAGGCTGTGGGGACGGGGGTTAGGGTAGGTGCCACCGGGAGGGTTATAGTTAAGCTGTGCGGGGGAGAGGAGGGTTAGTTTTAGGCTACAGACAGGGAGGGTTAGGTTTTTAGTGGCCAGGAAGGAAGGCAAGTATACTTACCTTCCCCTCCCGGGATTCTAATCATTGTCAGGCCGCGGTCGGTATTCTGCCTGCCGGCATCCCGAACGCCAGGAAATCATACCCAACCCATCGCAGAAATAGACAAGAAATTCCATACTTAGTTCTGTAAGTAGCTCTTTGGAGGCTCTTAACATAATATCAGCATGCTCTTTTGCCAACAAATACTTTTATTTTTTTTAAGCCCCTTGTGTCATGGTTCTGGAATTCTTTAGATCTGGCTCGGGATCCTGGGTATGAGCGGAGACGTACAGAAAATAGGGAGGCTTGATGTTACTTACACTTAAAGGTTTTACATGCGATTAAGCAAACTAGTGACACACAGGAACCACGGACTGGTGATATGCAAAGATACTGAAATGGAACCAGGAACCACAGGTCACCGGGTAGCCTCACACCTGGGGCCAAATGTAATAGAGGGAGAGTTTCAAAAAGTGAGAGATTTGGTAAGGTTTTACAGTTTTTTATTTTTATTATTTACACAGCAAGATCAACCTGGTTTTGCAGTGTAAATGATTGCCACTTTAAAAAAAACAAACTGAAAAACCTTACCAAATCTCTCACTTTCTGAAACTCTCACTCTATTACATTTGGCCCCTGGTGATCAATTGAAACCAACCAGGCCAGAGACACACTCCAGCAACAAGGGCCCCCAGAACTCAAAGTAGCATAGTACTGGCAAAACAGAACTGGGACCCACATCTGGAATTGGAGTTTTATGTAACCAGGGAAGAGCGTGAGGAAGCTATATCCCTGATACTGCTCTGATGCAAGACCTGGCTCTAGAATCCAAACGAGGAACTCAGTACAGAGAAGCAGATCGAGTAAACCAGTACTGGGCACCTGAGTACACAGACAGCAACCCAACCATGAACTCTAGCACGGGCACTCTATTCTGCCAGCCAAAAACAACACAAACAGTACTGGGAAACCAAAAAAGTATCAACCGTTAGATATGCCGTTTAACCTGAGCGAACCACACAGCAATCTCCCTGCAGACTTAAAGCAATGATAAAGCAATAGATACAGCAATGATGAATGTTTAACCCTGTAAGGGCGGCTAAGACTACGATTTGTGACACCTTGACTGTTTGATAGGTTTGCAGGTTATGGGTTTGAGATCTTCTTATAGTCAAGCACGGTATGTATAGCAAATAAGATGTTAATAATGAAGTATCTTGTTGCTTATACCAATGATATATGTATGGCTAATACAATGCATACTAACATAGCAACACATATTAATAACCCATAAAAAACTTACACTGATCGTTCAACCTGACCTAGTTTATTCTTCTGCCATGATCAATAGGATATTGCACTAATACTTAGACTATGTATCTCTTACTGTAGGAAGGTTACTAGAGCAGTTATTTTGTTACCATTTTCACTTGCAAGTAAACTGCCTATGTCTCTATATAAAAACACGTGCATAAAAAAATCCAATTGCATAAAATAGAACAAACAGTATTATTTTCATCTCCACACTAAGAACCTATAAAAGTTTCTGGATGCAAGGAGATAATATAATCACACAATAAAAAAATAGCTGTTGTTCCTAATTAGGAATGTGAACACATTTTACTTCCCTGTGTGTGCAGCAATCTGAAAGCATACTCAGAAATATGAATGCGAGGAAATTGTACCCAAGCTCAATATAACGTAATTTTCTAGAGTGGAATTTATATCCGGTATATCCGTGCAACCTAGTTTTTTTATATGGCAGTAAAGCACACTGATGATGGTTTAAGTTTAAAAGCCATTGCCTCCCGTGGCAAGCGGGGACGGCACAGTGTCAATTTGCCATGAGTATTAATGAGTAAACCAGTGGTTCCCAAACTTTTGTGAGTCACGGCACCCTGGAGTGTCAGATATTTTTTCACGACACCCCTAGGCCACAAGTTTCTTATTGAGAAATTTCGAAAAAAATATTAGATTAAGTAAATTATGTTTATATGTCATCCTTAGGGTCAGTTATGTGGTGAGGGACAAGATTTGCTTCTGTTTGTCCACATATTTTATAACTGGAAGCCATCAGCACTGGTTTTGCCTACTAAATTGACAATAAATAGTTTGAATTGGTCCTTGACCACCAACCTGAGGCACCCCTGCAAGTGTCCCGCGGCACCCCAGGGTGCCACGGCACACAGTTTGGGAACCGGCACCCCTGCAAGTGTCCCGCGGCATCCCAGGGTGCCACGGCACACAGTTTGGGAACCACTGGAGTAAACAAAATCAAGTGATACAAACTGTATAAATAGGATTTTTATTACCTACCGGTAAATCCTTTTCTCGTAGTCTGTAGAGGATACTGGGGTCCATTTAGTACCATGGGGTATAGACTGGTCCAGTAAGAGCCTTAGGCACTTTAAGAATTTGATAGTGTGCACTGGCTCCTCCCTCTATGCCCCTCCTACCAGACTCAGTCTAGGAAACTGTGCCCGAGGAGACGGACATACCTTGAGAGAAGGATTTAAAGGACAGTGGTGAGATTCGAACCAGCAAACACAAAACAAGAGGAAAGCCATGCTAACCAAACTTGATGAGGAACAGCAACAGCTGAACCAACAACATTACTTAACAAGTAACAGTGCAGGAAAACACAAAACACTTGGTGGGTGCCCGGTATCCTCTACTGACTACGAGAAAAGGATTTACCGATAGGTAATTAAAATCCTATTTTCTCTTATGTCCTAGAGTATACTGGGGTCCATTTAGTACCATCGGGATGTACCAAAGCTCCCAAACTGGGTGGGAGAGTGCTGAGGTTCCTGCAGAACTGATTGACCAAACTGAAGGTCCTCAGAGGCCAAAGTATCGAACTTGTAGAACTTAGCAAACGTGTTCGAATCTGACCAAGTAGCCGCTCGGCAGAGCTGTAAAGCCGAGACACTCCGGGCAGCCACCCAGGAAGAACCCACCGACCTAGTAGAGTGGGCCTGTACAGATTTTGGTACCAGCAAACCTGCCGTAGAATAAGCATGCAGGATAGTAAGCTTGATTTAGCGAACAATAGACTGCTTTGAAGCAGGACACCCAATTTTATTGGGATCAAAGAGAACAAACAGCGAGTCTGATTTTCTGTGACGAGCTGTCCGCTTCACATAGATCTTCAAAGCCCTCACAACATCCAAGGACTTTGAAGTAGCAGAGGTGTTGGTAACCACCAGAACCACAATAGGTTGGTTGATATGAAATGCATACACCACCTTAGGAAGAAATTGCTGACGAGTTCTGAGTTCAGCTCTACCTTCACAAAAAAGTCAAATAGAGGATTTTGTGAGACAACACCCCCAGTTCCGACACACGCCTTGCTGAAGCTAAGGCCAACAGTGTGACGGTTTTCCACATAAGAAACTTCACGTCAACCTCCTGTAAAGGCTCAAGCCGTTCTGATTGTAGAAAATGCAACACCACGTTGAGATCCCAAGGTGCCGTGGGAGGCACAAAGCGCAGTTAGATGTGCAGAACAACCTTCAAGAACGTTTGAACCTCCGAGAGGGAAGTCAATTGTTTCTGGAAGAAAATGGACAAGGCCGAAATCTGGACTTTTATGGAGCCCAAGCGTAGGCCCACGTCCACCCATGACTGCAGAAAAAGGAGAAAACGTCCCAGTTGAAATTCCACCGCAGGAAATTCCCAGTTTTCACACCCAATTTTTTTTCCAAATATAGTGGTAATGTTTAGACGTTACCCCATTTCTGGCTTGGATCAAAGTTGGAATAACCCTGTCTGGGATCCCTTTCTGGGCTAGAATTTGATGCTCAACTTCCATGCCATCAAACATAGCCATGGTAAGTCTTGATAGACCAACGACCCTTGTTGCAGAAGTTCCTTGCAAAGAGGTAGAAGCCACGGGTTCTCTAAGAGCATCTACAGTAGATACACGTACCAGGCCCTTCTTGGCCAGTCCGGAGCAATGAGTATTGCTTGAATCTTTTTCTCTATTTATTCTTTTGTGAATTCTTGGGATAAATGGAAGTGGTGGAAACAAGTACACCCTCTGGTAAAACAAAGGCGTCACCAGAGCGTCCACCGCCACAGCCTGTGGGTCTCTCGACCTGGAACAATAACGCTTGAGCATCTTATTGAGAAGAGAGGCCATCCTGTCTATTTGAGGAACCGCCTCCGATGTGTCAAGCACCCAAATACCTCTGGATGAAGGCCCACTCTCCTGGGTGGAGGTCATGTCTGCTGAGAAAGTCTGCTTCCCAGTTGTCCACTCCCGGAATGAAGATTGCCGACAACGCCACAGCGTGTCTTTATGCCCGGAGAATCCTTGTTACCTCTGACATTTATGTACGTTACCACCGTCACATTGTCCGACTGAACCTGAATGGCTTGATCTTGAAGAAGATGTGATGCCTGTAGAAGGGCGTTTTATATGGCCCTTAATTCCAGAATGTTGATTTGGAGAATGGTTTTCAGACTTGACCATTTTCCCGTTCCCCTTGGGTGACTGTTCCCCAACCTCTGAGGCTTGCGTCTGTGGTTAGCAGAATCATATTTTGAATCCCGTAACCTTCGGCCTTGTCAGGTGAGAAGTCTGAAGCCACTACAGAAGAGAAATCATGGCTCTTGGCGACAGACGTATCTTCTGGTGCATGTGGAGATGCGATCCGGACCATTTGTTCAACAGATCCAGCTGGAAGGGCCTTGCGTGAAACCTTCCGTACTGCAGTGCCTCGTAAGTGGCTACCATCTTCCCCAGAAGGCGAATGCATAGATGCACCGATATCCGGGTTGGTTTCAGAACATCCCGCACCATCGACTGGATTACCAAAGCCTTTTCCAATGGAAGGAATACATTCTGTGCCTCCGTATCTAGTGTCATCCCCAGGAAAGGAAGCCTCCGTGTTGGTTCCAGGTGAGATTTTGGTAGGTTCAGCATCCACCAGTGATCCCGGAGTAGACGAGTTATGAGGGCAATGTTGTCCAACAACCTCTCCCTGGATGATGCCTTTATCAGCAGATAGTTCAGGTACGGAATTATGTTCAATCCCTGTTTGCGGAGGAAAAACATCATCTCTGCCATTACCTTGGTGAACACCCTTGGTGCCGTGGAGAGGCCAAATGGCAGGCCCTGGAACTGGTAGTGACAGTCCTGTAATGCAAACCTTAGATAAGCCTGATGAGGCGGCCAGATTGTAATATGAAGTTACGCATCCTTGATATCCAGAGACACCGGGAATTCCCCTTCCTCCAGACCTGAGATCACCGCTCTCAGAGACTCCATCTCGAGTTTGAACACCCGTAAGTATGGGTTCAGTGACTTGAGGTTTAAAATGGGTCCTACCGAACTGTCCAGCTTCGGTACCACAAACAGGTTGGAATAATAACCTTTGTTGCGTAGATGAGGTGGAACTGGAACAATGACCTGAGTCTGTACCAGTTTTTGTATTGCTTCCTGTAAAGTCATACTTGCCTCCTGAGAAGCTGGTAAGCCTGATTTGAAGAAACTGTAAGGTGGGAGTTCCTGAAACTCCAGCCTGTACCCCTGGGTGATAAGATCTTTGACCCAGGAATCCTGCATGATGTCGCCCATATGTGACTGAAATATCTTAAATCGGGCTCCCACCTGCCTGTCTTCTAGGCAGTGCGGTCCACCGTCATGCTGAAGGCTTTGAGGAAACAGAACATGAGTTCTGTTCCTGTTAACCTGCAGTTGCTGGTTTTCTGGGTTTACATCTATTGCTTCTGGAGGCTGTAGAAGAACCTCTAGTTTTATTTTTAAATTTGGCTGTCCGAAAGGACTGCAAAGTTGGACCCGAGTAGATCTTCCTAACTGGGGGGGCTGCGGAAGGAAGATATGTAGACTTACCCGCCGTAGCCTTGGATATCCACGCATCCAGTTCATCTCCAAATAGGGCCTCACCTGTGAATGGTAGGCTTTCCACGCCCTTCCTGGAATCCAACAGTGGGAAGACGTCAGGGAAGTGAGGCCAGATTGGAGGGAATCTAAATCACGCAGTCGCAGGTCACGCCTCACAATGCAGAGGTTAGCAGACATCTATACAGACCGCAACCTTCACCGCACAGAGGAGGTCATCCTTGCTCAGGTTTGGATGCTTTTGTCAGGCGGTCAAGACAGAATGATCAGCCCAGGGATTACGCCTCTCCCAGTGTTCCCTAACAGCAGTTCCTAGCACAAAGACGTATGAACGGACAGAGAATCAGCGCAGAGAAGACAGCCAGGTTGCCAATGAGCTTCCAGAAACTAACCACCGTTACGTCAATGCCTCTACCAGCATGGCAGTGGATCGGGACCTGAGAACAGCCAATGCCACAACCAGCATGGCAGACAAGGGGTATGGCACATCAGCCATAGCCTCTAGCAACTTGGCTTCAGTGGACAGACCCACATGCAAGAAAACCTCAGAAGCCGCATACCATCCATTCGTCAACATCAGAGAGTCCGATAGAACCAATCAGCAGACATCGGGAGCCGATTCCAGCCCCGTGGGCGGTGGCGACAGAACAGTTAAAAGTGGAGTAAAACAAGTGTGGATCGTCGGACACTCCTATGTCTATTGGGCGGAGAAGCAGGCAGTGGTCCGGAATTACGGAGCCCAATTAGGTATACCGCACGAGGCAGCGAAGCTGACTTGGCTGGGTTTCCAGCTGCCTCTCTGCAATCTCCTCCTTGATGTCTGAACGCTCTCTAAAGCTCAACATGGACAAAACGGAACTCATCATCTTCCCCCATCCAGAGCAACACCCCCGACCAATATCTCCATCATTGTTGACAACACCACCATCTCCCCCGTTCCCCAACTCCGCTGCCTGGGCGTCACTCTTGACTCCTCCCTCTCCTTTGCACCCCACATCCAAGCACTGGCACAATCCTGTCGTTTCCAGCTACGCAACATTGCTCGTATCAGGCCATATCTCTCCCAGAGTGCAACTAAACTCATCATCCACTCACTGGTCATCTCACGACTTGACTACTGCAATGTCCTGCTCACTGGTCTCGCTTGCTCCCATCTTGCTCCCCTCCAATCTGTCCTGAACTCTGCAGCTAGGCTTATCTTCCTCTCCCGCCGCACCACATCTGCCACTCCCCTTCAACAAAATCTACACTGGCTCCCATTCCCCTACAGAATCCTCTTCAAACTCCTCACCCTCACATACAAGGCAATCTCTAATTCCACTGCTCCCTACATCTCCAACCTCCTTTCCCTTCATACTCCCTCCCACCCCCTACGGTCGACTAATGACTGTCGCCTCTCCACCGCCCTGGTCACTGTTTCCCATGCACGAGTTCAGGATTTTGCCCGTGCTGCACCCCTTCAGTGGAACGCACTCCCCCGCTCCATTAGACTCTCCCCAACCTTGCAAAGCTTCAAACGGGCACTAAAAACCCACCTATTCATCAAAGCATACCCTCCCGATGCATAACCCAGTGCTTAAACCGCGCCTCCACCCCCCCTGCCTCATGCCGTGAACATCTCAGCTTTGCTTGCATACTGCCATCAGGCTACCTCCCACTTGCCTGCACCTCTTGTCATCTGTCTGTCGCCCCTCCCCAATAGATTGTTAGCTCTTCAGAGCAGGGCCCTCTTTCCTCTTGTTATCTAAGCCCTCATCTCAACACATTTCACTCGCAGCTCTCCCCTACTCAACGACCATCTTTATCCTGCTAGTAAAGGCTCATCTCCATCTATGGCCACCAGCCTCTAGTAGTAGAGGCTGGTGCTGTGGGGGCATGTGCGTATCTGGCACTGTGGGGGCATGTGCATATCTGGTGCTGTGGGGGCATGTGCATATCTGGCGCTGTGGGGGCATGTGCATATCTGGCGCTGTGTTGGCATGTCTGACACTGTGGGGGCATGTGCGTATCTGGCGCTGTGGGGGCATGTGCATATCTGGCGCTGTGGGGGCATGTGCATATCTGGCGCTGTGGGGGCATGTGCATATCTGGCGTTGTGGGGGCATGTGCATATCTGGCACTGCTCTCTTTCCTCTCCCTAACACTCCTCCCTCTCTCTCCCTAACACTCTCTCTCTCTCTCTTCTGCCACAATGTGTAAAAAGGGGGACTGGCTGCCGTAAGGCGTAAAAAGGGGGACGCTGTTTGCCGAAAGATGTAAAAAGGGGGACGCTGTCTGCCATAAGGTATAAAAAAGGGGACGCTGGCTGCCGTAATGTGTAAAAAGGGGACGCTGGCTGCCGTATTCTGTAAAAAGGGGGCGCTGTCTGTCGTAATGTGTAAAAAGGGGCTCTACCTGGTGTAGTGGCGCTACTGTGTGGCGTCTGATACGTAATCATCAGTGTCAGCCTGCAGGATCTGGGCCAGTGTATGCTTTTGCGGACAAATGGTAGCGGTCTGAGACTCCGGTATGGGAACTGAATCTCTATTCATCAGGTCATCCACAGACTGCCTTAAGTATTGCGTCTCTAATTCATTATGGGATCATTTATTCAAAATATTTGAGATCATCCCTTTAAGGGAATCCAACCATGCTGGTTTGGACCCACTAGCCTGAGAATGTGTACTATCCTGAGTACACTGTAGTGATCCCCCTGAGGAAGAAAGACACTATGCCGTGCATGAAACACACTCCTTGCCTGACATTGTAAATGTGAAGCACACACGCACACACACACACACGCACACACACACACACACACACAGGAAAGGTTAAAGCATACTTAAACCACACAGAGCCCTTCCAGGGAGACACAGGGTATATAGGAGCCAGCCACACCGCGCCCTTAGTGCTAATGCCAAGCTTAGCTGGGTCGCAGACTATGTACCCTGATAGGGGCTTAGTACTCTAATAACGCCCCCCCCCCTCCTTACTATGACCCCCTGGTACTGCTGAGGTAAGCTGGAGTCCTTCTGGCGAAGCTGCACTTCCCTGCCAGTCTGTCTGTGTAGAACTGCAGAGGGAAAATGGCGCTGGTGAGCCGCTGGCGCCGCTCATAGTGAAGCCCCGCCCCGTTAATGGCGCGCGGTCTTCCCGGTTTTATTTTAAACTGGCTGAGGAGTTTTAGATGCCTAAATAGTGGGACATAGCCCCTGTAAGCGTATTTGCCACTGTGGGTACTGTATAGGATGACTCCGCTCGCCCCTCATAGCCTGCACTGATCTGAGCCTAGAGACGCAGCCTGCTCCTCAGCGCTGCACTCCATACCCTCATGCAGCCATAAAAGCCGGCGATTCACTAATTGGGACGCCGCCATAACACTCACCACTCTTCTTTCTTCTGGCGGCGTGCTGCGGGAATGTCCGCTCGCCATGGTGGGGCTTGCGAATGGTTCTCTCAGGAGCTCAATGTCCTGTCAGCGGGGAACGGGACCATCAACCCTATAGAGGGTTAGGCCGTCCCCCTCCCCCAAAGTCCCACGAAGCAGGCAGACTGGTGCCAACCAGACCTGCCTGAAAATAACAAATAGAAAATAAATACAGAAAACTCTTCAGGAGCTTCCCTAAGCGTGACCGGCTCCTCCGGGCACATTTTTTAAACTGAGTCTGGTAGGAGAGGCATAGAGGGAGGAGCCAGCGCACACTATCAAATTCTTTAAGTGCCCAAGGCTCCTAGTGGACCCCTCTATACCCCATGGTACTAAATGGACCCCAGTATACTATAGGAGGTAAGAGAAAGCAGTTTTGCGAAACATTAAAATACATAACTAATAAGTATAAATTAACATTTCTAGACTTTAAACAGTATTAACCCAACTTTAGAAAAGTATGGTGTGACATGTATAATAGTTATAGTGACAAAAGTTTTAATCTATGCACACAATGCACAGAGTCAATACTGCTTCTTACAATGGTGAACTACACTTCAATATTTTTACAATAAAAGGCAAAATGTTTGGCATGCTTTAACTTTCTATTCAATTCTGTTATGGTTTACTGAGTCCTGCCAAAAATAGCGTTAGCAATATAATTAAGAATTAGAAAACACAATTTCTACTTTGCGTGATACACAAATGCAGACTAAGCTATCTGTATGGCAAGAAAATGTAAATCAAGAAAGTGAAAAAGCTGAAACTTTGCAAAGTTATTAAGGGAAATATAAACATAAGCAGTTTTTTTGCTCGACTGCTAAAATACAAACACAAGTACTAGTTCTGTGTAATTGTAGTTAAACAATAACAATCTACAACAGAAGCACTCCCTATTAACCAACCAGACTTTTGTATGGAAGTGGAGATGTCATATAATTTTATTTTACACACTACTTACCTGAATGGTGTAAATTAGGATGTATACATTTAATTTAGCCACTTGCCTGGCACTGACGCATGTGATGCGACCGGAGCCGAGTGCACATTACCTGGCCTGGTCGTATCACATGCAATGTGCTGCCCACGGTGTCCCCTGTCGTGATGATTAGGATAGCCATTCTGCATTAGGGCAGAACGGATCCCTCTGGCTCTCCTGGAGTGATGTTGCAATCTATGACCACCGACATCTCTTCTGTAATCGCGCACCAGAATGCCATGTGGCTAGCATTCTGGAGGACATGCTCTGGCACAGTGAGGGAAGGACAGCTTAGATCCTCTCCCTGCTCAATTTGGCTGATCTCTGTGTGTGCAGAGATCAACTGCAGCAGGGAGGACTGATCATCAGTCGCCCCTGACACACGCTCCGCTGCGCATGGAGAAAGAGGGCGGGTAGTGGGGGGGAGTTGGGGGGGGGGGGGGGGGGGTAATACCAATGGGCAAACATAACCAGTGCTGGGAGCTAAAAATAAGTATTTAAATTAAGCTGGAGGAGTGTATAGTAATAATAATAATAATAATAATACAAAAATAGGGTATGGGAAGGGCAGAACAAGGGCCTTTCAATGTGTGTGTGTGTGTGTGTGTGTGTGTGTGTGTGTGTGTGTGTGTGTGTGTGTGTGTGGGGGGGGGGGTTTATAAAATATGTTTTGTTATTTATACTACCAAGGAGGTGTTTGCTGGGGCACCATTATTAGAATTTTAGACCACTGGGGAGGGGGGTCCATTGACAATGGGGGTGTGAAGCTATTTTATAATGGGGGACTATGGACAAGAGGGGGATGGGGGGGGAGCTAAAATACTTTGACATCTTCATTAAGTAATTTAAAAAGAAATGACAATTTCTGAGTGGTTTTGTGGGGAAAAATATAGTTAAGGAATGTGTAAATAAATAACCAAATATGTTAAACTTGCATATACATGTGGAAGTTAATACTGTATCACATATATAAATATCTCTCATCAGTTTATTGGAGTGCTGCAGATCTACTTCCCAGGGTTATTACATCTTCTTGTCACCCAAATCTCATAGCAAAATACTGTTAATCCGCATAAGATTTTTCTGAGGACACTCTCTAAATGGGAAAATTGGTGGCCTAGTCAGACACAGCGCGTAAAGGCATCCAGATCAGATAAATGCTGACAACACATACTGTGATGTCTGCAGAGATATCATGCAAATATCCAGTTATTTCAGCCTGCATGATAGCAAGACAGTTCCCACGACTAATACTAAATTGCCCATAATGAATAATACTATTGTGTGATATCATTGTGTCCCACACATTGTCCTGCTTTCCCACTTATCTTATCTAATTCAGTTGCTTTGCACTTAGGCTAAGTAACAGGATGATACAATGTGTGGCTGAGCTTAATGTTTCCATTTATTCCTATATCTAGTCGTTTTATCAGTTTGACCAATCAGCTATAAGTTCTATTGTTTAGGCTGCACTACCACTTCATATTTGTGCTCTGATTTCAAATTATTATTTAAAGTGAGCGTTCTTGCAAGTCAATCATTTACATATAAATGTACATTAGCTCTATTCTTCCTTGGCACTTTTCAATTTAACTTTTTTTAATAACTCAAAATAATTTGTTAAAATATGGATGTATATAAAAGGCACAAAGATGTTGTCACTGTGCTTATTATTAACACTCAACATTAGAAACGTGGGTTCAATTCTGACCCAGGATGCTATTTGCTTGACTTTTTGTATGCTTTTGAGTTTCCTCTAACTTGTTGTTTTTCCCTTTGGCCCAAAGACATACCGGAGCATTAGCTGGTTCCTGACTGAACTGACCATGGGATTTGTTTCTGGTGTAAGGAAACCAGAGTGTGAGCCATATTGGTGCAGTAATTAATATAGTAGAACATGATTAACCCAGTATACATAATTTAATAATATTTCTATTCTATATAGTATAAGAATAACAATAAATAATAACTGGCTAAGATTAAATAAAAGGTGGTTTAAGGGTTTCATGATATTTCTGAAAAAATAGATCTACTAACCTGAAAATTAGACTCTCTAGAATCTTCTGAATTATCCGGCATTGGAATAACAAGCATGTTCTGAAGAATAAAGGCAGCCTAAAAACAATAATACAAGATCTCAACATTGCCATCTAGCTGAAACAGCCATCACATGCAGCCAAGCAGGCTCAAGACATGAAACAACTGGATTTATCTTAATAAATACAGAATGTAAATTCTTAATACATTATATAAAAGACTGTTTGCAAAAACATATATTTGATGTTAATAAAAGCATTAACGTAGACTATAAAAAATATAATGCCTCATAAATTAGTTATTTTTAAAACTGTCACTATAGATAGACCAGCTGTTCTTTAATCCTGTCATATTTTCTTTTTATTAATTGCTATGCGTGTTGTAAAATTTTCTGATATAAAAAAAGGAGAACACAATGCAAAAGAGCAACCTACTTCCGTAAATGAGTAATTAATAAAGATCAATGTAGTCTGATACCTGGGACCCATGGCTTAACACTAGCACCACTAGCTGTTGCCTCTCCAGGAAGAATACTCTGGAGAATTTTGAAAGCCTGCACTAAAGAGGTGTCAACATACAGTATCTGATAGAAGCTGTGCAGCTGCCCAGATGCACGGACATCTTAATGTAGACTGTCGACTTCTTTGAACTGTCAAGTTCTTTGAATTTAATACAGGTTGAGTATCCCTTATCCAAAATGCTTGGGACCAGAAGTATTTTGGATATCGGATTTTTCCGTATTTTGGAATAATTGAATACCATAATGATATATCATGGCGATGGGACCTAAATCTAAGCACAGACTGCATTTATGGTTCATATACACCTTATACACACAGCCAGAAGATAATTTTAGCCAATATTTTTTATAACTTTGTGCATTAAACAAAGTGTATCTACATTCACACAATTAATTTATGTTTCATATACACCTTATACACACAGCCTGAAGGTCATTTAATACAATATTTTTAATAACTGTGTATTAAACAAAGTTTGTGTACATTGAGCCATCAAAAAACAAAAGTTTCACTATCTCATTCTCACTCAAAAAGTCTGTATTTCGGAATATTCCGTATTTCGGATATTTGGATATGGGATACTCAACCTGTACTTGGAGAAACAAAAAAGTTGCTGGCTAAGGTGAATCAATTGGACCCACAGTTCTACTAAATAAGAGCAAGGTGAGAGTTTTTCTTCGTGTTACATGTACTTATAAGTACTGTAACATCGTAATATAAATTCCATGAGTCTCATTAGCTGTAGCACAGCAGAAACACTTGACATTTGCATGATCCTAGAACGTCAACAAAAGAACTTACAGAGTGCAATTTATGCAAGGCAGGAAAATGGCTGTATTGCTATTGTACATAACCTTTACTGTATAATATTTTTCTGAATTGTGTAGGAGAGTTCACACTTCAGAAGATGGCTATTAAGCTTTATATTTTGATGATAATCAACATGTAAACTCATTAGACTACTTTGAGTTATAGAGCATAGCGTTTCGGATATACTTGTGCTCACATAGGATGGATAGTGCTATACACTTTACACGAGTACTACTCCTACATCATGAGCATGCTAAAATTCTAAAGTGCAATGGATGTAGAACAACATGAAAACAGTCTAAAATTATATGCATTTAAATAAGTCTGCTGCAATAGTTTTCAACTAATGGGGGTCATTCCGAGCTGTTCGCTCGCAAGCTGCTTTTAGCAGCTTTGCACACGCTAAGCCGCCGCCTACTGGAAGTGAATCTTAGCTTCTCAAAATTGCGAACGAAAGATTAGCAGAATTGCGAATAGACACTTCTTAGCAGTTTCTGAGTAGCTCCAGACTTACTCGGCATCTGCGATCAGTTCAGTCAGTGTCATTCCTGGTTTGACGTCACAAACACACCCAGCGTTCGCCCAGACACTCCTCCGTTTCTCCAGCCACTCCCGCGTTTTTCCCAGAAACTGTAGCGTTTTTTCGCACACACCCATAAAACGGCCAGTTTCCGCCCAGAAACACCCACTTCCTGTCAATCACATTACGAACACCAGAACGAAGAAAAAACCTCGTAATGCCGTGAGTAAAAAACCTAACTGCATAGCAAATTTACTTGGCGCAGTCGCACTGCGGACATTGCGCATGCGCATTAGCGACTAATCGCTCCGTTGCGAGAAAAAATTAACGAGCGAACAACTCGGAATGACCCCCAATGTTTTACTCAGATGCGTTCAAATTGTAAAGATTGGTTCCAGTGCTGAATGGCTACTGTGGCCAAATTAGTCCAGTGAGCGTAGGACCCCAATTTGTCAGCTTGTACTTGCCAGCCAAATGTATTTTCTCCCGGTCAAATGCTAATACAGTACTAGTAATTATGGGTCCACGGATGCAGTGATTCAAGCTAAATTTGATCTAAAGCAACAAAATAAGTAATCTGAATCAAAGCACTTTACAGGCAGCTTAACCTAGTTGCTTTTGTACAAAAAAATTCACATAGGTCTATAAAACACTTCCTCCCTTATTGTTCTAATGTCATGCTCTCACAAACATCTAAGCTCTAATAAGCAGGGCCCTCTCTACTAGTACATTTGTTTTGGTAGTCATGATACTTGATGAAAACTTGATGAAAAGTGAGACATTATAACAGACGAACAAAAGGTGATAGAATGTCTCACCTCTCTGCGCACCATGCTACATTCGTACTGGTCGAGGAAGATACTGAGCACTGTTCCACATAAGCCTCCAGAAATGTTCTGACAGCTGTCACACAATATAACACAGCCTTCTTTAATGGATGTCAATGCTGATCCAATGCCTAGACTCGTAAACCTCACCTAGAACAAATAATCAAAACACTGCATTTTACATTTTGATTTATTGTACTAGGCTATAGGCAAGAACAAAAGTATGAAAAAATAAACAAGACAAACCATTCATTTTAACACCCACAGTTCTGTTTAAGTGCATACACATACACAGTATTTTTTAAAGTATATACTGTTCAGCATCGACTAGAAATCCCTGCAGTTTTGTCTTACAATAATTACAGTTTTGTAATGTAAAATCCTTGGCATCATCTTCCAGGCACATTAAGTATTCATTTACCTTTTGTGGGAAGTTTGGATAAAATGCCAACAAAGCTTTTTGCAGGAGTTCCATGTTTGCATGGTAGCTGCAAACACCGAGGTTAGCTGGAGTGTGAGATATTGGCAGGCAGAACTTTGAACTCAGCTCAAAAAAACTTTGATTTTCCAATTTTCAATGTGGGATGTTCCTTCTTAAAAAGTACATAACCATTTGTTTTTTTTTGCATCATAATGTATTCTTTTCTGCCAGGGCAACAGTGGATATTATAGTCTTGCAAGAAGAAATTATTTACTGCATCCATTATTTCAAAATCTAGAGAAGGCTCAGGCCTTTCACGTTTTTTTCTCAGGTGAGGTGTGAATATTAAACTTTTCTGCCAAGCACTTCATACTCTCATAACCCTTATTAGTACTTGTTGGCAGATACCTAGAAGGCTGCCGCACCTGTTACCCTGTGATGATGGAATACACAGCCCATTGAAGTTATTACCCAAACTGCCTACACCAGTCCTGCATTATGATTACTCGATGCATTCTAGGATTTCATTTTTAGGTCTGTGTGTATTGCTGTATTAATTTTCTGTATTATGTGCATTGTTTTGATGCCTGTAAAGCGCCTTGAGTCCTGTTTGGAGAAAGAGCGCTATATAAATAAAATTATTATTATTATTACTACTACCCAAAATGCCTACACCAATCATCCATTATGCTTTCTGTGTGCTCATGTTTTTTTTTATGTCTGTGTGGCTTATCTTTTGATGTATTGCTTAAATCTTATGTGTTACGTGCATTGTTTGAGTTCAAGATGGCGCCGCGGATATTGAAAAAACAAAAGAGAAAAGTAACTTGCGCCTTAGCTGCAGCCCTGGACTGGACTCACAAGAGCACCACTCCTTGATAACCATACATATACACAAAAGGAAAATTTTGAGTAGTCCTCAGGCGCCGCTATATATATGAACAATCCAGATGTACACTTTGCCCAAATACAGAGTCTAGTATGGAAATTTCACAGCCAGTCGAGATTCCTCTTTTATAGGTGGATTCGCACCTCAAGACTGACCTCCACACCATGCGGGATGTACATCAAAAGGTTTCTTTACGTCACCCTTGGTCTCATTCCTTATAATGATAAACGTCCTAGCCCATATGTGAGACACTCACCTCCAGTCTGGGCCCTATGTTCCTTAAAAGGTTTCTTTTGTTCTACGTCTCTACTTCCAGCTCCGTTGTGATTCCTTATGTCATCCACCATCGACACTCGGCAGGATGGATGCAGATAGACCAATACCAATTATGGAGTATAAAGAAGAATTGTACGTAGATTCAAAAAAAGGGGAATTTATTCCAGACAACAATTAAAAAACAGATAAAAACAGAAAATAAAAAAAGGGTGAATCGATCCTCTGGTCTAGAGTTGTTTCCAACACATGCCCCCCAAAAAAGATTACCAAGGAGTGACTTCGTAAATCTCCAAATGGGGATGAATAAGGCAAATGGAACAACTTACAGACCTGGGTCTATTTCACAAAAAGCAGGTACCAACGCGTTTCGGATCTATCATCCTTCCTCAGGGTATATCACACAACCTAACCTGTCCAGCCTTTTATACCCACTGTCCATTTCCTGGAACAGTGTCAGCCAATCAGGTTCTCTAGATGTTTAATACACTTTTATCTTGTGTTTTAAGCTTATCTTCTCTCATCATATTACTCTTAATACTAATATATCCTAAAACTGGCCATTATCCATCTATAAAAACTTTTAAACATTGCAAAACACATAAATAAAACATAATTGGTAATTATAAACTCCAGCACTGGATTCCTGGAATCTAAAAATGTCCATAGAATAATATAGTATGATGGTGGTCCCAATCCGGATCGTTTAGCCGCTTGTTATGAAGTATCGCTGTAGTGATGAAATCATTCCTTTCCATTTCCTCCGGAAGTGACATATTTAGGTGTGTCTGGCAAGTGTGTCCTCACAGGTATATGTCCCCTGTTCCTTAGTTCCAGTATACGGGGAGCCGTGTAGTTAGTCGTCCGCTCGCCCGTAACCGGAAGTGTTCTGACCGAACTTCCGGTTGGTGGAACGCAAGTCCCGGAGGGTGTTTTGGAACGCACGGCCATCTTCAACATACAGATATGCATTCCGGGGAGATAAACAATAAATATAAAAGATTATTCTCTGCACATAATCAAAATATTCCACATACTTCCATTTGTTACATTACAGTCATAGGACATAATGCTGTTTATATATAAAAGTACTTATTACTAAATAAAAAGCGGAAAAAATATTTCTTCATTAATTTCATTGGTTGTATCCATTGACACCACATCCTAGTCAGATCGATTTGATGCCATAAAGGGATTATCCCTTTATCCTAAATCATTATTGATCAATTGTACACCTATAAGAACCACTTCATTTCGAAATCGACATTCAGTCCCTTGGGATCAAGGGTACGAAGTTCGTAAATTGTTCTCATCTCTAACTTAGCAAGCCTTATCTCCTCATCACTATTTCTCCAATTAGGGGTAATTATCTTTATTCCGCAAAAGCTTACCAAGTGATCTATGTTACATTTGTGTGTTTTACTGAAGTGAAGAGATACATTATGGGTCTCCAAACCCTTTTTGATATTACGGGTGTGCTCAGCCATGCGGATCTTCAACATGCGAGTTGTTCGTCCTACATATTGAAGACCGCAGGCACATTCAAGTAAATACACACAATTTTTAGTATTGCATGTGATGAAGTCCCTTATTTTATAAGTTTCATTTGTTTGTGTGGACCTGTACTGGGTGATTTTGTTTTCTTTACTTCTACATGCTCGGCACATGATGCAAAGCCCACATCTATAGAAACCTCTAGATTTGTTTCTAGTCATCATTCTTGGTGCCGTGGTAACACTTTTAACTATATTTTCTTTTAAATTCTTAGCTCTTCTGTACACAAATCTTGGAGCCTCAGATATGTGTTCCCGAAGTTTGGGATCTCGTGTCAGTATAGACCAGTGGCGTCGGATGATACGCTCCACCTGTCTGTATTGACTGTTGAAACCCATAATAATGGGGATGTCTGTTAGGTTATTATTCTTAGATCTATCTGTTTTCATAAGCATACTTTTCTGATCAATATGGCCTATTTTTTCTTTGGCCGCTTGTACTACAAGTGGATCATATCCCTTTTCCTGAAATTGTTCTTGCAGAACCTGTGCTTGTTCCCAATATACCTCTGTGTCGGTACAATTACGTCTGACCCTCTGAAATTGGCTGATCGGAATGCTTTTTAGCCAATTATAGTGGTGGTTGCTTTTATAATCTATAAAGGAATTGCAATCCGTCTGTTTGGTGAAATTACACGTTTTGATTTTACCATCCTCTATATATATATACGTAGGTCTAAAAAATTGACCTCGATGTCACTGATATTAAAGGATAAATGAATGTTGTTTTGGTTAGTATTTAAATAATCACAAAACATGTTTAAGGAGGCACGTCCTCCTCTCCAAATGAACAATATATCGTCAATATAACGATTCCATGACACCAGACTGGCACCCCACTCATGGCCACTCCATACTTGTTGTTCTTCCCAAAGTGCCATAAAAAGATTAGCGTAGCTGGGTGCCAGTCTGGTGCCCATGGCTGTTCCGGTCAGTTGGAGATAAAAGGAATTGTCAAACCAAAAAAAATTGTTATGTAGAATGAGGGATGTTCCTTCCAACACAAAGGCACTTTTATCCCTAGAGATTTCATTCTTTTCCATAAAAAATGACATAGCATCTAGACCTTGTTGGTGATTAATCACCGTGTATAAGGATGTGACATCCGCAGTAACTAATAAACAATCAGGTTCCCATTCTACTTGCATAAGTTTATTAATGGTCTCTATGGTGTCCTTCAGATATGATCTGGTATTTTTAACCATTGGTTGCAATATATGATCTATGAAAAAGGATAAATTGGATAAACTAGAATTGGTCCCTGTCCTATATATTCTTCCTAAGATCCACAAACACAAGGAGTTACCCCCAGGTCGCCCTATTGTTGCAGGGACCAATTCTAGTTTATCCAATTTATCCTTTTTCATAGATCATATATTGCAACCAATGGTTAAAAATACCAGATCATATCTGAAGGACACCATAGAGACCATTAATAAACTTATGCAAGTAGAATGGGAACCTGATTGTTTATTAGTTACTGCGGATGTCACATCCTTATACACGGTGATTAATCACCAACAAGGTCTAGATGCTATGTCATTTTTTATGGAAAAGAATGAAATCTCTAGGGATAAAAGTGCCTTTGTGTTGGAAGGAACATCCCTCATTCTACATAACAATTTTTTTTGGTTTGACAATTCCTTTTATCTCCAACTGACCGGAACAGCCATGGGCACCAGACTGGCACCCAGCTACGCTAATCTTTTTATGGCACTTTGGGAAGAACAACAAGTATGGAGTGGCCATGAGTGGGGTGCCAGTCTGGTGTCATGGAATCGTTATATTGACGATATATTGTTCATTTGGAGAGGAGGACGTGCCTCCTTAAACATGTTTTGTGATTATTTAAATACTAACCAAAACAACATTCATTTATCCTTTAATATCAGTGACATCGAGGTCAATTTTTTAGACCTACGTATATATATAGAGGATGGTAAAATCAAAACGTGTAATTTCACCAAACAGACGGATTGCAATTCCTTTATAGATTATAAAAGCAACCACCACTATAATTGGCTAAAAAGCATTCCGATCAGCCAATTTCAGAGGGTCAGACGTAATTGTACCGACACAGAGGTATATTGGGAACAAGCACAGGTTCTGCAAGAACAATTTCAGGAAAAGGGATATGATCCACTTGTAGTACAAGCGGCCAAAGAAAAAATAGGCCATATTGATCAGAAAAGTATGCTTATGAAAACAGATAGATCTAAGAATAATAACCTAACAGACATCCCCATTATTATGGGTTTCAACAGTCAATACAGACAGGTGGAGCGTATCATCCGACGCCACTGGTCTATACTGACACGAGATCCCAAACTTCGGGAACACATATCTGAGGCTCCAAGATTTGTGTACAGAAGAGCTAAGAATTTAAAAGAAAATATAGTTAAAAGTGTTACCACGGCACCAAGAATGATGACTAGAAACAAATCTAGAGGTTTCTATAGATGTGGGCTTTGCATCATGTGCCGAGCATGTAGAAGTAAAGAAAACAAAATCACCCAGTACAGGTCCACACAAACAAATGAAACTTATAAAATAAGGGACTTCATCACATGCAATACTAAAAATTGTGTGTATTTACTTGAATGTGCCTGCGGTCTTCAATATGTAGGACGAACAACTCGCATGTTGAAGATCCGCATGGCTGAGCACACCCGTAATATCAAAAAGGGTTTGGAGACCCATAATGTATCTCTTCACTTCAGTAAAACACACAAATGTAACATAGATCACTTGGTAAGCTTTTGCGGAATAAAGATAATTACCCCTAATTGGAGAAATAGTGATGAGGAGATAAGGCTTGCTAAGTTAGAGATGAGAACAATTTACGAACTTCGTACCCTTGATCCCAAGGGACTGAATGTCGATTTCGAAATGAAGTGGTTCTTATAGGTGTACAATTGATCAATAATGATTTAGGATAAAGGGATAATCCCTTTATGGCATCAAATCGATCTGACTAGGATGTGGTGTCAATGGATACAACCAATGAAATTAATGAAGAAATATTTTTTCCGCTTTTTATTTAGTAATAAGTACTTTTATATATAAACAGCATTATGTCCTATGACTGTAATGTAACAAATGGAAGTATGTGGAATATTTTGATTATGTGCAGAGAATAATCTTTTATATTTATTGTTTATCTCCCCGGAATGCATATCTGTATGTTGAAGATGGCCGTGCGTTCCAAAACACCCTCCGGGACTTGCGTTCCACCAACCGGAAGTTCGGTCAGAACACTTCCGGTTACGGGCGAGCGGACGACTAACTACACGGCTCCCCGTATACTGGAACTAAGGAACAGGGGACATATACCTGTGAGGACACACTTGCCAGACACACCTAAATATGTCACTTCCGGAGGAAATGGAAAGGAATGATTTCATCACTACAGCGATACTTCATAACAAGCGGCTAAACGATCCGGATTGGGACCACCATCATACTATATTATTCTATGGACATTTTTAGATTCCAGGAATCCAGTGCTGGAGTTTATAATTACCAATTATGTTTTATTTATGTGTTTTGCAATGTTTAAAAGTTTTTATAGATGGATAATGGCCAGTTTTAGGATATATTAGTATTAAGAGTAATATGATGAGAGAAGATAAGCTTAAAACACAAGATAAAAGTGTATTAAACATCTAGAGAACCTGATTGGCTGACACTGTTCCAGGAAATGGACAGTGGGTATAAAAGGCTGGACAGGTTAGGTTGTGTGATATACCCTGAGGAAGGATGATAGATCCGAAACGCGTTGGTACCTGCTTTTTGTGAAATAGACCCAGGTCTGTAAGTTGTTCCATTTGCCTTATTCATCCCCATTTGGAGATTTACGAAGTCACTCCTTGGTAATCTTTTTTGGGGGGCATGTGTTGGAAACAACTCTAGACCAGAGGATCGATTCACCCTTTTTTTATTTTCTGTTTTTATCTGTTTTTTAATTGTTGTCTGGAATAAATTCCCCTTTTTTTGAATCTACGTACAATTCTTCTTTATACTCCATAATTGGTATTGGTCTATCTGCATCCATCCTGCCGAGTGTCGATGGTGGATGACATAAGGAATCACAACGGAGCTGGAAGTAGAGACGTAGAACAAAAGAAACCTTTTAAGGAACATAGGGCCCAGACTGGAGGTGAGTGTCTCACATATGGGCTAGGACGTTTATCATTATAAGGAATGAGACCAAGGGTGACGTAAAGAAACCTTTTGATGTACATCCCGCATGGTGTGGAGGTCAGTCTTGAGGTGCGAATCCACCTATAAAAGAGGAATCTCGACTGGCTGTGAAATTTCCATACTAGACTCTGTATTTGGGCAAAGTGTACATCTGGATTGTTCATATATATAGCGGCGCCTGAGGACTACTCAAAATTTTCCTTTTGTGTATATGTATGGTTATCAAGGAGTGGTGCTCTTGTGAGTCCAGTCCAGGGCTGCAGCTAAGGCGCAAGTTACTTTTCTCTTTTGTTTTTTCAATATCTTCTGTGCACTTTTGGAGAGTGTCTTGCTGCCAACATGTTCACACATAGATCACAGAGGAAGGCTCTAAGTGATGATATTTTTAAAGTATGTGTTAATAATGATCTTATGGATATGAATATGGAGAGTGCCATGTTTAAATTGGAGAAATTATTGATAAAGGAAGGGAAGATATGGTGGGAGATTACTTCTCTGGAAAAATACTGTAAAGAGAGATTAGTTCCCCGGGGTTTGAAAATTAACAAATCCCCATCCTTCCAGAGAGAAACAGGACACTTTTTAGAGGAATGGCATAAAATCACAGATTCATGCTCCTACTCCCTAATGGAGTTGATTATTAAAGAAAAAAAGGAAGAGTTACGAACAATAGAGGAAGAAATAGAGACATTTAAATCATTAGTAGAACCATATGCTAGTTCAACTGAATATAAAGAAATGGAGGAAGTTATTACAGATAGAGTTATGAAAAGTGAAAGAGAGGTTAGAAATAAAAAACAAAAAAAGTATAATAGGGATAAAAAAGATAAGGCTGAACTAGCTATTATCCCCTCAACCCATGAAGATAAAAACATCTATCAGGAGGGATTACCACAAAGACCCCCACGTACACCCTATAGAAGAAGGGAAAATAGGATAGACAGGGGGGCCAAGTATGAAGACAGGAGAAATGATGTAAGAGAAAGGAGTTTTAACTATCGGAAAAACTCCACTAATAGATATAAAGGTTTACCATCAAGAAATAACTTTAGGGAGGCGACAAAATATGATAAGGAAAGAAGGAATGGAGGGGAGGAAAAAGTGGAATATGGGATGAGGTTTAACCAGAGAGAGAGAGGTAACTCATGGAGAAATCCAAGAATGGGAGAGGAGAATAGATCCCGTGACACATATGAGGAAAGAGGACATGATACCAATAATTGGGAACATGTAGACTCCAAGAGGAGACGAGATCATTTTTTAGAGAGAGGAACCCACAAACTATCGAGATGGAGATAAATAATACATCTAAAAAAAGAAAAAGAGGGAAGAGAGGGGGAAAGAAAAAAACCTTAAATAGAAAAAGAAGAAAAAGGAAGACTCAGCCATGTCCAAATATTGAGGATAATACAGTCCATGATTATACCACTGATATAAGTGCAGAGAATAAGAAGGAAGTCACCAAAATTTATAACCTAAGCAAATATGAATTAAATATATATGAAAAATCAGTCCTGGAAAAAGGTTTAAAATTTGCCCCAGCCAACACATGTGATAAGTTTGATACATATGTCGATATGGAGAAATTCATTAGAAGGCTTACATTAAAAAGATTCTTTGATGAAACTTCTGTGGGCAATAAGGAGGAAGAGACCAATGTTGTATCTAAATTTAGAAAGAAATCTAAGTTTTACCCCAAACACAAAAAAGGAAGCTTTATTGAGTCCTTTGAGAGAGTAGTGAAAGCTGACCTGGAGAGCATTAATTTTAAACCCAATAGAAAGGTAAACCTTTCTAAAGAAGAACGAAAGGCGATAAAATCCCTACGTGAAAATAAAGAAGTGGTAATTAAACCTGCCGATAAGGGGGGAAGCATAATTATTATGAATGTAGAGGACTACAATAAGGAGGTGTTACGCCAATTAATGGATACATCTACATATCAAAACCTAGAGGAAACCCCAATGACAGTGTCAATAAGAAATTTGAGGTTTTTTTGGCTATGTACCTTACGAAGGGGGTCATTACGGAGGAGGAATATAAATTTTTAGTGATAGACAATCCTTCTATACCTGTCCTATATATTCTTCCTAAGATCCACAAACACAAGGAGTTACCCCCAGGTCGCCCTATTGTTGCAGGGACCAATTCTAGTTTATCCAATTTATCCTTTTTCATAGATCATATATTGCAACCAATGGTTAAAAATACCAGATCATATCTGAAGGACACCATAGAGACCATTAATAAACTTATGCAAGTAGAATGGGAACCTGATTGTTTATTAGTTACTGCGGATGTCACATCCTTATACACGGTGATTAATCACCAACAAGGTCTAGATGCTATGTCATTTTTTATGGAAAAGAATGAAATCTCTAGGGATAAAAGTGCCTTTGTGTTGGAAGGAACATCCCTCATTCTACATAACAATTTTTTTTGGTTTGACAATTCCTTTTATCTCCAACTGACCGGAACAGCCATGGGCACCAGACTGGCACCCAGCTACGCTAATCTTTTTATGGCACTTTGGGAAGAACAACAAGTATGGAGTGGCCATGAGTGGGGTGCCAGTCTGGTGTCATGGAATCGTTATATTGACGATATATTGTTCATTTGGAGAGGAGGACGTGCCTCCTTAAACATGTTTTGTGATTATTTAAATACTAACCAAAACAACATTCATTTATCCTTTAATATCAGTGACATCGAGGTCAATTTTTTAGACCTACGTATATATATAGAGGATGGTAAAATCAAAACGTGTAATTTCACCAAACAGACGGATTGCAATTCCTTTATAGATTATAAAAGCAACCACCACTATAATTGGCTAAAAAGCATTCCGATCAGCCAATTTCAGAGGGTCAGACGTAATTGTACCGACACAGAGGTATATTGGGAACAAGCACAGGTTCTGCAAGAACAATTTCAGGAAAAGGGATATGATCCACTTGTAGTACAAGCGGCCAAAGAAAAAATAGGCCATATTGATCAGAAAAGTATGCTTATGAAAACAGATAGATCTAAGAATAATAACCTAACAGACATCCCCATTATTATGGGTTTCAACAGTCAATACAGACAGGTGGAGCGTATCATCCGACGCCACTGGTCTATACTGACACGAGATCCCAAACTTCGGGAACACATATCTGAGGCTCCAAGATTTGTGTACAGAAGAGCTAAGAATTTAAAAGAAAATATAGTTAAAAGTGTTACCACGGCACCAAGAATGATGACTAGAAACAAATCTAGAGGTTTCTATAGATGTGGGCTTTGCATCATGTGCCGAGCATGTAGAAGTAAAGAAAACAAAATCACCCAGTACAGGTCCACACAAACAAATGAAACTTATAAAATAAGGGACTTCACCACATGCAATACTAAAAATTGTGTGTATTTACTTGAATGTGCCTGCGGTCTTCAATATGTAGGACGAACAACTCGCATGTTGAAGATCCGCATGGCTGAGCACACCCGTAATATCAAAAAGGGTTTGGAGACCCATAATGTATCTCTTCACTTCAGTAAAACACACAAATGTAACATAGATCACTTGGTAAGCTTTTGCGGAATAAAGATAATTACCCCTAATTGGAGAAATAGTGATGAGGAGATAAGGCTTGCTAAGTTAGAGATGAGAACAATTTACGAACTTCGTACCCTTGATCCCAAGGGACTGAATGTCGATTTCGAAATGAAGTGGTTCTTATAGGTGTACAATTGATCAATAATGATTTAGGATAAAGGGATAATCCCTTTATGGCATCAAATCGATCTGACTAGGATGTGGTGTCAATGGATACAACCAATGAAATTAATGAAGAAATATTTTTTCCGCTTTTTATTTAGTAATAAGTACTTTTATATATAAACAGCATTATGTCCTATGACTGTAATGTAACAAATGGAAGTATGTGGAATATTTTGATTATGTGCAGAGAATAATCTTTTATATTTATTGTTTATCTCCCCGGAATGCATATCTGTATGTTGAAGATGGCCGTGCGTTCCAAAACACCCTCCGGGACTTGCGTTCCACCAACCGGAAGTTCGGTCAGAACACTTCCGGTTACGGGCGAGCGGACGACTAACTACACGGCTCCCCGTATACTGGAACTAAGGAACAGGGGACATATACCTGTGAGGACACACTTGCCAGACACACCTAAATATGTCACTTCCGGAGGAAATGGAAAGGAATGATTTCATCACTACAGCGATACTTCATAACAAGCGGCTAAACGATCCGGATTGGGACCACCATCATACTATATTATTCTATGGACATTTTTAGATTCCAGGAATCCAGTGCTGGAGTTTATAATTACCAATTATGTTTTATTTATGTGTTTTGCAATGTTTAAAAGTTTTTATAGATGGATAATGGCCAGTTTTAGGATATATTAGTATTAAGAGTAATATGATGAGAGAAGATAAGCTTAAAACACAAGATAAAAGTGTATTAAACATCTAGAGAACCTGATTGGCTGACACTGTTCCAGGAAATGGACAGTGGGTATAAAAGGCTGGACAGGTTAGGTTGTGTGATATACCCTGAGGAAGGATGATAGATCCGAAACGCGTTGGTACCTGCTTTTTGTGAAATAGACCCAGGTCTGTAAGTTGTTCCATTTGCCTTATTCATCCCCATTTGGAGATTTACGAAGTCACTCCTTGGTAATCTTTTTTGGGGGGCATGTGTTGGAAACAACTCTAGACCAGAGGATCGATTCACCCTTTTTTTATTTTCTGTTTTTATCTGTTTTTTAATTGTTGTCTGGAATAAATTCCCCTTTTTTTGAATCTACGTACAATTCTTCTTTATACTCCATAATTGGTATTGGTCTATCTGCATCCATCCTGCCGAGTGTCGATGGTGGATGACATAAGGAATCACAACGGAGCTGGAAGTAGAGACGTAGAACAAAAGAAACCTTTTAAGGAACATAGGGCCCAGACTGGAGGTGAGTGTCTCACATATGGGCTAGGACGTTTATCATTATAAGGAATGAGACCAAGGGTGACGTAAAGAAACCTTTTGATGTACATCCCGCATGGTGTGGAGGTCAGTCTTGAGGTGCGAATCCACCTATAAAAGAGGAATCTCGACTGGCTGTGAAATTTCCATACTAGACTCTGTATTTGGGCAAAGTGTACATCTGGATTGTTCATATATATAATGGCGCCGCGGATGGCTGCCTCGGTGCTACTCTGCCAAGTAGCCCTCATTTTTAATTTTACATGTATGTCTAATATGTCGAGTCTATCGTACAGTTGCAATGTGCAGTATAAACTCATAAGTGTAATGTTTGTAATGTATGCTACATTTTTCCCTCTTCTTATGCTATGTATTCCTCCTACATGTTGCTGCTTGGCAATGCATTGTACCACAAAAAATTCCTAGTGTACATGAGTACACCTGGCCAATAAAGCTGATCCCCAGTGATTGTACACTACCAAATACTGGAGTTACAGGAACTACATTGTTCCCTGCTGCTTTCTTAAAGTTCGGAGGCGTTGCATAGAAAGTCAACATTTCTCGTTTTGTTTTTCTGGTTGCTGGTGACTGACTTGCCCCTGCTGCCGCCTTCCTACGTCTGTCCTTTTCTCTGATAGCAGCCTTTTTTCTTCATCTAGTTTGGCACGATAAACATGACTCTACTCAGCTGAGGTTTTTCCCATGTTGTAAAACACTCTCTAGAAATAATATAAATCAGTACCGTATCTTCTTATTGTAATACATTACAATTCCTAAAGCTTCATAAGGTTATGTTGAATTCATAAAACCTACCATAAAATGAATAAAGTTGTCTATTATACTTACTTTAGTCTACAACCATTATTATTATTTATCTATTTATTACCAGTTATTTATATAGCGTACACATATTCACCAGCACTTTACAGAGAATATTTGGCCATTCACATCAGTCCCTGCCTCAGTGGAGCTTACAATCTATATTCCCAATCTCATACACACGCTGTCACATTCACACTAGGGTTAATTTTGTTGGGATCCAATTAACCTACCAGTATATTTTTGTGGGAGGAAAACGGAGTACCCGGAGGAAACCCACACAAGTACAGGGAGAATATACAAACTCCACACAGTTAGGGCCATGCTGGGAATCGAACCCATGACCTCAGTGCTGTGAGGCAGTAATGCTAACCATTACACCAGTACTGCCCCACCATGAGTATGTGTTAGTCCACGACCATCGATTTTACTCAATGTGCTAACTTTCGAGTGGTTTCAAATATACCTGATTATTGACCCATCTAAGTAGTAAGAAAATTCTGATTCCCAAGTTTCTGCTCATAATGACTTTTATAAATATAAAAAGTATTTAATATATTAATGTGGTTGCGGACTAACAGCACCAACGGTAGTTATAAAAGAAAGAATGCATACCTAAAACAACTACAAAAGTCTTGAAAAAACATTCTAGTCTTATTTACATTGGTAGGCATCTATGAAATTGAAAAGCATCATGGGTATGCATCTTGTGAGAGAAATATGAATGTTTATTTATTTGTGATGTTTATTACACTGAAACTGTCAAAGCACATAACATTATTGAAATGCTTATATCATTCCCAAAATTAATATTTGAGGAAAAAGGAGACCAGATCAGGAGCTAGAATAAAATGCCTTTCTAAAAATATATAACACTTCTACATTCAATAAAATTTTTCATACTGCAGCTTTGTACATCTGAATGTGGAATTGCCCAGTAGGAAAGGTCGACAGGGTCAAAAGGTCAACACAATTTTTTATTTATTTTTTTGTCACTTTTCTGCCAAAAACAAGACCCATTAGTGTACTGCTTCGCTCGCCATGCTTCGGGCAAGGTGCCTTCCTCTACTACCGATGCGCTCGACACAGGTTACTATTCCCAATTGTAGTCCACGTGGATGTTAAAGTATGAAGAGTTGAAGAAAAAAAAAGATAAAAAATGCGCGTGTGTCGACCATTGTCATGCTGACCTTTTGACCCTGTCTACCATTAGTGGTAGACTTACTGACTGTAGACCTTTTTGGTGTAGAGCTATAGTCCGGATACAATGATGTTGGCGAATTTATCTGGCTTTGGTCTGGGACAGTCATTCCCTTTGGATTCTTGGTCAATGCTCATATTTAATTGTACTGAGTTTTCACCTTCAATCCAAGGTGCAACATTTTTTTCCTGGCATCATGGATGAATGAATGTTCTATTAAGTTATTTTATATTGGTGTTTCCATTTTTGACCACTACTGGTACATAGGTCATTACTTTATAGATAAGTAACTTAATCAGGGCCACAATATTTTTTTTATTTTGTTCCTTGTGATTTCTTCTTTAGTGGGTGCATGGCAGAATAGTCCTGAAAAATAGGCTTTGAAGTCAAGAGGAATATTTGAGGAAAAAGAAAGGGGAGCTATTTATTTTTACAAACTACATGACTGCAAGAACTATTAAATAAAAATCAGAACATGTGAGATTACTATATCTTTGTGACGACACGTGATGACACAGCCGGCGCGTCGTGTTGCACAGTGGTAAAAGACACGTGGTTACTTTCCTAGCCCTGGTCCTACACATGGACTTCACCAATTGCCAATATGTTATTAGTTATATGTTAGGCAATATTGTATTGTATTGTGTGGTTATTATATTGTACAGTTATATTTTATCTGTTATATTTGGTATATGTAGTTTATTTGGTTATTATATATTCAATGTAATTGTCAACTGAATAAGTCTAGGCCAGAGTGTTAGTAACATAGTTAAATCAGTTCATTGTAATGTAAGTCCCCTAGCTGTACACTCAGATGTGATTAGGATGAGTAGGTTATGTAGTAAACAGGTTCTGTATGGAGATGCAGGTAATCTGATCCTGTGCACTCCATTGTGTACAAGAGTCCAGACACCTCGGGGTAGATTTACTAAGGTCCCGATTTTGACCGAGATGCCGTTTTTTCATCAAAGTGTCATCTCGGTAATTTACTAAGCAATAATCACGGCAGTGATGAGGGCATTCGTATTTTTTTGGAAGTAGTTGTAAAAAAATACGAATGAATACACCATCGGTCAAAATACGCCAGCAAATTAGTAGAACTCGGTAATTTACTAAAAAGTGCAAATCTCCAAAGAGGAAAACACTGCCGTGAAAAATTACAAATCGCAAAAAAGTGCTAAAAAAAAGCAGACCTGCTTTTTATATTCGTGATTGCATAGGCATGCAGGGATCCATGAGATCCGTGCATGTCTATCAGTGGGAAGGGGTGGGAAAGTGGTTTTCTTCCCAAAAAAAAATTGCGTGGGGTCCCCCCTCCTAAGCATAACCAGCCTCGGGCTCTTTGAGCCGATCCTGGTTGCAAAAATATGGGGGGAAAAATGACGGGGGTTCCCCCATATTTAAGCAACCAGCATCGGGCTCTGCGCCTGGTCCTGGTTCCAATAATACGGGGGACAAAAAGAGTAGGGGTCCCCCGTATTTTTAAAACCAGCACCGGGCTCCACTAGCTGGACAGATAATGCCACAGCCGGGGGTCACTTTTATATAGTGCCCTGCGGCCGTGGCATCAAAAATCCAACTAGTCACCCCTGGCCGGGGTACCCTGGGGGAGTGGGGACCCCTTCAATCAAGGGGTCCCGTCCCCCCAGCCACCCAAGGGCCAGGGGTGAAGCCCGAGGCTGTCCCCCCCCCCCCATCCAATGGGCTGCGGATGGGGGGGCTGATAGCCTTTTGTGATAATGAAAAGATATTGTTTTTAGTAGCAGTACTACAAGGCCCAGCAAGCCTCCCCCGCATGCTGGTACTTGGAGAACCACAAGTACCAGCATGCGGCGGAAAAACGGGCCCGCTGGTACCTGTAGTACTACTACTAAAAAAATACCCAAAAAAAGACAAGACACACACACCGTGAAAGTAAAGATTTATTACATACATGCACACAAACATACATACATACTCACCTTATGTTCACACGCAGGTCGGTCCTCTTCTCCAGTAGAATCCAAGGGGTACCTGTTGAATAAATTCTACTCACCAGATCCAGGGTCCTCGGGGCAACCATTTGTAATCCAGGTACTTGAATAAAATAACAAAACAGATACCCGAGCCACGAACTGAAAGGGGCCCCATGTTTTCACATGGGACTCCTTTCCCCGAATGCCAGAAACCCACTCTGACTTCTGTCTAAGTGGGTTTCTTCAGCCAATCAGGGAGCGCCACATTGTAGCACTCTCCTGATCGGCTGTGTGCTCCTGTACTGAGTGACAGGCGGCACACGGCAGTGTTACAATTAGAGATGAGCGGATTCGGTTTTACTCGGTTTTACTCGGTTCTCAAAACCGAATCTTATTGGCTATCCAAAACACGTGACATCCGTGAGCCAATAAGATTCGGTTTTGAGAACCGAGTAAAACCGAGTAAAACCGAATCCGCTCATCTCTAGTTACAATGTAGCGCCTATGCGCTCCATTGTAACCAATGGTGGGAACTTTCTGCTCAGCGGTGACGTCACTTTAGGTCAACCGCAGGGCAGAAAGTTCCCACCATTGGTTACAATGGAGCGCATAGGCGCTACATTGTAACACTGCCGTGTGCCGCCTTTCACTCAGTACAGGAGCACACAGCCGATCAGGAGAGTGCTACAACGTGGCGCTCCCTGATTGGCTGAAGAAACCCACTTAGACAGAAGTCAGAGTGGGTTTCTGGCATTCGGGGAAAGGAGTCCCATGTGAAAACATGGGGCCCCTTTCAGTTCGTGGCTCGGGTATCCGTTTTGTTATTTTAATCAAGTACCTGGATTACAAATGGTTGCCCCGAGGACCCTGGATCTGGTGAGTAGAATTTATTCAACAGGTACCCCTTGGATTCTACTGGAGAAGAGGACCGACCTGCGTGTGAACATAAGGTAAGTATGTATGTATGTTTGTGTGCATGTATGTAATAAATCTTTACTTTCAAGGTGTGTGTGTCTTGTCTTTTTTTGGGTATTTTTTTAGTAATAGTACTACAGGTACCAGCGGGCCCGTTTTTCCGCCGCATGCTGGTACTTGTGCTTCTCCAAGTACCAGCATGCGGGGGAGGCTTGCTGGGCCTTGTAGTACTGCTACTAAAAACAATATCTTTTCATTATCACAAAAGGCTATCAGCCCCCCCATCCGCAGCCCATTGGATGGGGGGGGACAGCCTCGGGCTTCACCCCTGGCCCTTGGGTGGCTGGGGGGACGGGACCCCTTGATTGAAGGGGTCCCCACTCCCCCAGGTTACCCCGGCCAGGGGTGACTAGTTGGATTTTTGATGCCACGGCCGCAGGGCACTATATAAAAGTGACCCCCGGCTGTGGCATTATCTGTCCAGCTAGTGGAGCCCGGTGCTGGTTTTAAAAATACGGGGGACCCCTACTCTTTTTGTCCCCCGTATTTTTGGAACCAGGACCAGGCGCAGAGCCCGATGCTGGTTGCTTAAATATGGGGGAACCCCTGTCATTTTTTCCCCCATATTTCTGCAACCAGGATCGGCTCAAAGAGCCCGAGGCTGGTTATGCTTAGGAGGGGGGACCCCACGCAAATTTTTTTTTAATTTTACACTGTTTAATTTAAAAAAAAAAAAAAAATGAACCCCAGCACGGATCACACAGATCCGGCCGAGATTCATTTTTAAAAAGTCGGCAGTGTTTTGCTAATCACTGCCGTAAAAAAAAAAAACACGAATGACATCGACATCGGAACAAAAGAAAAACCCGAATACGACAGCTTAGTAAATTAGTCGTAATAAATTCAAAAAGTTGCTGTTTTACACTTTCGATGTCATTCGTGATTGAACTTTGACCTGAAACGGGAAAATACGAATGTTAGTAAATTTACCCCCTCGTCTCCACTCCTGACTGACCAGCTTGTGTGATGAATAGACAGGAGAGGGATCTGGGAGAGAAGGTAAGAGAGTGGCAGGAGACTGGCTAAGAAGTAATGTTCTGTCAGGAGTTCCAGGAGGGAATTGTCGTGTAGAATTGGATCACAGAAGTGTGCTGAGCTGTTTATAACCCATTCTGTTCAATAAACCACTTTTGGTTTTTCATCTACCACCATTACTGAGTGATTTGGAACCCAGTATCCTCACATTTGGTGGTAGCAGTGGGATCACTCAGGTTACAAACATGGATGCAAGATATTACAGCAGATTGGAGGCAGCAGCACAATATTACAAAGACATCAAGAAGGGAGTCCTGCAAGGACTGTGTCATGGAATAAAAATTGTAATCAATACAGTGGATACCAAGTAATCCCTAACTGGAAAACTGGCTAAAAGGGACTTTGAGCACCCTTGTGATAAGGAGGAAGAGGAGGATATGGTCCAGGCCTCAGCGGAGGAGACCAGTAATGGAACCAGGGCAGTGGAGCTTGTGGTTGGAATTTGTCAGCATATCGGCAGGCTGGGAAGCCGGATCTGTTATTTATAGTTACCAAAATGAAGCTCAGCGGGTAATCAGCAGGTGGAGAGTATCCAGCATACAGGACAAGTTGTGTCATCTGGGGAATGCGTTCACGCACTGCAGAAGTGAAGCAGTCACATGGAATCTGCTAGGGGAGCCAGAGTTTGAGGAATTCAGGGAGGAAGTGATCGAAACAGTGGCCCAAATGACACAAAGTATACAATATACAGAGACGGAAGGGCAAGTGCAGAGTAAATTCTCTTCCTGGACAGAGCCAGAGGAAGTGGCATTGGATCGGGGGCCCCTAGATACCCCAGCATGGCGAGACATTAAGGAAGAAGTCGCTACTATCACCCGACCACCACTCGAGCAACAGAGCCTCCAAGGGAATACTTCAGGTGAGCACCAACCAGTCCTGGCTACTGAGCCATTTACGGTGTTGTGTTTGGGGGAGGCTACTGAAAATGAGAAGGAAGTGGGGTCTGTCATTCAAACACCCCAGGAGAAGATGCACTATGCCTTCCCATTTGCAGAGGTGGAAGAGGAGATCTCTGCGAGGGCAGCAGTAGGTGGTAATGTCCCAACTATAAGCATGGCTAGTGCAGACAGTGTCTCACTTCAGGCTGATCAGCATATTCTGCTGAGGGAGGCCTATTGTGAAGCTATGTTCATGGCTGCCCCAGTTATTTTATCAGAAAAGGATGTTCAGGAAGGGCCCAGTGTATCCCCAGCTATTGTATCTCTCCCAGAAGATTCTGGAGGTCTCTTCCCATTCAGTGAACTTCATGGTAAGGAGCTGCAGTCTGAATGCCAGAATCTTCCCTGTGACTCAGAGAAAATCCAGGTATCAGACATGGTGAAAATAGCATCAGCTCAGGAACTGGAAGGGAACATGTTGCTCTACTCTAGGGCACCTGAATGTGTTTTGAACTGGCATTGTGTGCAAGGTGAAATGACTGACTCTAACCAGGACAATGGTGTTCAGCCAGGACATATAGCAGTGAATGGAGAAGATAATGCCACTGTCCCTGTGAACCTACATCCATTTTCCAGTACAACCATGGTCGAGTTGGTGGGTACACACAAGGAAGCTGAGCAGATTGTACTCCAGGCCAAAGCATACAAGACTCAGAGTAGGATCCCACAAGTTACCCAGCCAGCCAGGCCTGAGGAAGCATTTACCAAGGATAGCACAGAAGAAACTTCTGGCATGAAGGAATCCCCATTGTGCCCTGACAATTACGATACCCGTGGTTCTTGTTTGGGGGAGGCAAGCCACTGTTCTGATGCACCAGAGGTGATGGAAGTGGGGTTCCCAGGGAATACATTGTTGGGGAGGGAGAGTGAGGGCCCCAGAGATCAGATTTTGTTTATGGAGGAAAACTGTGACTATCTGAAATTTGAGGTTACCCAGTTGGGTGTAGGGGAATTATTAAGTACCCAGGCGCAGTTATTGGACTTACTGAATTACACTGTTGCACATGCTGTTACCCCAACCTAGCGGCTGTCTACAAAGGGGACTTTGATTAATGTATTTTGATGGGACACCCGGGGGAAATACAAGAACTATGGGCTGCTGATCACGTTTCCACCGGACCCTGGTAAGACTGTATTGATTTATGTACTGTGGGCCACGCACCCACCAGACCGGGGAAAGAAATTCCCACACAAGCCTCATGACAATTACCACAGACTTTGGACCTGGGACGCTGGTGGGCTCCGTACAAACTGTAAAATGCTATTCATAAAAACCCCCAGACCCACAAGAGACTCCAACCGGTCAGTGTTATGATGGGGCACAGACTGTCTGATGTAGAAGAGCATCAATGCGCTCAGCAAGCTTAAGCTACGTAGGACACAGGGCGAGAAAGCAGGGGAAGGAAATGTGACGACATGTGATGACACAGCCGGCGCGTCGTGTCGCACAGTGGTAAAAGACACGTGGTTACATTCCTAGCCCTGGTCCTACACATGGACTTCACCAATTGCCAATATGTTATTAGTTATACGTTAGGCAATATTGTATTGTATTGTGTGGTTATTATATTGTACAGTTATATTTTATCTGTTATATTTGGTATATGTAGTTTATTTGGTTATTATATATTCAATGTAATTGTCAACTGAATAAGTCTAGGCCAGAGTGTTAGTAACATAGTTAAATCAGTTCATTGTAATGTAAGTCCCCTAGCTGTACACTCAGATGTGATTAGGATGAGTAGGTTATGTAGTAAAGAGGTTCTGTATGGAGATGCAGGTAATCTGATCCTGTGCACTCCATTGTGTACAAGAGTCCAGACACCTCGTCTCCACTCCTGACTGACCAGCTTGTGTGATGAATAGACAGGAGAGGGATCTGGGAGAGAAGGTGAGAGAGTGGCAGGGGACTGGGTAAGAAGTAATGTTCTGTCAGGAGTTCCAGGAGGGAATTGTCGTGTAGAATTGGATCACAGAAGTGTGCTGAGCTGTTTATAACCCATTCTGTTCAATAAACCACTGTTGGTTTTTCATCTACCACCATGACTGAGTGATTTGGAACCCAGTATCCTCACAATCTTTGTGAAATCTATAAAAAAAAGAGGCTACAGAGAAAATAAAAGAAGCCTAATACCTAAACTGCTCTACTTGTTAAAGAGGCTAGTACAGAGATTAACATACAACCATTTCTTGGATGTCACTGCACTGCTCTGGAAGAGACAACACAAGTGGTACCCAATTAAGTCAGTATATTATCTGTATTATTTAATGGGTTTGGAACATTTTTTGTGGCCTATCATATATCAAAAGGAACCACAGCTTGCATTTTAATTCTTTTGGAATGTCCCTAAGAAAAAGGTAACTGAAGCATTATTTGTTCTTAAGAAACTTAAAGCTGCAGAAAACGCACACAATTATTGTGTAAGTCATATTTAGGAAAGGACTAAAGCTCACCAGCGCATCACCTCAAATCAAAATTGTTTTCACTTTAAGTTCTACAGAAAGAGGCAGGTTCAGAGGGATGCAGAGCTACTCTAGGATGAACATGCAATTTCGTTGGTGAGATGTTAGGGTATAGAAAATATATGGGTATACCAAAGTTATCTATGCATTATCCCAAGTTTAAGCAATCATGTTCTTGATGACATAACTGTAAACAAAGTTGTAGAAGACACCTAAGCATAAAGTAGTGCATACACTGTGGAGGATAGATGGGCGTAAAGGTTGTCAACTCTCGCCACTACAGTATTACTAAATATGGCAAGTGAGTGGCTGGGAAGTTATTTTTGATAAATAATGTAAGATTAAATGAATGGATATAGTGAGGTATGTCTGGTCCTCTATACCATAGGTTCTCAAACTTGGTCCTCGGGACCCCAAACAGTGCATGTTCTCCAGGTCTCCTTACAGAATCACAAGTCAAATAATTAGCTCAACCTGTGGATCTTTTGAAATGAGTAATGAAAATACCTGGGCACCAGCTACAGTAGGTGACCTGGAAAATGGTAATCACTTGGGGTCCTGAGGACAGCGTTTGCCAGTCATTGTTCTATACCAAAAAGTCCTGTTTTTTAACTGATTTAAAACCCTCAGGTACAAGTTTACTATATTTCACAGTACATTTTTTCTTTCTTACAGGATATGCTTTTATGAAAGCTAAGTGAGAGCTGATACCAAATGTAAAAAATAAGAATTTACTTACCGATAATTCTATTTCTCGGAGTCCGTAGTGGATGCTGGGGTTCCTGAAAGGACCATGGGGAATAGCGGCTCCGCAGGAGACAGGGCACAAAAAGTAAAGCTTTAGGATCAGGTGGTGTGCACTGGCTCCTCCCCCTATGACCCTCCTCCAAGCCTCAGTTAGGATACTGTGCCCGGACGAGCGTACACAATAAGGAAGGATTTTGAATCCCGGGTAAGACTCATACCAGCCACACCAATCACACTGTACAACCTGTGATCTGAACCCAGTTAACAGTATGATAACAGCGGAGCCTCTGAAAAGATGGCTCACAACAATAATAACCCGATTTTTGTAACTATGTACAAGTATTGCAGATAATCCGCACTTGGGATGGGCGCCCAGCATCCACTACGGACTCCGAGAAATAGAATTATCGGTAAGTAAATTCTAATTTTCTCTATCGTCCTAGTGGATGCTGGGGTTCCTGAAAGGACCATGGGGATTATACCAAAGCTCCCAAACGGGCGGGAGAGTGCGGATGACTCTGCAGCACCGAATGAGAGAACTCCAGGTCCTCCTTAGCCAGGGTATCAAATTTGTAGGATTTTACAAACGTGTTTGCCCCTGACTAAGTAGCCGCTCGGCAAAGTTGTAAAGCCGAGACCCCTCGGGCAGCCGCCCAAGATGAGCCCACCTTCCTTGTGGAATGGGCATTTACATATTTTGGCTGTGGCAGGCCTGCCACAGAATGTGCAAGCTGAATTGTATTACACATCCAACTAGCAATAGTCTGCTTAGAAGCAAGAGCACCCAGTTTGTTGGGTGCATACAGGATAACAGCAAGTCAGTTTTCCTGACTCCAGCCGTCCTGGAACCTATATTTTCAGGGCCCTGACAACATCTAGCAACTTGGAGTCCTCCAAGTCCTTAGTAGGCGCAAGGCACCACAATAAGCTGGTTCAGGTGAAACACTGACACCACCTTAGGGAGAGAACTGGGGACGAGTCCGCAGCTCTGCCCTGTCCGAATGGACAAACAGATATGGGCTTTTTTGAGAAAAAAACCACCAATTTGACACTCGCCTGGCCCAGGCCAGGGCCAAGAGCATGGTCACTTTTCATGTGAGATGCTTCAAATCCACAGATTTGACTGGTTTTAAACCAATGTGATTTGAGGAATCCCAGAACTACGTTGAGATCCCACAGTGCCACTGGAGGCACAAAAGGGGGTTGTATATGCAATACTCCCTTGACAAACTTCTGGACTTCAGGAACTGAAGCCAATTCTTTCTGGAAGAAAATCGACAGGGCCGAAATTTGAACCTTAATGGACCCCAATTTGAGGCCCATAGACACTCCTGTTTGCAGGAAATGCAGGAATCGACCGAGTTGAAATTTCTTCGTGGGGCCTTCCTGGCCTCACACCACGCAACATATTTTCGCCCCATATGGTGATAATGTTGTGCGGTCACCTCCTTCCTGGCTTTGACCAGGGTAGGAATGACCTCTTCCGGAATGCCTTTTTCCCTTAGGATCCGGCGTTCCACCGCCATGCCGTCAAACGCAGCTGCGGTAAGTCTTGGAACAGACATGGTACTTGCTGAAGCAAGTCCCTTCTTAGCGGCAGAGGCCATAAGTCCTCTGTGAGCATCTCTTGAAGTTCCGGGTACCAAGTCCTTCTTGGCCAATCCGGAGCCATGAGTATAGTTCTTACTCCTCTACGTCTTATAATTCTCAGTACCTTAGGTATGAGAAGCAGAGGAGGGAACACATACACCGACTGGTACACCCACGGTGTTACCAGAACGTCCACAGCTATTGCCTGAGGGTCTCTTGACCTGGCGCAATACCTGTCCCGTTTTTTGTTCAGACGGGACGCCATCATGTCCACCTTTGGTATTTCCCAACGGTTCACAATCATGTGGAAAAACTTCCCGATGAAGTTTCCACTCTCCCGGGTGGAGGTCGTGCCTGCTGAGGAAGTCTGCTTCCCAGTTTCCATTCCCGGAATGAAACACTGCTGACAGTGCTATCACATGATTTTCCGCCCAGCGAAAAGTCCTTGCAGTTTTTGCCATTGCCCTCCTGCTTCTTGTGCCGCCCTGTCTGTTTACGTGGGCGACTGCCGTGATGTTTTTCCCACTGGATCAATACCGGCTGACCTTGAAGCAGAGGTCTTGCTAAGCTTAGAGCATTATAAAATTACCCTTAGCTCCAGTATATTTATGTGGAGAAAAATCTCCAGACTTGATCACACTCCCTGGAAATTTTTTCCTTGTGTGACTGCTCCCCAGCCTCTCGGGCTGGCCTCCGTGGTCACCAGCATCCAATCCTGAATGCCGAATCTGCGGCCCTCTAGAAGATGAGCACTCTGTAACCACCACAGGAGAGACACCCTTGTCCTTGGATATAGGGTTATCCGCTGATGCATCTGAAGATGCGATCCGGACCATTTGTCCAGCAGATCCCACTGAAAAGTTCTTGCGTGAAATCTGCCGAATGGAATTGCTTCGTAGGAAGCCTCTTTTCCTGGTTTTAGGAGGTTCCTGACTAGCTCGGATAACTCCCTGGCTTTCTCTTCCGGGAGAAACACCTTTTTCTGGACTGTGTCCAGAATCATCCCTAGGCACAGCAGACGTGTCGTCGGGAACAGCTGCGATTTTGGAATATTTAGAATCCACCCGTGCTGTTGTAGCAGTATCCGAGATAGTGCTACTCCGACCTCCAACTGTTCCCTGGACTTTGCCCTTATCAGGAGATCGTCCAAGTAAGGGATAATTAAGACGCCTTTTCTTTGAAGAAGAATCATCATTTCGGCCATTACCTTGGTAAAGACCCGGGGTGCCGTGGACAATCCAAACGGCAGCGTCTGAAACTGATAGTGACAGTTCTGTACCACGAACCTGAAGTACCCTTAGTGAGAAGGGCAAATTTGGGACATGGAGGTAAGCATCCCTGATGTCCCGGGACACTATATAGTCCCCTTCTTCCTGGTTCGTTATCACTGCTCTGAGTGACTCCATCTTGATTTGAACCTTTGTAAGTGTTCAAATTTTTTTAGATTTAGAATAGGTCTCACCTAGCCTTCTGGCTTCAGTACCACAATATAGTGTGGAATAATACCCCTTTCCTTGTTGTAGGAGGGGTAATTTGATTATCACCTGCTGGGAATACAGCTTGTGAATTGTTTCCCATACTGCCTCCTTGTCGGAGGGAGACCTTGGTAAAGCAGACTTCAGGAGCCTGCGAGGGGGAAACGTCTCGACATTCCAATCTGTACCCCTGGGATACTACTTGTAGGATCCAGGGGTCCTGTACGGTCCCAGCGTCATGCTGAGAGCTTGGCAGAAGCGGTGGAAGGCTTCTGTTCCTGGGAATGGGCTGCCTGCTGCAGTCTTCTTCCCTTTCCTCTATCCCTGGGCAGATATGACTCTTATAGGGACGAAAGGACTGAGGCTGAAAAGACGGTGTCTTTTTCTGCAGAGATGTGACTTAGGGTAAAAACGGTGGATTTTCCAGCAGTTGCCGTGGCCACCAGGTCCGATGGACCGACCCCAAATAACTCCTCTTCCTTTATACGGCAATACACCTTTGTGCCGTTTGGAATCTGCATCACCTGACCACTGTCGTGTCCATAAACATCTTGTGGCAGATATGGACATCGCACTTACTCTTGATGCCAGAGTGCAAATATCCCTCTGTGCATCTCGTATATATAGAAATGCATCCTTTAAATGCTCTATAGTCAATAAAATACTGTCCCTGTCAAGGGTATCAATATTTTTAGTCAGGGAATCCGACCAAGCCACCCCAGCTCTGCACATCCAGGCTGAGGCGATCGCTGGTCGCAGTATAACACCAGTATGTGTGTATATACTTTTTATGATATTTTCCAGCCTCCTGTCAGCTGGCTCCTTGAGGACGGCCCTATCTATAGACGGTACCGCCACTTGTTTTGATAAGCGTGTGAGCGCCTTATCCACCCTAAGGGGTGTTTCCCAACGCGCCCTAACTTCTGGCGGGAAAGGGTATACCGCCAATAATTTTCTATCGGGGGGAACCCACGCATCATCACACACTTCCTTTAATTTATCTGATTCAGGAAAAACTACAGGTAGTTTTTTCACATCCCACATAATACCCTCTTTTGTGGTACTTGTAGTATCAGAAATATGTAACACCTCCTTCATTGCCCTTAACATGTAACGTGTGGCCCTAAAGGGAAATACGTTTGTTTCTTCACCGTCGACACTGAAATCAGTGTCCGTGTCTGTGTCTGTCGACCGACTGAGGTAAAAGGACGTTTTAACGCCCCTGACGGTGTTTGAGACGCCTGGACAGGTACTAATTTGTTTGCCAGCCGTCTCATGTCGCCAACCGACCTTGCAGCGTGTTGACATTATCACGTAATTCCATAAATAAGCCATCCATTCCGGTGTCGACTCCCTAGAGAGTGACATCACCATTACAGGCAATTTGCTCCGCCTCCTCACCAACATCGTCCTCATACATGTCGACACACACGTACCGACATATAGCACACACACACAGGGAATGCTCTGATAGAGGACAGGACCCCACTAGCCCCTTGGGGAGACAGAGGGAGAGTTTGCCAGCACACACCAAAGCGCTATATTTTACAGGGATAGCCTTATAATAAGTGCTCCCTTATAGCTGCTTTTATAAAATCACAATTTCGCCAAATTTTGCCCCCCCTCTCTTGATTTAACCCTGTTTCTGTAGTGCAGTGCAGGGGAGAGCCTGGGAGCCTTCCTGACCAGCGGAACTGTGTGAGGAAATGGCGCTGTGTGCTGAGGAGATAGGCCCCGCCCCCTTTTCGGCGGGCTCGTCTCCCGCTTAAAAATGGATTCTGGCAGGGGTTAAATATCTCCATATAGCCCCGGAGGCTATATGTGAGGTATTTTTTGCCAAAAAAAGGATTTTCATTACTGCCCAGGGCGCCCCCCCCCAGCGCCCTGCACCCTCAGTGACTGCCGTGTGAAGTGTGCTGAGAGCAATGGCGCACAGCTGCAGTGCTGTGCGCTACCTTAAGAAGACTGAGGAGTCTTCTGCCGCCGATTCTGGACCTTCTTCTCTTTTCAGCATCTGCAAGGGGGCCGGCGGCGAGGCTCCGGTGACCATCCAGGCTGTACCTGTGATCGTCCCTCTGGAGCTAATGTCCAGTAGCCAAAGAAGCCAATCCATCCTGCACGCAGGTGAGTTCACTTCTTCTCCCCTAAGTCCCTCGATGCAGTGATCCTGTTGCCAGCAGGACTCACTGTAAAATAAAAAACCTAAGCTAAACTTTTCTAAGCAGCTCTTTAGGAGAGCCACCTAGATTGCACCCTTCTCGGCCGGGCACAAAAACCTAACTGAGGCTTGGAGGAGGGTCATAGGGGGAGGAGCCAGTGCACACCACCTGATCCTAAAGCTTTACTTTTTGTGCCCTGTCTCCTGCGGAGCCGCTATTCCCCATGGTCCTTTCAGGAACCCCAGCATCCACTAGGACGATAGAGAAATGGGGTTGGTAGTGGAATCCTGCGGTCGGGATCCCGGAGGTCAGAATACTGACCCCGGGTTCCAGACCACCAGAATGCCCATAGAGTGGGAATAGAACCTGGGGCGAGCGCTTGAAAGCCACTTGTGGGCTCGGTGAGGCTTGCTGCGCTCATGGACACCAATGAGTGGGAATAGCCTTGGAGCAGCCGTCAACATTTTCGGCGGTCGGGATCCCAGCATCGGTATTCTGACCGACGGGATCCTGTCTGCCAGGATAGTAACTACATCCCATAAAAATGATAGGATGTCCTGGAGCTTGAGTACAGCTTTAACGGTTTCTCAGTAGTATACTTCTTTTAGCATTATATCTCTGTAGTAAAACATAAATAAATTAGAACTAGATAACAGGATACCCCTGGAAATGAAGCAATAAATAAATAAATAAATAAAGTGCATAGAAAAATAGCACACATTGATACATACCGCACACAGAATTATGCACCTCTGCATGTTTCTGCAAAGGCAGCATAGGCTACAAGTCATCAACAGGGTGAATGTCTTTTGCCCTGTAGTAAGTGCATAAGACATTCCTCCTAACAGGCATACATGTGCATAAATTCTGGTCTGCATGACACATTCACCCCTCCTTACTCTGTTCTACCACTCTGGAAATAAGGTTTGACACGTGCAAAATATCATGTGTGTGTGTGTTTTCATTATGAGCATGTTAAATCATGTAAGACACACTACAAAAACTCACACAGTACTCACTCTGCATCAGCCCATCGTGTCACAGGAAGGTGACAACCCATAATATAACTAGTTTTGCACAATTGCTTTACCCTTATTAGGAGGTAATTATGGCTTACGGATGTGTCCTCATATAATGTAGATTCAGTCGTGCTAAACAGCCCCTCTTGGAGCGCCAGGTACTGCTTGACTAGGCAATGCACAGCATCTTTTTCACTCAAAATGTGTATCCCGTTCACACAAATCAAACAACTGAAGTGACAAATAACTTTGCTAGACTGAACTAAGCACAAAACTTAGCCGGAAAGACTTAAAGATCTTAACATGTATAGTTTGGAGCAGTGAAGGGAAATGGGGACATGATAAAAACTTTCAAATACATTAAGTATTTTAACAAGATACATGAGGGAGAAATTCTTCAAAAGGAGAGAAGTATTAGAACTCGAGGCCATGTTGTGTACCAGGGCTTCATAGCCAAATCCCGACATTTTGACCTCGAAATAGAGATTTCCCCAACTTTGCACCTGCTCAGAGTAGGTGAAGTGAAATTCACGGTTATATTATCGATGATAAATTATTGCAGCTAATTGAATATGGGTCTTTCACGATTTGTAGTAAAATCACAGTTTTTTGTGCAAAAAACGGGTTATCGCAGCTAATTGAATACTCCCCTAATGTGTAATCGGAAATATGCACACATACATAGAAATATACAAATGAAAATACTCCCCTGGCGGGCAAAATTATACCCAATAGTAATTTTCAAAGTGAGAATTATAATTAAACATTAAAATACTCATACAGAAAATCAAAATCCCATTATTTTTCTTTCATAGCCTTTTAAAGTATATGTTAAGGTTCAATTTAAATAAAAAAGGGACATGATAACTCATCTACCTTAGGTTGACAATGCTAATTGAACCCACTTTTTTATTTTTTTGTACCAAAAAAAATGATTAAGTATGACATAAAGGAATGTATAATGAACTCTCGGATTTAAGCAAGATTGCCAAAACATTTTTTTCCAGAATCTCCATATTTCATTTGACAAAGGCTCAAAATGTCAAAGTGATACGTGGATTAGGCACTGAGATGTGAATTTTTTTACAGATACACCTCAGAAAAAACGGAGCATCAGGAGTGGCATTTCCCAGCAATTTTTAAAAACTTTGACCCCCTATATCTCAAAAACTATGAGGCCTAGAGCAGAAAAAATTGACATGGGTTAAGTAGCTCTGTGGTAGTATCAAGTGTACAAAGTATCATGAAAATTCCAGTCGGTGGGTGTCATGCCTGGGTGAACTGACATGGAATGACCCATACCCCATAATGAATACCCAATGGGACTGTAAGAGCATCTACTGCCGCTTTCTTGGAATCCTTATTGCATGATAAAAAACAACTCTTTAAATTTTGTGCTGTGGCTTAATTCCATGAGGTCCACTTGTGTTGTTTTTGTTTTTTTATCTTTGGATCATCTACTGGAAAACATCTTTGCTTAAATATCATTTGCCCAGGTGTAATTTGTGGCACCTATAGAAGTCAGCTTGATAATTATCATTGTCTGCCACATGCAGGACTAAAAAGTACATCAGGTTTTTCTCTCTCCATACAATAATCAATGTGGATTTCTTTCATCGTCTGCTCCTTGTGCTCCTCTGTCTGTTTAGAAATCAAACTTCTATTCGACTGTCAAATAATATTTTCAGATGTTTCTGTTACTAAAGGAGCAAAAGTTTTCAGTATGTGTGTCCATAAACCTTGAACTATTTTCTTTTCTTGATGACCTCCTCATCCGTTCAGACTGGAGACATTTGTCAGAACTTTCCTCTGTGGTTGTGAAATCACAACCTTTTCTGACTGAAGTACCGGTCATTGGTGGTCATTCCGAGTTGTACGCTCGTTGCAGTTTTTCGCAATGGAGCGATTAGGTGGAAAATGCGCAAGCGCATGGTACGCAGCGTGCATGCGTTCAGTAATTTAACACAAAACTTTGGAGATTTGCACAAGCTCGAGCGACATTTTTTCATCGCTCGAGTGATCATAGTGTGATTGACAGGAAGTGGGTGTTTCTGGGAGGTAACTGCCCGTTTTCAGGGAGTGTGCTAAAAAAACGCAGGCGTGCCAGGTAAAAACGCAGGAGTGGCTGGAGAAACGGGGGAGTGGCTGGCCAAACACAGGGCGTGTGTGTGACGTCAAACCAGGAACTAAATGGACTGACGTGATCGCAATCTAGGAGTAGGTCTGGAGCTAATCAGAAACTGCAAGGAATTATTTATTAGCAGTTCTGCTAATCTTTCGTTCGCAATTCTGCTAAGATAAGATACACTCCCAGAGGGCGGCGGCCTAGCGTTTGCAATGCTGCTAAAAGCAGCTAGCGAGTGAACAACTCGGAATGACCACCATTGCCACCATATGAGGTATTTGTGGGTCTCTTATTATAATTACATAACACTCCAGACTGGATTGCGATCCAAATTCTTAACATCATTTCTTGTCGCTGACATAGATGTCAGGTTGCCTAAAGTAGTATGCCGACGGCTGATGAAAATATTCCTAAGCATACAGATGTGTCCACATAATCTATCTTCCGCATGCTACAAAGTGTGTTACACATAATGTGAGCACCGGGTGACTTGGTAGCGGTGAGTATGTTTTTTTTGGCGTCTTTTTCCGTTAAAATGTCTCATTGCAAAATAAAGCTAAAAGGACGCACAAGCAACTTTTGTTGATTAAACTGATATATGGCATTCCTATATTCTGTGTGCGACTGCGGCTGTATCTGCTTTTCCAGGCCAACACTGGAGCATGTGCAGATACAGCCACAGTCGCACACAGAATATAGGCATTCCACATATGATTTTAATAAGCAGAAGCTGTTTGTGCGTCCTATTAGCATCATTTTGTAATAAGACTCATTATAATGAAAAAAGTCTCAATAAAGACGTTCGACACTACAGAGTCACACCTCGGCACGACTAGACGGGCTGTTTAACATGAAAGGAGGCTAGATGTACTGTACGTTGACACATCTGTAACTTCACAGAAGGCATCTTGCTATACTGAATTTTGTATGCCAAATGATGGCTCTTTAGGCTGCTTTCCTGTTAAAATGATGGAGTGTCAATGTGCATGCATTCCCAAAAAGTTAATGGCTTTTGTTGTGATATCAAATCCACAACGTTTTACAGGATATGCAACCGTCCACTGAATCATGATCTTAACAGTTTGTCTGGACTCTCCTATATGCAGTGCATCTCCTAGCTAGAGCTAGACTGATACACCCATTTCTCACACTGCTACCATCAGAATTACTAACACTTTTGTAAATGCTGTTGGTGCTATGAACAATCTAAACAGAAGTCAAGTGTGCTGGAAAGTTCTCTCCATACAAAAAAATCTTAGAAACCTCTGGTGCTGTAATGCAATTGGAATATGCAGGTATGTATCCTGCAGATCAACTGATGTCACCAAGTTCTCTCATTTGACAGCTTTCAGGATTTAGGTTGCCGATTCCATCATGAAACACTAGAACTTTATAAATTTGCTGAGATCTGAGGCTGTTCTGTACTATCATGTTTCTTCACTAAAAAGGTCACAAACAGATATTGGGGGGTATTCCCGTTCTTTCATGAATTGCAGGGATTTTCTCCCATTTTTTTTCAATCCATTTTCGCCCATGACGTTTAATTTTTTTTGGGGGGGGGAAATCAGGATGGGCGAAAATTGTGCCAAAAAAATGCCAGCAAATTTGCTAAAACACGTATATCGGCGGCGAATCCGCTGATGCACATGGTTTTCACCAGTGATGGATATTTCTACCTATTCGAAAAAATGGTAAAGTCGACCTAAAAACGGGGGAGAAAAGTGCTGGTCGAAAAAAACGGCACTAATTAAATACCCCCATAGAAGTGTTGGAAATCAAGTTAGTCAGTGCAGCCTCATGAAGCAGGCCCGTCACATCAGTTTGTGACGAAGACATATTTTTGGTCGAAATATACACAAAAGAGACGCTCAGCACAAACTGAGTTGCACGTCATCTGTTACGCCGATAAGGGCAGTTAGGCATGACTAGTATATGAGGACATATCTGTATCCCCAGTACGTTACATAATTGTTTTAAAACATGGCAAGAATGTCATAAATATGACTAAGCTATAGTATATAGTACATTTAGGAGAATATAAGTTTCTAACAACCCAAAACTTATTATGAAATAATGAGGCAGATGTATTAACCTGGAGAAGGCATAAGGAAATGATAAACCAGTGATAAATGCAAGGTGATAAATACAACAGCCAATCATCTCCTAACTGTTAATTTACATATTGGGGCTGATTGGCTGGTGCGTTTATCCCCTTGCATTTATCACTGGTTTATCACTTCCTTATGCCTTCTCCAGGTTAATACATCTGCCCCAATATTTTTTATTTAAGCATGGGTAATGAAAAGGTGTGTACACACGGTGAGATATTTATTTGCGATTTTGACTATATAGTCAAAATCGCAAAGAAAGTTAGTGGAGATAGCAAGGTGAAAGTCACCTTGCGATCCCGATGCACGGTCCTGCGCGGACGGTATCGCATGCCTAGATAGACTGTGCAGGTAAGTCAATTTTGACTATCTCGTTTAAAAGATAGTCAAAATTGACACTTAGCCAAAATCGGACAAAGCCAGTATTGCAAGCACAGTCATTATATGCTTGCGATATCGACCTAGTCCCTGTCACATAGAGAGAATCGGGCATAGCCCAAATCTCACTGTGTGTATGCACTTTAAGACAAATCAAGCATATCCCAAATTATTTGATTTTATAATCTAGTGTTACTTGGGTGAAATAAACACTATCTTCTTATACACAGAAGTTAAGTAATTTACTATATTGTAGGAAGAGTAATTTAGACAAAAAAGAAGTACATAATGTCTATTATTGATTAAAAAAAAGATTGAATAAACAAAGCCTTAAATGTTTTATCAAATACTAAAATCCCATAAAGCTATGCAAAATTTGTGAAATTAAACTAGCAGGGTTAAAGCTTTCATTGTGGGAGCATCCAAGGACTCAGGATTTTGATAGAAAGAGTGTTAAGCTACTGTGTGCACACTTAATTACAGGGATACAATGACCTAATGATGTAATGTTGCTGCTTATTAATTATGGTACCTCTTAGCATGCTGTGGAGAGTAAATGAATTTGGTTGGCAGTATTTATTCATTTGTCGTTGCTAGCAGCTAGAAAATATATCACAGAGAAATGTTTGCAAGAACTTCCTTCTAAGGAACTAGAATTATGTCAGCTTTCTAAACAACCTACTATTATCAGATATTGAGATGCCAGCAGAACACACCAAACAATTACTTTAGAAAATAAAGAATTTAGATTAGCAACTTATTCACAACAAGAACTGCAACGTTTAATGACTCTATTTAAAGATACAAAATAGCTTGCAACAAAAAGCTTAAGGAGACATTAGGAAAATTAGTAGGAGGCGGTGTGTGACTTACCTGGTACAAGGGAATGGGGATCAGTGTGAAGGCGGAAGAGGTTAATGTTAATCAATATTTGCATGTAACAAGCCACTACATGAATTGTCTACCCCATGCATTCTGATGTGTACAATTATCTGGAGAAATTTAGTAGGAAACTGAAATAAGTTATCGCCACTTCAATTATTTTGAGTGTGAAAAACAGGATATAGTAATATATTCTCAGTGTAATGGATTTTGCTGCATGGTCAGCGGAGATGAGGGGAGGTACTAATTACTAGGGCCTGCGCTGCTGGGGGCACCCAGTATACCTATAATTTAGGCTGGCACCATTTTCCCTGTGATATCTTCAGGAAAATGCACCCACACATTGAATGCAAGAGTCTTTGCTCTATACTGCACATGCACCACCTTTCCAAATATCACTGAGACAATGGCGCCGGCCGAGGAGGAGGGACCCGTTTCCCACAAGCAAGGTAGAAAGCGACTGCCCTCTCCCTTTCAAGGGGGCGTTTTCAGATCACGGCCCCCGTTCATTAGCGGGGCCCGGCATGGCTCTATATGCCCCTGTCCATGGTGTGTCTTTATCTAGACGTTGTATACACGTTTCCTTTGAATATTTTAACTTGCCATCCAAACTGATTTTAAGACATATATACATTAATACCATATATACCTTAATGTATTTCATCATATTTCAAAAAGATTTAATTGGCAAGACAATACCTTTATGTTCATTAAAATTATTTAATACCAAGGAATTTAAAAGCAGATGTTCAATGTAGCTGATCCTACTGTGAAAGGTCAGAAACAAGTCAATGACATTTAATTACCAAGTAAATTTAATCTACATTCTATATTGCCTCCTTGTTCTCCCATTCAGTTCCCTAGAGCATTGCAGAGGAGAAAAGCGCACACATCACGAAACCCATCACATCATTTATTTAAAACAGAGGAACAATTGCAGATAACACAGTGAATGTAATTTGCTTAAATGTGACATATTGTGTTTAAGATAGCTGAAGATTTTTTTAGCTTTTATCTTTTGAACTTAACAAACAAAATATACTTTTAACATTTTAAAAGCAGTTTGTTTAAACATTTGTGTCTTCTGAGTATTAAATGATTTATCTATTTCCTTAATATCACCATATGAAAAAAAAGGCTTGGAAAAGTACAAAAATAAAGTGTGTAATGTTTTAAATGCTATAAGGTGATTATCAGACTAAAGGCCCATACACACGGTGAGATTCGGGCTTTGTCCGATTCTCACTATGCAACCGGGGCTAGGTCGGCACCGCAACCACATAATGAGCGTGCTTGCGATACTGACTATGTACAATTTTGGCTAAGTGTCAATTTTGACTATCTCTTCTATAGAGATAGTCAAAATTGACTTGCCTGCACAGTCTATCTAGGTTTGCGATGCCGACTGCGCGGGACCGCGCATCGGCATCGAATCTGGATCGCAAGATGACTTTCACCTTGCGATCTGCACTAACTTTTCTTACAATTTTGACTATATAGTCAAAATTGTAAGAAAATATCTCACCGTGTGTACACACCATTACAATAAGTACAGCAGTAAAATGCTAAAACAGTTTGAATAATAGCAAAACAGTGAACTGGAACATTAAAGCTCCCCTCAGTGTTTCATGGTTCGTCTCTGTGACACTATGGAGGGACTTTGAGAGCGGGAGGACCAATCAGAAGCTGTAACCACATACAGTATATTTTGCCTTCAATTTGGTCACACACAGTTTTCATTTTACAGTTGTAAATTATAATGCATACTACCTTAGAGGGCAATGTATGTTTCAACCATCTTACAAATATGGTACATAATGTATTTACAGTATGATGAGGCTCCGAATATACACTATATACTAATGCTTTATTATATGTGTTACTTAAAAAAAAAAAAAATAGTCAAAGGGCGGTCATCAAATGATATATCACGCCCAATCTACTTTCTAAAGTGATCCCCGTTATCGCACCCATAGTAATCAGGTTTAGCTGTGTAAAGGGTTAGTGCACATCGTATCATTGAGCTGAAAATAAGAATTTACTTACCGATAATTCTATTTCTCGTAGTCCGTAGTGGATGCTGGGAACTCCGTAAGGACCATGGGGAATAGCGGCTCCGCAGGAGACTGGGCACAAAAGTAAAGCTTTAGGACTACCTGGTGTGCACTGGCTCCTCCCCCTATGACCCTCCTCCAAGCCTCAGTTAGGATACTGTGCCCGGACGAGCGTACACAATAAGGAAGGATTTTGAATCCCGGGTAAGACTCATACCAGCCACACCAATCACACCGTACAACCTGTGATCTGAACCCAGTTAACAGCATGATAACAGAGGAGCCTCTGAAAAGATGGCTCACAACAATAATAACCCGATTTTTGTAACAATAACTATGTACAAGTATTGCAGACAATCCGCACTTGGGATGGGCGCCCAGCATCCACTACGGACTACGAGAAATAGAATTATCGGTAAGTAAATTCTTATTTTCTCTGACGTCCTAGTGGATGCTGGGAACTCCGTAAGGACCATGGGGATTATACCAAAGCTCCCAAACGGGCGGGAGAGTGCGGATGACTCTGCAGCACCGAATGAGAGAACTCCAGGTCCTCCTCAGCCAGGGTATCAAATTTGTAGAATTTAGCAAACGTGTTTGCCCCTGACCAAGTAGCTGCTCGGCAAAGTTGTAAAGCCGAGACCCCTCGGGCAGCCGCCCAAGATGAGCCCACCTTCCTTGTGGAATGGGCTTTTACAGATTTTGGCTGTGGCAGGCCTGCCACAGAATGTGCAAGCTGAATTGTACTACAAATCCAACGAGCAATAGTCTGCTTAGAAGCAGGAGCACCCAGCTTGTTGGGTGCATACAGGATAAACAGCGAGTCAGATTTTCTGACTCCAGCCGTCCTGGAAACATATATTTTCAGGGCCCTGACTACGTCCAGCAACTTGGAGTCCTCCAAGTCCCTAGTAGCCGCAGGTACCACAATAGGCTGGTTCAAGTGAAACGCTGAAACCACCTTAGGGAGAAATTGAGGACGAGTCCTCAATTCTGCCCTGTCCGTATGAAAAATTAGGTAAGGGCTTTTATAGGATAAAGCCGCCAATTCTGAGACACGCCTGGCTGAAGCCAGGGCCAATAGCATTACCACTTTCCATGTGAAATATAAGTCCACAGTGGTGAGTGGTTCAAACCAATGTGATTTTAGGAACCCCAAAACTACATTGAGATCCCAAGGTGCCACTGGAGGCACAAAAGGAGGCTGTATATGCAGTACCCCCTTGACAAACGTCTGAACTTCAGGAACTGAAGCCAGTTCTTTCTGGAAGAAAATCGACAGGGCCGAAATTTGAACCTTAATGGACCCTAATTTTAGGCCTATAGACAGTCCTGTTTGCAGGAAATGCAGGAAACGACCCAGTTGAAATTCCTCTGTAGGGGCCTTCCTGGCCTCGCACCACGCAACATATTTACGCCAAATACGGTGATAATGCTGTACGGTTACATCCTTCCTGGCTTTGATCAGGGTAGGGATGACGTCATCCGGAATGCCTTTTTCCTTCAGGATCCGGCGTTCAACCGCCATGCCGTCAAACGCAGCCGCGGTAAGTCTTGGAACAGACAGGGTCCCTGCTGGAGCAGGTCCTTTCTTAGAGGTAGAGGCCACGGGTCCTCTGTGAGCATCTCTTGAAGTTCCGGGTACCAAGTCCTTCTTGGCCAATCCGGAGCCACGAGTATAGTCCTTACTCCTCTCCTTCTTATGATTCTCAGTACCTTGGGTATGAGAGGCAGAGGAGGGAACACATACACTGACTGGTACACCCACGGTGTTACCAGAGCGTCCACAGCTATTGCCTGAGGGTCCCTTGACCTGGCGCAATACCTGTCTAGTTTTTTGTTGATGTGGGACGCCATCATGTCCACCTTTGGTTTTTCCCAACGGTTCACAATCATGTGGAAGACTTCTGGGTGAAGTCCCCACTCTCCCGGGTGGAGGTCGTGTCTGCTGAGGAAGTCTGCTTCCCAGTTGTCCACTCCCGGAATGAACACTGCTGACAGTGCTATCACATGATTTTCCGCCCAGCGAAGAATCCTTGCAACTTCTGCCATTGCCCTCCTGCTTCTTGTGCCGCCCTGTCTGTTTACGTGGGCGACTGCCGTGATGTTGTCTGACTGGATCAGCACCGGCTGACCTTGAAGCAGAGGTCTTGCTAGGATTAGAGCATTGTAGATGGCCCTTAGCTCCAGGATATTTATGTGAAGTGATGTCTCCAGGCTTGACCACAAGCCCTGGAAATTTCTTCCCTGTGTGACTGCTCCCCAGCCTCTCAGGCTGGCATCCGTGGTCACCAGGACCCAGTCCTGAATGCCGAATCTGCGGCCCTCTAGAAGATGAGCACTCTGCAACCACCACAGGAGAGACACCCTTGTCCTTGGTGACAAGATTATCCGCTGATGCATCTGAAGATGCGACCCGGACCATTTGTCTAGCAGATCCCACTGGAAGGTTCTTGCGTGGAATCTGCCGAATGGGATTGCTTCGTAAGAAGCCACCATCTTTCCCAGGACCCTTGTGCATTGATGCACTGAGACTTGGCCTGGTTTTAGGAGATTTCTGACTAGTTCGGATAACTCCCTGGCTTTCTCCTCCGGGAGAAACACCTTTTTCTGGACTGTGTCCAGGATCATCCCTAGGAATAGAGGTCGTGTCGTCGGGATCAGCTGCGATTTTGGAATATTGAGAATCCAACCGTGCTGGCGCAGCACTATCTGAGATAGTGCTACCCTGACTTCCAACTGTTCCCTGGATCTTGCCCTTATCAGGAGATCGTCCAAGTAAGGGATAACTAAAACTCCCTTCCTTCGAAGGAGTATCATCATTTCGGCCATTACCTTGGTAAAGACCCGGGGTGTCGTGGACAATCCAAACGGCAGCGTCTGAAACTGATAGTGACAGTTCTGTACCACAAACCTGAGGTACCCTTGGTGAGAAGGGTAAATTGGGACATGTAGGTAAGCATCTTTGATGTCCAGAGACACCATATAGTCCCCTTCTTCCAGGTTTGCAATCACTGCTCTGAGTGACTCCATCTTGAATTTGAACCTTTGTATGTAAGTGTTCAAGGATTTTAGGTTTAAAATTGGTCTCACCGAGCCGTCCGGCTTCGGTACCACAATAGTGTGGAATAGTACCCCTTTCCCTGTTGTAGGAGGGGTACCTTGATTATCACCTGCTGGGAATACAGCTTGTGAATGGCTTCCAATACTGCCTCCCTGTCTGAGGGAGACGTCGGTAAAGCAGACTTCAGAAAACGGCGAGGGGGAGACGTCTCGAATTCCAATTTGTACCCCTGAGATACCACCTGAAGGATCCAGGGGTCCACTTGCGAGTGGGCCCACTGTGCACTGAACTTCTTGAGACGGGCCCCCACCGTGCCTGAGTCCGCTTGTAAAGCCCCAGCGTCATGCTGAGGACTTTGCGGAGGCGGGAGAGGGCTTTTGTTCCTGGGAATTGGCTGTTTGTTGCAGCCTTTTTCCTCTCCCTCTGCCACGGGGCAGAAATGAGGCGCCTTTTGCCCGCTTGCCCTTATGGGGCCGAAAGGACTGCGCCTGATAATACGGCGTCTTCTTAGGTTGAGAAGCTACCTGGGGTAAAAATGTGGATTTTCCAGCAGTTGCCGTGGCTACCAGGTCTGATAGACCTACCCCAAATAACTCCTCCCCCTTATAAGGCAATACTTCCATGTGCCTTTTAGAATCCGCATCACCTGACCACTGCCGCGTCCATAAACCTCTTCTTGCAGAAATGGACAGCGCGCTAACTCTTGATGCCAGTCGGCAAATATCCCTCTGTGCATCACGCATATATAGAAATGCATCCTTCAAATGCTCTATAGTCAGTAATATACTGTCCCTATCTAGGGTATCAATATTTTCAGTCAGGGAATCCGACCACGCCAGGCCCGCACTGCACATCCAGGCTGAGGCGATTGCTGGTCGCAGTATAACACCCGTGTGAGTGTATATACATTTTAGGATATTCTCCAGCTTTCTATCGGCAGGTTCCTTTAGGGCGGCCGTATCAGGAGAGGGTAGTGCTACCTGTTTAGACAAGCGTGTGAGCGCTTTATCCACCCTAGGGGGTGTTTCCCAACGTGCCCTATCCTCTGGCGGGAAAGGGTACGATGCCAATAACCTTTTAGGAATTATCAGTTTTTTATTGGGGGAAACCCACGCCTCATCACACACTTCATTTAATTCCTCGGATACAGGAAAAACTACAGGCAGTTTTTTCTCACCAAACATAATACCCTTTTTAGTGGTACTTGTATTATCAGAGATATGCAATACATTTTTCATTGCTTCAATCATGTAACGTGTGGCCCTAGTGGAAGTCACGTTTGTCTCCTCATCATCGACACTGGAGTCAGTATCCGTGTCTGTGTCTGCCATTTGAGGTAACGGGCGTTTTAAAGCCCCTGATGGCGTTTGAGACCCCTGGACAGGCACAAGCTGAGTAGCCGGCTGTCTCATGTCGTCAACTGTCTGTCGTAAAGAGCTGACACTGTCACGTAATTCCTTCCATAAGCTCATCCACTCAGGTGTCGACTCCCTAGGGGGTGACAACTCTATAATAGGCAATTGCTCCGCCTCCATCTCATTTTCCTCCTCAAACATGTCGACACAATCGTACCGACACACCGCACACACACAGGGAATGCTCTGAGAGAGGACAGGACCCCACTAGCCCCTTGGGGAGACAGAGGGAGAGTATGCCAGCACACACCAGAGCGCTATATATAGACAGGAATACCACTATAAAATGTGCTTTTCCCTTTATAGCTGCTGTTAGTATTAAAACTGCGCCAAATTAGTGCCTTCCTCTCTTTTTTACCCTTTTCTGTAGTGCAGGACTGCAGGGGAGAGTCAGGGAGACGTCCTTCCAGCGGAGCTGTGATGGAAAATGGCGCCCGTGTGCTGAGGAGATAGGCTCCGCCCCCTTCCCGGCGGCCTTTTCTCCCGCTTTTTGGTGAGTTCTGGCAGGGGTTAAAATACATCCATATAGCCATGGGGGTTATATGTGGTGTATTTATGCCAGCCAAGGTGTTTACATTGCTGCTCAGGGCGCCCCCCCCTAGCGCCCTGCACCCTCAGTGACCGAAGTGTGAAGTGTGCCTGAGTAACAATGGCGCACAGCTGCAGTGCTGTGCGCTACCTTGTTGAAGACAGATGTCTTCTGCCGCCGATTTTTCCGGACCTCTTCTTGCTTCTGGCTCTGTAAGGGGGCCGGCAGCGCGGCTCTGGGACCGAGCTCCGAGGCTGGGCCTGTGTTCGGTCCCTCTGGAGCTAATGGTGTCCAGTAGCCTAAGAAGCCCAAGCTGGCTGCAAGCAGGCAGGTTCGCTTCTTCTCCCCTTAGTCCCTCGATGCAGTGAGCCTATTGCCAGCAGGTCTCACTGAAAATAAAAAACCTAAAACTAAACTTTCACTAAGAAGCTCAGGAGAGCCCCTAGTGTGCACCCTTCTCGGCCGGGCACAAAAATCTAACTGAGGCTTAGAGGAGGGTCATAGGGGGAGGAGCCAGTGCACACCAGGTAGTCCTAAAGCTTTACTTTTGTGCCCAGTCTCCTGCGGAGCCGCTATTCCCCATGGTCCTTACGGAGTTCCCAGCATCCACTAGGACGTCAGAGAAATGATGATACCATGCCAGTCAGCAGAAACATAACGAGTATGGAAGGGGGTGGAAAGAATTGAATACTGCCAAAAAGTCACAAATTACTTATATAAAAAGTCCACGTTGCACTAACCTCTGGGTCTCTATCCACCCACAAAGGTATCAACCACTCCAATCCCAGTCGTGGCATGACTTGCTCTTCACTGCCCTGATCATAGGGCAAAGACCAAAGATGCACCCAGTCCTGTAGGAAAGATATAAAGCAATTTACAGTATATCTTTTATAAGTCGGAGAAGTCCAAGAAAATATTCTGTACAACCATAACACTGAGTTACAGACAATATCACGAGATTTCATCAGCTGGGAGGAAAGGGCAAGGAATTATGCTATGGGGCTGATTCGATTCCATTGGAATCTCACATGATGTGCAGATTGATGGCAATTGTAGTACAAAAGTCTTGCTTGTTATTGTTTGCACTTATATTGGGTCCAAGTTAAACCAAGCAAGATTACCCTGGCCACATATCCTGCGTTCCGGAAATTTGTGGCTAAAAAAAATGCTTCCTATGTCTGTGAACTATGGGGGTCATTCCGAGTTGTTCGCTCGGTAATTTTTTTCGCATCGCAGCGATTTTCCGCTTAGTGCGCATGCGCAATGTCCGCAGTGCGACTGCGCCAAGTAAATTTGCTATGCAGTTAGGTATTTTACTCACGGTTTTTTCTTCGTTCTGGTGATCGTAATGTGATTGACAGGAAGTGGGTGTTTCTGGGCGGAAACTGGCCGTTTTATGGGTGTGTGCGAAAAAACGCTACAGTTTCTGGGAAAAACGCGGGAGTGGCTGGAGAAACGGACGAGTGTCTGGGCGAACTCTGGGTGTGTTTGTGACGTCAAACCAGGAACGACAAGCACTGAACTGATCGCAGATGCCGAGTAAGTTTGAAGCTACTCAGAAACTGCTAAGAGGTGTGTAATCGCAATTTTGAGAATCTTTCGTTCGCAATTTTAAGATGCTAAGATTCACTCCCAGTAGGCGGCGGCTTAGCATGTGTAAAGCTGATAAAAGCAGCTTGCGAGCGAACAACTCGGAATGAGGGCCTATAACCATCTATATAATAAATAAGAAACTGTATCAGAAGTGCTCTCATAAGCTAAAAAGTTTTAATTTTATGCATAAAAATAAAACATTTATATCCACACAGTCGGTGTAAATTTAAAACTGTATCCAAACAATACTATAAAATTTCTATAACAGGGTAAAGGACATGGAATGGTATTATAGTCACCACATTAACACAAGAAAAATTCAACCATAAACACATGTATTATGCAATAATAATATGATAGAGCTCCAACAGCCAGAAGTTAGATGTTAATTAGCAGCCATGCAGAGTTATCAGTTACCCTAATTTAGCACAGTTCCATAGGCATGCTCCTCTGCATATAACATTACAGCAGGTAGAACGAGTAATAGATGAAAAAGCATGAAGTTGTTAGTAGGCCTTCACTTTTTCTCATGCTGGTAATAGTAATTGATTCATTAAGGTCCAGGTGAAGTGACCAGGTCAATGTAAGCATATAGGGTCAGATGTAACGCACTTTGAGATGGCCGGAGCTCCGGGATTCTGGACAAATTTGTATGTTTTTTTTTAAAGCAGCAAACATTTACAAGGCAAAACCAACGTACTGCAGTTTTGCCTTGTAAATGTTTGCTGCTTTAAAAAAACGTATGAGTTCATCGGAATCTCTGAGCTCTGACCGTCTCACACCCCATTACAAACGGATTATAAAGTTTATTAGTGAGTTTATTGTATATCTTCTTCTGAGGAAGCTGCTAACTTGGAAGCAGAGACCTCACCTCCCTGCTCGAGATTAAGGACCACGGCATTTTGGTTTTCAGTGTGAACAATTACTGATAATTGCAGTCACACTAAGTGGGTCATTCAGACCTGATTGCACGCCATGTTTTTTTGCAGTGTTGCGATCAGGTCAGAACTGCGCATGCGTGTGCTCCGCAATGGACAGGCGAGTAACCCCCCCTGGCGACGGGGATCGCTGGGGAGCGACAGACTTACCGAAGAAAGCGATTGCACTGGCGATTGCAAGAAGATTGACAGGAAGAAGCCGTTTGTGGGTGTCAACTTACCGTTTCCAGGGAGTGTCCGAAGAAACGCAGGCGTGTCCAGCCATTTTAAGGGAGGGTTCCTGACGTCAGGCTCCATGCAGGATCGTTGCAGCGGCTCAGTAGGTCCTGAGCCGTGCAGAGACTGCACAAACTTTTGTTTGTGCAGCTCTCTGCACATGCATTCGCAACCCCTCACCGTGATTACCCCCTCCCCCTGTAGGCGGCGACTACCTGGTCGCAGCAGTGCAAAAAATGCCTGCTTGCAACCAGGTCTGATTTAGGCCCTAAGACCCCTGGCTTTCTGGCTGTCTCTAAATATAGGCGGTAAGATCCTGTTGATATCTCATTCCTGACCAGAGACTATTTTTGGCGAAATAAGGAAGGGGATTGAGTGAATGCCCTAACAGGGGAAAGCCATAAGGTAGTAGGAGATCTACTATAGCTTACTGTGCCCTAATCCAGACTGCTATTACCATCTGATATTGATTTATTTTTTGCATACATAAGACATGGAGTTGATTCTGCTGTATTAGAGAGGTATTTGAAGTGTAATTGATGCTTAATTGAGAATTTGTTTGGTGCACATAACATAAATAGCTTAAACCAGTGGTTCTCAACTGTGGTCCTCAAGTACCCCCAAGAGTTCATGTTTTCAAGGTCTCCTCACAGGATTGCAAGTTAAATAATTTGCTCCACCTGTGGGTCTTTTAAAATGTGTTAGTGAGTAATGAATACACCTGTGCACCAGCTAGGTGACCTGGAAACATGAACTGTTGGGGATACTTGAGGACCGAGGTTGAGAAACACTGGCTTAAACCATCTCCGTAAGTGGTATATGTTAGGTGTATGTTTTATGTACCTGGAGTAAAACTGCTTCCAACTAGAACGCATCTTGAGCTCTGCATATGAGTGAACATGCACTTTTTTTTTTTAATATATATTTCTACCACCTCATAAGCACGTATGTACAAAACTGCAACCATCAAAACTATACATGAAGGTCAGCACCAGTACCACAGGCACCCTATTTACTATAGGCACACGTCACATGCACATACAGTATACCTATGTTTATAACCATTTCTATTAGCAAAATATGCATTCACTGAAAACCATCAATAATATTTCACTGTACTTCTGTATAATATCAGAAACAATTCCCCATCTTACATGCAAGAAAGAAAACTTGCTTCAGCAAACAAACACATAACATAGAACATAACAACAGAGGAGATACCTACTTTATCAGTGGTGCACTCACAAACAGCTAATCAAAATGGTTCATTAGTGGGCAGGCATAGTCATTATCATCATCAACAGCTATTTTCATCTGCCCTTGACTTCCTGGAAATAATATAGCTTCCTCTGGTGTTACCACATCTATGTCCCAGTCTGTACTGTATCCGGCCTACATTAGAACACTTGTTCATTTCACAGTCCAACCTCTGCAGAGAGGTTGGCATCAGTGCCAAAAACATGCACACACTTTTCCGGTCATGCATAGAATGATTTCACAAAATAGGCCTAATTCAGGGCTGATTGCAAAAGCAAAATCTTTCTCTAATGTGCAAAACCATGGGGGTAATTCAGACCTGATCGCAGATGTGCTAAATTTAGCACATCTATGTGCTAAATTTAGCACATCTATTTGTCGCTGCCCGGGTCGCACAGGCGTTGCGGCCCGCCCCCCCGCAAACGGACCAGGCCAGTCACCGTCCCGTCCCAGAGATCACATCTACCTCTCAATCAGGCAGAGGCGATCGCAGGGCTAAGATGGGCATTCAGACCTGAACGCTGCTGAGCGAAAACGCACAGCAACGTTCAGGTCTGAATTAGCCCCCATGTGCACTGCAGGTGTGGCAGATATAACATTTGCAGAGAGAGTTAGATTTGGGTGGGTTATTTTGTTTCTGTGCAGAGTAAATACTGCCTGCTTTATTTTTACACTGCAATTTAGATTTCAGTTTGAACGCACCCCACCCATATCTAACTCTCTCTGCACATGTTATATCTGCCCACCCTGCTGTGCACATGGTTTTGCCCAACTGCTAACAAATTTGTTACGTTCAGGTCTGAATTACCCCCATGTGCAGTGCAGGTGGGGCAAATGTGCAGATAGAGTTACATTTGGGTGTGGTGTGTTCAAATTGAAATCTAAATTGTAGCGTAAAAATAAAGCAGCCATTATTTAGTTTACCCTGCACAGAAACAAAATAACCCACCCAAATCAAACTCACTCTGCACATGTTATATCTGCCCCACCTGCAGTACACATGGTTTTGCTCATTAGAGAAAGATTTTGCTTTTGCGATCAACCCTGAATTAGGCCCAATTTACGCAACATTACATAGCATAATACTCATGTTGCACTAGGCTCTATGGCACTGACATCAGGCTATTTACACCAGTCATCTGACAGCTTAAAAAAAATCACAGATAGGATTTATTATATAAAAATGCTTTTCTGCAAGCAGCTACACAAAATTTACCATAAAAAAGAAACTCATAGAACTCAAAAACAAAAGAAAGCTGTAGAACATTTTCAAAAAAAGCAAAGTGTGCCATAAGGAAGAATTAATTGGTATTTTGCTTCAGTGCCTCAAAGGAGATACAGATTCAAACAACCATCTGCACATTATCAGATAGGTAGGCAAGGATGAAGATATTTTCGTAAACCAAGCCACTGAACAATGGATGACAACAAATATCCTTCGTCCGTACTGGAGAAAAATCATATTTTTTACACTTATTATTATTTAATTGTGCAGTTAGCATAAAAGTCATGAATTTTTAAATGAATGTATATTATTTTAGTAAACAAAACATGTAAAAGCTTTCTAGAGTAGAAATTGCTGAAATAAAGCACAGACCTTATGTCATTAAAAGATAATAAAAGTACATTTTGTGCGTCTCCGGCACAACACAGATGCCTCTTGCCACACATTGCAGCTCACAAAGAGCATTATTTCCTTCTCTCACCGTGTTCCTGGCTTGAGCTGTCATCTCATGGGACAAGTGAAGCAAACACAATACTGTGCTCTTCGTGACACCTTTCCCCATATAGGAAAGAGCATTTCCTCCCCATTCCACATAAAACGATGAGATGATCTGATAAGAGAGGAAAACAATTTCATGGTAGCTTGCCTTTTAGTAGTGTTCATAAAATAAAATAAAACTGCACAATACCTCATTCAAGTACACAATTTTAAATATAGTCTACTCTATTATCATGAAACTAGATATTGCAGTTAGCAACTCCTTATTATGAAGAATCGTATACAAGATAATAATTGAACGGATTAATAAAAATGCATTGTATAGATTAAGAGAAGGCTGCACAAACTAGCCCTTACATACCTAGAAAATCAAGACTACTTGAATCAAATATAGTGCCAAGACAGGGGATTACTATTACTGAACTTTAACACAAAACTACGATTGGTTTATACAAACAAATTTTATACATAGGCTATTAGTTAGAGATTGGAGCAGGTTCTCCAGGAACACCGTGAATAAATGTCTTACAAAAAAAAACAAAAACCTAATTATACTGACATACAGTATGGACAAATATCACATTTAATAAGAAAAAGTCTGCTGTTAATAGAAGTACAGAATGTCGTACCTCTTTCTTTGAAAAAAAGAAATTCAATCCTCTCCCAGTGACACCAGTAGGGATAGTGATTTCAGCCCCCCTCCCCCTTTCCCCAACAAACAAAAGGATTCGGATAGGGGGTGAAGGAGCAAAAAGAAAATATAAATAGGAAGTCACATCTAATAGAAGGTACAGAGACTGCGAGATAAAAGAGGTGATGTCTTCAAAAAATCTAAAAAGAAGGAATTTAAAGTAGAGGATACTGAAATATCTACTACCAATATTTTTGACTGGTCAGATAGAATATTGACTAATACGGAAAAATTCTTAATAAAAAAAAAAAAAAAGATGTGTCCCCTGCACCTTTAAAAAAAATCGAATAAATTTCAATTATATCTAGAATGTAATAAATATAAAAGAAAGGTCACCCTCAAAATACATCTTGCTAGAAAAGATAATGCAATTTTGAGCAACTATGAATCCAGTTCTAAATCAGGCCTGAAAAGAAATTCAAATTTTCAATCCATATAATCCAATGTAAATCATTTAAATGCCTTCTATGCGGTTATGAAAAAGATTTATGTGATATAGAGTAAACAAAAATGTAAATGTTGAAACACTGAATTTGATGGCATATATTTTAAGAACCATTTAGCCCATCTAGTCTGTCCATGTACAGGTACACACTAGCAGTAAATTTTGTCGAGAGCAATTAAACTACCAGTATATTTTTGGATTGTGGGTGGAAACCCAAGCAAGTATCTGGAGAATCAGTTAGGGCCATGGTTGGAATCAAACCCCGGACCTCAGTGTTGTGAGGCAATAATGCTATCCATTACACCATCCGTATTGCTCAACTTATAAAGACAATATTAACCAGGAAGAAAGGTTAGCTCTTAAAAGTCTAAAAGATAATATTATAAACTGCTCCCCCCCCCCAAAAAATAAAAATAAAAAAAAATTCTAAGATGTGATTAAGAATTAAAAAATAAAAAAATTTAAAAAAAATACATATATACAGGTTGAGTATCCCTTATCCAATATGCTTGGGACCAGAGGTATTTTGGATATCGGATTTTTCCGTGTTTTGGAATAATTGCATACCATAATGAGATATCATGGTGATGGGACCTAAATCTAAGCACAGAATGCATTTATGTTACATATACACCTTATACACACAGCCTGAAGGTAATTTTAGCCAATATTTTTTATAACTTTGTGCATTAAACAAAGTGTGTGTACATTAACACAATTCATTTATGTTTCATATACACCTTATACACACAGCCTGAAGGTCATTTAATACAATATTTTTAATAACTTTGTGTATTAAACAAAGTTTGTGTACATTGAGCCATCAAAAAACAAAGGTTTCACTATTTCACTCTCACTCAAAAAAGTCCGTATTTCGGAATATTCCGTATTTCGGAATATTTGGATATGGGATACTCAACCTATATATATATATATATATATATATATATATATATATATACACGAACAGAAATCAGTCCTTTGCGCTATAATCCTTGGAAATCCAGATTAATGTCCAATTGCGCTTCAATCCCCTCCGTGCCACCGGAGAAAAGTAGAAACTGGTAAACAAATTGGAAAGCGCAAATGAGTAATAAAATGTATATAGTTTTACTTATAAAAACTGTTTACATACATTTCAGTTTAAAACAAACGGCATGTGTGGAATACTGCAACTCAGCCACTGCATCCGTACTGCAGACTTCTCTCAGGGCCCGCTCTGGTTACGGTCACTGACGTCACAACATCCCTGATTGGACGAAACGCGTAAGGCGTGGCTTGGACGTGGACGTTGTGACGTCAGTGACCGTAACCAGAGCGGGCCCTGAGAGAGGTCTGCAGTACGGATGCAGTGGCTGAGTTGCAGTATTCCACACATGCCGTTTGTTTTAAACTGAAATGTATGTAAACAGTGTTTATAAGTAAAACTATATACTTTTTATTACTCATTTGCGCTCTCCAATTTGTTTACCAATATATATATATATATATATATATATATATATATATATTATAAGGGCACGGTCGTGCCCTTATATTAAGGCTGAATCGAACAAACAGAATTCTCCCATAGGGAACTTCTGAGGTGGGGGCATGGTGTTTGAGGGGCTACACCTCAAAAGTGATTGGACGTACTGAGCTGAAATTTGGCATGGACGCGTAGAATCGTCACCCGGTGCTGCATGCCAAATAATAAACAATGAGGAATTGGGAGTAACCTAAAGTTTCAACTGTCAGTTTTTTTCTGCGACTTCCTGTTTGGCTTTTGAGGATGGTTTTCCCATATAGTCAATGGAAAGTTTGTTGGGAAGGCATAACTCAGGATAGACGACGAATTAAGACTTGGGGTTTGTTTTATTAGATATAGCTTGTCCCAGTGTAGTGCCTTTTGGGGTTAAGGCTTTTAAGAAAGTTACAGTTTTTTTTAAATTTAGTAAAATATACGCCATTATAGAGATAGGGAATTTCAATTTGTTGCGCCTGTGCAGTGCTGTCAGCAGGGGGTGTACTCAGAGCAGCTTCAAACGGGTGTACAAACATGGCCGACTTTTTTCCCCCCTGCATCCAGTTTTTGATGGTAAACTGGTGGGGAATTGCAAATATTAGGTTTATACAGTGGGGTGTGGGGTGTTTTGGGGTTAGTGGGGGCACATTTTCACGGTAATTAGCCCTGGCACCGCTCATATGAAAGTTTAATTGTCCGGTTCGAGCGGTGCCAGAGGATGCTGTGACGTCACTAATTTATTCAGAGCAATGGCAGCTGGGAGCTTGAAAATCAAAACTGCTTTGTACTATTTCTCCTACTCCCGCTAGCTTGGTTAGAGGATGCACTACGCTACTTGCCACCTCCTCCATGGACAGGTTCCAGGAAAAGCTGCCCAAGGAGAAGGAGCCCCGGAACTTACACCGGCAAGAGGAGGAAATGCTAGCTACTGCTGGGAGAAGAGCCGGCAGCTGTCTCCATCTACCCCCTCCCGTCTTCGTCACACCCCCTCCCAGTATCACACCCTCCAGCTCTCGCTCTCCTGCCTCCCGGCATCACCCTCCCCCCGGCTCCCTCATGCGTGCACTGCTCAGTTACATCAGGGGCGGGGAAGAGCTGTAGTCAGTCCCTGTACTCCCTCCTGGTAAAAGATCCAGCTGGTTTCCTCTCCAACCCCTCTCTCCCAGTCCGGCTTGATTGATCTTCTTCTTGAATTGGAGCCGGAGGGGATTTTTTGAAAAGGGAGCGTGGCCACGGGGATCCGCAATTAGGCCACGCATCCAATATTGACTGGGCCCGGCAAAATATGTGCAGCCCTGCCTGGCCTGCTGCTGCCCTATGTCTGACTGCTGCAGATGTAACAGCAGCCTGCCAAGTGCCAACATATGCAGGAAGGAGTAGGTAAGGGGGGTGGTGCATTTGTCAGTGTGTGTGTGTGTGTGTGACTGTCAGTGTGTGTGAGTGACAGGAGGTGCAAAGTGTACGCCCGTGCCATGCCCCAAGATTCTGAAGGGCAGAAAGCATAGATGCAGCGCCTAGTTAAGGATTACAAATGGATTCACCTTGAGCTGGTGAATGCGAACAGCGGGTTCCCGGCTCCCAGCTCCCTCTATAGTGAGTGTGTGGGAGGGGAGGTGGGGGGGAAGGTGTCACACTAGATCACCTAAAGTTCTTCACTTGCATTGTTAAAATTACTTAGCGTAAATGAGTATTACAGTACGTATAATGTAGGGGAGCCAGTGACTTGCTGTTGTGTATCTCTAATGCAATTCTTACTTTTAGCAATATGTAAATCACACGGCCTGAGAAATTATAAAAGGCTATATAAATGTATATCCATATCAATGTTTATGTGAAATAATTATACATCTATACATGTATGTACACATGTCTGCGTTTATATAAAAATCTCAGTATGTACACACACATACTAATACTATATATATATATATATATATATACATACATACACACACACGCACTATACATACTGTAGGAATCTGGTACTCACTGTTGGCAACAAATATTCTTACCCCGTTGTCCTCCGTATATAAGGGACTAAAATACAGCTCCAGCTGTGGACCAGCAAACCACGGCTTTACTAGTGGACAGACAACGACTATTTTTTTGCCATCTATTTACAGATGTATAGTAAAGTATAGCTATGGCGCATCGGGGCCTTATAAAAGTTAGCAACAGATAACAAGAATATGTCCTATGTCCAGACAGTAATCGGTAGTTAGTTCTGCTTATTGCAGAGATTACAGCAGCTATAGCTAAAGGGGGGTACACACAGAGAGATCCGTGCTTAATTTCTAAGCAATCTGATTAGATTGCTTAGAAATTAAGCACGGATCTCTCCGTGTGTATGCCCATAGTGATGCGTGGCCCCGTGCATCACTGTAGCCGGTGCATGTACAATCTTTAAGAATAAAGGTTCAAAAAGGGTTGAGATTGCCTAAAGGATAAAAAAAGGGGAAGACTAGATGGGCAAAGTGGTTCTTATCTGCCATCAAATTCTATGTTTCTAGGTCGCTCACTTCACCACGGTGTGAAGTGAGCGCCCCCCCCTCACTCAGCACACATCGCGCTGAGGGTGTACTGACTCAGCTTCACTTGGGTGTACAAACATGGCCGATGTGGCATATAGCAGACCAGTGGTGTAACTAGCACGGGGTGAGGGTGCCACGGCACACCCATGTAGAGGACGGCACCGCCAACCACCCTACCAGAGTGACCCACCACTATCCTGCAGGATGTAGTACGGGTGACCGGCGGTCTCCTGACCGCCGGTCACCTTACCGACGCCGGGATCCCGGCAGCATACCGACGCCGGGATCCCGGCGGGGAGGGGCGAGTGCAGCAAGCCCCTTGCGGGCTCGCTGCGCTCGCCACGCAGCGGGCTCGGTGGCGACCGTTCCCACTCTATGGGTGTCGTGGACACCCACGAGTGGAAATAGTCCCTGTTGGTCGGCATGCCGACCATCGGGATAGTGAGCCGTCGGGCTCACGGAGGAGGTCATGTGACTGTCGATCAGCCGACCGGCGGTCACATGACTACCACTCATCCTGCAGCAAGCCACCCCTGATCTCATCTGGCTGGAGGAGATTACCACATAACGCCGGCAGTAGAAGTGTGTCCCCGTCGCTGGGTTTAGTGCCATTACTCGGCTTCTAGGCTTGCTGCTCAGGCAGCTGGGCATGGGCGGAAGGAGAGGCGGCAGAAGCTGCTGCAGGCGGTGGGGTTGGAGCTGACAGTTCTTTCTGGTCTCTGTTCCGGGAGCATCAGCTGGAGAGCGCTGACGGGGACAACAGCGGGACTCCGGCGGCAGGGCGGGTATGTGTGGGCAGTGACCTCCCTCCCCATGTGCGGGCCTGCGGAGTGTGCGGCGCAGGATGGGGCAGAGCGCTGAAGGGGACAGCAGCGGGGCTCCGGCGGCAGGGCGGGTATGTGTTGCCAGTGACCTACCTCCCCATGTGCGGGCCTGCGGAGTGTGCGGCGCAGGATGGGGCAGAGCGCTGACAGGGACAGCAGCGGGGCTCCAGTGGCAGGGCGGGTATGTGTGGCCAGGGACCTCCCTCCCCATGTGCGGGCCTGCGGAGTGTGCGGCGCAGGATGGGGCAGAGCGCTGACGGGGACAGCAGCGGGGCTCCAGTGGCAGGGCGGGTATGTGTGGCCAGTGACCTCCCTCCCCATGTGCGGGCCTGCGGAGTGTGCGGCGCAGGATGGGGCAGGTGGAGCTCTCCCTCCCTGGGGCTCTTCCAGATGTAACTACTCAGCCGTCTTTCTCCCGGGCTGCGCAGCGCTCTCCCCGACTGGCCTCAGCCCTGGAACACTGTGACCAAACTGCTGGGGGCTACTTTCTGGAGGCCCGGTCAAGACTGGCCTAGCTGGAGCTGTTCACTGCCTTCCTCAACGCAACATCAGCAGGGGGTCCGGGCCTCATCACCAGCCCAGGTCTGTCTTATGTATGTATCATGTATGTGTGTGTGATATATGTATGTATCATATATATATATATATATATATATATATATATATATATATATAAATAAAATAAGAATTTACTTACCGATAATTCTATTTCTCGTAGTCCGTAGTGGATGCTGGGAACTCCGTAAGGACCATGGGAATAGCGGCTCCGCAGGAGACTGGGCACAACTAAAGAAAGCTTTAGGACTACCTGGTGTGCACTGGCTCCTCCCCCTATGACCCTCCTCCAAGACTCAGTTAGGATACTGTGCCCGGACGAGCGTACACAATAAGGAAAGATTTTGAATCCCGGGTAAGACTCATACCAGCCACACCAATCACACCGTACAACTTGTGATATGAAACCCAGTTAACAGCATGATAATAGGGGAGCCTCTGAATAGATGGCTCACAACAATAACCCGTTTTAGTTAACAATAACTATGTACAAGTATTGCAGACAATCCGCACTTGGGATGGGCGCCCAGCATCCACTACGGACTACAAGAAATAGAATTATCGGTAAGTAAATTCTTATTTTCTCTGACGTCCTAGTGGATGCTGGGAACTCCGTAAGGACCATGGGGATTATACCAAAGCTCCCAAACGGGCGGGAGAGTGCGGATGACTCTGCAGCACCGAATGAGAGAACTCCAGGTCCTCCTCAGCCAGGGTATCAAATTTGTAGAATTTTGCAAACGTGTTTGCCCCTGACCAAGTAACAGCTCGGCAAAGTTGTAAAGCCGAGACCCCTCGGGCAGCCGCCCAAGATGAGCCCACCTTCCTCGTGGGAAGGGCTTTAACAGATTTAAGCTGCGGCAATCCCACCGCAGAATGCGCCAGCTGAATAGTGCTACACATCCAGCGCGCAATAGACTGCTTAGAAGCAGGAGCACCCAGCTTGTCGGGTGCATACAGGATAACCAGCTAGTCAGACTTTCTGACTCCAGCCGTCCTGGAAACGTAAATTTTCAGGGCCCTGACTACGTCCAGCAACTTGGAATCCTCCAAGTCCCTAGTAGCCGCAGGCACCACAATAGGTTGGTTCAAGTGAAAAACTGAGACCACCTTCGGGAGAAACTGAGGACGAGTCCTCAATTCTGCCCTATCCATATGGAAAATCAGATAAGGGCTTTTACAAGACAAAGCCGCCAATTCTGAAACTCACCTGGCCGAAGCCAGGGCCAACAGCATGACCACTTTCCACGTGAGATATTTTAAATCCACAGTCTTAAGTGGTTCGAACTAATGTGATTTCAGGAATTCCAAAACCACATTGAGATCCCAAGGTGCCACTGGGCACAAAAGGAGGCTGAATATGCAGAACTCCTTTGACAAAAGTCTGAACTACAGGCAGTGAAGCCCGTTCTTTCTGGAAGAAAATCGACAGAGCCGAAATCTGGACCTTGATGGACCCCAATTTGAGGCCCAACGTCACTCCTGCTTGCAGGAATTGTAGGAATCGACCCAGTTGACATTCCTTCGTCGGGGCCTTCTTGGCCTCACACCACGCAACATATTTTCGCCCAATGCAGTGATAACGTTTTGCGGTGACATCCTTCCTGGCTTTGAGCAGGGTAGGGATGACTTCCTCCGGAATGCCCATTAGGATCCGGTGTTCAACCGCCATGCCGTCCAACGTAGCCGCGGTAAGTCTTGGAACAGACAGGATCCCTGCTGCAGCAGGTCTTGTCCGAGCGGCAGAGGCCAAGGGTCCTCTGCAAGCATCTCTTACAGTTCCGGGTATCCAGCTCTTCGTGGCCAATCCGGAACCACGAGTATAGTTTCCACTCCTCGCTTTCATATGATTCTCAGTACCTTGGGAATGAGAGGCAGAGGAGGAAACACATAAACCGACTGGTACACCTAAGGTGTCACTAGAGCGTCCCCCGCGATCGCCTGAGGGTCCCTTGACCTGGCGCAATATCTTTTCAACTTTTTGTTGAGGCAGGACGCCATCATGTCCACCCGTGGTCATACCCAACGGTTTTTCCGCATTTGGAAAACTTCTGGATGAAGTCCCCATTCTCCCGGGTGTAGGTCGCCCATCGGAGAATCCTTGTGGCTTCTGCCATCGCCATCCTGCTTCTTGTGCCGCCCTGTTTGTTTACATGGGCGACCGCCGTGATGTTGTCTGATTGGATCAGTACCGGCTGGTTCTGAAGCAGGGGCCTTGCTTGACTTAGGGCATTGTAAAAAGCCCTTAGCTCCCGGATATTAATGTGAGGCGAAATTTCCTTGGAAATTTCTTCCCTGTGTGACTGCACCCCAGCCCCAAAGGCTGGCATCCGTGGTCACCAGGACCCCGTCCTGTATTCCGAATCTGCGGCCCTCTAGTAGATGAGCCCTCTGCAGCCACCACAGCAGCGACACCCTGTTTCTTGCTGACAGGGTTATCCGCTGTTGTATCAGTAGATGGGACCCGGACCATTTGTCCCACAGGCCCCACTGGAACGTCCTTGCGTGGAACCTTCCGAATGGAATTATGCTTCGTACGAAGCTACCATTTTTCCCAGAACTCGTGTGCATTGATGTGCCGACACTTGTCCTGTCTCTGACTAGAGATGACAACTCCTCGGCTTTTTCCACTGGAAGAAACACTCTTTTCTGGTCTGTGTCCAGAATCATTCCCAGGAACAGAAGACGTGTCGTCGGGACCAGCTGTGACTTTGGAAAATTGAGAATCCAGCCGTGCTGTTGTAGCACTTCCCGAGAGAGTGCTACCCCTATTACCAACTGTTCTTTGGACCTCGCCTTTATCAGGAGATCGTCCAAATACGGGATAATAAAAACTTCCTTCTTGCGAAGGAGTATCATTTCGATCATTACCTTGGTAAAGACCTTCGGAGCCGTGGGCAACTCCAACGGCAGCATCTGGAACTGATAGTGACAGTCCTGTACCACACATCTGAGGTACTCCTGGTGAGGAGGGTAAATGGGGACATGCAGGTACGCATCCTTGATGTCCAGGGAGACCCTGTAATCACCTTCGTCCAGGCTCGTAATAACCGCCCTGAGCGATTCCATCTTGAACATGAATCTTCTGATATAAAAAATTCAAGCATTTTAATTTTAAGATGGGTCTCACCGAACCGTTCTGTTTCGGTACCACGACCATTGTGGTATAGTAACCCCTTCCTTGCTGAAGGAGGGGCACCTTGACAATCACTTGTTGTGATTATAGTGTTGAATAGTCACCAACACCGCCTCCCTGGCAGAGGGAGGTGCCGGTAAGGCAGATTTTATGAAACGGCGGGGGGGCGAACATCTCGAACTCCAGCCTGTACCCCTGAGAAACTACCTGAAGGACCCAGGGATCCATGTGAGAGAGCCCACTGGGCGCTGAAATTTCTGAGACGGGCCCCCACCGTACCCGGGTCCGCCTAAGCAGCCCCCGCGTCATTCAAGTACACAATTTTAAATATAGTCTACTCTATTATCATGAAACTAGATATTGCAGTTAGCAACTCCTTATTATGAAGAATCGTATACAAGATAATAATTGAACGGATTAATAAAAATGCATTGTGTAGATTAAGAGAAGGCTGCACAAACTAGCCCTTACATACCTAGAAAATCAAGACTACTTGAATCAAATATAGTGCCAATTCAGGGGATTACTATTACTGAACTTTAACACAAAACTACGATTGGTTTATACAAACAAATTTTATACATAGGCTATTAGTTAGAGATTGGAGCAGGTTCTCCAGGAACACCGTGAATAAATGTCTTACAAAAAAAAACAAAAACCTAATTATACTGACATACAGTATGGACAAATATCACATTTAATAAGAAAAAGTCTGCTGTTAATAGAAGTACAGAATGTCGTACCTCTTTCTTTGAAAAAAAGAAATTCAATCCTCTCCCAGTGACACCAGTAGGGATAGTGATTTCAGGCCCCTCCCCCTTTCCCCAACAAACAAAAGGATTCGGATAGGGGGTGAAGGAGCAAAAAGAAAATATAAATAGGAAGTCACATCTAATAGAAGGTACAGAGACTGCGAGATAAAAGAGGTGATGTCTTCAAAAAATCTAAAAAGAAGGAATTTAAAGTAGAGGATACTGAAATATCTACTACCAATATTTTTGACTGGTCAGATAGAATATTGACTAATACGGAAAAATTCTTAATAAAAAAAAAAAAAAGATGTGTCCCCTGCACCTTTAAAAAAAATCGAATAAATTTCAATTATATCTAGAATGTAATAAATATAAAAGAAAGGTCACCCTCAAAATACATCTTGCTAGAAAAGATAATGCAATTTTGAGCAACTATGAATCCAGTTCTAAATCAGGCCTGAAAAGAAATTCAAATTTTCAATCCATATAATCCAATGTAAATCATTTAAATGCCTTCTATGCGGTTATGAAAAAGATTTATGTGATATAGAGTAAACAAAAATGTAAATGTTGAAACACTGAATTTGATGGCATATATTTTAAGAACCATTTAGCCCATCTAGTTTGTCCATGTACAGGTACACACTAGCAGTAAATTTTGTCGAGAGCAATTAAACTACCAGTATATTTTTGGATTGTGGGTGGAAACCCAAGCAAGTATCTGGAGAATCAGTTAGGGCCATGGTTGGAATCAAACCCCGGACCTCAGTGTTGTGAGGCAATAATGCTATCCATTACACCATCCGTATTGCTCAACTTATAAAGACAATATTAACCAGGAAGAAAGGTTAGCTCTTAAAAGTCTAAAAGATAATATTATAAACTGCTCCCCCCCAAAAAAAAAAAAAAATAAAAAAAAAATTCTAAGATGTGATTAAGAATAAAAAAATAAAAAAATAAAAAAAAATACATATATACAGGTTGAGTATCCCTTATCCAATATGCTTGGGACCAGAGGTATTTTGGATACCGGATTTTTCCGTGTTTTGGAATAATTGCATACCATAATGAGATATCATGGTGATGGGACCTAAATCTAAGCACAGAATGCATTTATGTTACATATACACCTTATACACACAGCCTGAAGGTAATTTTAGCCAATATTTTTTTATAACTTTGTGCATTAAACAAAGTGTGTGTACATTAACACAATTCATTTATGTTTCATATACACCTTATACACACAGCCTGAAGGTCATTTAATACAATATTTTAATAACTTTGTGTATTAAACAAAGTTTGTGTACATTGAGCCATCAAAAAACAAAGGTTTCACTATTTCACTCTCACTCAAAAAAGTCCGTATTTCGGAATATTCCGTATTTCGGAATATTTGGATATGGGATACTCAAACTATATATATATATATATATATATATATATATATATATATATATATATATATATACACGAACAGAAATCAGTCCTTTGCGCTATAATCCTTGGAAATCCAGATTAATGTCCAATTGCGCTTCAATCCCCTCCGTGCCACCGGAGAAAAGTAGAAACTGGTAAACAAATTGGAGAGCGCAAATGAGTAATAAAATGTATATAGTTTTACTTATAAAAACTGTTTACATACATTTCAGTTCAGTGACCGTAACCAGAGCGGGCCCTGAGAGAAGTCTGCAGTACGGATGCAGTGGCTGAGTTGCAGTATTCCACACATGCCGTTTGTTTTAATCTGAAATGTATGTAAACAGTGTTTATAAGTAAAACTATATACTTTTTATTACTCATTTGCGCTCTCCAATTTGTTTACCAATATATATATATATATATATATATTATAAGGGCACGGTCGTGCCCTTATATTAAGGCTGAATCGAACAAACAGAATTCTCCCATAGGGAACTTCTGAGGTGGGGGCATGGTGTTTGAGGGGCTACACCTCAAAAGTGATTGGACATACTGAGCTGAAATTTGGCATGGACGCGTAGAATCGTCACCCGGTGCTGCATGCCAAATAATAAACAATGAGGAATTGGGAGTAACCTAAAGTTTCAACTGTCAGTTTTTTTCTGCGACTTCCTGTTTGGCTTTTGAGGATGGTTTTCCCATATAGTCAATGGAAAGTTTGTTGGGAAGGGATAACTCAGGATAGAGGACGAATTAAGACTTGGGGTTTGTTTTATTAGATATAGCTTGTCCCAGTGTAGTGCCTTTTGGGGTTAAGGCTTTTAAGAAAGTTACAGTTTTTTTTAAATTTAGTAAAATATACGCCATTATAGAGATAGGGAATTTCAATCTGTTGCGCCTGTGCAGTGCTGTCAGCAGGGGGTGTACTCAGAGCAGCTTCAAACGGGTGTACAAACATGGCCGACTTTTTTCCCCCCTGCATCCAGTTTTTGATGGTAAACTGGTGGGGAATTGCAAATATTAGGTTTATACAGTGGGGTGTGGGGTGTTTTGGGGTTAGTGGGGGCACATTTTCACGGTGATTAGCCCTGGCACCGCTCATATGAAAGTTTAATTGTCCGGTTCGAGCGGTGCCAGAGGATGCTGTGACGTCACTAATTTATTCAGAGCAATGGCAGCTGGGAGCTTGAAAATCAAAACTGCTTTGTACTATTTCTCCTACTCCCGCTAGCTTGGTTAGAGGATGCACTACGCTACTTGCCACCTCCTCCATGGACAGGTTCCAGGAAAAGCTGCCCAAGGAGAAGGAGACCCGGAACTTACACCGGCAAGAGGAGGAAATGCTAGCTACTGCTGGGAGAAGAGCCGGCAGCTGTCTCCATCTACCCCCTCCCGTCTTCGTCACACCCCCTCCCAGTATCACACCCTCCAGCTCTCGCTCTCCTGCCTCCCGGCATCACCCTCCCCCCGGCTCCCTCATGCGTGCACTGCTCAGTTACATCAGGGGCGGGGAAGAGCTGTAGTCAGTCCCTGTACTCCCTCCTGGTAAAAGATCCAGCTGGTTTCCTCTCCAACCCCTCTCTCCCAGTCCGGCTTGATTGATCTTCTTCTTGAATTGGAGCCGGAGGGGATTTTTTGAAAAGGGAGCGTGGCCACGGGGATCCGCAATTAGGCCACGCATCCAATATTGACTGGGCCCGGCAAAAAATGTGCAGCCCTGCCTGGCCTGCTGCTGCCCTATGTCTGACTGCTGCAGATGTAACAGCAGCCTGCCAAGTGCCAACATATGCAGGAAGGAGTAGGTAAGGGGGGTGGTGCATTTGTCAGTGTGTGTGTGTGTGTGACTGTCAGTGTGTGTGAGTGACAGGAGGTGCAAAGTGTACGCCCGTGCCATGCCCCAAGATTCTGAAGGGCAGAAAGCATAGATGCAGCACCTAGTTAAGGATTACAAATGGATTCACCTTGAGCTGGTGAATGCGAACAGCGGGTTCCCGGCTCCCAGCTCCCTCTATAGTGAGTGTGTGGGAGGGAAGGTGGGGGGGAAGGTGTCACACTAGATCACCTAAAGTTCTTCACTTGCATTGTTAAAATTACTTAGCGTAAATGAGTATTACAGTACGTATAATGTAGGGGAGCCAGTGACTTGCTGTTGTGTATCTCTAATGCAATTCTTACTTTTAGCAATATGTAAATCACACGGCCTGAGAAATTATAAAAGGCTATATAAATGTATATCCATATCAATGTTTATGTGAAATAATTATACATCTATACATGTATGTACACATGTCTGCGTTTATATAAAAATCTCAGTATGTACACACACATACTAATACTATATATATATATATATATATATACATACACACACACACACGCACTATACATACTGTAGGAATCTGGTACTCACTGTTGGCAACAAATATTCTTACCCCGTTGTCCTCCGTATATAAGGGACTAAAATACAGCTCCAGCTGTGGACCAGCAAACCACGGCTTTACTAGTGGACAGACAACGACTATTTTTTTGCCATCTATTTACAGATGTATAGTAAAGTATAGCTATGGCGCATCGGGGCCTTATAAAAGTTAGCAACAGATAACAAGAATATGTCCTATGTCCAGACAGTAATCGGTAGTTAGTTCTGCTTATTGCAGAGATTACAGCAGCTATAGCTAAAGGGGGGTACACACAGAGAGATCCGTGCTTAATTTCTAAGCAATCTGATTAGATTGCTTAGAAATTAAGCACGGATCTCTCCGTGTGTATGCCCATAGTGATGCGTGGCCCCGTGCATCACTGTAGCCGGTGCATGTACAATCTTTAAGAATAAAGGTTCAAAAAGGGTTGAGATTGCCTAAAGGATAAAAAAAGGGGAAGACTAGATGGGCAAAGTGGTTCTTATCTGCCGTCAAATTCTATGTTTCTAGGTCGCTCACTTCACCACGGTGTGAAGTGAGCGCCCCCCCTCACTCAGCACACATCGCGCTGAGGGTGTACTGACTCAGCTTCACTTGGGTGTACAAACATGGCCGATGTGGCATATAGCAGACCAGTGGTGTAACTAGCACGGGGTGAGGGTGCCACGGCACACCCATGTAGAGGACGGCACCGCCAACCACCCTACCAGAGTGACCCACCACTATCCTGCAGGGTGTAGTACGGGTGACCGGCGGTCTCCTGACCGCCGGTCACCTTACCGACGCCGGGATCCCGGCAGCATACCGACGCCGGGATCCCGGCGGGGAGGGGCGAGTGCAGCAAGCCCCTTGCGGGCTCGCTGCGCTCGCCACGCAGCGGGCTCGGTGGCGACCGTTCCCACTCTATGGGTGTCGTGGACACCCACGAGTGGAAATAGTCCCTGTTGGTCGGCATGCCGACCATCGGGATAGTGAGCCGTCGGGCTCACGGAGGAGGTCATGTGACTGTCGGTCAGCCGACCGGCGGTCACATGACTACCACTCATCCTGCAGCAAGCCACCCCTGATCTCATCTGGCTGGAGGAGATTACCACATAACGCCGGCAGTAGAAGTGTGTCCCCGTCGCTGGGTTTAGTGCCATTACTCGGCTTCTAGGCTTGCTGCTCAGGCAGCTGGGCATGGGCGGAAGGAGAGGCGGCAGAAGCTGCTGCAGGCGGTGGGGTTGGAGCTGACAGTTCTTTCTGGTCTCTGTTCCGGGAGCATCAGCTGGAGAGCGCTGACGGGGACAACAGCGGGACTCCGGCGGCAGGGCGGGTATGTGTGGGCAGTGACCTCCCTCCCCATGTGCGGGCCTGCGGAGTGTGCGGCGCAGGATGGGGCAGAGCGCTGAAGGGGACAGCAGCGGGGCTCCGGCGGCAGGGCGGGTATGTGTTGCCAGTGACCTACCTCCCCATGTGCGGGCCTGCGGAGTGTGCGGCGCAGGATGGGGCAGAGCGCTGACAGGGACAGCAGCGGGGCTCCAGTGGCAGGGCGGGTATGTGTGGCCAGGGACCTCCATCCCCATGTGCGGGCCTGCGGAGTGTGCGGCGCAGGATGGGGCAGAGCGCTGACGGGGACAGCAGCGGGGCTCCAGTGGCAGGGCGGGTATGTGTGGCCAGTGACCTCCCTCCCCATGTGCGGGCCTGCGGAGTGTGCGGCGCAGGATGGGGCAGAGCGCTGACGGGGACAGCAGCGGGGCTCCAGTGGCAGGGCGGGTATGTGTGGCCAGTGACCTCCCTCCCCATGTGCGGGCCTGCGGAGTGTGCGGCGCAGGATGGGGCAGGTGGAGCTCTCCCTCCCTGGGGCTCTTCCAGATGTAACTACTCAGCCGTCTTTCTCCCGGGCTGCGCAGCGCTCTCCCCGACTGGCCTCAGCCCTGGAACACTGTGACCAAACTGCTGGGGGCTACTTTCTGGAGGCCCGGTCAAGACTGGCCTAGCTGGAGCTGTTCACTGCCTTCCTCAACGCAACATCAGCAGGGGGTCCGGGCCTCATCACCAGCCCAGGTCTGTCTTATGTATGTATCATGTATGTGTGTGTGATATATGTATGTATCATATATATATATATATATATATATATATATATATATAAATAAAATAAGAATTTACTTACCGATAATTCTATTTCTCGTAGTCCGTAGTGGATGCTGGGAACTCCGTAAGGACCACGGGAATAGCGGCTCCGCAGGAGACTGGGCACAACTAAAGAAAGCTTTAGGACTACCTGGTGTGCACTGGCTCCTCCCCCTATGACCCTCCTCCAAGCCTCAGTTAGGATACTGTGCCCGGACGAGCGTACACAATAAGGAAAGATTTTGAATCCCGGGTAAGACTCATACCAGCCACACCAATCACACCGTACAACTTGTGATATGAAACCCAGTTAACAGCATGATAATAGGGGAGCCTCTGAATAGATGGCTCACAACAATAACCCGTTTTAGTTAACAATAACTATGTACAAGTATTGCAGACAATCCGCACTTGGGATGGGCGCCCAGCATCCACTACGGACTACAAGAAATAGAATTATCGGTAAGTAAATTCTTATTTTCTCTGACGTCCTAGTGGATGCTGGGAACTCCGTAAGGACCATGGGGATTATACCAAAGCTCCCAAACGGGCGGGAGAGTGCGGATGACTCTGCAGCACCGAATGAGAGAACTCCAGGTCCTCCTCAGCCAGGGTATCAAATTTGTAGAATTTTGCAAACGTGTTTGCCCCTGACCAAGTAACAGCTCGGCAAAGTTGTAAAGCCGAGACCCCTCGGGCAGCCGCCCAAGATGAGCCCACCTTCCTCGTGGGAAGGGCTTTAACAGATTTAAGCTGCGGTAATCCCACCGCAGAATGCGCCAGCTGAATAGTGCTACACATCCAGCGCGCAATAGACTGCTTAGAAGCAGGAGCACCCAGCTTGTCGGGTGCATACAGGATAACCAGCGAGTCAGACTTTCTGACTCCAGCCGTCCTGGAAACGTAAATTTTCAGGGCCCTGACTACGTCCAGCAACTTGGAATCCTCCAAGTCCCTAGTAGCCGCAGGCACCACAATAGGTTGGTTCAAGTGAAAAACTGAGACCACCTTCGGGAGAAACTGAGGACGAGTCCTCAATTCTGCCCTATCCATATGGAAAATCAGATAAGGGCTTTTACAAGACAAAGCCGCCAATTCTGAAACTCACCTGGCCGAAGCCAGGGCCAACAGCATGACCACTTTCCACGTGAGATATTTTAAATCCACAGTCTTAAGTGGTTCGAACTAATGTGATTTCAGGAATTCCAAAACCACATTGAGATCCCAAGGTGCCACTGGGCACAAAAGGAGGCTGAATATGCAGAACTCCTTTGACAAAAGTCTGAACTACAGGCAGTGAAGCCCGTTCTTTCTGGAAGAAAATCGACAGAGCCGAAATCTGGACCTTGATGGACCCCAATTTGAGGCCCAACGTCACTCCTGCTTGCAGGAATTGTAGTAATCGACCCAGTTGACATTCCTTCGTCGGGGCCTTCTTGGCCTCACACCACGCAACATATTTTCGCCCAATGCAGTGATAACGTTTTGCGGTGACATCCTTCCTGGCTTTGAGCAGGGTAGGGATGACTTCCTCCGGAATGCCCATTAGGATCCGGTGTTCAACCGCCATGCCGTCCAACGTAGCCGCGGTAAGTCTTGGAACAGACAGGATCCCTGCTGCAGCAGGTCTTGTCCCACGGCGTTACCAGAGCGTCCACTGCTATTGCCTGAGGGTCCCTTGACCTGGCGCAATATCTGTCCAGTTTTTTGTTTAGACGTGACGCCATCATGTCCACCTTTGGTTTTTCCCAACGGTTTACAATCAGGTGGAAGACTTCTGGGTGAGGAATTCCTGCTTCTCGTGCCGCCCTGTCTGTTTACGTGGGCGACTGACGTGATGTTGTCCGATTGGATCAACACCGCCTGACCCTGAAGCAGAGGTTTTGCTTGACTTAGGGCATTGTAAATGGCCCTTAGTTCCAGAATGTTTATATGAAGAGACGTTTCCAAGCTTGACCACAGGCCCTGGAAATTCCTTCCCTGTGTGACTGCTCCCCAGCCTCTCAGGCTGGCATCCGTGGTTACCAGGATCCAATCCTGAATGCCAAATCTGCGGCCCTCTAGTAGATGAGCACTCTGCAGCCACCACAGGAGAGACACCCTTGTCCTTGGCGACAGGGTTATCCGCTGATGCATCTGCAGATGCGATCCGGACCATTTGTCCAGTAGATCCCACTGAAATGTTCTTGCATGGAATCTTCCGAATGGAATCGCTTCGTAAGAAGCCACCATTTTCACCAGGACCCTCGTGCACTGATGCACTGAGACCTGTCCTGGTTTTAGGAGGTTCCTGACTAGCTCGGATAACTCCCTGGCCTTCTCCTCCGGGAGAAACACCTTCTTCTGGACTGTGTCCAGAATCATTCCTAGGAACAGTAGACGTGTCGTTGGAATCAGCTGCGATTTTGGAATATTTAGAATCCACCCGTGCTGACGTAACACTACCTGAGATAGTGCTACTCCGACTTCTAACTGTTCCCTGGATCTTGCCCTTATCAGGAGATCGTCCAAGTAAGGGATAATTAAAATGCCTTTTCTTCGTAGAAGAATCATCATTTCGGCCATTACCTTGGTAAAGACCCGAGGTGCCGTGGACAATCCAAACGGCAGCGTCTGAAACTGATAATGACAGTTTAGTACTACAAACCTGAGGTACCCTTGGTGAGAAGGGTATATCGGGACGTGGAGATAAGCATCTTTGATGTCCAGAGACACCATATAGTCCCCTTCTTCCAGGTTCGCTATCACTGCTCTGAGTGACTCCATCTTGAATTTGAACCTTTTTATGTAAGTGTTCAAGGATTTCAGATTTAAAATTGGTCTCACCGAGCCGTCCGGCTTCGGTACCACAAACAGCGTGGAATAATACCCCTTTCCTTGTTGCAGGAGGGGTACCTTGATTATCACCTGCTGGGAATACAGCTTGTGAATGGCTTCTAGAACTGCCTCCCTGTCGGAGGGAGACTTTGGTAAAGCAGACTTCAGGAAACGACGAGGGGGAAACGCCTCGAATTCCAGTTTGTACCCCTGCGATACTACCTGTAGAATCCAGGGATCCACTTGCGAGTGAGCCCACTGCGCGTTGAAATTTTTGAGACGGGCCCCCACCATATCTGAGTCTGCTTGTAAAGCCCCAGCGTCATGCTGAAGACTTGGCAGAAGCAGGGGAGGGCTTCTGCTCTTGGGAAGCGGCTGCATGGTGCAGTCTTTTTCCTCTTCCTCTGCCCCGGGGCAGAAAGGAGTGGCCTTTTGCTCGCTTGTACTTATGGGAACGAAAGGACTGAGATTGAAAAGACGGTGTCTTTTTCTGCTGATGTGGAGTGACCTGGGGTAAAAAGGTGGATTTTCCAGCCGTTGCCGTGGCCACCAGGTCCGATAGACCAGCCCCAAATAACTCCTCCCCTTTATACGGCAATACTTCCATGTGCCGTTTGGAATCCGCATCCCCTGACCACTGTCGCGTCCACAACGCTCTTCTGGCAGAGATGGACATAGCACTTACTCTTGATGCCAGGGTGCAAATATCCCTCTGTGCATCACGCATATATAATAATGCATCCTTTAAATGTTCTATAGTTAACAAAATATTGTCCCTATCCAGGGTATCAATATTCTCAGTCAGGGAATCCGACCATGCGACTCCAGCACTGCACATCCAGGCTGAGGCGATTGCTGGTCGCAGTATAACACCAGTATGTGTGTATATACTTTTTAGGATATTTTCCAGCCTTCTATCAGCTGGTTCTTTGAGGGTAGCCGTATCAGGAGACGGTAACGCTACTTGTTTAGATAAACGTGTGAGCGCCTTATCTACCCTAGGGGGTGTTTCCCAACGCGCCCTAACCTCTGGCGGGAAAGGATATAATGCTAATAATTTTTTAGAAATTAGCTGTTTTTTATCGGGAGAAACCCACGCTTTTTCACACACCTCATTTATTTCCTCTGACTCAGGAAAAAATATTGGTAGTTTTTTCTCACCCCACATAATACCCTTCTTTGTGGTACTTGTAGTGTCAGAAAGGTTCAATGCCTCTTTCATTGCCGTGATCATGTAACGTGTGGCCCTACTGGACATTACGTTTGTCTCGTCACCGTCGACACTAGACTCAGTATCTGTGTCAGGGTCTGTGTCGACCCACTGAGGTAACGGGCGTTTTAGCGCCCCTGACGGTGTCTGAGACGCCTGGACAGGCACTAACTGATTTGCCGGCTGTCTCATGTCGTCAACAGTTTGTTGCAAATTGCTGACATTATCACTTAATTGTTTAAATACAATCATCCAGTCAGGTGTCGACTCCCTAGGGGGTGACATCACCAACGCAGGCAACTGCTCCGCCTCCACATAATTTTCCTCCTCATACATGTCGACACACGCGTACCGACACACAGCACACACACACCGGGAATGCTCTGATAGAGGACAGGACCCCACTTAGCCCTTTGGAGAGACAGAGGGAGAGTCTGCCAGCACACACCCAGCGCTATATATATATATACAGGGATAACCTTATATAAGTGTTATTCCCTTATAGCTGCTGTTAATTATTGTTATTTGCTGCCAACAATGCCCCCCCTTCTCTTTTTTACCCTGATTCTGAAGCAGGACTGCAGGGGAGAGTCAGTGAGCCGTCCTTCCAGCGGAGCTGTGAGGGAAAATGGCGCTTGTGTGCTGAGGAGATAGGCTCCGCCCCTTCACGACGTCCTTATCTCCCGCTTTTTTGTGTAAAATGGCAGGGGATTAAAATACATCCATATAGCCCAGGAGCTATATGTGATGTATTCTGTTTTGCCACCTAAGGTATTCTGTTATATTGCGTCTCAGGGCGCTCCCCCCCCAGCGCCCTGCACCCTCAGTGACCGGAGTGTGAAGTGTGCTGAGAGCAATGGCGCACAGCTGCGGTGCTGTGCGCTACCTTAGTCTGAAGACAGGATGTCTTCTGCCGCCGATTTCACCGGACCTCTTCGTATCTTCTGGCTCTGTAAGGGGGACGGCGGCGCGGCTCCGGTGACCCATCCAGGCTGAACCTGTGATCGTCCCTCTGGAGCTAGTGTCCAGTAGCCTAAGAAACCCGATCCACTCTGCACTCAGGTGAGTCCGTTTCTTCTCCCCTTAGTCCCACGATGCAGTGAGCCTGTTGCCAGCAGGACTCACTGAAAATAAAAAAACCTAACTAAACTTTTATTCTAAGCAGCTCAGGAGAGCCACCTAGATTGCACCCTTCTCGGCCGGGCACAAAAATCTAACTGAGGCTTGGAGGAGGGTCATAGGGGGAGGAGCCAGTGCACACCACCTGATCCTTAAGCTTTTATTTTGTGCCCTGTCTCCTGCGGAGCCGCTATATCCCCATGGTCCTTACGGAGTCCCAGCATCCACTAGGACGTCAGAGAAAAAGCCCTTAGCTCCCGGATATTAATGTGAGGCGAAATTTCCTTGGAAATTTCTTCCCTGTGTGACTGCACCCCAGCCCCAAAGGCTGGCATCCGTGGTCACCAGGACCCCGTCCTGTATTCCGAATCTGCGGCCCTCTAGTAGATGAGCCCTCTGCAGCCACCACAGCAGCGACACCCTGTTTCTTGCTGACAGGGTTATCCGCTGTTGTATCAGTAGATGGGACCCGGACCATTTGTCCCACAGGCCCCACTGGAACGTCCTTGCGTGGAACCTTCCGAATGGAATTATGCTTCGTACGAAGCTACCATTTTTCCCAGGACTCGTGTGCATTGATGTGCCGACACTTGTCCTGTCTCTGACTAGAGATGACAACTCCTCGGCTTTTTCCACTGGAAGAAACACTCTTTTCTGGTCTGTGTCCAGAATCATTCCCAGGAACAGAAGACGTGTCGTCGGGACCAGCTGTGACTTTGGAAAATTGAGAATCCAGCCGTGCTGTTGTAGCACTTCCCGAGAGAGTGCTACCCCTATTACCAACTGTTCTTTGGACCTCGCCTTTATCAGGAGATCGTCCAAATACGGGATAATAAAAACTTCCTTCTTGCGAAGGAGTATCATTTCGATCATTACCTTGGTAAAGACCTTCGGAGCCGTGGGCAACTCCAACGGCAGCATCTGGAACTGATAGTGACAGTCCTGTACCACACATCTGAGGTACTCCTGGTGAGGAGGGTAAATGGGGACATGCAGGTACGCATCCTTGATGTCCAGGGAGACCCTGTAATCACCTTCGTCCAGGCTCGTAATAACCGCCCTGAGCGATTCCATCTTGAACATGAATCTTCTGATATAAAAAATTCAAGCATTTTAATTTTAAGATGGGTCTCACCGAACCGTTCTGTTTCGGTACCACGACCATTGTGGTATAGTAACCCCTTCCTTGCTGAAGGAGGGGCACCTTGACAATCACTTGTTGTGATTATAGTGTTGAATAGTCACCAACACCGCCTCCCTGGCAGAGGGAGGTGCCGGTAAGGCAGATTTTATGAAACGGCGGGGGGGCGAACATCTCGAACTCCAGCCTGTACCCCTGAGAAACTACCTGAAGGACCCAGGGATCCATGTGAGAGAGCCCACTGGGCGCTGAAATTTCTGAGACGGGCCCCCACCGTACCCGGGTCCGCCTAAGCAGCCCCCGCGTCATGCTGTGGGCTTACCGGACGCAGGGGAGGACTTCTGCTCTTGGGAACTAGCTGTTGCTTTTTTCCTCTACCTTTGCCTCTCGGCAGAAAGGATGAGCCTCTAGCCCTCTTGCTTTTCTGGGGCCGAAAGGACTGTACTTGATGATACGGTGCTTTCTATTGTTGTGGGGTAACCTGTGGCAAAAAAGTCGATTTCCCAGCAGTAGCTGTGGAAACGAGGTCTGACAGACCATCCCCAAACAGTTTTACCCCCTTATAGGGCAAACTTCCATGTGCCGATTCGAGACGGCATCGCCTGACCATTGCCGCGTCCATAACCCCCGTCTGGCGGCAATGGACCTAGCGCTTATTATTTTTTTCTAAGAAGCTCAGGAGAGCCTCCTAGATTGCACCCATCTCGGCCGGGCACAAAAATCTAACTGAGGCTTGGAGGAGGGTCATAGGGGGAGGAGCCAGTGCACACCAGGTAGTCCTAAAGCTTTCTTTAGTTGTGCCCAGTCTCCTGCGGAGCCGCTATTCCCATGGTCCTTACGGAGTTCCCAGCATCCACTAGGACGTCAGAGAAATATATGTGTGTGTGTGTGTGTGTGTGTGTGTGATATATGTATGTATCATGTATGTGTGTGTGTGATATATGTATGTATGTATTGTGTGTGTGTATACATGTATCTATCTATCTATCTATCATGTATGTATCTATCATGTATGTATGTGTGTTATATCTATCTATCGTGTGTGAGCATGATATATGCATGTATCTCTCATGTATGTGTTATATGTATGTATCACACCTACCTCTATACATACACACACCTATATCTGTACGTACACTGACATACACACACCAACATCTATACATACACACGCTGTCCCCTGTATGTACACGGAAATACCCACACCTGCATCTATACATACTGTACACGCGCTCACACCTGTACGTACACACAACTGCATCTATACATGGACACGCTGACACCTGGACGTACCCACACCTGCATCTATACATGCACACGCTGACACCTGGACGTACACCGACGTACACACACCTGCATCTATACATGCACACGCTGACACCTGGACGTATACCGAAGTACACACACCTGCATCTATACATGCACACACTGACACCTGGACGTACCCACACCTGCATCTATACATGGACACGCTGACAGCTGGACGTACACACACGTGCATCTATACATGCACGCCCTGACACCTGGACGTACACCGATACACACACCTGCACTTATACATATACTCATGCTGACACCTAGACGTACACACACCTGCATCTATACATGGACACGCTGACACCTGGACGTACCCACACCTGCATCTATACATGCACATGCTGACACCTGGACGTACACACACCTGCATCTATACATGGACACGCTGACACCAGGACGTACACACACCTGCATCTATACATGCACGCGCTGACACCTGGACGTACACCGACATACACACACCTGCACTTATACATATACTCATGCTGACACCTGGACGTACACACACCTGCATCTATACATGGACACGCTGACACCTGGACGTACCCACACCTGCATCTATACATGCACATGCTGACACCTGGACGTACACACACCTGCATCTATACATGCAAACGCTGACACCTGGACGTACACCGACGTACACACACCTGCATATATACATGCCCACACGGACACCTGGACGTACACACACCTGCATCTATACATGCACACACTGACACCTGGACGTACCCACACCTGCATCTATACATGCACACGCTGACACCTGGACATACACACACCTGCAATATACATGGACACGCTGACACCTGGACGTACACTGACGTTCAAAACCTGCATCTATACATGGACACGCTGACACCTGGATGTACACCCACTTGCATCTATACATACACATGCTGACACCTGGGCGTACACACACCTGCATCTATACATGCACACGCTGACACCTGTACGTACACACACCTGCATCTGTACATGCACAAGCTGACACCTGGATGTACACACACCTGCATCTATACATGGACACGCTGACACCTGGACGTACCCACACCTGTATCTATACATGCACACGCTGACACCTGGACGTACACACACCTGCATCTATACATGCATACGCTGACACCTGGACGTACACCGATACACACATCTGCACTTATACATATACTCACGCTGACACCTAGACGCACACACACCTGCATCTATACATGGACACGCTGACACCTGGACGTACCCACACCTGCATCTATACATGCACATGCTGACACCTGGACGTACACTGATGTACACACACCTGCATCTATACATGCACACGCTGACACCTGTACGTACACACACCTGTATCTATACATGGACACGCTGACACCTGGACGTACACACACCTGCATCTATACATGCACACGCTGACACCTGGACGTACACCGACATACACACACCTGCACTTATACATATACTCATGCTGACACCTGGACGTACACACACCTGCATCTATACATGGACACGCTGACACTTGGACGTACCCACACCTGCATCTATACATGCACATGCTGACACCTGGACGTACACCGACGTACACACACCTGCATCTATACATGCACACGCTGACACCTGGACGTACACACACCTGCATCTATACATGCACACACTGACACCTGTACGTACACACACCTGCATCTATACATGGACACGCTGACACATGGTCGTACACACACGTGCATCTATACATGCACACGCTGAAACCTGGACGTACACATACCTGCATCTATACATGCACGCGCTGACACCTGGACGTACACCGACTTACCCACACCTGCATCTATACATGCATATGCTGACACCTGGACGTACACAGACGTACACACACCTGCCTCTATACATGCACGCGCTGACACCTGGTCGAACACTGATGTACAAGCACCTGCATCTATACATACACATGCTGACACCTGGACGTACACACACTTGCATCTATACATGCACATGCTGACACCTGGACGTACACCGACTTACCAACACCTGCATCTATACATGGACACGCTGACACCTAGACGCACACACACCTGCATCTATACATGGACACGCTGACACCTGGACATACACTGATGTACACACACCTGCATCTATACATACACATGCTGACACCTGGACGTACACCAACGTACACACACCTGCATCTATACATGCACACACTGACACCTGTACGTACACACACCTGTATCTATACATGGACACGCTGACACCTGGACGTACACACACCTGCATCTATACATGCACACGCTGACACCTGGACGTACACCGACATACACACACCTGCACTTATACATATACTCATGCTGACACCTGGACGTACACACACCTGCATCTATACATGGACACGCTGACACTTGGACGTACCCACACCTGCATCTATACATGCACATGCTGACACCTGGACGTACACCGACGTACACACACCTGCATCTATACATGCACACGCTGACACCTGGACGTACACACACCTGCATCTATACATGCACACACTGACACCTGTACGTACACACACCTGCATCTATACATGGACACGCTGACACCTGGTCGTACACACACGTGCATCTATACATGCACACGCTGAAACCTGGACGTACACATACCTGCATCTATACATGCACGCGCTGACACCTGGACGTACACCGACGTACACACACCTGCCTCTATACATGCACGCGCTGACACCTGGTCGAACACTGATGTACAAGCACCTGCATCTATACATACACGCGCTGACACCTGGTCGAACACTGATGTACAAGCACCTGCATCTATACATACACATGCTGACACCTGGACGTACACCGACTTACCAACACCTGCATCTATACATGGACACGCTGACACCTGGTCGTACCCACACCTGCATCTATACATGCACACTCTGACACCTGGACGTACACATACCTGCATCTATACATGCACGCGCTGACACCTGGACGTACACCGACTTACCCACACCTGCATCTATACATGCATGTGCTGACACCTGGACGTACACCAACGTACACACACCTGCATCTATACATGCACTCGCTGACACCTGGTCGAACACTGATGTACAAGCACCTGCATCTATACATACACATGCTGATACCTTGACGTACACACACTTGCATCTATACATGCACGTGCTGATACCTGGACGTACACCGACTTACCCACACCTGCATCTATACATGGACACGCTGACACCTAGACGTACACCGACGTGTACACACCTGCATCTATACATACATACTCTGACACCTGGACGTACACCGACATACCCACACCTGCATTTATACATGCACACGCTGACACCTGGACGTACACACACCTGTATCTAAAGATACACATACTGACACCTGGACGTACACCGTCATACACACACCTGCATCTATACATACTGTACACGCGCTGACACCTGTATGTACACACACCTGCATCTATACATGGACACGCTGACACCTGGACATACCCACACCTGCATCTATACATGCACACGCTGACACCTGGACGTACACACACCTGCATCTATACATGCACACGCTGACACCTGTACGTACACACACCTGTATCTATACATGGACACGCTGGCACCTGGACGTACACCGATGTACACACACCTGCATCTATACATGCACACGCTGAAACCTGGACGCACACCGACATACACACACCTGCACTTATACATATACTCATGCTGACACCTGGACGTACACACACCTGCATCTATACATGGACACGCTGACACCTGGATGTACCCACACCTGCATCTATACATGCACACGCTGACACCTGGACGTACACACACCTGCATCTATACATGCACGCGCTGACACCTGGACGTACACCGATACACACACCTGCACTTATACATATACTCATGCTGACACCTAGACGTACACACACCTGCATCTATACATGGACACGCTGACACCTGGACGTACCCACAACTGCATCTATACATGCACATGCTGACACCTGGACGTACACCGACGTACACACACCTGCATCTATACATGCACACACTGACACCTGGACGTACACACACCTGCAATATACATGGACACGCTGACACCTGGACGTACACTGACATACACACACCTGCATCTATACATGCACACGCTGACACCTGGATGTACACCCACTTGCATCTATACATACACATGCTGACACCTGGACGTACACCGACATACCCACACCTGCATTTATACATGCACACGCTGACACCTGGACGTACACACACCTTTATCTATAGATACACAAACTGACACCTGGACGTACACCGACATACACACACCTGCATCTATACATACTGTACACGCGCTGACACCTGTACGTACACACACCTGGATCTATACATGGACACGCTGACACCTGGACGTACCCACACCTGCATCTATACATGCACACGCTGACACCTGGACGTACACCGACGTACACACACCTGCATCTATACATGCACACGCTGACACCTGGACGTACACACACCTGCATCTATACATGCACATGCTGACACCTGGACGTACACACACCTGCATCTATACATGCACATGCTGACACCTGGACGTACACCGACATACACACACCTGCACTTATACATATACTCATTCTAACACCTGGACGTACACACACCTGCATCTATACATGCACACGCTGACACCTGGATGTACACCCACTTGCATCTATACATACACATGCTGACACCTGGACGTACACCGACATACCCACACCTGCATTTATACATGCACACGCTGACACCTGGACGTACACCTACGTACACACACCTTTATCTATAGATACACAAACTGACACCTGGACGTACACCGACATACACACACCTGCATCTATACATACTGTACACGCGCTGACACCTGTACGTACACACACCTGGATCTATACATGGACACGCTGACACCTGGACGTACCCACACCTGCATCTATACATACACACGCTGACACCTGGACGTACACCGACGTACACACACCTGCATCTATACATGCGCACGCTGACACCTGGACGTACACACACCTGCATCTATACATGGACACGCTGACACCTGGACGTACCCACACCTGAATCTATACATGCACACGCTGACACCTGGACGTACACCGACGTACACACACCTGCATCTATACATGCACACGCTGACACCTGGACGTACACACACCTGCATCTATACATGCACACGCTGACACCTGGACGTACCCACACCTGCATCTATACATGCACATGCTGACACCTGGACGTACACCGACGTACACACACCTGCATCTATACATGCACACGCTGACACCTGGACGTATACCAACGTACACACACCTACATCTATACATGCGCACGCTGACACCTGCATCTATACATGCACACGCTGACACCTGGACGTACACACACCTGCATCTATACATGGACACGCTGACACCTGGACGTACCCACACCGGCATCTATACATGCACGCGCTGACACCTGGACGTACACCGACATACACACACCTGCACTTATACATATACTCATGCTGACACCTGGACGTACACACACCTGCATCTATACATGGACACGCTGACACCTGGACGTACCCACACCTGCATCTATACATGCACATGCTGACACCTGGACGTACACACACCTGCATCTATACATGCAAACGCTGACACCTGGACGTACACCGACGTACACACACCTGCATCTATACATGCACACACTGACACCTGGACGTACACACACCTGCATCTATACATGCACACGCTGACACCTGGACGTACCCACACCTGCATCTATACATGCACACGCTGACACCTGGACATACACACACCTGCAATATACATGGACACGCTGACACCTGGACGTACACTGACATACACACACCTGCATCTATACATGCACACGCTGACACCTGGATGTACACCCACTTGCATCTATACATACACATGCTGACACCTGGACGTACACCGACGTACACACACCTGCATCTATACATGCACACGCTGACACCTGTACGTACACACGCCTGCATCTATACATGCACACGCTGACACCTGGACGTACACACACCTGCATCTATACATGGACACGCTGACACCTGGACGTACCCACACCTGCATCTATACATGCACACGCTGACACCTGGACGTACACACACCTGCATCTATACATGCACACGCTGACATCTGGACGTACACCGATACACACACCTGCACTTATACATATACTCATGCTGACACCTAGACGTACACACACCTGCATCTATATATGGACACGCTGACACCTGGACGTACCCACAACTGCATCTATACATGCACATGCTGACAACTGGACGTACACACACCTGCATCTATACATGCACGCGCTGACACCTGGACGTACACACACCTGCATCTATACATGCACACACTGACACCTGTACGTACACACACCTGCATCTATACATGGACACGCTGACACCTGGACGTACACACACATGTATCTATACATGCACACGCTGACACCTGGACGTACACATACCTGCATCTATACATGCACGCGCTGACACCTGGACGTACTCCGACTTACCCACACCTGCATCTAAACATGCATGTGCTGACACCTGGACGTACACCGACATATACACACCTGCATCTATACATGAACGCGCTGACACCTGGTCGAACACTGATGTACAAGCACCTGCATCTATACATACACATGCTGACACCCGGACGTACACACACTTGCATCTATACATGCACGTGCTGACACCTGGACGTACACCGACTTACCCACACTTGCATCTATACATGGACACGCTGACACCTGGACGTACACCGACGTGTACACACCTGCATCTATACATACATGCTCTGACACCTGGACGTACACCAACATACCCACACCTGCATCTATACATACACAAGCTGACACCTGGACGTACACCTACGTACACACACACCTGTATCTATAGATACACATGCTGACACCTGGACGTACATCGACATACACACACCTGCATCTATACATACACGCGCTGACACCTGGACATACATGTTTTGCTATGTGTGTATATATACAGGGCCGGCCTGACCGTTACATCGTGGAGAGTACCATATGTGAAGGGTGCTGCCGCTGCCTTCTCATCTCCTCCCGAGGTGTGCTCGCATCCCTGCTGCACTGCCCCAAGAGAGAGCCTGGATCACAGGGTGAGGTGAGTGGAGAGCCAGGGAGGGAAACCGCCATCTTTCTGCAAGCACACTTTCTCTCTGTCACCTCTACTACAGTCACCCACTGTCTCCCTGTCACCCCCTACCTCAGTCGCCCACTGTCTCCCTGTCACCCCTGTCTCAGTCACCCACTATCTCCCAGTCACCCCTGCCTCACTCACCCACTATCTCCCTGTCATACCTGCATTAGTCACCCACTATCTCCCTGTCACCCCTGCCTCAATCACCCACTATCTCCCTGTCATCCCTGCCTCAGTCACCCACTATCTCCCTGTCACCCCTGCCTCAGTCACCTACTATTTCCCTGTCACCCCTGCTTCAGTCACCCACTATCTCCCTGTCACCCCTGCCTCAGTCACTCACTATCTCCAAGTCACCCCTGCCTCAGTCACCCACTATCTCCCTGTCATCCCTGCTTCAGTCACCAACTATCTCCCTGTCACCCACTAACTACTGGTCACTCCTGCCTTACTCGCCCACTATCTCCCTGTCACCCCTGCCTCAGTCACCCACTATCTACCTGTCACCCCTGCTTCAGTCACCAACTCTACCTGTCACCCTGCCTCAGTCACCAACTCTACCTGTCACCCCTGCCTTAGTCACCCACTTTCTCCCTGTCACCCCTGCTTCAGTCACCCACTATCTCCCTGTCACCCCTGCCTCAGTCAACCACTCTGTCACCCTGCCTCAGTCACCAACTCTACCTGCCACCCCTGCCTCAGTCATCTACTCTCTACTTGTCACCCCTGCCTCAGTCATCCACTATGTCCATGTCACCTCTGCCTCAGTCACCCACTATGTCCATGTCACCCCTGCCTCAGTCACCCACTATGTCCATGTCACCCCTGCCTCAGTCACCCACTTTCTCCCTGTCACCCCTTCCTCACCAGTCACCAACTATCTCCCTGTCACCCCTACTTCAGTCGCCCACTGTCTCCCTATCACCCCTGCCTTACTCGCCAACTATCTCCCTGTCACCCCTACTCACCCACTATCTCCCTGTCACCCCTGCCTCAGTCACCCACTTAGTTTTTTTTGTGGCGTGTGCCATCCCTATTTTTAGTAAGGGAGAGAGGCCCAATGCATATTGTTGCACCTTGGCCCACCATTCTCTAGTTCCGCCACAGCCCTTGTCTGTCTGTCTCTCTCGCTGCCCCTGGTATCTCTGTCTCTCTCTTGCTGCCCTGGTCTGTCTTTCTTTCTTGCTGCCCCTGGTCTGTCTCTCTCTCTCTCTCTCTTGCTGCCCCTGGTCTGTCTCTCTCTCTCTTGCTGCCCCTGGTCTGTCTCTCTCTCTCTCTCTTGCTGCCCCTGGTCTGTCTCTCTCTCTCTCTTGCTGCCCCTGGTCTGTCTTTCTCTCTTGCTGCCCCTGGTCTGTCTCTCTCTCTCTCTTGCTGCCCCTGGTCTGTCTCTCTCTTGCCGCCCCTGGTCGGTCTGTCTCTCTCTCTTGCTGACTCTGGTCGGTCTGTCTCTCTCTTGCTGCCCCTGGTCGGTCTCTCTCTTGCTGCCCCTGGTCTCTCTCTCTCTTGCTGCCCCTGGTCGGTCACTCTCTCTCTCTTTCTTGCTGCCCCTGGTCGGTCTCGCTCTCTTGCTGACCCTGGTCGGTCTGTCTCTCTCTTTCTTGCTGCCCCTGGTCGGTCTGTCTCTCCCTCTCTTGCTGCCCCTGGTCGGTCTCTCTTGCTGTCCCTGGTCGGTCTGTCTGTCTCTCTCTTGCTGCCCCTGGTCTGTCTCTCTCTCGCTGCCCCTGGTCTGTGTGTGTGTGTGTGTGTGTGTGTGTGTGTGTGTGTGTGTGTGTGTGTGCGAGATGTGTGTCTCTCTGTCCCTGGTCTTTCTGTCTCCTCTCTTCCCCCATGTCTCCCAGTATCTCTCTGGCCCTGATCTCTCTCTGTCTCCTCATCTCTCTGTCTCCTATGTCTAGTTACGCCCTTGTCTTGGCGTATATATATATATATATATATATATATATATAATAGATGCACATGTCCGATTTCAGAAAACTACTGAATATCACTTGAACCAGGAAACTGTACTGCTGCTGGAAGTCAATCTTCCAGCATCCACCAATCTTAGAGGAACCTCCTGGTCCCTCTGCACCCATGGCTTCTCTCCCAGTGTGTCCCTGATTTCAGTGATTGGGAAGCCCAGTGGAGCTGGAGGCGCCCCCACCCCCTTCCACCCAGCACTCTGCTGCTGTTGAAAAGAGAAGCAGCCACCTGGGAAATGTAAATACACAATGAGCTGCCCCCAGTGTATTCCCATTGGCTGTTCCTCTCAGCAGCCACTGAGGAAATGTAAAAGCTGCAGAATGCTCTGCCCCATGCATGCGGTGTGGTCTGGTTAAAATGGGCGTGGCCTTGCCGGAAAAGACTACCTTACACCCCAGTTTTTGGCCCTGAACCAACAGACCTTGGCCACCACAGGGGAAAACAAATTTCAGCATATTAAGCCCCACACAATAATGCCCCCTGCACCATATGCACCCCACTGCAATGCCCGTGATACATTATGCCCTACAGTAAAGCTTCTACACGCTAGGTGTCATGCTCGTTGCCAGGGGTTTCATGGGTTGGGTGTCTCGCTCGTTGCCAGGGGGTTCATGCTCTGGGACGGGTGTCATACTCGTTGCCAGGGGTTAGTAATGCTTGTGTCCAGGGGTAATGCTTGTTGCCAGGGGTGTGTTACTGTTAAACATTTTTAAAAAATCAAATGTTTATTCTTACAGTGAAATTTTACATTTCTGAATTTAAAAAAATTAATTTAAAAAAAGCTATGAAATTCCATAGACAAAAAACCTTACGGTTTCACATGTCCCGTTAAGGCTTCTTACACATGATCTAGCATTTCAGAAACCTGTTGTAACTCTTCCACTCAAACTCCAAAAAGCAATGAAATTCCGATCATTAAGGCTGACGCCTTAATGGACGTGTTCCTTACGCAATACAGATATGGTATGCCATCACAGCCTGTGGGTAAGTGCAGATTTAGCACTCTCACAGAGTGAGATTGCCGTCACTCACACAATGGTGGAGCTGCTAATTCACAGCTTTGTGTGCTCATTGGAATACACACATGCAGTCTATGCAACTGAAGGTCTAAGCGGAAGACAAAGCTGCTCGGATGAGGTAAGAGTGTTGTTGATTGGAGGGAGGAGACAGAGCAGTGTGGATGGGGGAACAAAAGTGTGTAGATAGAGGGAAGACTAAGCAGCACTGATGGGGGGGGACAAAGAAACACGGGATAATTCAGACTGCAACAATTGCAGTCTGAATTAGATTGTGGGGTATGCACGCGCAATGGCCGCACTGCGCGTGTGTACCCCGGGAGCCCAGAGAGATGCTATCAGCATCTCACTGGCTGCGATCACCCTGCCTGATTGACAGGCAGAGGTGGTTGCGGGGAAGGAGGGGGGGTGCCAACGGTGTTAGAACACCATTGGCGGGGCATGGTCCGCACAATGGAGGCATTTCCGAGAGTGTCAAGAGTGCAGGAGCACGTAAGGTTAGATGATAGAGGGGGGGATATACTGAAACAGCTTAGTAAGAGGGAGGTTTTTTGGATTCATGCGTTAGAAACAATTAGTCCATTAGGACTGAATGAAAACTATGTTATAACCCCCTTTTTACATTAGGTGTACCACGGGGAACTCGCTTCGTGCGGCATTGTAGTCGGATCATTGATCCCTTTGCCCCACTGTGAGCTGAGCTCCTTATGGTATAGTGGAAGTCAGGTTGAAAGGGGTTAATTGGTAAGAACTGCCTTTGATGAACGTTAGCACATCTAAATGACTGAGACTCTTGGTGTTCCTTGAAATGATTTATTATGAAGTATCTGTTGCCAATCATTGTTCTATTTTATTTTATCTTACTCTATTTTGTTTATTCTATTCACTCTCTTTTAGGATGTATTGCGCTAATATGTAATACCTGGAGTAGCCGTATTGTTAACAATTTTAGTATTCTTAGTGTCTTTGCTGATCAACTTATAATTATATGATAGCTGTTATACAGTAGCAGACTATAATTAATAGTATATGAATGATTACTGGAAAAAGTGTTTTTGGAGAGATTGTATTGAATCTCTTAAAAGTATGTAAATTCTTGGTATCTATATGTATGCATAGAACCAGTTAACTTGAATGCCTCTAATCCCTGGAGACTACACAGGTGTATTTTTTTTAGTATAAATGAAGTGTGAGATAGTGCATAGCCACACCCCCTGACGAAGTCCATAGACGAAACGCGTTGGGCGTGACCTGTGGAGCTGGTGACAGACCGTCACAACCTGGTCTTGGTCCCGGTGAGAGAAGGACTATTCGCCTGTGACTCCCGATAGAGAGACGGAGGATCGGCTGTGTGAGAGAGCGGCTACGTGGCTTGATTACCATGTGAAGGACGGAACGCTTCATTTTAAACTGAGATGTATGTGAGCATTTGTTTTTAATAAATGGAATTGTAAACCTTTTACTCATACCTGCGCCCTCTACTCTTCTTCCGTTACATGTGCATTGGAATTAGTGGCTCTAATTCCTGAATTGAGGAAGCGGCAGCATACATCGTATAGAAAACGGGACACGGGACTTTCAAATTATCTACTGGATATGTGAAAAAGCAAAGTGTGTCCAATGCGCAGCTTTTTTACTGATATATATATATATATATATATATATATATATATATATATATAAATATAAGGTTCAATGATCATTCCCCAAAACCCAGACATATAAAAATGTTTAAAAAGATCCAATAAATGAGGATCTACAATTTTTTATTGAAAAGGTATCCAAAAATGTCCATATTTTATCGCCTACCAAAAACGCAAAGAGTTTAATTCAGAGATGGGCAATAAGTAGCCTTCCAGCTGCTTTGGACTATACATGCCAGCATGCCCTGCCACTGTTATACTATCAGGGAATGCTTAAATCATAGAAGGGCATGCTGGGATGTGTAGTCTCACAGCAGATGGAGGGTTAATTATTGCCCACCCCTGGCCCAGGGTCGCCCCATTGTTGCAGGGATAGATTTCCGGACGTAGCAAATTTTAAAATATGTAGAAACATTATTTAAAAAGAATGTATTTTTTTTTTACTTTCATATATTAAGGATGCCACTGCAGTATTACATTTACTTAATTATTTTACTTGGAAGGAAAGTTCTAAATGAGTGTGTACTGATGTACAAGCATTATTTGGGCGGAATCCAAACGTTTGTCCGCCAGCAGCCACTAGATGAAACCTAAACGGAACTATTCAATTGTTGCTCCGTTTGGGTGCGTTGGTTGCCAGTGTCTGCAAAATGTCCATGCAATTTTTTATATGTAGGAAAAATGAAAAGATCCTTTAAGTTTCAGATACGAGAACACGAGAAAGCCAATAAGAATAAGGCAGATACTCGGTAGGTATAGAAACCCACAGGTTGGGTATGGGTGACCGGCGTTAGGGATCCCGCCGGTCACCATACCAACGCTGGGATCCCGAAGTTTAGCTTGCCGGCTGGGGGAGGAGAGCGCAACCGAGTCCCTTGCGGGCTCGCTGTGCTTGCCACGCAGAGGGCTCGGTGGCTCACTGCGCTCTCACAGGTTCTGTTCCCATTCTACGGATGTTGTTGACACCCACGAGTGGGAATAGTCCCTGCCAGTTGTCGGGCTTGCAATCTCTCGGGAACCCGGCGTCGGTATAGCGACTGACGGTCTCCCAACCGCTGGTCACGTAACTACATCCTGAAACCCACAACTGTAATCCAAGTGTATTTATCTTGCAAGGCTATAAAACATGTTGTATTAACAGATAGGGGAAAGAATATTGATGTTTTACTGTCCCAAAGAGAGATGCTTTGGCTCTTATACCTTCACGTCTTAATGACTACTATGAACTAGACTCTTTTTTTATGATTAATTTTTACTTGTATTTATATTTGTTGTTATTATTTATATTATTTTATATTTTTCCTTGTTATATGTATTATATAATTTCAGGTACGATCTTTGGGGGTTCTATACAAAGGGGGTAATTTGATTGCCCCCGGTAATTATTTGCAGGCTAATTGTTCCCCTGGGACTATGCAATTAGCCACAAGTTAGCCTGACGCTGGCATTTATCAGGGTTTTTTTAGGTCCTAAAAACACTTTGATAATTGCCCTTTTGTTCACGATCGTGGCAGCAAAAACACATCGGACCGTGATTCACAAATTTTGTTTTTGCCTGAAAATAAGTAATTTTTCTGGTGCTAAAAATGGTCTTTAATTGAAATACATGAAAAAAAAAATGTGGTTAAGTCCTGTGTTTAGCGCTCACAGATTTTTCAAGGTTAGTTCAATTCTCCCTATTTTATTACTGTAAACTTTGTGTGTATTAACATATCTTATGTCATATTGTGAATGTATTTTGTTATGTCTGGACACTTATAATGAACTAGTTGCGATAAATAATAGTTTTCCATTATAAAGTACAGATGTACGGATGGTGTAATGGTTAGCATTACTGCCTCACAGCACTGAGGTCATGGGTTTGATTCCCACCATGGCGCTAACTGTGGGGAGTTTGTATATTCTCGCCGTACTTGCGTGGGTTTCCTCTGGGTACGCCGGTTCCCTCCCACAATCCACACATATACTGGTAGGTTAATTGGCTCCCAACAAAATTAACCCTAACATGAATGTGTGTGCGTGTACATGTGATAGGGAATATAGATTGTAGGCTCCACTGGGGCAGGGTCTGATGTGAATGGCCAAATATTCTCTGTACAGCGCTGCGGAATATGTGTGCGCTATATAAATATCTCATAATAAGTTATAAGATGTGTCCACATACACCTTTCCTTTATGCTGCCATGCATGGCATGGCTTGGAATGCCATACAGACTATGAAATTTATCCATGCTTTGTGATTTTTTTTTAATTTGCTTCTTTAATATGCTACTTTATACATATTCTATTATGGAAAACAACATTTTTAAAATTCATTCACTTGCTACTCAGAGAAAAAAGCTTAGCCGTGATATGCATGACGTGCCAAATTTAGCAAAATTTTGCAAAATAGCTGGATTCATCAAGAATGATTCTTTTTCCATTGAGGTACTGTACTACGTGAAGCAATTCTCTAAATAGAGGGCTTTTATATTTACATCATATCTGGTTTGTTCAAATCTGGTTTAAACTTGGAACTATCTGACAATGTCTTTCACATTGAGCTGCAGTGCAGACTGGCTGGGGACTGGACACTCTGTTTAGTTCTGGTATTGTAGTTGACACTGCTTATAGCACTAATCATGGTCTGTACTGTAGATCTTTTTTCCATTCTCAGAAGTTTGATCCCAGAAGTCATGGTGCCACCATCTATGACTACTAGTATACAGATGGAGCCACGCTAACCGTGGCGCTGTTAGAGTTATTCCCTTATATCCATTTTAGAGACATATATTATATTTTACTATTACACATAGAAAGAATTGGTAATATTGGCTTCTGTAACCTGAGCCTAATTAACATCTCTACACTGTAGTCTTGGCTAGTTCGCATTTGAACAGACAATCCCAGCACATGGCCAGCTCAGTTCACTGATATAGCTAGCCCACATGCTGTTAAGACACACACTTCCTGTAGATGACACACACACAGGTTGAATGTACTACCTGAACAGCTGAAATCACAGAGCTCACTCACTCAGAATCAACCTAGCCTCCAGAAGCATGGATTGCTCATCACCAGGACCGATCTCCTTACTAAGGCTAAGTAATGTACACACATGGCTTAATGGCATAGAATAGTTAATTTGTAAATACATTTGACTTTAAGGTTAATGGTACTTGAGCAATTATGTGATTGTTATGTGTAGGTGATAATACTCTGTGAAATCTGTAATGGTAATTGGAACATTAGACAATCTGTAGCATAGCATTCCTGGTATGGTGATTTATAACAGATTGTAGTGGTTTTATATAGTGCATCTTGCTGAAATATAGAAGTCGACACATACTTCCTTTTATTTATTATTTATTACCAGTTATTTATATAGCGCACACATATTCTGCAGCGCTGAACAGAGAATATTTGCCATTTCACATCAGTCCCTGCCCCAGTGGAGCTTACAGTCTATATTCCCTATCACATGTACACACAGACACATTCACGCTAGGGTTAATTATTGCTGGGAGCCAATTAACCTACCAGTATATTTTGGGATTGTGGGAGGAAACCGGAGTACCCGGAGGAAACCCACGCAAGTACGGGGAGACTATACAAACTCCACACAGTTAGGGCCATGGTGGGAATCGAACCCATGACCTCAGTTCTGTGAGGCAGTAATGCTAACCATTACACCATCCGTACTTTTGTTACTGTAGTCATGTGCTTGTAGCAATGGCATGCTGATATTTGTGGTTACTTGGTGATCTGGTATTGGAAGGCTGAAAAGTTAGCATAATGTAGGATGTGGTTATTCCAAAGGTACAGACCGGGATTGGCATATAATTACAGGCAACATTATATAGCATAGCCAGCATACAATATGCTCTGGTTATTGAGATACTGTGTTGGCTTGGAATTGTGAAATGTAATTAGATGGCTTGGAATTGTAAAATCAGCACATATGCATTATGTTGAAGCTTATACATTCTGGAATATAGTGGAGTCTTTCAGAGATATGTAGTTTATATATGGCTTCTGCTATGTGACTTTATGGCCTAGAAAAGAATGCCATGTGTTTGAACTTGCAAACCTAAAATGGCTGCTGGCATTCCCTTTTGAACCATGTGTTATAGACTTTGGAATCATGGGAAATTTCCCAAAATGGAGTCTAGCTTCTGTCCCATGCAGTCTGTGGACCATGCAGTCACATGCTGTCGTCGTCCCCCCCCCCCCCCCACACACACACACACACACACAAACACACACACACACATAAACCAAAACCAATATTTCTTTAAGATAGATATTTTTCCAATATGTATCAATAAACCTAGGGTTCCATTTTATGCAATCTGTGATTTAGCCGAGTGCTTTGAGTGATATCTCCCCAGTAACAAATAAATACACACACACATACGCGTACAGTACATACATCTCTCACACTTATTTCATCCTGTTTCTTTCTTATATACTGTCGATTGAACCTATTATATGGTGACTTGCATTGTATTTGACCAATACTGTTTAATGATAAAAGTGAATTCTATGAGTAGCAATTGTTTGTTGAAATACATTCTTACGTTTTACATTCTATATGACTGGCGTGCATTCTTCCATGAACAGAATATTCCTAATGATTTAAAGGTATACATGTCTAGGTGCAACCTCTGCAGGTTTGTTATTAAAATGTACACAATTAGTGATGATTATTATAAATCACTAAAAGGTTAAAAATATACATTTGCTTCAATGATATGAAATATAGTACAGGTTGAGTATCCCATATCCAAATATTCCGAAATACGGAATATTCCGAAATACAGACTTTTTTGAGTGAGCGTGAGATAGTGAAACCTTTGTTTTTTGATGGCTCAATGTACACAAACTTTGTTTAATACACAAAGTTATAAAAAATAATGTATTAAAGGACCTTCAGGCTATGTGTATAAGGTGTATATGAAACATAAATGAATTGTGTGAATGTACACACACTTTGTTTAATGCACAAATTCATAAAAAATATTGGCTAAAATTGACTTCAGGCTGTGTGTATAAGGTGTATATGTAACATAAAAGCATTCTGTGCTTAGACTTAGGTCCCATCACCATGATATCTCATTATGGTGTACAATTATTCCAAAATACGGAAAAATCCGATATCCAAAATACCTCTGGTCCCAAGCATTTTGGATAAGGGATACTCAACCTGTAGCATAATACAAACAACAGAATCAGACAGAGAAAAGGAGGGGAATAAAAGAGAATAAAATACATATCCCTTATCAGGCGCCATCTGTTCCTGGGCGCGCCCGCCTAGGCGTGTCTATCGCAGCGTCTGCGTGACACGCACATGCCCCATTCACTACAATGGAAGCTTTCTCTGTGCACTCACGTAGTGGGGCTAGGAGCAAGATCGCCTAGTTCCACCGGGAGTGCACATTTGCGATGGAGCAGCACTAGATGAGCACGGCTCCATCTGTATGGTTATAGTTCTTTATAAGTACAGTATTCTGGAAATCTGGTTCGGACCATTTTGCTGTTTACCGGAATGTCATGCATAGATTTTACAAATCTTATTAATTCATTTGGTTATAAATATCCAGGTAGGATTAACCATTAAATCTGCCCTTGATAAATTCTAAGTGGTAGATTCAATTTAGAGCAAATTGAATAGCACCGGAAGGAGCTCCCGGACGAGAAGTAATAACACCGGAAGGAGCTCCCGAACGAGATGATATCAGGGACTAGAGGATTTCTTCTCGTAACCATTGCACCCTTCGAGCAGAAATCTGACAATACAGGGTTCGTGATGCTGTTTGTGCCCTTGCGCAGCGCCATCAACATCACCACAAGGCACTTTAGTCGTAGGTTGCCCATTCTTGCGACTAAATACCCTGTTTAGTTCAAGAGTATGGGCATTATCCGACTTAGCATTACGCTGAATTTAATTGCTCCGGGAGCACTGAAGTGAATCAACCACTAAACGATGCCATTAGTGCACTGGGACAAAACACACTGAAAATGGCGAATCTGGTACTATCCTTGGATTGGTTTGCAGCTAGTACCCAGGAGGACATGTGTGTCACATACGTGCATATATTTTATCCTTTTTGTGTGCATTTAAAAACACTACCTACATTTTAAATTTGATATTCTACACAATGGTTGGATTATGCTTTTTCTTTTTCATGAAAAGTACATTTCCTTGAATACATTACAGAAGTGTGGCACGTCTTGTCTTTGATTCACATAAGCATTACTTTATATAATCTGGTACAAGACCACATTTTCACTTGGAATGAAATTTTTGGATGCATTGCACTAGGAGGGACCCTTGTTTTATTTTGTTGTTTTTTTACAGTAGATACATGGCTAGGATGTAATGAAGTCCCAAGTGCTCTGTCTTGGAGTAACTCCTGACTACTCTCCCCCCTTCAAACCACAGATTCAGTACCTCTCACAAACTTGCATTTTTATCTCAAAATATTTCCAGAGCCTATTTCACCTAGGATGCCACTAAGACCTTTATCCATTCATTGGTCTTCTCCAGACTGGATTACTGTAATCTTCTCCTACAGTATGTGGCATCCCTGACAGATGGCTCTCTCCACTCCAATCTATCCTCAATGCTGCTGCCCGGCTCATCTTTCCCCCCAAATGTACTATGTCCACCTCCCCTCTCTTACAAGCCCTTGATTAGCTCCCCTTTCCCTTCAGAATCCAATTCAAGCTTCTCACACTCACTTACAAAGCTCTCACCTACTCCTCTCCCATTTACATCTCTGACCTTATCTCCCTTTACACTCTAGCCAGTCTTCTTTGCTCCACTAATGCACGCCACCTCTACGGTCTACTAATTACCTCCTCCCACTCCTAACTTCAAGATGTTTCTCTGAAATTCTCTACCTCTCACTCTCTTTCTCTCCACAAAACTTAAAACTGGGCTCTCAAGACCCACTCTTCGCAAGACTCTAATCCTAAACCCTCTGGCCCACACTCGCCGTCTACCCCATCTGTGTCACCCCTGCCTATCTGTCTGCATTTACAATGTAAGTTCTCATGAGCAGGACCCTCTTTCCTCATGTGCTTTTTGTTCTCTTACTTATACTATCTTATACTCTATACTCCCTTCAATGGCACCAAATCCCTTGGTTTTCTGCCACTCTAAAACTTATTTCAATGTTGTCTACTGATGCAGCTATGTTTATTTGTCCTATATGGTCTTGAACTGTAAGTCATTGTTTTCTTGTTTTTGCTTATTTTATGTTTATGTACAGTACTCTGTAATTGGGAGCTGCGTATCCATTGTGGTGCCATATAAATAAAGGTTAATAATACCAGCAACAGCAAACATATATATATATATATATCTATCTCAAAGCCTGGACTTAGCTTGGATGGAAATAGAGTAGGCAAAGGACTGCAATCTCACCCTAACATCTTATTCTCTCAACTGCAGGTAATCAAAACAATTACATCTCTCACCAGCTGCACAGTGAACTAGGATACTATTGCACTGCACTGTCTGTTTTGCTTAGGTAATCTGGAATTATTGTTATAAGCAGAATTTAGCCTGTTTACTTGTTAGATATTTGGGGAATTTGGGCTGGCCTCCTCCCCTATCATTATTTGTTTTAGCTTTTATTGCCCACCAGTGGGTGTTGGGCAATGGGTGGGATTTTAATCAGTGAACATATACCTTACACATGTTTGTATTAGTTCATATTAGAATATAGCAGGCTGTATAAGCCTGGCTGATTGATCCAGGGTGTAGAACTCTAAGGGAGTAGACTCAAAGGGAGAAGATATATAATTTTAATATCAAAGCCTGGACTTAAACTGGACGGAAAACTGAAAGAAAACATCAAACAACACGAATTACAACAGATGAACTACTTATCAATATTGACTGTATATGCAAATTTATCACCCTCCAACTTTCACTCTGTGAACACTATGCAACCCATTTGCAGGAAGGAACATAAGCATCAAGAACCAAAGAAGAAAAGTATGCCCTATCATGAGCACTCTTTGACACTTACACTCATTTCATCTCTGAAAGTCAAATACCACTAGGTATTTGGCCACTAAATATAAAATATAGCTTTTATTTTTTACATTAAAACATCTGAGAAATATAGTGCTAGTGAAAATTGTGAATATAATATATATGTGAATTAAAATGTTAAACCACTGTTGTCTCATTTGCTTTTCAATTCTACTGTTCTGTGAATGTTTCAATTATTGTAGAACGTAATAATTTGTTGCTAAATACCTCCTCCAGATACTATAAAAGATACATTTGTATCTGTCTGGGTATAGATTTGTGTCCGTTATGGCTAGAACCTTCCTAATCTTATTCAGGGTCCCACGTAACCTCAATATAGGCTTATTTATAATTTCTTCAATGTTGGCAGTGTGCGCATCACTGCACCATTGTATACCTTATGATGCCAATATACAGTAGAGGACCCTGCTATGAGGCGGTGAATGTGTGTCTCGTATGCAGACACTTCAAACACTCATCTATGTAAATGAGATATTCTCAATTCCTTCATTTATGTCTGTGTATTGTACCTTCAATCGGAACAACCATCACACTCCTATACTGTAGCCATTATTATAACACTACAGTACGTCTTATATACTTTCAATATCTGAATGAGTTTGTCTGTGTTTGACAATAAATATCACTTATTAATATAAGGTTTCTATTATTTTATATACAAAGTGATATATTCCATGTATTGTATGAATTGATTATACACAGTGAGGGAATGCTGGGTCCCATACTCATATTATCCATATGACTATGGTAGATCCCTACTGTCACGATCACGCACTTGATTGCTGATCTATATATTTGAACATAACGTTTACACTAAGCGGTGAGGAAACAGCTTCCTTAGGGGTCTATTTACTAAGCCTTGAATGGAGATAAATCCGACGGAGATAAAGTACCAGCCAATCAACACCTGCCATGTTACAGACTGGGATGGAAAAATGACAGTTAGGAGCCGATTGGCTGGTACTTTATCTCCAGTGACTTTATCGCCATCCAAGGCTTAGTAAATACACCCCTTAGATAGAAGTCTGTTCTGTTCCCCTGATACTGCACATCTCAGCACTATTCCCGTTAACCACGGTACTCCCACCCAAGATCTCTATGGGTCTGGGACTCCAGGTCCACAACAAAAAGGTCGACACACCTTAGGTCGATGCCATTTGGTCGACACACCTTAGGTCGACAAGGACAAAGGGTCGACAAGAACAAGGTCGACATGGAAAAAGGTCGACATGAGTTTTTTATGTTTTTTTGGTGTCGTTTTCTTCGTAGAGTGACCGGGAACCCCAATTAGTGCACCGCGTCCCCTCGCATGGCTCGCTTCGCTCGGCACAGATTACCGTTCCAATCGTAGTCCACATGGATCGTTAAATATGAAAAGGTTCCAAAAAAGGAAAAAATCGTGAAAAACTCATGTCGACCTTTTGTCCATGTCGACCTTTTGTCCATGCCGACCTAAGGTGTGTCGACCAATTGACGTTGACCTAAGGTGTGTCGACCTTTTTGTTGTCGACCTGGAGTCCGGATACCGATCTCTATATGCGTATTCAGCAGTCTCTTTTATTCAATTGCCGTCTCCTGCTGGGATTGAGTACTGCTTTCATAGGGTGCATAGATGTCTCTAAGTTATCATGACCGTATGTGACACACTGTTCTATGTGTCACAATACCGTGTGAATCTAGTTGATCAATTACTAATATAAGGAGACCAATGGATAATATAGCATTTATACTCAGTGCTATATTTATGATTCAGATGATATAGTGAGGTGCATTCACCCGCGGTGTTGGTGTTGGGCTCCTACTACCCTCTAGCTACTCATACCAACTCATACCACCAGAACCATCCCTTACATTCTCTACATTTGCGGTCCATGACATACGCCTCTTCCAACCTGTTCATCTTTGAGTAGCTGTCATTTACCGCCCCCATGGCATGCCCTCCAAATTACTTGACAATTTTGCTTCCTCTCTTCTGACACTCCCTCCATTATCCTAGGTGATTTCAACATCCCTATCCACAACCCCACAAAATCACCTGCTTCTAAACTCCTTAACCTCACCTCTTCTCTTGGTCTATCCCAGTGGACCTCCTCCCCCCTCCCATGTGAGTGGAAGCTCACTGGATCTTGTCTTCACTCACCGCTGTGAGCTTCCTGATTTCTCCAACTCCCTGTTCCCCCTCTCTGACGATCACCTGCTCACTTTTACCCTCTCTCTATCTGCTTCTCCATCTTTACCACCTAAGACTACCATCACAAAGCATAACACTGAGGCTATCGACACCACTTCCCGATCTGACTCACTGCTCTCTCCTATTCTCTCTCTTTCCTGCCCTGAAGATACTTCACTATACAATGCATCCCTTACCTCTGCTCTTGACTCTGTCACCCCACCAACCACTATTCACCCTCGCAGATCGACACCTCAACCCTGGCACACCAAATGCACCAGATATCTGCAAAAATGCTCACGTACCAATGAGCGACAGAGGAGGAAATCACACTCTACACGTAGACTTCATCCACTACAAATGTATGCTCTCATCCTACTTTGCTGCCCTTACCCTCTCTAAACAATCTTACTTCAAAAACCTCATCTCCTCCTAATCCTCAAACACCCGGCTCCTCTTTGACACTGTCGACTCGCTCCTCTGCCCACCCCCGCCTCAACTCCCCTCTTTACTTTATGCTCTTGACTTTGCCACCTACTTCACATCCAAAATTTACTCCATTCGTCAAGACATAACATCTTACCAGAACCTGAGCAAACCCCCTCTCCTTCCCTCCTACCAACTCTTGATATCTTTCTCCCCTGTATATGGAGAGGAAGTCATGGTCCTCACCCGGTCCTCTCCCCACCTCCCCACTTGACCCTATTCCCTTCTCTGCTTCCTCTCTTCTTCTGCCTGGTCCCATCTTGCCCATCTACTCAATCTCGCCCTCTCATCAGGCACTGTCTCTTCTACCTTCAAGCATGCACTTGTCTCCCTTATTTTTAAAAAACCTACCCTTGAAACAACCAATTTCTCCAACTACCGACCCATCTCTCTTCTTCCTTTTGCCTCCAAACTCCTTGAGCGTATTGTCTACAACCGCCTCACTGTCTTTCTTTCTTCCCACTCACTGCTTGACGCTTTCCAGTCTGGTTTCCATCCTCAGCACTCCACTGAAACTGCCCTCACCAAAGTCTGCAATGACCTCCTTGCTGCTAAATCCAGGGGTCACTACTGTCTGCTTATTCTCCTTGTCCTCTCTGCTGATTTTGACACTGTAGACCACCCTCTCCTCCTGCAAATCCTTTACTCCCTTGGTATGCATGATACTGCTCTATCCTGGCTGTCCTCCTACCTTTCTGACCATTCCTTCTCTGTCTCCTCTCATGACTCCACCTCCCCCCCACTTCCTCTACCAGTAGGTGTCCGCCAAGTTTCTGTTCTTGGACCTCTCCTTTTCTCTCTCTACACATCCTCATTAGGTATGCTCATTAGCTCTTTTGTCTTAAAATATCTCTATGCTGACGATACTCAAATCTAACTTTCCTCCCCTGACCTCTCCCCTGCTCTCCTCACTCGAAACTCCAACTTTTCTATCTGCTATCTTCTGGATGTCCCAGCGCTTTCTTACACTTAACATGTCTAAAGACTGAGCTGATCATCTTCCCTCCCTCCTGTATAACCTCACCTCCCACAATTTCATTATCCATCGATAGCACAACTATCGCATCTAGCCCTAAAATGCGATGTCTTGGAGTAATCCTTTACTCCTCTGTCTCCTTCAAACCACACATTCAGAACCTCTTACAAACCTGCCATTTCCATCTCAACAACATCTCCAGGATCAAACCCTTTCTCACCCAGGACGCTACTAAGACCCTCATCCACTCATTGGTCATCCCCAGATTGGACTACTACAATCTCCTCCTATCTGGCCTCCCTCAAAAATGCCTCTCTCCACTCCAATCTATCCTCAATGCTGCAGCCCATCTCATCTTCCTCACCAAACGTACTACATCCACATCCCCTCTCTTGCAGGACCTTCACTGGCTACCCTTCCCATTCAGAATCCAATTCAAGCTTCTCACACTCGCCTACAAAGCCCTCACACACTCTTCTCCCTCTTACATCTCTGACCTGATCTCTCTTTACATTCCCACCCGTTCTCTTCGCTCTGCTAATGCACGCCGTCTCTCCTGCCAACTGATTACCTCCTCCCACTCCTATCTACAAGATTTTGCACATGCTGCTCCCTATCTCTGGAATGCTCTACCTCTCCCCATACGACTGTCCACCTCTCTACAAAACTTCAAACAGGCTCTCAAGACCAACTTCTTCAACAAACCCAGCCAACTCTCCTCCTAACCCTCTTGTCTATGCTCACTTTCTACCGGTTCTGTGTCACCCCGGTCTGTTAGCCCATCACCTTTTAGATTGTAAGCTCACAAGAGCAGGGACTTCTTTCCCCATGTGCCTTTCCTTTTCTTACTTACACTATCTTATACTCCATACCTTCTTTGATGGCACCTAACCCCGTGTCTTATATACCTGTCCTATATTGTCTTGAACTGTAAGTGCTGTTTTCTTATTTGCTCATTTGATTATGTACTGTGTAATGGGCGCTGCAGATCCCTTGTGGCTCCATATAAATAAAGGATTTTTTTTATATATATATATATATATATATATATATATATATAAAAAATAATATTAATATGAGAACAAAGTCTACAGCTATGTCATAAACTATCTATTCGAGAACACTAATAACTAGTACTAATTGTGTTCTTGTGCAGTACCTGTGCTATTTTTATGCTGCTGTAAAGTAGCCACATAACAATTAGTTATGAGCAGAGCAATGAAAACCTCTCGTGGACTTTCTACCATTTATATCTTACCACTGTAAAAAATATATATATATTTTTTTATAATTTTTCATGTTATAAATTATTTAGTCCGGGATTTTTCCTTACCTCAAGAAGGCTGGTCAATAACTTTACACAGGTTGTCATTGGCTCTGTCAGTGGGCAATGTGAGCTCCATCCTGGCAATGATGTGACATGAACCATACCTCTCAGTGTTCTGGCCAAAGATGGAAGCCCATAAAAATGTGGCGCATCTGACACTTTCAAACAGTGTAACAATTGCTGGGCTAGTTGTGTCCTGAATGATCCAGCGAGAATCAAACATTTCCTAATGAATGAAGAGGACTTGTTAGAAATTAGTAAATAAATGAAAATATATAAAGTATTTATTGGTGTTGCATTGGTGGTGAAGCAGTGTTTTTTTTATAGTACTAACAAATCTTTGCAAGTAAACTACTGACACCCAAACTACCACAGCTGAGTTACTGGATCATATAAACTCTTTAAGCGGGATGCATACCTTAGGTTGATGGTCACTTTGTGTACAATGACAGTTCAAGCATTTTAATTTTAAACATGCATCGAAAAAGCATTTTCTAAGATGCGGATGTGTCGTCATACATCTTGCTTCAATATGCCATGCAGCAGGAGATGCCTGTCGTGAGTGAGCCGAGGTACTAGCATTGGGCATCTTTTTTCCCAGAAGTGCATCTTATAATATGCACAAGCAGTCTCTGCTGATGACTTGATTGCACCAAGCATCTTTTTGTGTAACTTTTGCCATTAAAATGTATCTTATTCGCAAAATGATGCAAAAGCAGTTTATGCTGATTAAAATGATATGCGGCATGCCTATATTTTCTGTGTGTCTGTGGCTATAACTGCATACAAAATTGTGCGTTGCAGTTTTCTAGGAAAACACTGTAAAGTACCATTTCTTATGCAGATACAGCTGTGGTCGTACGCAGAATATATAGTCATGCCATATATCATTTTAATCGGCATAAGCTGCTTGTGAATCCTATTGGCATCGTTTTGTGAATAACACGCATTTTAATGGCAAAAGTGGTACAAAAAGATGCTTTGTGAAATCAAGTCATTCCACGGCTAGATGTATAATGAGTACACAGTAAAAATTCTTAAAGTACAGATGTGTCCTGATACATCTAGCCTCAATAAATCATGCAGCGGCAGATGCCTGTTGTGAGTGAGCTGACAGGTCCCATGAAACTCTGCCAAAGTTGGGTGTCATTTCTTTCCAAAAAATGTATTACAATGCAATTAGGACGCATGAGAAGACTGAGCTGATTTATTTGAAATACCTGTAAGACTCTTGTATATCTGTGTGACCATGTATGTATATGAAGCACAACATAACTTGGTATGGATAAAACAACAGCCGCTGCATCATAGCAGTTTGTATGCAGATTCAGAGACTCCGTCACACACAATGGGGTGTGTTCAATGCTTGTCGGACAATGCAGTATTCAATCCTGTCGGATTTGGCTGTTCCCGACAATGTCAATGCGACTTTTTTTTAAGTCGCATTGACACTGGGGGTAATTCTGAGTTGATCGCAGCAGCAATTTTGTTAGCAGTTGGGCAAAACCATGTGCACTGCAGGGGGGGGGGCAGATATAACATTTGCAGAGAGAGTTAGATTTGGGTGGGTTATATTGTTTCTGTGCAGGGTAAATACTGGCTGCTTTATTTTTACACTGCAATTTAGATTTCAGTTTGAATACACCACACCCAAATCAAACTCTCTCTGCACATGTTATATCTGTCCCCCTTGCAATGCACATGGTTTTGCCCAACTGCTAACAAAATTGCTGCTGCGATCAACTCAGAATTAGGCCCACTGTCGGAAACGGGACTAAAACCTGACGGATTTGGCTGCGAAACGGACAAAACACGTGGATCGGCAGCTTAAGCCGCTGATCCACGTGCTTTCCAACAAGTTGGATAAACGGGGGTATGACTGAATAGGTCGAATCTGGATTCGACCTTAAACTCCCGTTAATCTGACAAGTCGGAAAATCTGACTTGAATTGAAAACACCCCAAAATGCCAAAAAGATGCCCAATGCTACCTGAGTCTCAAGGAGGGGCTGTTTGGTGTGACTGCAGCAAAAATGTATGAGGACACAGCTGTAATATTTTTATGGCATTAAGAGAGTAATGCCGGCATTCTGCTGATAATCTCATCACTGTCAACAAAGTGATCATTAATATAAAAAAAAAAAAAATAGTAAAGTCACAAGGCACTCAAATAAAGGCAAGCAGCCATTTGTAATAGGAAATACTATGGGGGGAAAAATGAGATTTTAAACCTACCGGTAAATCTCTTTCTCCTAGTCCGTAGAGGATGCTGTGGACTCCATAAGGACCATGGGGTATAGACGGGCTCCGCAGGAGACATGGGCACCAATAAAGAACGTTTAGTATGGGTGTGCACTGGCTCCTCCCTCTATGCCCCTCCTCCAGACCTCAGTTAGAGAACTGTGCCCAGAGGAGATGGACAATACGAGGAAAGGATTTTGTTAATCTAAGGGCAAGATTCATACCAGCCCACACCAGTCATACCATATAACCTGGAATACCCAAAGCCAGTTAACAGTATGAACAAACAACAGCACCGGTCCAAGACCGATTCCAACTGTAACATAACCCTTATGTAAGCAACAACTATATACAAGTCTTGCAGATCTTCCGCACTGGGACGGGCGCCCAGCATCCTCTACGGACTAGGAGAAATAGATTTACCGGTAGGTTTAAAATCTTATTTTCTCTTACGTCCTAGAGGATGCTGGGGACTTCGTAAGGACCATGGGGTTTATACCAAAGCTCCCAATCGGGAGGGAGAGTGCGGATGACTCTGTAGCACCAAGTGAGCAAATGCTAGGTCCTCATCAGCCAGGGTATCAAACTTGACGAATTTAGCAAAAGTGTTTGAACCCGACCAAGTTGCCGCTCGGCAAAGCTGTAATGCCGAGACGCCTCGGGCAGCCGCCCAAGAAGAGCCCACCTTCCTAGTGGAATGGGCCTTTACTGAATGTGGCAACGGCAATCCAGCCGTAACATAAGCATGCTGAATCGTGTTACAGATCCAGCGAGCAATAGTCTGCTTTGAAGCAGGTGCGCCAATCTTGTTGGCTGCATACAGGACAAACAGAGCCTCTGTTTTCCTAATTCTAGCCGTCCTGGCTACATAAATCTTTAAGGCCCTGACTACATCCAGGGACATGGAATTCTCCAAGTCACTCGTAGCCACAGGCACCATGATAGGTTGGTTCATATGAAAAGAAGACACCACCTTAGGTAAAAATTGAGGACGAGTCCTCAATTCTGCTCTATCCACATGAAAAATCAAGTAGGGGCTCTTGTGAGACAATGCCGCCAATTCAGACACCCGCCTTGTCGAAGCTAAGGCCAATAACATGACCACCTTCCAGGTGAGAAGTTTCAACTCAACCGTTTTAAGGGGTTCAAACCAGTGTGACTTAAGGAACTGTAACACCACGTTCAGGTCCCATGGCGCCACTGGGGCCACAAAAGGAGGCTGGATGTGTAGCACTCCCTTCACAAAAGTCTGGACTTCTGGAATAGAAGCCAATTCCTTCTGAAAGAATATCGATAAGGCCGAAATCTGTACCTTAACAGAGCCTAACTTCAGGCCCATATCCACTCCTGTCTGTAGAAAGTGGAGAAAACGGCCCAGGTGGAAATCTTCCGTAGGAGCATTCTTGGCTTCACACCAAGATACATACTTCCTCCAGATACGGTGATAATGTTTCGCCGTCACCTCCTTCCTAGCCTTTATTAGAGTAGGTATGACCTCCCCCGGAATACCATTCTCAGCTAGGATCCGGCATTCAACCGACATGCCGTCAAACTTAACCGCGGTAAGTCTTGGAACGTGCAGGGGCCCTGCTGTAACAGGTCCTCCCTTAGTGGAAGAGGCCAAGGATCTTCTGCGAGCATCTCCTGAAGATCCGAGTACCAGGCCCTTCGAGGCCAGTCTGGAACAATGAGTATTGTCTGTACTCTTTTCCGTCTTATGATTCTCAACACCTTTGTGATGATAGGCAGAGGAGGAAACACATAGACCGACTGGAACACCCATGGCGTAACCAGAGCGTCTACTGCTATTGCCTGAGGGTCCCAGGACCTGGCACAGTACCTCCGAAGCTTCTTGTTGAGGCGTGACGCCATCATGTCTATTTGAGGAACTCCTCAGAGACCCGTTATCTCTGCAAATACTTCTTGATGAAGTCCCCACTCTCCTGGATGGAGATCGTGTCTGCTGAGGAAGTCTGCTTCCCAGTTGTCCACTCCCGGAATGAAGACAGCTGACAGAGCGCTTACATGTTTTTCCGCCCAGCGAATAATCCTGGTGGCTTCCGCCATCGCGACTCTGCTCCTTGTCCCGCTTTGGCGGTTCACATGAGCCACGGCTGTGACATTGTCTGATTGAATCAGAACCGGTAGGTTGCGAAGAAGATCCTCCGCTTGTCGAAGGCCGTTGTATATGGCCCTTAATTCCAGCCCGTTGATGTGCAGACAGGACTCCTGGCTTGACCATAGTCCTTGAAAGTTTCTTCCTTGGGTGACTGCTCCCCATCCTCGGAGGCTCGCGTCCGTGGTTAGCAGAACCCAGTCCTGAATGCCGAACCTGCGACCCTCTAGAAGGTGAGCACTTTGCAACCACCATAGGAGAGACACCCCGGCCCTGGGGGACAGTGTTATTTTCTGATGTATTTGTAGATGGGACCCGGACCACTTGTCCAGAAGGTCCCATTGAAACGTCCTTGCATGGAACCTGCCGAAGGGAATGGCCTCGTAGGCTGCCACCATTTTCCCCAGAACTCGAGTGCATTGATGAACTGACACTCTTTTTGGCTTTAGCAGGTCTCTGACCATGTTCTGGAGGTCCTGGGCTTTTTCCAACGGGAGAAAAACCTTCTTTCGTTCCGTGTCTAGTATCATGCCTAGGAACGGTAGTCGAGTTGTTGGAGCCAACTGTGACTTTGGCAGATTGAGAATCCAACCGTGTTGCAGGAGCACTCTTAGAGAGAGTGACATATTCTTCAGTAATCGATCTTCTGATCTCGCCTTTATCAGGAGATCGTCCAAGTATGGGATAATTGTGACTCCTTGCCTGCGCAGGATCACCATAAATTCCGCCATTATCTTGGTAAAAATCCTCGGGGCCGTTGAAAGCCCAAACGGCAACGTCTGAAACTGGAAATGACAATCCTGTACCGCAAATCTCAGGTACTCCTGATGAGCGGGATATATGGGGACATGAAGGTAAGCATCCTTTATGTCCAGTGACACCATAAAATCCACCCCTTCCAGGCAGGCTATTACAGCTCGGAGTGATTCCATCTTGAATTTGAAACATTTCAAGTACAGATTTAGGGATTTTAGATTTAAAATGGGTCTGACCGAACCATCCGGCTTCAGGACCACAAAGAGGGTCGCATAGTACCCTTTTCCCTGTTGGCTCAGGGGAACCCCTATAATCACTTGCTGTTGACACAGCGTTTGAATTGCAGCTAACACTACTTCCCACTCTGGGGTAGAAGCTGGTAAGGCCGACTAGAAAAATCGGCGTGGTGGCACCTCTTCGAATTCCAGCTTGTAGCCTTGGGAAACTATCTCCATCGCCCAAGGATCTACGTCTGACCGAACCCAGACCTGGCTGAAGAGTCGAAGGCGTGCCCTCACCGATGCGGACTCCAACAGGGGAGCCCCAGCGTCATGCGGTGGATTTTGTAGAAGCCGGGGAGGACTTCTGTTCCTGGGAACCCGCCGCGGCAGGTATTCTTTTCCCTCTACCCTTACCTCTGGCAAGGAAGGAGGAGCCCCGACCTCTTCTGGGCTTTTGCGACCGAAAGGACTGCATCTGATGCTGTGGAGTTTTCTTTTTCTGTTGGGGAACAAAAGGTAAAAAGGTAGATTTACCTGCGGTAGCTGTGGAAACCAGATCCGCGAGCCCATCCCCAAACAACGCATCACCCTTATAGGGTAAAACCTCCATATGCTTTTTTGAATCTGCATCACCCGTCCATTGGCAGGTCCATAAGGATCGTCTCGCTGAAATAGCCATGGCATTGGCTCTGGTACCCAATAATCCAATGTCTCTTTGAGCGTCTCTCATATATAAGACTGTGTCTTTAATATGTGCTAAAGTTAGCAAAATAGTATCCCTATCTAGGGTATCAAGGTCAGCTGACAGGGTATCTGTCCAAGCTGCAACCGCACTACATACCCATGCCGACACAATTGCCGGTCTAAGTAAAGTACCAATATGTGTATAAACAGACTGTAATGTAGTCTCCTGCCTGCGGTCCGCAGGGTCCATGAGGGCCGCTGTATCTGGAGACGGCAGCGCCACCTTCTTGGACAGGCGTGTCAGAGCCTTGTCCACTATGGGAGATGATTTCCAACGTGCCCTGTCCTGTGTAGGGAAAGGGTACGCCATAAGAACCATTTTGGGAATCTGAAGTCTCTTATCTGGAGATTCCCAATCTTTTTCAAATAACTCATTAAGTTCATGAGATGGAGGAAAGTTTACCACAGGTTTCTTTTCCTTATACATGCGCACCCTCGTGTCGGGAACAGAGGGGTCGTCTGTGATATGCAAAACATCTTTAATTGCAATAATCATATACTGAATAGTTTTTGCCACCCTAGGGTGCAATCTAGCATCATCTTAGTCGACACTGGAATCAGAGTCCGTGTCGGTATCTGTGTCCACAATTTGTGACCAGGTACGCTTGTGAGACCCTGACGGGCCCTGTGAGTCGGTTTAATCCATGGATTGACCCCCTGATGTTTCCCTGGAATCTGCTTTGTCTAGCCTCTTATGCAATGATGCTACACTTGCATTTAACATATGCCACATATCCTTACATTCCTGAGTCGGCACTACCGACGGGGACACACCACTCATCTCCTCCACCTCCTCCTCAGACATGCCGACACGCACGTACCGACCCCCCACACACACAGGGATATAACTAAACGGGGACAATTCCCCAACCAGGCCCTTTGGAGAGACAGAGAGAGAGTATGCCAGCACACACCCAGCGCCAAACTGACACTGGAAAACCCAGATAGCGCTTTTATATATAATGCCGATGTTATTCCCACTCACTGCGCTTGAAATGTGCCCCCCCCCTCTTTTTTTCAGCCCTCTGATGTGTTCAGCAGGGGAGAGTCCGGGGAGCCAGCGTTCTCTACAGCTTCTGTGGAGAAAATGGCGCTGGTTTGTGCCAGCGGCGGGTTCGGTCCCGGCTCAATATCATAAAAATGTCGCGGGATCGTCTATTTGCTGCCTCCGCAGGCTAATATATATATATTTGTGCCAAAAACGACGTTAATTGCTGCCCAGGGCGCCCCTTCTGCGCCCTGCACCCATCTGTGCCTGTGTGTGTTGTGTGGGAGCAAAGCGTTACTGCTGTGCGTTACCTCATGAAGATCTGAAGTCTTCTGCCACCTTGAAATCTTCTTTTCTTCTCATACTCACCCGGTTTCTATCTTCCGGCTCTGCGAAGAGGACGGCGGCGCGGCTCTGGGACGAACCCCAGGGTGAGACCTCTGTTCCGACTCCCTCTGGAGCTAATGGTGTCCAGTAGCCTAAGAAGCAGATCCTATCATTTAAGTAGGTCTGATTCTCGCTCCTCAGTCCCACGACGCAGGGAGTCTGTTGCCAGCAGTGCTCCCTGAAAATAAAAAACCTAACACAATTATTTTACACAGAAAACTCAGGAGAGCTCCCTGTAATTAGGGAGGCCAATCCCGGCCGTTTTTTCAATCCCGGGATTGGGGATTGAAAAATGGTCAATCCCGGGATTGCAGTAGGGATCAGAGAAAGTTGTAGGGAACAGCTCTGGAGGGAGGGTGTAGGTAGCGGTGTGGGAGGTAGGGAGGGTGTAGGTAGCGGTGCGGGAGGTAGGGAGGGTGTAGGTAGCGGTGCGGGAGGTAGGGAGTGTGTAAGTAGCGGTGCGGGAGGTAGGGAGGGTGTAGGTAGCGGTGCGTGAGGTAGGGAGGGTGTAGGTAGCGGTGCGGGAGGTAGGGAGTGTGTAGGTAGCGGTGCGGGAGGTAGGGAGGGTGTAGGTCACGGCAGGGAGGGTTGGTAGCGGCGCGGGAGGGAGGAAGGCTGTAGGGAGCACCACTGAATGCATGGAGGGAGGGAGAGAGGGTGGGTGTAAGTAATAGTACTTACTATTAGGCGGGCGGCAACCATTAACACACTGAACGCGGCGGTATTTCAAATGAAGCGCCGGCCGCCAGCCAACCAGAGCTGGCGGACCGGCAGCCAATCAGGGAAGCGGCTGCAGCAGTCGCTCCTGATTGGCTGCCACTGCAGCTTCCCTGATTGGCTGCCGGTCCGCCAGCTCTGATTGGCTGGCGGCCGGCGCTACATTTGAAGTGCTGCCACGTTCAACTTGTTCATGGCTGCTGCCCGCCTAATATTTGTAAGTACTATTACTTACACACCCACCCTCCTGCCGCCGCGCATGCGCAGTATAATCCCGTGAATCCCAGGATTGGATGCTCCAATCCCGGGATTCAAATCCCGGCATTTTTGGGCCCAAATCCCGGGATCCCGCCGATCCCGATCCCGGTATTGGCCTCCCTACCTGTAATGCACCCTATCTCCTCTGGGCACAAGATCTAACTGAGGTCTGGAGGAAGGGCATAGAGGGAGGAGCCAGTGCATACCCATACTAAAAGTTCTTTATAGGTGCCCATGTCTCCTGCGGAGCCCGTCTATACCCCATGGTACTTACGGAGTCCCCAGCATCCTCTAGGACGTAAGAGAAAACTATGAACAATATACTACAGCCAAATACAACTGATTGGTGCTCAGCCCCGTTCAAACAATAAAAGATCATATAAAGGTAGTTCATACCCATACAGTCCAAAGTTGTGATTGAAAACCCACTGGAACACAAGTAGTTCTACTGTAGACTTCAATCCAAATGAAGCCTTCTTCATATGTGAACTTCAATATATCCAGAACCTAAATCATTATTTTCTGTCACAATCTTTATACAGGAGAAACAAGTACAGTCTGCCAGAAAAGACAGTGCCCATATAGCTCTCTCTGCATGTTAGGTAAGGCCGGGGGGAGAAGGAAGAGGTGGCTATCAAACAGATAAAGTAACTATCAACTTCCTAAATACATCCCCTCTAAGCACATTTTGAGGTTATCAAATGCGGCCCTCAAATGCGCCCCAACAGTCCAGGTTTTAAGTGAATCCATGTTTGGCCACAGGTGACTTAATTAGCACCTCATTCAATTTGATTTAACCATCTGTGCTGAGCCATGAATATACCTAAAACCTGGACCGTTGGGGTGCCTCGAGGCTCACGTTTGAGAACCTCTGATCTATGGGGAAATAGACATTTATACACTAGGATAGGTACTATCTATTGCATAATGCCAGCTTGCAGAGATTCTTGGAGGGCTGTGTGATATAGCCACATATCAATGTTGACCAGAGGTCAGGAGGATGTCAAATGTGAGGATATGTGGACTGTACAGAGGGGATGCAATTATATATACATTTTCAGGGAATGCTTCAAGAAGTTTGGGAGATTAGAGTCTTATTGTGTGTGGGTGCTGCCGAAAGCAAGTTCTGCAAATGTGAATGAAAGGATAATGGGATTGAAGGTTTGGAGCATGTGGAAGCAATTGTGAATGAAAGCAATAATGGGATTGAAGGTTTGGAGCATGTGGAAGCATGTGGATTGAAGGTTTGGAGATTAGAGGAGAGTTTAATTGTGCGTGGAAGGGCATTTCACAGGGTGGGTGCAGCCACCCTACAATTGTGAATGAGAGCAAGTAATGTTTGTGGATGATGAGACGCAGATCTTGTACAGAGCAGAGAGGTTGAGTTGGGAGATATTTTAAGAGATAAGCAAAGAGATGTATGTAGGTGTAGTTTGTTTAATAGCCATATATGTAAATAACAGTATGTCATATTGAATACAGGCAGCCAACGGAGGGTCTGACAGAGCGGATCAGCAGATGATGAACGTAGAGTGAGGAAGATCAACCTCCTAGCTGCATAAAAAAATGGACTGCACTGGTGAGAGTAAGGAGACCAGTAAGGAGACTATTGCAATGATCAATGCGGGAGATGATGAGTGCATGGATTAGAGTTTTTGTAGTGTCTTATGTAAGATATGGTCGTATTTTGGATACGTTTTTTTAGTTGTATGTAACATAGAAACAGACTGAATGTTGGGAGCAAAGAAGAGTTCAGAGTTAACAATGACACCTAGGCAGTGAGCTTGTGGGGTAGGGTTGATTGTCATCATCAACAGTGATAGAGATATCAGGTCGGTAACGACTATTGGCTCGTGGAAATATAATTAATTCTGTTTTGGAAATAGTAAGTTTGAAGTGACATATAAGATGAAACAGAAGAAAGGCATTCAACGACTCAGACCAAAACTTAAGGTGACAAATTTGGGGTGGATAGGTATATCGGAGTATCATCCACATAGAGATGATACTGAAATCCGAAAGAGCTAATTAGTTTGCCAAGAGATGTGGTATAGATTGAGAAAAGCAGTGAGATTGGTAGGATGAGAACAAAGAAAGGGCTGTGTCCCGAAGACCTAGAGGTTGAGACTGTAGTGTTTGTATGAGTAGAGTGGTCAACAGTGTCAAAAGCAGCAGAGAGATCAAGAATAATAAGAAGTGAGCAATGGCCTTTAGACTAAGTAGTGACTAGATCATTCACTACTTTAGTCAGAGCTATCTCTGTGGAGTGGAACAAAAGCCTGACTGAAGTGGCTCCAATAATTTGTGCAAGTTAAAAAAGTGTGTGAGGCAAGTGTAGGCTATTCTCTCAAGTACAGTAGCTTGGAGGGGCATAAGAGTTGAGAGACGGGATGGTAGTTAGAAAGTGTGTTAGGGTCAGAACTGTGGGATTAATCACTGGATGCTTGAACAGTTATGGAAAGATACCAGCAGAGAGAGAGATTACAGATTTTAGTTGATACTTCATATTCATTTGTGGGATTAAGTGAAGAGAAGGTGCCAGAAGGTACTGGTAGGGAATTAAATAGGTCACTGGCAGAGGAAGAGCATAGCATTCTATTTTGGATCTTATTAATCTTGCCCTAGAAGTAGGAAGCAATATACTGTGCACGAAGAGTAGCTGGTGAGTTGGGTGAGGAGGATGAAATAGTGATTTAAATGTATTAAAAAGCCGCTTGGGGTTAGTGGCTTGAGCAGAGATAAGCGATTGGAAATATGTTTGGCTGTATCTAGGGCATTATAAGAGTGGTAGATAGTCATATCTGTGAGGAAGTCACTAGGACTATGAGATTACCGCCACTGACGCTCTATTTTACGCAAGAGTTTTTGTCGGTGTGTTGTTAATGTAGAATGCCACAGTGTCTCATTCTCTTCTCTAATTGCTATTACTTGTTTCTATCAATGTATCTCTGTTTTGATCTTATTAAACTACTGTTAAGGTGCATACACACGGTGACATATTGACTATCTCCAGTTTTGACTTTGCGATTTCCCCTGAACTCCCTGGAGCCCTGAACCACTGATAGGGTCTATCTTTACTTGAGATTTTGATTATGTGCCAATTTTGAATATACTATGTGCTAGATTGTACACAATATAGTCAAGGTTGACTTGCCTGCAGAGTCTATCTTTTCTTGCGATACCGACCCCACGGAAGTGTGCATCGGTATCGCAAGCTGTATACACACAGTGCGATTTGCACTAACTTTCATTATGATTTTGACTATATAGTCAAAATCGTAAGGTTACATTGCACTGTGTGTGTGCACCTTTGCTTTGCCGGACATTCATTTTTATTATTATTATTATTATTATTTATTCAAACTGGATGTTTCCAGATCTAAACCTCTAATATTAGATGAATGAAAACTTAATTAACATAACTATTTTCTTTTTACATATTTATTTTGTCTTTATAAATATTTAATTTATCTAATAAACAATTACAGCCCACTCTTCCTTGCACAATGTATACTTTGATTAGAGCTTATTATTGTTGTTGTTGTCACAGTGTAAAATAAAAGTAGGTTTCTATGTAGCTTGGCACTGATTGACGTTTACGGATACCCCTTTTACACCTGAATCCCGGGTCAGTTCTGTGTAAAGTGAACACTGTTTCAAGCCGTGTCACAGCTGCTAAAACCCCCTTTCTCACTGCACATTGGGGGTCATTCCGAGTTGATCGCACGCAGCAACTTTTTGCTGCTCGTGTGATCAACTTGACGCCGCCTATGGGGGAGTGTATTTTAGCATAGCAGGGCTGCGATCGCTTGTACAGCCCTGCTATGCTGAAAAAGTTTCCTGTAAAACAAGACCAAGGTCAGATCTACTTACCCCGTTTCGACGGATCCAGCGCCGAAGGTCCGGGATTGAAGTCAGACATCCGCCCCCCAAACGCCTGGATCCACCTGCGTTCACCTCACCATGCCTTGAAAACGGTGAGTTGACGCCCCGGAACGCCTCCCGCCTGTTAGTCTTCATGCGATTGCCGCTGCGATCACTTTATGCACCGGTGCCGTCGCTGCCCGGCGAAGGCCGCCGCCTGGCAACGATGCACATGCGCATCCGCAGTACCGACCCGGTTGCACCGCAGCAAAGAATCGCTGCGTACGAATGGGTCAGAATGACCCCCATTGTACCCGGGATGTCACTTTCACACTTTACCCATGTCTGCCCTGCATGTCACTCTTTGATGTGAGCTTTTAAACATAACCCACCTTTAACACTGCAGTTAATCCAGGTCGGTCCTAATAATAACACTAGTCTCGAGTCTCGACCATGGTCGAATTCCAGGGGCACCACACCTGGGTAGACCCTTTCACACCAGCCAGGACCAAGGGTGCCCCAGCAGTAACCCTGGTCAGAGGCTCAGTGTGAAAGGGGTATCAGAGTGATCATGCAGAATACAGATTGGTGTCCGTTTCACTACTCACTAGGGAGATAATTGCATATTTTTCTATATTTCTAAACTCTCAAAGTGATTGCAGAAAATAGGAAAAAAGTAATGAACCTTTTATATTCTGAGTGGATGGATGGAACTTAATTTTTGTTACAGCATTTATTAAAGGTTAATTACCATTACAAAACATATCAACCATGAAAAACCCCATTAAGTATGACGTGAAAACAAGAACAGCCGACATCCGAGCGAGGCCATTTTATCATTAGATTTGTTATTGGCCAATATTCCTTTGCAGAAACAGATATGTCTTAGACTACTTAGCAGCATGCATCCAACTATTAAAGAGGATTAATTATTTTACACTGTCATAAGCAGCAATTAATTCTTCATTGTTAATAACATTTCTGGCTTCCATATTCTTATACATAATTTCTCATTTGTGCTAGGTTATGAACACTATGGACCATTGGAAATCTAATAATTAATGCAAGTATAATAGCATTTCATTACAAGTAGGATTTTATTTCATTACAAGTAGGATTTGTCTGTAAAGAATAATATTAAAAAAAGGGAAAAAGAAAATTTTATTGCAGATTTTCACTCTCTTCAATGTGTCTCTGTTCAAGTTCTTGAAGTTACTAACACCAATTTATACAATTGCATATCTCTAAAACATAATCAGATTATATTATTATACCATATCTAATGATGGGGATAGGGGAGTAGTGGTGGGTATGCAATATTAAAATATTACATAATTTTATAATAGAGAATCAAAGTATTTCCTTGCAGTAGGTAATTATTTTGGAAAAAAAGTACGGGGCCGAAGAAGGTTATTTTGCATATGCTGTGTTTTAATATAATATGCACTTCACAAAGTAGGCTGACCATATTATCCCTTTAACCTGGGACACTCATGAATTACACAGGTTCTGTGGCTGGCTGACTACATGCCTGCATTTAACCTGGTTTTAAGCAGCCACAGAACCTGTGTAATTCATGAGTGTCCCAGGTTAAAGGGATAATATGGTCAGCCTACATAAAGGGATCCGATGAAGACATTCAAAGAAATAACTATAAGTTGTGCAAGTTAATTGTCTCATTAAAGTTACAGATGTGTAGGACGCACAAGCAGCTTATGCCGAATAAAATGATATGCAGCATTCCTATATTCTGTGTGCGTCTGCGGCTGTAACTGCATATGAAATGGTACGTTGCAGTGTTTCCTAGAAAACTGCAACGTACCGTTACATATGCAGTTACAGCAGCAGACACACAGAGAATATAGTCATGCCGCATATCATCTTATTCGCTATACGAATAGGACACACAAGTAGCTTATGCTGATTAAAATGATATGCGGCAGGAAAACACTAACATACTATTCTGTAAGCAGATATAGTCATGGTTGCACACAGAATATAGGTATGCCGCATATCATTGCCAACAGCTGCTTGTGTGTCCTATTCGCATAGCGAATAAGATGCATTTTAGTGGACAAAGTCGCACATAAATATGATCAGCTCTACCGAGTCACACCAAAGAGCTGTTTAACGTTCAGGGAGGCAGGAAGTAAGTGGACACATATGTATGAAATCAAAAGTGAAAAATACAGACGTGATGTTAGCATACAGTATGAATAAACCAATGAAAATAATATCTGAATAAACAATGAATTCTAGGGATTTATCAAATAATGATTTTCAAAAATCGCAGATTTTGTGCAATTTTTTTATAGTTGCTTTAAAAACTCCAATTTTATTAAAAAGTGCTGTGTTTTGCATTTAAAAAAAATATTAAATGCTATTAAAAGTATAAATACAACATTACTGTACTGGTTATTAGGAAAACGTGTGTATTATGGAACACTGCACATTTCTATAGTAAATATTATATAGATTGGAGGTCACCTTGGATTTTTGCTATCGGTATAAAAGCGTTCAGTCTACATCCTTGTGTTTTATAAGGTCACAAATTTCCTCTATGTCTTACAAATAAAGTTTAGGTGCCCCAGGTGGCTTAAGTTAATTGAACAGAAGAGAAGTGGGGAATTTTATAGTAAGAACTAAAGTCAACAGCAGTGGGCATGTACTCTAAGTGTAAGGCTATATCACACTGGCCTGTAAAGGTAAACTTTTAGCTGTCTACTTGAACTAATGATCATCATTATACTTTCAAGCTTCATAATTCAAACATAAACATTTAAAAAAAAAAGAGATACACGGTTCACTAAAAAGCAGCATCTAATTTACTGCTTGGCGAAAAACAAACAAGTAAGCAAAGAAATGTTCCAATCATAATGGTTCATAAATCAACAGTAACGTCAAATGTCCTTAAAGCCCTATGTGACTAATCCAGCATACTCAAAATCTGGATTTAAAATGCAAGTTGGCACTTACCGATCAGTAACTGAAGCTAAACAGAGCATTAGCGTGTTAAAAAACACCATCAGCTCTTTCTGCAGATGCTGCCTCACAGCTGCTTGTGTATCATCCAAGTCCTTCTTGGCGGTTTGCTCTTTCTGGACGATTAGATCTAGTAGTGGACTTGGACTCTAAAAAGGAATATGTAAATTAGAATTGTGTGTCTTGGCGATCCTCTCGCTAAAAGGTATTACATTATGATGTTAGTGGTGAAAATCTGGGACTGATATTAGTACTGCTCATACCTAGCACATTAAATTAATGGAATGGAACAATGCAGTTATCTCTCTGTGCTCAATTCAGTTGTCATAAATAAAGAAAACCACAATATAAAAGTAAAGAGACATACATTTATATTGTTTTTCCCATGTATGTAGTAACGGAAATAATAGTGTATCTCACAACATAATTATTGGTAAAGGCATTTCACTGTACAGAACACAATGTCAGCTCTGCAGCCAGAAACAGTAAAACGTTTGCAGCTGCACAGTTATAATTGCATTTATAAAGTAACAATTCATCATTAATTACATCTACTGTCAGGTTAAAGTTCCAAAATCCTCCAAAAAAACCCAATAGTTTCTCTTTTAGAAAAGAACCAGTGTAAAAAGTAACGCACAAAGGAAATCTAATATTTTTTCATCATATCACCTGATGATGTTTCCAAAACACAGTGGAAAATAAAGAAATTTCCATGCTGACGAATTTGTAGTTGGGAATTTCAAAATCTAAGGGTGAGATTCAAATGATATATCACGCCCATAGTGATCAGGTTTATCTGTGTAAAGGGTTGGGTGCATCGCTACTTTCGGGGGTAGCAAGCTGAAATAATGATACAACGTCCCTGAGGGCAGAAACAGAACGAGTGTGGAAAGGGGTGAAAAGAATTGAATCCCGCCCTAATAGTCTACTCTAAGCACTCACACAGCCATCCCTATTTATTGCAGCATAACCTTCTCTATTTACTACAAACTATCCATAACATTTGCTATTCACTATGCCAACCTGACCGTCGTCAGCTACAACAATTCTTCATATTTATATTTTTAAATTGCAGCTCTCTATTAGTGCTGAAAAAAAATGTGGCTACAGTTAAAAGTGTTTTTTAACGTTATATTAGTTTTCTTATTAACCCCACTACTATTTATTAACACTGGTACTTCGTGGGTTGCTGTTATGCTATTATTTGCTTCTCTCAGCAAGGCTCCTTTACTTATGTGTAGTTCTACACACAGGACTAGTAATGACAGCCAGCTCCTGCGATCATTTATAGCCAGTACACCAGACACCAATGTTCTTTGTTTCACAATAATAAGGTCGACATATAGGAATGGTATCTATTATATGGAAAGCCATTATTGACAAAATTATGAAAACCAGAAAGTGGGGGGAAAAAAAATATATTTTTTTTTGTAAAGAGTGTAATTGCTGATTTTCAGATGAGCCATATTTACGTCTAGTGATCCTTTTCTAAAGTACAGCTAGACAATTTATCAATGGGCAATGTGGAGGACAGGAAAGTCTTGATGCATCATTAACGTTATTTTGTAAAAGCATGGGGGGAGATTCAGACCTGATCGCTGGGCTCCTAACTTTGTTGTGCTACGGTCAGATAGTCGCCGCCAAGGGGAGTGTATATTTGCCATGCAAGTGTGTGATCGCATGTGTACGCCGAGCTGCAAAAAATCCCTCAGTCAGCAGACAGCTGCAAATCCGTTCACACCTCACTCACCATCGAATGTTTTTTACACTGAGTGCAGTCTGTGCGCAGCCCAGGACTTATTCCTACAGTGCGATGAGAACAGGCTGATCGGGTCCAGAGCTGACGTCACATACGCTCCCTGAAAACACTTGGGAACACCTGCATTTTCCGACACGCCCAAAAAACGGTCAGTTACCACCCGCAAATGGCCTCTTCCTGTCAATCAACTTGCAAATAGCTGTGCGATGATGCCTGTTGTTGTTTGCCGACACACGTGTGCATTGTGGTGCTTACGCATGCGCAGTCTATCGCTGATCGCCTGCTGTATGAAAGCGCACAGCAGCGATCAGGTCTGAATCACCCCCATAGTGATCAAAATTTCCTCTTACAATCATACACTACAATTGGGTACAGCAGCTAAGCACAAAGTGAGGTTAAAAGATAACATTTCAAGATGTTATCCAACATCAAGTTACTACTCACCACAAATACATGGTCAACAAGGCTTATAGAGCAATAAATGTAGTCATAATGTTGACAGTTAAGATTTTACTTATTGAAATGTTGACACTAAACATGTAGACACCTACAGAATGTTGACATGTGTGTTAACGTTAGGCTGCAGGAGGGGAGACCAGATTTAGGGATCTATTTACTAAGACTCGAATGGAGATCAAGTAGACAGAGATAAAGTACCAGCCAACAAGCTCTGTCATTTTTCAAACACAGCCTGTAACATGGCAGTTAGTAGCTGATTGGCTGGTTCTTTACCTCCGTCTAGTATTATATATGTTATGGTAAGAACTTACCGTTGATAATGGTATTTCTCCTAAGTTCCACATGATAACAATGGGATATGATGGAGCGAAGGCGGATTTACACCAATCAGTAAAAGCTTTCCGGCCTCCCAGCATGCAACGGGCCCATCCATATATCCCTGCCCCCTGGCTCAGGCAAATCAGTTGTATTCCAAAGCAGAAGGCAGGAGCTTCATGTAGAACCCTAATAAGGCGAGAAGAACCCACATGCACACCCTTCCATACAAGAAGGAAGAGGTTAATGAGTAAAAAGGATCCTCAAATCAAGTGCGTCAGGGTGGGATCCCTGTGGAACCTGTGGACTTAAGAGAAATACCGTTATCAACGGTAAGTTCTTACCATAACGTATATTTCTAAGACAGGATCCACATGTTATCCACAGGATAACAATGGGATTTCCCAAAGCAGTTTAGTGGTGGGGACGCTCCTGATACATAGGAGAATCCTTCGCCCGAGTTCAGCATTGTGAGAGGCAAAGGTATCCAAGGCATAATGTCTATTGAATGTGTAAAATGGCAGACCATATGGCTGTCTTACAACCCTGTTCTGTTTAGGCATCACATTGTGCTGCCCAAAAAGTACCTACTTCACAGGTAGAATGAACAGAGACATTAGCCAGAATAGGGAGATCAGCTTAGAGAATATGCTTCTGAAATCGTCCTCAGAAGCTATCTTGCCAGCCTGCCATCCTCTTCTTGTGAAATCCATAGCGAATGAAGAGGGATTCTCTTTCATGATGGCACTGGTATATTACATGTAGTTCCCTTATGCACGGATCACGTCTAGTGATGCATTTCCCACAGCGAGGCCCGGAACCTGAAAAACCGGGACAACATTTTCCTTGTTAAGGTGGAACTTAGTCATCACCTTGGAAATATACCCAAATCTAGTTCTGAGAACTGGTTTATGTGTATAATAGATCAGAAATGGGGAACAACATGACCATGCCCCTAAGTTTGATATTCCTCTAGCTGACAACTTAGTCAGTAGAAAACACATTTATGGTCCATTTTAACCAATGGTTCAAATTGGGCAACTTGAAGGGCTTTAAGAACTAACATCAGTCCCACGGCACTGTAGGAGGAACAACCAGAGGCTGAATGCGCCGCATAACCTGGAAAAAAGTATGCACATCCTGTAAGTTGGTTATTTAGTTTTGGAACCCTACAGTCAATGCCGACCCTTGCTTTTCCAAGGGAGCCATCTTCAAAGCTTTATCCATTCATGCCCGAAAGTATGCTAAGACCCCAGAACGCTGAAAGATCTAAGATCCAACCTGCAAGAATGGAACATAGGCTTGCCATATTTGGTGACAAAGGCGAGCTAAGGAAGAGTTCCTTGTTCTGACCTCTTGTTTAAATCACCTGCTGCAAATATCCTGTTACCTTCAGAATCAAGGCCATGCAATCAAGGACCATAGATCCAGATGTCTGTGATAACCAGGACCCTGCGTCAGTAGTTCTGGACCTTGGGAGAGCAGAAATGGAGTATTCATTGCCATTCTCTGCTGGTTTTCCTGTTTAGCTTTCTCACCACCCTGGTAATAGGGTGATTGGAGAAACCTAAAAACCAGATGAAAGTCTCATCTCACCGATAAGACATCCACAAAGATCACTCTGGGATCCATTGTTTTTGACCCCTATGTGAGCACTTTGTTGTTCCGACAAAAACTCCATGAGATATCTCTCTGGCAAACACCTCTAGTTCACCGAAATCCAAAACTCTCCAGGTGTAAAGCCCATTCATTTTCCTGAATGGTGTGTCAACTTGAGAAAGTCTGCTTCCACATTTAGGATTCCCAGAATGAAAATAGCGGACCCAGTTGAACGATGAAGTTCTGCACAACTTAGTATGTGCTTTAACTTTTTTATCGCTTTTCGGCTGCGAGTTCCTTCCTGATGTTGAGGTATGCTCATAGTCCGCACGGCACTGGACTGGTTTTCCTTGAAGACTCTCCTGTGCCTACATCGGTGTCCTATATGTGGCCCAAGGTTCTACCTTTAATTGGCATACAACCTACTTCTTTGGGAACACAACCTTCCCGACACTGTTCCTCAGTGTCAGAATTTTTCCAATCTGATATCCAAAAGGATTTCTCTTTGTCCAGCTGGGATGCCTGTTTCCACCAGGCTGACGACCTTCTTACTTTTATAGTAAGTACCATTCCATTTTCATTATGTGAAGCCTTCCATAATTACCTACAGCACCTTGTATTCCCAGGTGGTTCCTTCAAGTACCAACCCGGACAACACTGCCCATCTTCCACGATCCAATGAGATTGGACACATTTAGTGTGGTGTGACTATAGATTCTATTTGGTAAAATTCAGACTCTGCAGAGACGTCAAGTGGAATTGTGCATACTTCACTCTGTTGATGAAGATACCATCAAACCCATCACCAGCATTGTTGCATGAATGGATCTGTTTGACTGTGTAACAAAAACTTGAATCCTAGACTACACCCTGGATATTTTGTTGCAAGGTAAAAATTACTTCTTGCAGACCTGATCCAGTACAGCCCCCAAGTGAATCATCCTATGTGACGGAACTGGAGACACTTAATGGTTCATTATTGATTCACTTGTGCCTCTGCATGCAGGTTATTGTCTGTTGCAGAGGACGTAAGGGTAATCCTTGCATGCCAGGATTAAAGATTGTCTAGGTCTGAGAAAATTCTTCACCGCTGCTAGCGGAGATAAGATGTGCTCACCATCATATGTTTGTTAAATAGTCAGGCTAACCGAAAAGGTAAGTCCTATAACTAAAAAATGCTGTTGGAAGATAGCAAACCCTTAAATAACACTGATGGACAGTGATATAGCACCTGAAGCTAAGCATCCTGTAGGTCCAGGGGTAGCCTTAATCCCCTGGCTCTATACCAAGCATAAGGAACATAACAATTGCAGGTGCAACCGAGGTTTCAAATGAGGTTGCCAACCTATGACCAGGACATCGTTAAGGCCAGTGAGTTCATGGAATTGATCATCCATTGCTTGTCCTAAATTTGGATACAGATGTGTTGGGATGACCTACAGTGGTCTTTAAAGCTGTGGCCCATCTAATATTCATCAATCCGGAGACCGATCCTGGAATCCTTATATGTGGACGTTTAACAAAAAGGGAGAACCACCACTCACATTTGCGCAGGACAGAATCATCATCACTGCGCTAGGTGGAATACCCTGCCTTCTTCCACTTGGGATCTGGTAACTATCATCCGGTCATCCATGCAGGATATGATATATTAAACATTGGAACATTCTCTATTACCGCTGGCCTTTTTTAAGAGTCCATGGAAGTTTGATTGGTCATATTACTGGCATATGAGGCTTGTTTTATTCAATTGATTTATTCTTCTGATTTATTACATGTGTTCATGGTATTGAATATTTTTTATTAAAATGTATATATTTTTATGAATATTAGCATCTGGTAGCGCTGTTTATACACTTTTTTTTGAGGTTTCAAATGTATTTGTTCAGCCTTTTTAGATTGAGCATAGGCCAAAATGACCCGTTTGGCTTCTGAAATTACCAGGTTAGGGTAAAAATGTTGTCCTCGCTTTGCAAGAGGAATTGGAATGACTATTCCTGCTGAAGCAATTTCTGAACTGCTTCTTGCAGGCCTCTCTACCTGAGATGGCTGTGAAGGCGAAAACATACCTAGTAATGTGTCAGAACCGTATGCCTGAAGAAATCACCCCCCCAGCCTGGGGTTCCCAGGCAGAGGCCCATACCATGCTACTGATGGCTTATCTTTCTACAGCAACTGTTCAGATGGTCTCGCATCCGAGTATCAACCAGGCTCAATACTGCTTATCTTCCAAACTCAGATGAGATTGGGCCTATCCAGTGTGGTGTAGCTGTAGATCCAACCGGACTTTTGGCAGCCCCATGTCTTATTAGTCCTCCTAGGAATCAAACCCAGCGGCCGAAAAGCAGAACTTTAATTTTAAAACTGTATGTGGAAGAAAGTTGACCTTTTTGGAGTCTGCTCCTGATATCTGTTAATTCTTTACCAAAGAAAACTTTCCAGAAAGGACAATGATTCCGAACCTTTCCTAAATTCTAAATCGGCTTCCACCTTCCAGCCAAAACTGATCTGCGTGCAGACATGATTGGGGCTAATGCCCTGGAGGAAACAATGCCCAAATCTATTGGCGCTTCTCCAGGATAATTGCATTATATGAGAACTTTGCCATTATTAAAAAGATTATCCTTCAATTGCATTAGCCCAGGCAACTACTGTCTTTGCCATTTAAGCCAAAACCAAAGCTTGGCCCTATGACTGCCCTAGACAGGGAAAGCAAAGATAAAGTAGGTCACTTGCATAAATACTTTAGGAGCCACCTCTTTTTAAACATCCCCAACTGGAAGAAGGTAATTAGAATTCAATTTCTTAGGATTTTAACTTTTATTTGGGCATAGCCCCAACCTCTTCCCTGATTTATATCAGCTGATCTGACTCAGGAAACTCAGGTTTTTAGGATGTTCAAATACAGGTGCCTAGGTTTTTAACCAGGCTCCCTCAATGCTTTATTTAGCTCAGCTATATTCCAGCTGAGACCTACCTCTTCTGTATAATGAAGTAGAATAAATTGGAATTTCATCTTCCGATGATTCAACAATGTGTAGCGTAGCCTGTGAATGTGAAGATTTTACTTACCATTGCTCTGAGAAGCTGCTGCTGGGAGTGATGCGCCATAGGTGGATCTGCATGTAAAGGCTCTACCTGGTACAGGATTCAGAAGAGATTATCCATTCAGCTTATTGGATAGAATGTGTGCAAAGATAGCCCAAGGAGGAAACATTTGTAACTGAATCTGCGTTGTATTTCTGCTGAAGCTAAACACTATGCACATAAACCATCCTGAACCAGATCATGAGAGGACAATACAGCTTTTGTAAAACAAACATAATATGAGTGTCCTCACCTTTGCCGCTCTTATACATTATAAATAATCAGCACTTCCACAGTATACTACACACTTTTGTGACTGTTAAATGATATTCATCCGACCCTCCATGCATCAGCACTGAGGATCTGCAAGACAGACTAAACAGACATATAGTAAAGTCAGCCTAAATACTAGCAGACAGTCACATTAGTATAATAAGCAATATGAGTATATTATCAACTACAAATAACATATTATTTATGTAGGAGCACACATTTACTGAACCATGTTAAAACAGATCTGATGTATTCAGACGCATGCGAAAGAAACAACAGTAATGGTACAGACTCATATGCAATGGACACTTTAACTATTCGTACTCAGAAGGTACATAGAGACTTAGTGCTGTATTACCCGTACTCAGTAGAACGGGATACAGAGAGACTCAGCCCGCTTCCAAGATTGATCATACATAAACAAATGCTGAGTGGATCCAGACGCTAGTAGTGTACACTGCCGCTTCCTGACCCAGTGATCACAGACGCTCTGGTTACACAGCCGACTATGCTGCGACCGGATCCCCTCATGATAGCGCTTAGTGCATACAGAAGCTCTGGTCACACAGCTGCCTATGCGGCGACCGGGTCTCCTCGGGGTAGCGCTCAGTGAACACCGACGCACCGGTCACACAGCCTCCTATGCTGCGACCGGGTCCCCTCGTGGTAGTGCTCAGCGAACACAGACGCACCGGTCACACAGCTGCCTATGCTGCGACTGGGTCTCCTCGAGGTAGCACTCAGTGAACACAGACGCACCCGGCACACAGCCGCCTATGCTGTGACCGGGTCCCCTCGTGGTAGCAATCAGTGAACACAGACGTCCTGGTCACACAGCCGCTTATGCTGCGACCGGGTCCCCTTGTCTCCTAGTGTAGCTAGTAGCGTCTGTGACGGAGGCGAGGAAACCGTTCATGGCGGGAGACTCGGAGGAAACTGGTCGTGAACTGCGGGGAGGGGCGACCAGGAGAGCGTCTGACTCCCCACTGCTGACATCAACCCAAGGGATCGTGGCCTCATGCTATTCCTGGTGCCTAAGATCCCTAAGGCCTAGCGCTGCAGCATCTGTGGTGGTGGTGCATCAGCTACTGTTTGGTAGTCTCGTCCCAAAACAGTGCGGCTGTGTCCGTATTCCATCATGCTACGCGGAACCGATGCCTTACCTTCTCTCCGTGCTCTGGCCACAGCCTGGTAACGTCAAATGGACCTGCTAGTATATCCGACACAGACACCCGCTGAAACAGCACTGTACTCGTGGGTAAGCGTTGTCGCGACCCGGCGGAGAGTTGTTGGAGTGAATCTTTCCAATATGCGTATAAGACGCTGTTTAGAAAGATCACTCAAAAAATAGTAAGACTATAAAAATAAAATAAGAAAGCTTGGGGCTGCTAAAGAAACAGCAGCCCTCTGACCATGGTCCGGCTCCTGCCGCACCAAACAAAAAAACTGATTTGCCTGAGCCAGGGGGTGGGGATATATGGACAGGCCTGTTGCATGCTGGGAGGCTGGAAAGCTTTGACTGACTGGTGCAAATCCGCTGTCTCTCCATCATATCCCATTGTTATCCTGTGGATAAACTGTGGACCCTGCCGGAGAAAAAAAATTGTTATAAAAGGTGAGGATGATAAGAGTAGATTGAATTTTTGGTTGATATGAAAATCCAAATATTTCATCTTGGTTTGATGCCTCAGAAAAATAAAAATCTAGGACCTCTGTTTCAGACTGCAGACTGTAATTAAGTTTTAAGAAGAGTGGGGAGACAAGTGCCTGGACCTGTAATGGTCAGTAGAATGTTGTCTGTGTAGAGGGCTATCTTGTGGTCATGAACACTGACAGAGACCCCAAGAATGTTCAAGGTGGTTGCGTACAAAGGTTCAATTAAAAGGGTAAAAACAGAGATGAGTGCTTTTGGAAATGAGGATGATCACACTCCACTGGCCAACACGGTTGTTTAAGGATTACAATATAATGCTTTGATCCCCACCCACCCCCCCCAAAAAAAAAAAAAACAGCAAAAAAACAAAAATAACAACTTACTTTTGAAGCCAAAAGCATAAACAACTCAAAATAAGAGATGCGATCAGGGCAGGACTTTTTTTTGGGGGTGCACAGCAATTAACGCTAATTAATGGTGCGACTAGGGTTGTAAAAGGCCTTTCAACCTAGAATAAAACAGACTTTAGTGGGGTGAATTCAAGAGAAAAGGAATAGGCAAAGCCTGTTTGCAAGAGCTTAGCATAAATTTGGATGCCCCTGTTTAATGGGGATATAGGTCTGCAATTAGCATGGGTTGGGTACGGGATTCCGACAGTCAGAATACAGACAGCAGCATCCTGATCCTAAGAATTCCGACACATTTAGGTAAGTATGCTAACCCTTACCCTAACCCTCTCTTCCCACAGCCTAACCCTCCCCTAGCAACTAACTCAAACTCCACCCCACACAGTCTAACCCTAACGCTCCCTGGCATACTTACATTCGGGATGATGACTGTCTGGATTACGGCGCCAGGATTTTGACCGCTGGCATCTAGAGCACCGGATTCCAACTACATCTCATTTGCACTGTGGTCTGTGCTCCAGTGTGGTTTGGGGATTACAACAATGTTGGCAAATGTAGTAGCACTATCAAAAAATGGTCCCTCCAAGAAATGTATTAAAAAGAGAAGTCAGGTATGGGGCATGCAATGCTGAAAAAGTTTTATAATTTTGAGGAACTTGAGACTGAGGCGGATTTGAAACCCTTAGCAGCAGCTAGAGTTTCATCTAATCTAAATTCAGCATTTAAAGAGGTGTGGGTAGGATACAGTTGGGAAGAGGTCTGGAATCAGGTTTGAGTCTGCAGCATCAGATGTACAGGGAAGAAAAGGTTCAGGGAGGTTGGAAAGCTTAAACAAAATCTTTGAATTTGTTGGTGATGCCTATGTGGTCATAAAAAAGGAGGCACATTATGAGTGGGAATGATTTTATAGATAAATCTAGTAGTTTAGGGCATAATTATACTAAAAAAAGAAAAAAAAAAAACATTGGCACAATTTGTAAATAAAACACATAAAACTTTAGCTACTATTCAAAGGGATTGTTTGTAAAGCTGAGAAAAAGACACTAGAGTACTGCAATCATTCTAGGAGAGCAATACAAGAGAGCAATTCAATTACCCGTAATACGCTGTAGGAATTCCAGTAATGGCGGCGTATTATAACAACAACATTGCACATTTTAAATCGCATCCGCATAGCAGGGCACAAGAAAACTGACTATGTTACTATCTCATACAGTAATTGTCCGCACATTGGAGATGACTGAATTGCTACCCTAAGGTTTTACATTAGTCTATGAATGTGGAAATGAAATCAGCAATTCATGGCATGACAATCATCCAACCTGATAGTGCATTTATATACCCTTTTTCCAGAACCAAAGTACTCTATGCAGGGAACTGTGTTCTGCCTTGCAGTAAATGAGGTGTAATGACAATGCCCCTAGAGAACCGGGGCTCTTCCAAAGGGCACACATGTAACTGGCACATCACTGTTAGGGAACAGTGACCATAAAATTTGGTATTCTGTCATTTATCTAGAAAATTCAGAATAATCATTTTCTGCAAAGTCTGCTATGTATGTGAATTCAGTATCCAATTAAGCCTTCAGGAAAAGTCGCTGTACACAGGGAATATATTTCCCCTGCACATTTAAATGATCAGATAATGTGTTGATGGACTACCTTTAACATTTATAAAATAGACAGCACAGTGTGTCTTATAGTTTTCATATAGAAGAATAAAAAGAATATTGAAGTCACACTTTCCCAGTACTGCACTAGCACATAAATGCAAGGCAGAATAAGATGACTAAAAATACTCAGGATGAATGGTTCTGTGTGCTAGCAACCAAATAATAATGTTTTCTGATTATCATACAATGTCACTCTTGCTGCAGTGTTTGCTTTTTTTATTGAGGCCTGGAGCATTGCATAGACAGATTCAGTGCTCCCACCAGAATTGCATTGGCAGGTGAACAAAATAAATGTATACTCTTTACAGCTAAATTATCTTTATTGGCCATGGATGTTAATGCTGCATCATCTGTCAGAAGTGGCAATTGCAACACTCTAAGGTACTGTTCTTACTTGTTTAAATAGCATATCTAGTATCCATTGGAGATCCTGCGTATCTGAGCTTCTACTCTGTTCTCTCAGGATCTTGTTTAGGAAACTTATCACATCTGCCAGTAGCTTTTCATCTTCAGTACATGCTGGTTGAACCAGCAAAAACCTACAGAGGGGAAAGAACAAACATTAACTTTTCTTGTGCTTGGGGCAATGGAGGCTTCAGCAGCAGTACAGCAATTTCTATAGTAGCTAAATTTAAAGCTTTCAGCAAAACTACTCTTGAAACTTAAAAACACAAATAAAATATAAAAAGTCACAGATAGCTAGATAGATAAATAGATAGATAGTTATACACACACATTCTTATAGTGCAAACATAGTGCTTACTAGCTATAATTTGATCATCATCAATTAAATCTACATTATGGAAAGAAATGCAAGAACTTTATGGTTGCATCATTTTCTAATTTTCCTGTGAAAGACACATATGTAGCCGTGGTCTGCATGGGCATAACAACTGAGACAGAAAAGAAACTCATTGATCCTGCATTATTTCACAACACTCTGCTAACCAAGGTCCTCAATCTGTAAATATAGTGTATGTACCCAAAGCAGAACCTCAAGCATGTAGGCTAGTATGTTAGGCTAGTGATAATTCCTATTAAACTGTGGAAGCCCTGTGCCAGGAAACAATGGATTTTAGGAAAACCCACTGCGAAGATCCTCCTTACCAGAAATGGTAAAAAAGCCAGGTGCAAAGCTTGCAGTGATGGTTTATATAAAGGGCTGTTCATATGTATGAGATGTGTGCTGAGCGCTCTAGCACAGACCGCTCAGCACACATCCCCCCCCCCCCCCCTGCGATGTGTGCTGAGCGGGGAGGGTGACAGGATGGCAGCTCACTGCGCACAGCGATGAAGTGAGCGACTTGACTAGATTTGGCTCCATGTGTACCCCTCTTAACACAGATAGACTGACGGAGCCACAACTGTTACACAAAGGGGGCGCCACTTCTACTCCACTCATAAAGGATCAACCAAGGATCTGAAAGTTTTTTGTCTTGATCTTATTAAGTTGGGCATCCGTGGAGGTGATATTACTCAAGAACTATTAAAAAGAGAAAGCGAATGGATTTTCCGTCTGGGCAGCCTAAAACCATTGGGACTCAATGAGAATATCAATTATGGGGCTTTCTTGTAAAACCTACACCCCATCAACACATCTACTAATCAGCTACCACAATTTGGTATTTTAATATTTTTAACCCGTTTTTATGTTCATTTGTCATAATTTCTAACCACCTCATCCCACTAGCCCCCCGCACTATTCCCCTAACCTCACTTCCCTCTCCTCCTTTTTCCCCCCCTCTAACACCCTAAAATCCCCCCTAATTAATTCCCCTTTCCCCCACACTCCAACCCACCCACCCAGCCCACCATTAATACCCAGCGCCTCCCTCCCACTTTCACTCCCCCACCCATATCCCCCCCCCCTTTCCTTTTTTTTTTTTTTTCCCCCCCCCCTTTCCCTCCCCATATACCTATCCTTTTTTCCTTCGCTCCACAGCCCATCCCACCCGTCAACTCACTTGCCCCAACCAAATCATGCACACACCATGGCACACATCACCAGTCTATCCGTTCCTCTACTTCACGTCCCAAATTGCAGCCTAAACAATCCCATGTCACTACCATCGCCAATCACAACCGTCCATCCACTTCCATAGTCACATCCCTTCACATCCTATATACCACATCTTATGCCATATCCAATCTGCTTATCAATAATATCCTAATAGCATACAAGGGCATAATTGCCCCACTCTAAAATGTTCGATAATGTTTTTTCCCCCCTAGTCCGCCTACAGCTATCATCTCAGCAGGTGCACTAATCACTTATACACTTTGCCCGGCGGTCGCATTGAACCAGCCCACTAACGGTATCCCATTGGTCGCTCGGCGAAGGCATATCTGCCCCATTCCAAAATGGCGGTTTTTGTTCCGTCCTTTTGGACCTAAAAACACAGCTGACAGCTATTATATCTGAAGGCGCACTAATTGCCTATATGTACGCTGCCCGGTGAATGCTGACAGGGCAGAGGGTCAGGCCATGTCAGTCACTGCAGACTGCTGCGATCGCGTGGCCGCAAGCAATGGACTCCTTTTTTCAGGTCCATTTTCATATACAGTCCAGTCGCAGACCTATCGCACACTGCACACCAGGTCTGTTCTTCTTTCTTTTATTTTTATTTTATTTATATTTTCATTATTATAGAACCATGGCCATACAACTAAGGGCTAACTGCCCTCTTCCAAAATGGCGCCGCGGACCTCAGTGTTTCCTTTCCGTCCCAGCACTTCCCCTGGCTGCAGATATCAGCTGTTCACAGCATCCACTCACACCAATTACCCAGCCTCGTTTTTCATTGGATACAGTCCTAATCAGGAGGCATAAATCTCCTAGCTTTTCACACACAGACCCAGGAAGTGAGCAAGCCCCACAGGGGTGAAACATGTTTTCCATTCCAATGGGTCCTGTTTTGTCCAACTGCAAGTGATTCACTCCTAGCCTCAGGTCAGATCATTCCATCCTGCCATTTTGGGCTAATTTTTGCCCAGCTGTCATAGAAATTGTATCTATATCCGTGCAGCTTCATTTATGCCTTTTTCCAGGCTTATGCATCTTAGTTTATTGCATCAGGATTAAAAACTGCATTTTATAGGAAAGAAATACTGCATTCTTCTTTGACTTTCCTCCTGCAGATCCTGTTGTCATATTGCTGCATGGGTTATATGAGAATTTCATGTCTATTTCCCTATATCCTAATGATTATAACAGCTCCAATTCACACAAAGTGTTTCTAATGACACCCATGTCACTAGTGATTATTTCATTGCATATACCAGTATTATTTATCTGCTTTTTGTGTGGCTTCATTTATGCCTTTTTCCAGGCTTATGCATCTTAGTTTATTGCATCAGGATTAAAAACTGCATTTTATAGGAAAGAAATACTGCATTCTTCTTTGACTTTCCTCCTGCAGATCCTGTTGTCACATTGCTGCATGGGTTATATGAGAATTTCATGTCTATTTCCCTATATCCTAATGATTATAACAGCTCCAATTCACACAAAGTGTTTCTAATGACACCCATGTCACTAGTGATTATTTCATTGCTTATACCAGTACTATTTATTTGTATCTACAATTATCTTTGACATTTTCTGTTCCTTACACCAGTACCAATGTACACATATATATAAAAAAATTTCTTGATCCGTGTTTCCTTATCCATTTGTATCTATACGGACGGGTAATTTTTATCACCCGTTCCTAATAACTACAGCCTAATTGATCTCCATTTTCCTTTTTAGGGTTTTTTTCATAAATCTATATATCTTCGTTTTTTTCATAAATCTATATATCTTCCTTTTTCGTGGACTCTCATTTGTGATCCAGGGACACAATACCACCGGTGTGGGACTTGATGTCTCCTGCCTAACACAAAAAGCAGATCCACACTGTATCTATAAGACCCAGCTAATTATCCCCCCCTATATAGGTGCACTCTCATTGGACGTCTGACCAAATCCTTCTACTATCAAACCACACTGCTAATGCCCGATCTCGTCCGATCTTGGAAGCGAAACAGTGTGGGCTGAGTTAGTACCTGAGGTGGAGACTCACAGGGAATACTCAGTGTTGTAGAACATCAATCATTGCATATGATGTGTGGTATGTGACTCCAACAGCAGCATCACCATTTGTTCCTATCCTTTTCTTTCTTTACCCTGGTATATCCTTTGATTTGTTTCTATTATTACTCATTGCCATAATAGCTGTTATTCCTTCATTAGGATTATGACAGAATCTAAAATCAATTGACTTAATTGATCTCATTAACACAGATCATCTGTACTGGCCGGGTGAGAAAGGGTTTATGACTTGCAGTGTCTCTACCCCTCTCCATCTCATTTCCTGAGGCAGGACCAGAACATTTTTATCTGGGATCATTCACATCTCCTCAACCAGGGGCAATTATATTCTTAATATTTCCAAATAAATTTTGTTTTATCTGCTGACTAATCAACCTAGTGTTATTCATTCTAGTTATTTAACTACCATTAATGAGTGCGCCCACACAAGAGCCTTCTTCTTTCTCCCTTTTGTTTATGCAGGAGCCACAACTGTGTCCAATCAGGTTGTAAACCCAGAAACCGATATACCTGAAGTACCAAACTCATATCCTGACATGTAACCCCACATTGCTGCTACATGGTGATAGGGAGGAAATCAACAAATACTTTTTTTTTTTCTGCAATAGTAAATAAATATAGTCAAACAAACATGTACAGTATTTAATGAGTTAGTAATGGAGGATAGAGGTGGCCTCTGTGAAACTTTTACAAGCACTGGTCAAACCTTTTTCTGTGTTTGTTACATGTTCACAAAAAGCTACATAATATATACTTTATTATACAGAGGAAGGTTGAAAATATTATTACATGTCACTGTAACCTTGAAATATAATAAAGTAATAAAGTGGAATCTGTAAACCATGTAATTTAAGTGTTTACATTAATTATGTGCTTCCCACAGTAATAATAATATTAATAATAGAGAGTATTTCCTTCTGATAATAGACAGCATTCCCTCCTGGTCATTTTCATCATCCATTTACATGCCCAGTGCCTGTGTTGTCCCTGAAACTTACTGCAGAGAAGCAAGGTGCAGTGAGATGCAGCGTGAACTACAAATCATTGTCCTGACTATTCAGTAAACCATGTATAGAGAGAGGGAGAGCGACCAACCGTAGCTCACCCTGCACCATGCTCTGCATGCTCCAGCACAGCTAGGTGACAAGAGAAAAAAAGCACAGGCTGCAGGCAGGCAGCGGCACTTAAACAGAATGCAAGGTAAACTATAGTTTACTAAAATATGTTTTTTCCCTTTATGTGGAGAGATCAATTAATTGCAGGAATACAATCCACATTTCTCATTGATATGGTCTCATAGAATGATTTCATTAGTTACAGGAAGAAAAAAAAAAAATCAATGTCTCCAAATAGTAAAATAATTATACATTAAACGTTACATTTAAATCAGAGTCAAAATTAAACCTGGAAGCATATTTTTAATTTGACTCTGATGTAATAGCATTGGCCAGGTTTTCAAAAGTCTAGGCCAGGGGTGGCCAAACAGACAGAAGCAAAGAGCCAGAAAAGATCTGAAGTCAAGAGCAAGAGCCACTATCATGTGCGCGCAGTAGTGCCAGATATGCCCCCAGTGCAGATACATATGTCCCCACAGTGCCTGCTATGCCCCCAGTGCCAGATATGCCCCCAGTGCAGATACACATGTCCCCAAAGTGCCAGCCATGCCCCCAGTGCCAGATATGCCCCCAGTGCAGATACATATGTCCCCACAGTGGCAGCTATGCCTCCAGTGCCAGATACACGTCCCCACAGTGCCAGCTATGCCACAGTGCCAGATATGCCCCCAGTGCAGATACATATGTCCCCACAGTGCCAGATATGCCCCCAGTGCAGATGCACATGTCCCCACAGTGCCAGCTATGCCCCCAGTGCCAGATACACGTCTTCACAGTGCCAGCTATGCCACAGTGCCAGATATGCCCCCAGTGCAGATACATATGTCCCCACAGTGCCAGATATGCCCCCAGTGCAGATGCATATGTCCCCACAGTGCCAGCTATGCCCCCAGTGCCAGATACACATGTCCCCACAGTGCCAGATAAGACTCCAGTGCAGATACATATGTCCCCACAATGCCAGCTATGCCCCCAGTGCAGATACACATGTCCCCACAGTGCCTGCTATGTCCCCAGTGCCAGATACGCCCCAGTGCAGATACACATGTGACACAATTAAAAAAAAAAAAAGAATTAGAGAATATGACTTAGCCGGCGCTGTCAGAATGCAGCTCTTATCGTGACAATTCCTCAAACTTCCATTTTCATGACACTCAGTTTCACCATAGGGAAATGAAACAAAGGTAACAATAGTGAAGTTTGTTTAATACATAAAAGTGAATAAAAAGTTAACACAAAACAGGTCAATTATTCCACCAAACTGCTCCTGGTAACAAGTAAACGCAGGGTAATCACCAGAAAACAATGGAACTGTGGCCAAACAACTCCAAACAGCGCATGAATAAATGATGGTCAATCACAATCCACACCGGTTACCGGCAACAAACTCTGCGTTCCCCGTTAGCCTGGACGCTCCCAACGTGTTTCCACCCCTATCTGGGGTCTTTCTCAAGGTATCCTGGTGAATAAATGACTTCCCATCACATATGAATATTTAAATACATGCTGTCCAATCATAAGCCAAGGAGCACAGGTGGACCCTATACATTTCCTATATGTCCCATGGTCCCTTCCTACGCGCCTCCCTATTGGCTGTATCCATAAACAAAAATAAATCTCCATAGTTTTATTTTTTTTATGGATACAGCCAATATGTGAAGGGAAGTCATTTATCATCATTTATTCATGCACTGTTTGGAACTGTTTGGCCACGGTTCCATTGTTTTCTGGTAATTACCCTGCGTTTACTTGTTACCAGGAGCAGTTTGATGGAATAATTGACCTGTTTTGTGTTAACTTTTTATTCACTTTTATGTATTAAACAAACTTCACTACTGTTACCTTTGTTTCATTTCCCTATGGTGAAACCGAGTGTCATGAAAATGGAAGTTTGAGGAATTGTCACGATAAGAGCTGCATTCTGACAGCACCGGCTAATACCCCTTTCACATCGCACTAAAAACCCGGTATCGACACGACATATTGCCGTGTCGAAACGGGTCAGTGTGCGATGTGAAAGGTCTTTTGCAGAATTAGCGGGTCGCCTGACCCGGTAATTCAACCCGGTAAAAAAGAAGGGTTATTACCGGGTTGAATACCGGGTCAGGTGCAGTGTGAATGGGAGCCGTTCCGATGCGACACGGCTCCCATTCACAGCATAGGGAGAGGCGGCGCAGGAGATGAGCTCATCTCCCAGCGCCGCCTCCACCCCCGCCCCTGCTGCTGCGCCCCCCGCTGCTATGGCAACTGACACAGTATATTGCCGGGTCGGAAAGCCAGCAGAGGAGCGCAAATGCCGGATCCCACCCGGTAAGGACACGTTTCTCTTACCGGGTAGGATCCGGCATTTGCGATCTGAATGCAGCATTAGTCATATTCTCTAATTATTTTTTTATTGTGTCACTTGGGTGAGGGGTGAAGGAAACCTCGTAAGAGCATATGTAAGCCAGCACCAGTACATTGCGCACAGAGTTATTGTTAGAAATTATTTTCACTGCAGATACACATGTCCCCACAGTGCCAGCTATGCCGCCAGTGCCAGAAAGACATGTCACCACAGTGCAGATACATATGTCCCCACAATGCCAGCTATGCCCCCAGTGCAGATACACATGTCCCCACAGTGCCAGCTATGCCCCCAGTGCCAGCTATACCCCCAGTGCAGATACACATGTCCCCACAGTGCCTGCTATGCCCCCAGTGCAGATGTGTCCCCCCACAGTGCTCCCGTCTCCTCCCTCTCTCTGCTCACCGCGCTGCTGCTGCTCACTCTCCGGCGGTGGTGTCTCTCTTGAATTAGGCGCTGGTCCATGAGCCAATCAAAGCTTGCGGTCCGGCAGCCAATCAGGAGCCTTAGCTGCCGGTCCGCGAGCCCTGATTGGCTCACAGGCCGGCGCCGAATGGAGAGAGACACGGCCGCCGGAGAGGCATGCGTGTATCTCGGGCTGGGCGCAGCGGTGGCCAGGAGCTGACCGAGCCGCATGCGGCGGATGAATGAGCCGTGGTTGGCCACCGCTGGTCTAGGCGATAGAATAGGACTTGCGGTAGATGGGGTCCCTTGATGTTGGGCCGCAAACAGGGCCGGACTGGCCATTAGTTCCACCGGGAAAAATCCCGGGGGGGGGGGGGGGTGTGTTAATGTGCGGGCCGCCTGTCATCTGTGGCCCCGCCCCCCCACCCGCGTGTCGTCAACTCAATGAAAAGCGCCTTGTGCGCTGCTGGCCACTAACAGGAGAACAGGTCCCGTTCCCACCCCATCCGGCTGTCGGACATCATCCGTTTACGTCATCGATGATGACGTCACTGTGCATCTATGAGTCTTCTCTACTCTCTCTGACCGCTGCATGCAAATTTATTACTTGTCTTCTGTCTGTTATGGTGCACTGATATAATACTGTAAGTTCTGCAAGTCCAACCCATTTATTATCACATTTTCATTCTCTCCATTCCCTCATTATGCTGCACATAAATACTACTGTAGCTTAAACTGTCCCACAATCGACCCTCTGTGTGGGGTGTAATATGAGTAACGGATGTCACTGGGCGCTATAAAGAGAATAATGTGATGCCACTGTGCACTGTAATGTAAATAACAGATGCCGCTGTGCGTTATAATGTGAGTAACGGATGCCGCTGGGAGACGTAATGTGAGTAACGGATGCTGATGTGCGGTGTAATGTGAACAATGTGACACCACTGTGCGCTGTAATGCGAATCATGGGAAACCGCTGTGCGCTGTAATGTGAAGAATGTGACACTGCTGTGCAGTGTAATGTGAACAACGGGCGCTGCAATGGGACACCGGTGTGTGTATAATGTGAATATGATGCCGCTGTGCGTCATAACGTCAGTAACGGTCATCACTGGGCGGTGTAATATGAGTAACGGATGCCGCGGGGCAACGTAATATGAGTAACGGATGCTGCTGATCGATGTAATGTGAATAATATGACACCACTGTGTGCTGTAATGTGAATAATGTGACACCACCGTGCGCTGTAATGTGAATAATGTGACACCGTTGTGCGCTGTAATGTGAATAATGTGACACTGCTGTGCGCTGTAATGTGAATAATGTGACACCGCTGTGCAGTGTAATGTGAATAACGGACGCTGCTGGGTGGTGTAATATGAATAACGGACGCTGCTGTGCGCTACAATGTGAAACCGATGTGCGTGTAATGTGAATATGATGCCGCTGTGCGTTATAATATCAGTAACGGACACCACTGGGCGGTGTAATATGAGTAACGGATGTCGCTGGGCGCTGTAATGTGAATAAAGGATGTCACTGTGCGCTGTAATGTGAATAAAGGATGCCACTGTGCGCTGTAATGTGAATAATGTGACATCGCTATGTTCTGTAATGTGAATAACGTGACACCAGAGTGCACTGTAATGTGAATAATGTGACACCACTGTGCGCTGTAATGTGAATAATGTGACACCGCTGTGCAATGTAATGTGAATAATGTGACACTTCTGTGCGCTGTAATGTGAATAATGTGACACTGATGTGCAGTGTAATGTGAACAACAGACGCTGCTGTGCGCTGCAATGTGACACCGATGTGTGTATAATGTGAATATGATGCCGCTGTGCGTCATAACGTCAGTAACGGTCATCACTGGGCGGTGTAATATGTGTAACAGATGCCACTGGGCAACGTAATATGAGTAACGGATGCTGCTATGCATTGTAATGTGAATAATGTGACACTGCCGTGCGCTGTAATGTGAATATTGTGACACTGCTGTGCGCTGCAATGTGAATAATGTGACACTGCTGTGCGCTGTAATGTGAATAATGTGACACTGCTGTGCAGTGTAATGTGAATAACGGACACTGCGGGGTGGTGTAATGTGAATAACGGAGGCTGCTGTGCGCTGCAATGTGACACCGATGTGCGTGTAATGTGAATATGATGCCGCTGTGCATTATAATATCAGTAACGGTCACCACTGGGCGGTGTAATATGAGTAACGGATGTCGCTGGGCAACATAATGTGAATAAAGGATGCCACTATGTGCTGTAATGTGAAGCCGCTGTGCGGTGTAATGTGAATAACGTGACACCACTGTACTCTGTAATGTAAACAACGGATGCCGCTGTGCGGTGTAATGTGAGTAACGGATGTTGCTTGGCGCTGTAATGTGACTTCGCTGTGTGCTGTAATATGAAGCCGCTGTGCACTGTAATGTGAGTAACAGACGTCACAGGGCATTGTAATGTGAGTAACAGATGCTGCTAGGTGGTGTAATGTGAGTAACAGATGCTGCTGGGCAGTGCAATGTGAGTATCTGATGCTGCTGGGCAGTGCTATTTGAATAACGGACACTGTTATGCGTTGCAATGTGAATAATGTGACACCAATGTGCACTGTAATGTGAATAATGTGACATCGCTGTGCACTGTAATGTGAATAATGTGACATCGCTATGTTCAGCAATGTGAATAACGTGACACCGCTGTGCGCTGTAATGTGAATAACGTGACACCACTGTGCACTGTAATGTGAATAATGTGACACCGCTGTGGGCTCTAATGTGAATAATGTGACACCGCTGTGCGCTGTAATGTGAATATTGTGGCACTGCTGTGCGCTGTAATGTGAATGTGACACCGCTGTGGGCTGTAATGTGAATAATGTGACACCGCTGTGCGCTGTAATGTGAATAATGAGACACCGCTGAGCCCTGTAATGTGAATAATGTGGCACCGCTGTGCGCTGTAATGCGAATAATATGACACCGCTGTGCGCTGTAATGCGAATAATGTGACACTGCTGTGCACTGTAATGTGAATAATGTGACACTGCTGTGCGCTGTAATGTGAATACTGTGACACTGCTGTGCGCTGTAATGTGAATGTGACACTGCTGTGCAGTGTAATGTGAATAATGTGACACTGCTGTGCAGTGTAATGTGAACAACGGACGCTGCTGTGCGCTGCAATGTGACACCGATGTGTGTGTAATGTGAATATGATGCCGCTGTGCGTTATAATGTCAGTAACGGTCATCACTGGGCGGTGTAATATGAGTAACGGATGCCGATGGGCAATGTAATATGAGTATCGGATGCTGCTGATCGGTGTAATGTGAATAATATGACACTGCTGTGAGCTGTAATGTGAATAATGTGACACCATTGTGCGCTGTAATGTGAATAATGTGACAGTGCTGTGCGCTGAAATGTGAATAATGTGACACCACTGTGCAGTGTAATGTGAATAACGGACACTGCTGTGCGCTGCAATGTGACACTAATGTGCGTGTAATGTGAATATGATGCCGTTGTGTGTTATAATATCAGTAACGGTCACCACTGGGCGGTGTAATTTGAGTAACAGATGTCGCTAGGCGACGTAATGTGAATAAAGGATGTCACTGTGTGCTGTAATGTGAAGCCGCTGTGCGGTGTAATGTGAATAATGTGACACCACTGAGCTCTGTAATGTAAACAATGGATGCTGCTGTGCTGTGTAATGTGAGTAACGGATGTTGCTTGGCGCTGTAATGTGACTTTGCTGTGTGCTGTAATGTGAAGCCGCTGTGCACTGTAATGTGAGTAACAGACGTCACTGAGCATTGTAATGTGAGTAACAGATGCTGCTGGGCGGTGTAATGTGAGTCACAGATGCTGCTGGGCGGTGTAATATGAGTAACGGATGCTGCTGGGCGATGTAATGTGAGTAACGGATGCTGCTGGGCGGTGTAATATGAGTAACGGATGCTGCTGGGGGATGTAATGTGAGTAACGGATGCCGCTTGGTGGTGTAATGTGAGTAACGGATGCCGCTGGGCAATGTTATTTGAATAACGGACGCTGCTATGCGTTGCAATCTGAATAATGTGACACCACTGTGCACTGTAATGTGAATGATGTGACATCGCTATGTTCTGTAATGTGAATAACGTGACACCGCTGTGCGCTGTAATGTGAATAATGTGACACCGCTGTGCGCTGTAATGCGAATAATGTGATACCACTGTACGCTGTAACGTGAAAAATGTGACACCGATGTGCGCTGTAATGCGAATATTGTGACACCGCTGTGCGCTGTAATGCGAATAATGGGAAACCGCTGTGCGCTGTAATGTGAATAATGTGACACTGCTGTGCGCTGTAATGTGAATAATGTGACACCGCTGTGCGCTGTAATGTGAATGTGACACCGCTGTGCGCTGTAATGTGAATAATGTGACACTGCTGTGCGCTGTAATGTGAATAATGTGACACTGCTGTGCGCTGTAATGTGAATAATGTGACACCGCTGTGCCCTGCAATGTGAATAATGTGACACCGATGTGCAGTGTAATGTGAATAACGGACACTGTTGGGTGGTGTAATGTGAATAACGGACGCTGCTGTGCGCTGAAATGCGACAATGATGTGCGTGTTATGTGAATATGATACCGCTGTGCGGTGTAATGTGAATAATGGACGCTGTTGTGCGGTGCAATGTGAATTGCAACTATTCTGTAGCCAAAACCCCATATTTTTTCTGTGCAACTCAGGTGCGCTCTGTCAATGTTTTGGTTATGTGGGGTGCGGCGTCAAAGAAAACTTTTACCATGAGACTGCACCATATGAGTTACAGGATAGGATATCCAATTCATTACAGCACAGTGAATTACAGGTCATCGGTGCAGAGTATTTCAGTATTTCTCTGACGTCCTAGTGGATGCTGGGAACTCCGTAAGGACCATGGGGAATAGACGGGCTCCGCAGGAGACTGGGCACTCTAAAAGAAAGATTAGGTACAATCTGGTGTGCACTGGCTCCTCCCTCTATGCCCCTCCTCCAGACCTCAGTTAGATTTATGTGCCCGGCCGAGCTGGATGCACACTAGGGGCTCTCCTGAGCTCCTAGAAAGAAAGTATATGTTAGGTTTTTTATTTTACAGTGAGACCTGCTGGCAACAGGCTCACTGCAACGAGGGACTAAGGGGAGAAGAAGCGAACCTACCTGCTTGCAGCTAGCTTGGGCTTCTTAGGCTACTGGACACCATTAGCTCCAGAGGGATCGACCGCAGGACCCGTCCTTGGTGTTCGTTCCCGGAGCCGCGCCGCCGCCCCCCTTACAGAGCCAGAAGCATGAAGATGGTCAGGAAAATCGGCGGCAGAAGACTTCAGTCTTCACCAAGGTAGCGCACAGCACTGCAGCTGTGCGCCATTGCTCCTCATACACACTTCACACTCCGGTCACTGAGGGTGCAGGGCGCTGGGGGGGGGCGCCCTGAGCAGTAATAAAAACACCTTGGCTGGCAAAATAATCACAATATATAGCCCCAGAGGCTATATATGTGATAATTACCCCTGCCAGAATCCATAAAAAAGCGGGAGAAAAGTCAGCGAAAAAGGGGCGGAGCTATCTCCCTCGGCACACTGGCACCATTTTCTCTTCACAGTGTAGCTGGAAGACAGCTCCCCAGGCTCTCCCCTGTAGTTTTCAGCTCAAAGGGTTAAAAAGAGAGGGGGGGCACTAAATTTAGGCGCAATATTGTTTATACAAGCAGCTATTGGGGAAAATTCACTCAGTGATAGTGTTTATCCCTACATTATATAGCGCTCTGGTGTGTGCTGGCATACTCTCTCTCTGTCTCCCCAAAGGGCTGTGTGGGGTCCTGTCCTCAGTCAGAGCATTCCCTGTGTGTGTGCGGTGTGTCGGTACGGCTGTGTCGACATGTTTGATGAGGAGGCTTATGTGGAGGCGGAGCAGATGCCGATAAATGGGATGTCGCCCCCTGTGGGCCGACACCAGAGTGGATGGATAGGTGGAAGGTATTAACCGACAGTGTCAACTCCTTACATAAAAGGCTGGATGACGTAACAGCTATGGGACAGCCGGCTTCTCAGCCCGCGCCTGCCCAGGCGTCTCAAAGGCCATCAGGGGCTCAGATGGCAGACAAAGATGTCGACATGGAGTCTGACTCCAGTGTCGACGAGGTTGAGACATATACACAATCCACTAGGAACATCCGTTACATGATCCCGGCAATAAAAAATGTGTTACACATTTCTGACATTAACCCAAGTACCACTAAAAAAGGGTTTTATGTTTGGGGAGAAAAAGCAGGCAGTGTTTTGTTCCCCCATCAAATGAGTGAATGAAGTGTGAAAAAGCGTGGGTTCCCCCGATAAGAAACTGGTAATTTCTAAAAAGTTACTGATGGCGTACCTTTTCCCGCCAGAGGATAAGTTACGCTGGGAGATATCCCCTAGGGTGGATAAGGCGCTCACACGTTTGTCAAAAAAGGTGGCACTGCCGTCTTAGAATACGGCCACTTTGAAGGTACCTGCTGATAAAAAGCAGGAGGCTATCCTGAAGTCTGTATTTACACACTCAGGTACTAGACTGAGACCTGCAGATAGTGCTGCTGCAGCGTGGTCTGTAACCCTGTCAAACAGGGATACTATTTTGCGAACATAAGACGTCGTCTTATATATGAGGGATGCACAGAGGGCAGGGCCGAAACTAGGATTTTTGTCACCCGGGGCAAGGTAGTCATTTGACACCCCCCCGCAAAAAAAAAAAAAAAAAAATCTTTTACAATAAATAAATAAAAATAATAAATTAATAAAAATATTATATATATATATATCTCTTTCAGAACTTTTTTACCTGAAAAATTGCCTTTTCTAACATAAATTTCATATCCAGGAAAAAGTGTCCCCATTTTACACAGTACGACAGGCAAGTGTCCCCATTCCCCATTTTACACATTGCGGCAGACAGGTGACCCCATTTTACACATTGCGGCAGACAGGTGTCCCCATTTTACACATTGCGGCAGGAAAAAGTGTCCCCATTTTACACATTGCGGCAGACAGGTGACCCCATTTTACACATTGCGGCAGACAGGTGTCCCCATTTTACACATTGCTGCAGGAAAAAGTGTCCCCATTTTACACATTGCGGCAGGCACGTGTCCCCATTTTACACAGTACGCTGGCAAGTGTCCCCATTTTACACATTGCGGCAGGAAAAAGTGTCCCCATTTTACACATTGCGGCAGGAAAAAGTGTCCCCATTTTACACATTGCGGCAGGCACAGGTCCCCATTTTACACAGTACGCTGGCAAGTGTCCCCATTTTACACATTGTGGCAGGAAAAAGTGTCCCCATTTTACACATTGCGGCAGGCACGTGTCCCCATTTTACACAGTACGCTGGCAAGTGTCCCCATTTTACACATTGCGGCAGGAAAAAGTGTCCCCATTTTACACATTGCGGCAGGAAAAAGTGTCCCCATTTTACACATTGCGGCAGGAAAAAGTGTCCCCATTTTACACATTGCGGCAGGCACAGGTCCCCATTTTACACAGTACGCTGGCAAGTGTCCCCATTTTACACATTGCGGCAGGCACAGGTCCCCATTTTACACAGTACGCTGGCAAGTGTCCCCATTTTACACATTGTGGCAGGAAAAAGTGTCCCCATTTTACACATTGCGGCAGGCACAGGTCCCCATTTTACACATTGTGGCAGGTGGTGGAGGGAGAGAGAGAGAGAGAGAGAGAGGAAGGGAGAGGGGCTGACTTACATTTAAAGCGGTTCTCGCCGCTCTTCAGCCGCCTCTCCCTCCTCGTCTGCGCAGCTCCCCCTTCTCCCTCCTCCGGCTGGGTTTCGTGGAATGACGCATTTGCGCCGTGACGTCACGACGCAATCGCGTCATTCCGCGAAACCCCGCCCCCCGAGCTGGGCACTCGGGAGAAGGGGGTTTCAAAGGCTAAAAGTGCCGCGGCGGGTGTTAGAGGGTCTCGGCGCCCCCTCCAATCCGGCGCCCAGGTCGCCAGCCCCCCTAGCCCCCCCCTAGTTTCGGCCCTGCAGAGGGATATTTTGCCGGCTGGCATCCAGAATTAATGCAATGTCCATTCTGTCAGGAGGGTATTAGAGACCCGACACTGGACAGGTGATGCTGACTTTAAAAGGCACATAGAGCCTTATAAGGGTGAGGAATTGTTTGGGGATGGTCTCTGGGACCTCGTATCCACAACAACAGCTGGGAAGAAAAATTTTTTACCTCAGGTTTCCTCACAGCCTAAGAAAGCACTGTATTATCGGGTACAGTCCTTTCGGCTTCAGAAAAGCAAGCGGGTCAAAGGCGCTTCCTTTCTGCACAGAGACGAGGGAAGAGGGAAAAAGCTGCACCAGTCAGCCAGTTCCCAGAATCAAAATTCTTCCCCCGCTTCCTCTGAGTCCACCGCATGACGCGGGGGCTCCACAGGCGTAGCCAGGTACGGTGGGGGGCCGCCTCAAAAATTTCAGCGATCAGTGGGCTCGCTCACAGGTGGATCCCTGGATCCTTCAAGTAGTATCTCAGGGGTACAGGCTGTAACTCAAGGCGTCTCCCCCGCCGTTTCCTCAAATCTGCCTTGCCGACAACTCCCTCAGGCAGGTGCCCCTACTTCAACAAGGACGGGGTTACTATTCCACACTGTTTGTGGTACCGAAACCGGACGGTTCGGTGAGACCCATTTTAAATTTGAAGTCCTTGAACACATACATAAAAAAATTCAAGTTCAAGATGGAATCGCTCAGGGCGGTTATTGCAAGCCTGGAGGAGGGGGATTACATGGTATCCCTGGACATCAAGGATGCTTACCTACATGTCCCCATTTACCATCCTCACCAGGAGTACCTCAGATTTGTGGTACAGGATTGCCATTACCAATTCCAAACACTGCCGTTTGGACTGTCCACGGCACCGAGGGTCTTTACCAAGGTAATGGCAGAAATGATGATACTCCTTCGAAAAAAGGGAGTTTTTAATTATCCCATACTTGGACGATCTCCTTATAAAGGCGAGGTCCATGGAGCAGTTGTTGGTCGGAGTGGCACTATCTCGGTAAGTGCTACAACAGCACGGATGGATTCTATACATTCCAAAGTCACAGCTGGTTCCTACCACACGCCTGCTGTTCCTGGGGATGGTTCTGGACACACAACAGAAAAAAGTGTTTCTCCCGCAGGAGAAAGCCAAGGAGCTGTCATCTCTAGTCAGAGACCTCCTGAAACCAAAACAGGTATCGGTGCATCACTGCACACGAGTCCTGGGAAAAATGGTAGCTTCTTACGAAGCAAAATTCCATTCGGCAGGTTCCATGCAAGAACCTTTCAGTGGGACCTCTTGGACAAGTGGTCGGAATCGCATCTTCAGATGCATCGGCTGATAACCCTGTCTCCAAGGACCAGGGTATCTCTACTGTGGTGGCTGCAGAGTGCTCATCTTCAAGAGGGCCGCAGATTCGGCATACAGGCCTGGGTCCTGGTAACCACGGAGGCCAGCCTTCGAGGCTGGGGGGCAGTCACACAGGGAAGAAATTTCCAAGGACTTTGGTCAAGTCAGGAGTCGTCCCTACACATAAATATTCTGGAACTGAGGGCCATTTACAATGCCCTAAGTCTGGCAAGGCCTCTGCTTCAAAACCAGCCGGTACTGATCCAATCAGACAACATCACGGCAGTCGCCCATGTAAACCGACAGGGCGGCACAAGAAGCAGGATGGCGATGGCAGAAGCCACAAGGATTCTCCGATGGGCGGAAAATCACGTCTTAGCACCGTCAGCAGTGTTCATTCCGGGAGTGGACAACTGGGAAGCAGACTTCCTCAGCAGACACGAAAGACACCCGGGAGAGTGGGGACTTCATCCAGAAGTCTTCCAACTGTTGGTGAACTGTTGGGAAAGGCCACAGGTGGACATGATGGCGTCCCGCCTAAACAAAAAACTAGATATTGCGCCAGGTCAAAGGACCCTCAGGCAATAGCTGTGGACGCTCTAGTGACACCGTGGGTGTACCAGTCGGTTTATGTATTCCCTCCTCTGCCTCTCATACCAAAGGTACTGAGAATAATAAGAAAATGAGGAGTAAGAACGATACTCGTGGTTCCGGATGGGCCAAGAAGAGCTTGGTACCCAGAACTTCAAGAAATAATATCAGAGGACCCATGGCCTCTACCGCTCAGACAGGATCTGCTACAGCAGGGGCTCTGTCTGTTCCAAGACTTACCGCGGCTGCGTTGGACGGCATGGCGGTTGAATTCCGGATCCTAAAGCAAAAGGGCATTCCGGAGGAAGTCATTCCTACGCTGATAAAAGCCAGGAAAGAAGTAACCGCAAACCATTATCACCGTATTTGGCGAAAATATGTTGCGTGGTGTGAGGCCAGGAAGGCCCCAACAGAGGAATTTCAGCTGGGTCGTTTTCTGCACTTCCTACAGTCAGGAGTGACTATGGGCCTAAATTTGGGTTCCATTAAGGTCCAGATTTCGGCTCTGTCGATTTTCTTCCAGAAAAAAATGGCTTCACTGCCTGGAGTTCAGACATTTGTAAAGGGAGTGCTACATATTCAGCCCCTTTTTTGTGCCTTCTGTGGCACCTTGGGATCTCAACGTGGTGTTGAGTTTCTTAAAATCACATTGGTTTGAGCCACTTAAAACTGTGGATTTGAAATGTCTCACGTGGAAAGTGGTCATGTTATTGGCCTTGGCTTCGGCCAGGCGTGTGTCAGAATTGGCGGCTTTGTCATGTAAAAGCCCTTATCTGATTTTCCATATGGATAGGGCAGAATTGAGGACTCGTCCCCAGTTTCTCCCTAAGGTGGTATCAGCTTTTCACTTGAACCAACCTATTGTAGTGCCTGCGGCTACTAGGGACTTGGAAGATTCCAAGTTACTGGACGTAGTCAGGGCCTTAAAAATTTATATTTCCAGGACGGCTGGAGTCAGGAAAACTGACTCGTTTTTTTATCCTGTAGGCACCCAACAAAATAGGTGCTCCTGCTTCTAAGCAGACTATTGCTCGCTGAATTTGTAGCACAATTCAGCTGGAGCATTCTGCGGCTGGATTGCCGCATCCTAAATCAGTAACAGCCCATTCCACGAGGAAAGTGGGCTCATCTTGGGCGGCTGCCCGAGGGGTCTCGGCTTTACAACTTTGCCGAGCTGCAACTTGGTCAGGGGCAAACACGTTTGCTAAATTCTACAAATTTGATACCCTGGCTGAGGAGGACCTTGAGTTCTCTCATTCGGTGCTGCAGAGTCATCCGCACTCTCCCGCCCGTTTGGGAGCTTTGGTATAATCCCCATGGTCCTTACGGAGTTCCCAGCATCCACTAGGACGTCAGAGAAAATAAGATTTTACTCACCGGTAAATCTATTTCTCGTAGTCCGTAGTGGATGCTGGGCGCCCATCCCAAGTGCGGATTGTCTGCAATACTTGTATATAGTTATTGCCTAACTAAAGGGTTATTGTTGAGCCATCTGTTGAGAGGCTCAGTTATATTTCATACTGTTAACTGGGTATAGTATCACGAGTTATACGGTGTGATTGGTGTGGCTGGTATGAGTCTTACCCGGGATTCAAAATCCTTCCTTATTGGGTCAGCTCTTCCGGGCACAGTATCCTAACTGAGGTCTGGAGGAGGGGCATAGAGGGAGGAGCCAGTGCACACCAGATAGTTATTTGGATTTTTTCTTGGACCGAGCGCTGTCTGTTCTGATGTTCTATGTGATGTGTAGCAACTAAAGAATATCAATGTGTATCAATTAAAGAATAATAATGAAAAAATAAAGGATGATAATGAAAAATAAAAAATAAATAAATGAAAAATAAAAATAAAAATAGAATTAAAAATAAATAAAAAAATAAAAAGAGAAGGGGTTAGGGAAGGAGAACAGTGCAATGTTTACAGCTCCTTTGGAGCTTTTTTGGAGCTTTTAGACACTAGTTCAGGAAAGGAAACAGTCTCTTAATAGAAAAACTTATTTATTTATTTATTTTTAATTCTATTTTTATTTTTCATTTATTTATTTTTTATTTTTCATTATCATCCTTTATTTTTTCATTATTATTCTTTAATTGATACACATTGATATTCTTTAGTTGCTACACATCACATAGAACATCAGAACAGACAGCGCTCGGTCCAAGAAAAAATCCAAATAACTCACTTCTAAATAACCTGAGCAGCTTCACATCACAGCGCAGCCCACTATACAACCCTTTTCTCGCACACCAGATAGTACCTAATCTTTCTTTTAGAGTGCCCAGTCTCCTGCGGAGCCCGTCTATTCCCCATGGTCCTTACGGAGTTCCCAGCATCCACTACGGACTACGAGAAATAGATTTACCAGTGAGTAAAATCTTATTTTTACTATAAACTTAATGGGATTCTCCTAGGTTACTTAAAGCAAATCACAAATGACAGAATTTGAATTTCTTGCATAGGATCTTAGATGTTTATAAGACATACAGTACATTTACAGTGCAGTGCCAGTCTGGAGGCACATGAACACAAAAGTTTTAATTCTAAGTACACACTAGGCACATTAATGGTGCTGTCCCCAGGGCCCTTTCATGAAGGCAATGCTCGCAACCCATATTTATGGCCCTGGGTACTGATCCCGCCTACCATTGATTTGGTGTCGCCCACATGGGGCCACTTATAGGAATTTTTCAAGGGCCACTTTTAGCTCCCAATCTGCCCTTGGCTGCAAACTTAAATGCATTGTACAATCCATGAACTAAAACCCCACTATTTATTTATGTACAGATGTATTGAGGTGAGTGAGCTTACTATGATGAGTGCTAAGCTCTCTGTATAACAGGTAGATTAGTGAAAAAAAAAAAAAATTATATATATATATATATATATATATATATATATATATAGATGTATGTGTGCATGTATGTTCCAGCATAACTCTGGAATTGCTGGAGCAATTTACACCAAACTTGGTAGACGTATGACTTAGAATCTGGAAAAAAACACTGTGGGGTAAGACACCCCTAGTAACCCTAAGGGTGGGGGTTGGAAGGGGGTGACATGTACAAATATTTAACATACAGTGGGAGGAGCTTGGCCTGTTGTCCCTGCATTTATAGCACTGAGCAGGGCAGCATCAGAGGCGGGACGGGGCAGAGAAGGAGGCGGATTAGTCTCCTCAGTGCCAGCTTTTGACAGATTGTCAGCGGCAGGTAGAGCATGTCCTGTTTACGTGTAATTGCTGATCTTCCGTGATAAACTAACCAGTTACCTTTAGGTATATTACGTTGTTAAAATAAGACACAGATACTACAGATTCTCTTCCAATAAAATCTTTGTGATTATACTTGAAATTCCATAGCGAAGCACAGGAGGTAGGTAGTCAGCCAGAGAACCGAACCCCCGCCCCCCGAACTTCACTACCCGAGCCCAGATCAGTCAGGCCCGGATTATCCTGCCTGACTCGGAAACCAGAACGAGGCAAAACGTCATCATCCCGCTGTCGGATTCTCGCTGGGTTTGGATTCAAGATAAGGAGCCACGCGTTACCGCCGCCATTTTCACTCCGGCATTGGAGAGTGTAGAGAGAGGACGTGTCTCCGTCCTCAGTGTTAGTGTCTTGTGCTGCATCTGTCCAGTCACAGTGGCAGTGTCCTCTGCTGCCATATGTCCAGTGCTGCTGTATAAGTCCAGTCCATTGCAGTGGTGCTGTGTTGTCCTGCATCAGTACAGTGGTAGTGTCTTGTGCTGCATCAGTCCAGTCACAGTGGTGGTGTCCTCTGCTGCCATATTTCCAGTGCTGCTGTATAAGTCCAGTCCATTGCAGTGGTGCTGTGTTGTCCTGCATCAGTCCAGTGGTGGTGTCTCTGTGCTGCTTTATACGTCCAGTGGTACTGCCGTATATATGTACATTGATACTGCCGTATATGTCCAGCGGTACTTCCATATAAATCCAGTGATCCTGCCGTATAATTCCAGTGGTACGGGCGTATAAATCCAGTGATCCTGCTGTGTAGTTCTAGTGGTACTGGCGTATAAATCCAGTACAGTAATACTTCCGTATATGTCCAGTGATACTTCCATATATGTCCAGCGGTACTGCCGTACAAATCCAGTGATCCTGCCGTATATGTCCAGTGATCCTGCCATATAATTCCAGTGATCTGGCCGTATAATGCCAGTGATCCTGCCGTAAAATTCCAGTGGTACTGGCGTATAAATCCAGTGATTCTGCCGTATAATTTTAGTGGTACTGGCGCATAAGTCCAGTCCAGTGATACTGCCGTATATGTCCAGTGGTACTGCCGTATATGTCTAGTGATACTGCCGTAGATGTCCAGTGGTACTGGAGTATAAATCCAGTGATCCTGCCATATAATTCCATATAAGTCCATATAATTCCTTATAAGTACAGTCCAGTGTGCTGCCATATAAGTTCAGTGATGCTGTACTGTGCTGTAAATGATTTACTCCAAATAAAGGGGTTATAAATATTTAATCCAAATAATTTTCACAGGGATTGCCCTGTGTGGTGTAGAGGTATGCTCTCCTGTAACGCATATTGTTATATAACTCCAGAAAAATAATGGAGAACAAAAATGTGCAGGATAAAATAGGGAAAGATCAAGAACCACTTCCTCCTAGTGCAGAATCAGCTGCTACTAGTTAGGACATAGATGATGAAATCCCATCAACATCGTCTGCCAGCGTTATAGTAGAGGACATGTAGTATCCAAAAAGCCAAAGTTCAGTAAAAAGACCCACCCAATTTTTTTTAATGGTCTGAGGAGAAACGTAAACTTGCCAATATGCCATTTGTGACACGAAGCGGCAAGGAACGGCTAAGGCCCAGGCCTATGTTCATGACTAGTAATTCAGCTCCACATGACGATGGAAGCCCTCATCCTCCCACTAGAAAAAGGATAAGAGTTAAGCTGGAAAAAGCACAGAAAAGAACTGTGCATTCTAAGATGGTATCACAAATCCCCAAGGAGAGTGCAAGTGTGTCGGCGGATGCGATACCTGACCTTCCCAACACTGGATGGGAAGAGGTGGCTCCTTCCACCATTTGCACGCCCTCTGCAAGTGCTGGAAGTATCACCCACAGTCCAGTTTCTGATATTCAAATTGAAGATGTCACTGTTGAAGTACACCAGGATGAGGATATGGTTGCTGGCGCTGAGGAGGAAGTTGACGATGAGGTTTCTGATGGTGATGTGGTTTGTTTAAATCAGGCACCGGGGGAGACACCTGTTCTCCGTGGGTTGAATAAGCCCATTGTGATGCCTGGGCAAAATACAAAAAAAAGCCACCTCTTCGGTGTGGAATTATTTCTCCACAAATCCGGACAACAGGTGTCAAGCCATGTGTTGCCTCTGTCAATCTGTAATAAATAGGGGCAAGGACGTTAACCACCTAGGAACATCCTCCCTTACACGTCACCTGCAGTTCATTCATCAGAAGTCAGTGTCAAGTTGTGAAACTTTGGGTAAGAGCATAAGCAGTCCACTGACACCTAAATCCCTTCTTCCTCTTGTACCCAAGCTCCTGCAAGCCACACCACCAACTCCCTCAACGTCAACTTCCTCCTCAGTCAGGAACGTCAGTAGCCCTGCAGGACATGTCACTGGCAAGACTGAGGAGTCCTCTCATAACCGGGATTCCTCCGGAGGATCCTTGCGTGGTAAGCCTGCTGTTGTTGCTGCTGGGAGTCGATCATCATCCCAGTGGGGAAGTCAGAAGACCACTTGTAACACTTCAACTAAGCAACTGACTGTCCAACAGTCCTTTGTGAGGAAGATGAAATATGACAGCAGTCATCCTTTTGCAAAGCGGATAACTGAGGCCTTGACAGCTATGTTGGTGTTAGACGTGCGTCCGGTATGCGCCATTAGTTCAGTGGGACTTAGAGGATTATTTGAGGTACTGTATTACCGGTATCAAATCCCACCTAGGTTCCACTTCACTAGGCAGGCGATACAGAGAATGTACAGAGATGTCAGAAAAAGTGTCCACAGTGTCCTAAAAAATGCAGTAGTACCCACTTTCCACTTAACCACGGACGTGTGGACAAGTGGAACAGGACAGACTAATGACTATATGACTCTGACAGCCAACTGGGTAGATGTATGGCCTCCTGCAGCAACAACAGCAGCGGCACCAGTAGCAGCGTCTCACAAACGCCAACTCGTTCCTAGGCAGGCTACGCTATTTATCACCGCTTTCCGTAAGAGGCACACCACTGACAACCTCTTACGGAAACTGTGGGACATCATTGCTCATTGGCTTACCCCAATTAGACTCTCCTGGGGATTTGTGATATCGAACAACGCCACCAATATTGTGCGATCAATACATCTGGGCAAATTACAGCACGTCCCATGTTTTGCACATACAATTAATTTGGTGGTGCAGAATTTTTTAAAAATTACAGGGGCGTGCAGGAGTTGCTGTCAGTGGCCCAAAAAATTGTGGCCCACTTTCGGCATTCAGCCACCACGTGCCGAAGACTGAAGCGCCATCAAACACTCCTGAACCTGCCCTGCCATCACCTGAATCAAGAGGTGGTAACGAGGTGGAATTCAACACTCTATATGCTTCAAAGGATGGAGGAGCAGCAAAAGGCCATTCAAGCCTATACATCCACCTACGATATAGGCAAATGAGGGGGAATGCACCCGACTCAAGCGCAGTGGAGAATGATTTCAGTCTTGTGCAAGGTTCTCCAACCCTTCAAACTTACCACACGTGAAGTCAGTTCAGACACTGCCAGCTTGAGTCAGGTCATTCCCCTCATCAGGCTTTTGCAGAAGCAGCTGGAGAAATTGAAGGAGGCGCTAAGACGAAGCGATTCCGCAAAGTATGTGGGACTTGTGGATGGAGCCCTTCATTCGCTTTTCCAGGATTCAAGGATGATCAATCTGTTGAAATCAGAGCACTACATTTTGGCCACTGCGTTCGATCCTAGGTTTAAAGCCTACGTTGTATCACTCTTTCCGGCAGACACAAGTCTGCAGAGGGTCAAAGACATGCTGGTAAGAAAATTGTCAACTCAATTGGAACGTGACCAGTCAACAGCTCCTCCTTCACTTTCTCTAGCAACTGGGGCTGTGAGGAAAAGGATAAGATTTCCTAGCCCACCCGCTGGCGGTGATGCAGGGCAGTCAGGAGCGAGTGCTGACATCTGGTCCGGACTGAAGGACCTGCCAACGATTACTGAAATGTCTACTGTCACTGCATATGATTCTGTCACCATTGAAAGAATGGTGGAGGATTATATGAGTGACAGCATCCAAGTAAGCATGTCAGACAGTCCGTACGTATATTGGCAGGAAAAAGAGGCAATTTGGATGCCCTTGCACAAACTGGCTAAATTTTACCTAAGTTGCCCCCCCCCCCCCACCAGTGTGTACTCCGAAAGAGTGTTTAGTGCAGCCGGTGACCTTGTCAGCGATTGGCGCAAGAGATTACTTCCACAAAATGTGGAGAAGATGATGTTCATCAAAATTAATTATAAATTCCTCCGGGAAGACCTTTATCAGAAATTGCCTCCAGAAAGTACACAGGGACCTGTGATGGTGGATTCCAGTGGGGACGAATTAATACTCTGTAAGGAGGAGGATGTACACAGTGAAAGGGGTGAGGAATCGGAGGATGAGGTCGACATCTTGCCTCTGTAGAGCCAGTTTGTGCAAGGAGAGATTGATTGCTTCTTTTTTAGTGGGGGCCCAAACAAACTAGTCATTTCAGCCACAGTCTTGTGGCAGACCCTGTCGCTGAAATGATTGGTTTGTTAAAGTGTGCATGTCCTGTTTATACAACATAAGGGTGAAAGGGGCCAAGGACAATTCCATCTTGCACCTCTTTTTCTTCTTTGCATCATGTGCTGTTTGGGGCCTAATTTGTAAGTGCCATCCTGTCTGCCACTGCAGTGCCACTCCTAGATGGGCCAGGTGTTTGTGTCACACACTTGTGTCGCTTAGCTTAGTCATACAGCTACCTCATTGCACCTCTTTTACTTCTTTGCATGATGTGCTGTTTGGGGCCTAGTTTTTTTAAGTGCCATCCTGTCTGCAACTGCAGTGCCACTCCTAGATGGGCCAGGTGTTTGTGCTGCACACTTGTGTTGCTTAGCTTAGTCATACAGCCACCTCGGTGAAACCTTTTGGTCTAAAAACATTATTGTGAGGTGTTCAGAATAGACTGGAAATGAGTGGAAATGAATGTTATTGAGGTTAATAATACCGTAGGAGCAAAATTACCCCCAAATTCGGTGATTTTAGCTGCTTTTATGTTTTTTTTTTTTTTAAATCATCCAGATCCAAAACCAAAACACGGAAGGGTGGTTTTGGCAAAACCAATTCAAAACCAAAACACGAGCGGGGAATTAGAACTAAAACACGAACGGGGCCCGCCACACATCTCTTATTTATTTATATATATATATATATATATATATATATATATATTTTAGCAGGAGTACCCGGCGTTGCCCGGGATTTTAAGAATGTTTGTTTATAAAAATGAATTTAGATATTTATACACACAGTATACATAACATAGTATAAAAAAAAGGTAAAATGTTATGCACATCAATAAAATGAAAACCCAATTTAAAAAAAGCACAGCACATTATGTATCTCCAGATATAGTCTGTGCTGCTGGGGAACCGTGCTACTTCCACTATATAACTCTCAGTGTGTGGGTTTGTGCTACCTCCATTCCCCTCCTCACATCATGTCACTGCCCCTGTCACATGCAGCCCTGTCATCACTGACATATCATGCATGTCCTGATATAGGGGGTAATTCCAAGTTGATCGCAGCAGGATTTTTTTTAGCAGTTGGGCAAAAATAAGAATTTACTCACCGGTAATTCTATTTCTCGTAGTCCGTAGTGGATGCTGGGAACTCCGTAAGGACCATGGGGAATAGCGGGCTCCGCAGGAGACTGGGCACTCTAAAAGAAAGATTAGGTACTATCTGGTGTGCACTGGCTCCTCCCTCTATGCCCCTCCTGACCTCAGTTAGGGAAACTGTGCCCGGAAGAGCTGACACAATAAGGAATGGATTTGGAATCCCGGGTAAGACTCATACCAGCCACACCAATCACACCGTACAACTCGTGATACTATACCCAGTTAACAGCATGAATAACAACTGAGCCTCACGAAAAGATGGCTCATAACAATAACCCTTTAGTTAGGCAATAACTATATACAAGTATTGCAGACAATCCGCACTTGGGATGGGCGCCCAGCATCCACTACGGACTACGAGAAATAGAATTACCGGTGAGTAAATTCTTATTTTCTCAGACGTCCTAGTGGATGCTGGGAACTCCGTAAGGACCATGGGGATTATACCAAAGCTCCCAAACGGGCGGGAGAGTGCGGATGACTCTGCAGCACCGAATGAGCAAACTCAAGGTCCTCCTCAGCCAGGGTATCAAACTTGTAGAATTTTGCAAATGTGTTTGAACCCGACCAAGTAGCAGCTCAGCAAAGCTGTAAAGTCGAGACCCCTCGGGCAGCCGCCCAAGAAGAGCCCACCTTCCTCGTGGAATGGGCTTTTACTGATTTAGGATGCGGCAGTCCAGCCGCAGAATGTGCAAGTTGAATCGTGCTATAGATCCAGCGAGCAATAGTCTGCTTTGAAGCAGGAGCACCCAGCTTGTTGGGTGCATACAGGATAAATAGCGAGTCCGTTTTCCTGACTCTAGCCATCCTGGAAACACAGATTTTCAGGGCCCTGACTACGTCCAGCAACTTGGAATCCTCCAAGTCCCGAGTAGCCGCAGGCACCGCAATAGGGTGGTTCAAATGAAACGCTGATACCACCTTAGGAAGAAATTGGGAACGAGTCCTCAATTCCGCCCTATCCATATGAAAAATCAGATAAGGGCTTTTACACGAGAAAGCCGCCAATTCTGATACACGCCTGGCCGAAGCCAAGGCCAACAGCATGACCACTTTCCGCGTGAGATATTTTTGCTCAACGGTTTTAAGTGGCTCAACCAATGCGACTTTAGGAAATCCAACACCACGTTGAGATCCCAAGGTGCCACTGGAGGCACAAAAGGGGGCTGAATATGCAGCACTCCTTTTAACAAAAGTCCGAACTTCAGGCAGTGAAGCCAGTTCTTTTTGGAAGAAAATCGACAGAGCCAAAATCTGGACCTTAATGGAACCCAATTTTAGGCCCATAGTCACCCCTGACTGTAGGAAGTGCAGAAATCGACCCAGCTGAAATTCCTCCGTTGGGGCCTTCCAGGCCTCACACCAAGCCACATATTTCCGCCATATGCGGTGATAATGTTTTGCGGTCACATCCTTCCTAGCTTTAATCAGCGTAGGAATGACTTCCTCCGGAATGCCCTTTTCCTTAAGGATCCGGTGTACAACCGCCATGCCGTCAAACGCAGCCGCGGTAAGTCTTGGAATAGACAGGGCCCCTGCAGTAGCAGGTCCTGTCTAAGCGGCAGAGGCCAAGGGTCCTCTGAGATCATTTCTTGAAGTTCCAGGTACCAAGCTCTTCTTGGCCAATCCGGAACAATGAGTATAGTTCTTACTCCTCTCCTTCTTATTATTCTCAGTACCTTGGGTACGAGAGGAAGAGGAGGGAACACATAAACCGACCGGTACACCCACGGTGTCACTAGAGCGTCCACAGCTATCGCCTGAGGGTCCCTTGACCTGGCACAATATCTTTTTAGCTTTTTGGTGAGGCGGGACGCCATCATGTCCACCTGTGGCCGTTCCCAACGGTTCACAATCAGCTGGAAGACTTCTGGATGAAGTCCCCACTCTCCCGGGTGGAGGTCGTGCCTGCTGAGGAAGTCTGCTTCCCAGTTGTCCACTCCCGGAATGAACACTGCTGACACTGCTATCACGTGATTCTCCGCCATCAAAGAATCCTTGTAGCTTCTGCCATTGCTACCCTGCTTCTTGTGCCGCCCTGGCGGTTTACATGGGCGACCGCTGTGATGTTGTCTGACTGAATCAGAACCGGTTGTTTTTGAAGCAGGGGTTCTGCTTGACTCAGGGCTTGTAAATGTCCCTTAGTTCCAGAATATTTATGTGTAGGGAAGTTTCCTGACTTGACCATTGTCCTTGGAAGTTTCTTCCCTGGGTGACTGCCCCCCAACCTCGGAGGCTTGCATCCGTGGTCACCAGGACCCAGTCCTGTATGCCGAATATGCGGCCTTCGAGCAGATGAGCACTCTGCAGCCACCACAGCAGAGACACCCTGGCCCTCAGGGACAGGGTAATTAAACGATGCATCTGGAGATGCGATCCGGACCACTTGTCCAACAGATCCCACTGGAAGATCCTTGCATGGAATCTGCCGAAGCGACTTGCTTCGTAAGAAGCTACCATCTTTCCCAGGACTCGCGTGCAGTAATGCACCAACACCTGCTTTGGTTTCAGGAGGACCTTGACCAGAGATGATAATTCTTCCTCCGGGAGAAATTCTTCTGTTCTGTGTCCAGAATCATGCCCAAGAACAGCAGACGCGTCGCAGGAATCAGCTGCGACTTTGGGATATTCAGAATCAAGCCGTGCTGATGCAGCACTTCCTGAGATAGTGCCACGCCGACTAGCAACTGCTCCTTGGACCTCACCTTTATAAGGAGATCGTCCAAGTACGGAATAATCATGACTCCCTTCTTTCGGAGGAGCATCATCATTTCGGCCATTACCTTGGTAAATACCCACGGTGCCGTGGACAGACCAGGCGGCAACGTCTGGAATTGGTAATGACAGTCCTGTACCACAACCTTGAGGTACTTTGAACTTGAACTTTTTTATATAAATGTTCAAGCATTTTAAATTTAGAATGGGTCTCACCGAACCGTCTGGTTTCGGTACCACAACATTGTGGAATAGTAACCCCGTCCCTGTTGAAGGAGGGGTACCTTGATAATCACCTGCTGAAGATACAGCTTGTGAATTGCCGCCAGTACTACCTCCCTTTCTCTGAGGTCAGCAGGCAAGGCTGATTTGAGGTAACGGCGAGGGGGAGTCGCCTCGAACTCCAGCTTGTATCCCTGTGATACTACTTGCAGAACCCAGGGATCCATCTGTGAGCGAGCCCACTGGTCGCTGAAGTTCCGGAGACGCGCCCCCACCGCAACTGGCTCAGCCTGTGGAGCCCCAGCGTCATGCGGTGGACTTAGAGGAAACGGGGGAAGATTTTTGATCCTGGGAACTGGCTGTCTGGTGCAGCCTTTTTCCTTCTTCCCTTGCCTCTGGCAGAAAGGAAGCACCTTTGACCCGCTTGCTTTTCTGAGGCCGAAAGGACTGTACCTGATAATACGGTGCTTTCTTAGACTGTGAGGGAACCTGAGGTAAAAATTTTGACTTCCCAGCTGTTGCTGTGGATACGAGGTCCGAGAGACCATCCCCAAACAATTCCTCACCCTTATAAGGCAGAATCTCCATGTGCCTTTTAGAATCAGCATCACCTGTCCACTGCCGGGTCCATAATACCCTCCTGGCAGAAACGGACATCGCATTAATTCTGGATGCCAGCCGGCAAATATCCCTCTGTGCATCCCTCATATAGAAGACGACGTCTTTAATATGCTTTATGGTTAGCAGAATAGTATCCCTGTCGAGGGTAACACTATTATCTGACAGGGTATCAGACCACCCTGCAGCCGCACTACACCTCCATGCTGAGGCAATTGCAGGTCACAGCATAGTACCTGAGTGTGTATATACAGACTTCAGGATTTCCTCCTGCTTTCTATCAGCAGGCTCCTTCAAGGTGGCCGTATCCTGAGACGGCAGTGCCACCTTTTTTGACAAACAGGTGAGCGCCTTATCCACCCTAGAGGATATCTCCCAACGTGACCTATCCGCTGGCGGGAAAGGGTACGCCATCAGTAACTTTTTAGAAATTACCAGTTTCTTATCGGGGGAAACCCACGCTTCTTCACACACTTCATTCAATTCATCTGATGGGGGAACAAAACACTGGCTGCTTTTTCTCCCCAAACATACAACCCCTTTTTAGTGGTACTTGGGTTAATGTCAGAAATGTGGAACACATTTTTTTTATTGCCGAAATCCTGCAACGGATGCCCCTAGTGGATTTTGTATATGTCTCAACCTCGTCGACACTGGAGTCAGACTCCGTGTCGACATCTGTGTCTGCCATCTGAGGTAGCGGGCGTTTTTGAGCCCCTGATGGCCTTTGAGACGCCTGGGCAGGCGCGGGCTGAGAAGCCGGCTGTCCCATGGCTGTTACGTCATCCAGCCTTTTATGTAAGGAGTTGACACTGTCGGTTAATACCTTCCACATATCCACCCACTCTGGTGTCGGCCCCGCAGGGGGTGACATCACGTTTATCGGCACCTGCTCCGCCTCCACATAAGCCTCCTCATCAAACAAGTCGACACAGCCGTACCGACACACCGCACACACACACACAGGGAATGCTCTGACTGAGGACAGGACCCCACAAAGTCCTTTGGGGAGACAGAGAGAGAGTATGCCAGCACACACCACAGCGCTATTTAATCAGGGATTTACACTAATAGAAAGTGATTTATCCCTATAGCTGCTTTTTTATATATAGTTTGCGCCTAAATTTAGTGCCCCCCTCTCTTTTTAACCCTTTGAGCCTGGGGAGCTGTCTTCCAGCTGCACTGTGAAGAGAAAATGGTGCCAGTGTGCTGAGGGAGATAGCCCCGCCCCTTTTTCGGCGGACTTCTCCCGCTCTTATAATTGTATTATGGCAGGGGATTTTTACACATATATAGCTAATTGGGCTATATTATGTGTTGTTTGCCAAAGTTAAGGTACTCTAATTGCAGCCCAGGGCGCCCCCCCCCCCCCCCAGCGCCCTGCACCCATCAGTGACCGGAGTATGTGGTGTGCATAGGGAGCAATGGCGCACAGCTGCAGTGCTGTGCGCTACCTTAATGGAGACCGAAGTCTTCAGCCGCCGATTTCCAGGACGTTCTTCTTGCTTCTGGCTCTGTAAGGGGGACGGCGGCGCGGCTCTGGGACCAGACGACCAAGGCTGGGCCTGTGTTCGATCCCTCTGGAGCTAATGGTGTCCAGTAGCCTAAGAAGCCCAAGCTAGCTGCAAGCAGGTAGGTTCGCTTCTTCTCCCCTTAGTCCCTCGTAGCAGTGAGTCTGTTGCCAGCAGATCTCACTGAAAATAAAAAACCTAACAAATACTTTCTTTACTAGGAGCTCAGGAGAGCCCCTAGTGTGCAACCAGCTCGGGCCGGGCACAGATTCTAATTGAGGTCTGGAGGAGGGGCATAGAGGGAGGAGCCAGTGCACACCAGATAGTACCTAATCTTTCTTTTAGAGTGCCCAGTCTCCTGCGGAGCCCGCTATTCCCCATGGTCCTTACGGAGTTCCCAGCATCCATTAGGACGTCAGAGAAACCATGTGCACTGCAGGGGAGGCAAATATAACATGTGCAGAGAGAGTTAGATTTGGGTGGGGTGTGTTCAATCTGCAATCTAATTTGCAGTGTAAAAATAAAGCAGCCAGTATTTACCCTGCACAGAAACAAAATAACCCACCCAAATCTAGCTCTTTCTGCACATGTTATATCTGCCTCCCCTGCAGTGCACATGGTTTTGCCCAACTGCTAAAAAAAATCCTGCTGCAATCAACTTGGAATTACCCCCATAGTCTGTTCTGCTAGCCCTCCCCTAGGAGTGCTAGTGCTGTGTTACCCCCACAGTGTTTGTTCCCAGAGTGTAAGTAATATGTGTAGCAAGTTTGGTGTAAATTGCTCCAGGCATTCCAGAGTTATGCTGTCTCCTGAAATACTCAGAGCTGCTGTCCCACCCCTAGGGGTGCTAGGGGTGTCTAACCCCCACAGAGTTTGTTCCAAGATTTTAAGTCAGATGTGTACCAAGTTTGGTGTAAATTGCTCCAGGCCTTCCACAATTTTGCTGCCTCCTGAAATATTATGTGCTGCTGTCCCACCCCTAGGGGTGCAAGTTGTGTCTAACCCCCACACAGTTTGTTCCAAGATTTTAAGTCAGATGTGTACCAAGTTTGTTGTAAATTGCTCCAGGCCTTCCACAGTTTTGCTGTCTGCTGACATACTCTGTGCTGCTTTCCCATCCCTAGGGGTGCTCGGGGTGTCTGACCTCCACAGTATTTGTTTCAAGAGTGTAAGTTATATGTGTACCAAGTTTGGTGTAAATTTCTGCAGGCATTCCAGAGTTATGCTGTCTGCTGACATACTCTGTGCTGCTGTGTCACCCCTAGGGGTGCTAGGGGTGTCTTCCCCCCAAAGTATTTGTTGCCAGATTGTAAGGCATATGTGTACCAATTTTTGAGTATATTGCTCCAGGAATTCCGGAGTTATGCTGTCTCCTGATATACTCTGTGCTGCTGTCTGCCCCCCTAGGGGTGCTAGGGATTTCAAATTGTTTAAATTGCCTCCGCCATGTTTTAATACACTTGTATGTAAAATTTCACGATCTTCGCTAGTAAACTGTGGACTTGTATAGACAGATGGACAAATTTTCATTTTTATATATTAGATAGATATTTATTAGATATCTATCTATATATATATATATCTATCTATATATATATATATATATATATATATATATATATATATATAACTAGAATCACAAAGAAAATACTCTAGAAAGCAAACCGCTCCTTTTCCTCACCACTTCAATCATTGGGCATGTGTGTGCATATTTTAAGCATATCAGGCAGAGATTAGAAATTGTGCAGCGAGTCTCACCTGCTCAGTGCAGTATGCCAAGGCAAACACTTCAAGGAAGACATGTTATAGTCAGTGAGGCAGTTTAGAACCAGTCCGTCATTTAGGAGATAAAAATTCATCCTAGCAACAGCAGAGCGAACTTCCCCATGAGACACAGCCTGAATGATATAACTCAGGCAATCTTGCAGTCCACTGGCTGAGTGTGTCATCTTCAATGTCAGAACTTCTACTGGGGATAATTTTAATGTACCTAAAAAACTTGGTAGAGAGAAAAACAGTGTCAGTTTTACTAGTATACTCACAGGTGCAGCAATATAATTCTGCCAAACATGTAGCATTTTGTTATGATTATGTCTAAAAACAAAACATTACATTTCAAACTGAATAAACATTAAGTTAACTAAACAGGTAAGAGCCATTGTACTGTAAATCAGGGACGTGGAACCAACTACATATCATTCTGCACAGATAATGTACAGTCTCTTAATTCTCTTCAGGCCGCCTGACATAGTGCACACACACTGAGTGATACTGCAAACGATATCGCTCAGTGATGTCACGCTACAGCCGGCTCGTTTTTGGCCGACATAGTCAAAATTGCCCTGCATGTACGGCTGACAGAGAGGGTTGTTAACGATCCCCGGGAACACGCATCGGTCGTCGTTTGTGGCATACACACACTGTGCAATATTTTAGTAAATTTCGCTCAGAAGGAGGGAAATGAGCTATATTGACTAAAATATTGCAGTGTGTATGCACCTTAAGATAATATGAACTCCATTCATAAGCTGTAGACAGAGCACAAGTAAGTAAAACCAACCAGACAAAAATACAGTACTGTATCTCCAATTTAGCAATGTATTTGTCCAATTCAGTGATACTAGCTCTATAAAAACTTTTTGTTGTAAATGCATTTAGCCATGCTACACTGGAAGTCTGATTCATGTTTAACAAGCATCTGGGCACAACCATGTTGCACAGCAGATGGGGTAGATGTAACGTGTGCAGAGAGATTTGGGTGAGTTATATTTTTTCTGTGCAGGCCACCTAAAACTAAATCTTTCTGCATGTTACACCTGCCCCACCTACATGTTTTTTTTCCAGTTGCTTGCTTATTTGCTTTACTTGCAAACATGAATCAGGCCTTCTGTTAGTGTTTACTATTAAAGGGGGGGGGGGGGGTGAGGAGGGAGGGGGTAGGGGGATTTTTACACCTTCCAGTGAGAAAGCAACCTGTCCACTTCTGTCAATTTATAGACCGTGGTACATAAATGATATCTAGTTCCTTATTGGTTGCTATGGACAACTTCTCTATATTGCTTATGGCGAAGGATTGATACATTTCCCGTTATTGAGAGGAATCTTATTATTAACTTAATGTACATACAGTATTCATATCCATCTAGAGGACCCACTTTCTTAAATTTATTAAGAAAATGAAGTGTTGAATTCAGTTTGGTATTCTGCTTAAAGGAGTTTAATTTAGCATGCTTGTTTTCTTCAATCAAAGTCAGTACTTTAGGATTTTAATACCTACCGGTAAATCCTTTTCTCGTAGTACATAAGGGATATTGGGGAGAACTAGTACGATGGGGTATAGACGAGGTCCAAAGGAGCTAGTGCACTTTAAATTTCTTCAACTGGGTGTGCTGGCTCCTCTCCTCTATGCCCCCTCCCACAGGCAGTTATAGGTAAAACGTGCCCGAAGGAGAAAGTACATATATGAGAGAAGGAACAAGATAACAAAAGGTGGTGAGGTTTACGCACCAGCACACCACAACCATATAACAACCAGCAACGGCTGGTAACAACAACAGCAACAGCTGAACAGGTAACTACAGAACAAGAACCTGCAGAAAAGTCAATGTACTGAGGCGGGCGCCCAATATCCCTTATGTACTACGAGAAAAGGATTTACCGGTAGGTATTAAAATCCTATTTTCTTTAGCATCCATAGGGGATATTGGGGAGAACCAGTACGATGGGGACGTCCCAAAGCTTCCAGAACGGGTGGGAACGTGCAGAGACTGCTGCAGCACCGCCTGCCCAAACTGGGTATCCTCTCTGGCCAGGGTATCAAATTTGTAGAATTTCACAAAAGTGTTCTTCCCCGACCAGATAGCAGCTAGGCATAGTTGCAAGGCCGAGACTCCACAAGCAGCCGCACAGGAAGAGCCAACTGATCTTGTGGAGTGGGCCTTCAGAGACTTCGGAAAAGGTAAGGCTGCTGACACACAGGCCTGTTGGATAGTAAGCCTAATCCAACGAGCAATAGACTGCTTTGAAATAGGGCAACCCTTCTTCTGAGCATCATTGAGCATGAATAAAGAATCCGTCTTTCTGACCCGAGCTGTGCATCTGACATAGATCTTCAAAGCACGCACAACATCCAAAGCCTCCGGAGGAACAGAAGCGTTAGAACTGGACGGAACCACAATAGGTTGATTCAGGTGGAATGCGGAGACAACCTTCGGCAGGAACTGCTGTCTAGTCCGGAACTCCGCTCTATCCTCGTAAAATACCAAGTAGGGTCTTTTACACAATAAGGCCCCCAAATCCGAGACACGTCAAGCAGAAGCCAGGGCCAGTAGCTTAACCGTTTTCCACATGAGGTATTTGTCTTCTACCGTCATCAGAGGTTCAAACCAGGAGGACTGTAGAAATGTCAATATTACATCCACGAAAGGTGGTTGTATAAGGAGTACCCCTTGCAAGAAGGTCTAAACTTCTGGCAACACTGCCAATTTCTTGTGGAAGAAAATGGAGAGGGCTGAAATCTGGACCTTAATGAACCCCGGAGCCACACCAGCCTGCAGGAAACATAGGAAATGTCCCAAGTGAAATTCTACAGGCGGATATGTGCATTCCTCACACCAAGAGACATATCTCCTCCAGATATGATAATATTTTGACGTCACAGGTTTCCTGGACTGAACCATGGTTGCAATAACGTTCTTGGAAAGGCCCTTGTGAGCTAGGATGTTCCACTCAACTTCCATGCCGTCAAACGAAGACAATATAAATCCGGGTAGACGAACGGTCCTTGATGAAGAAGAGCGGTAGAGGCCAAGGGTCTTGGACGGACATGTCCAGAAGATATGCATACCACCCCCTTCGAGGCCATTCCGGGGCAATTAGAATTGCCTGGACACCTTGATTCCTGATTTGCTTTAGCACCGTTGGGAGCAATGGGATCGGAGGAAATAGGTAGACCAGCTGGTTACGACCAAGGTGACGACAGCGCGACCACTGACCTCGCCTGAGGGTTCCTCGTCCGCGAGCAATACCAGGGAAGTTTCTTGTTGAGACGAGAAGACATCTTGTCTATTTGTGGGCAACCCACAATCTGCTGCAACACCAGATGGTGGATTCCCCACTGCCCGGGTGGAGATCGTAACGAGTCAGGAAGTCCGCTTCCCAGTTGTCCACACACGGAATGAAGATTGCTGACATAGCTCTTGCATTTCTTTCCACCCAGAGGAGTATCTTTGACACCTCTCGCATACAGGCTCTGCTTTTTGTCCCTCCTTGTCGACTGATGTACGCCACTGCTGTGGCGTTGTCAGACTGCACCTGGATTGCGTGATCCCTGAGCAGAAAAGAGGCTTGAAGTAGAACATTGCAGATCGCCCGAAGTTCCAGAATGTTGATTGGAAGGAGGCTTTCGTTGGCTGACCACCTGCCATTGACCTGCGCCCCTTGGGTGACAGCTCCCCATCCTCTCAGACACGCATCCATCGTGAGGAGGGTCCAATCCTGAATCCCGAAACTCCTGCCCTCCAGGAGATTGGAGGACTGTAGCAACCACAGGAGGGAAATCCTGGCCTGAGGTGACAGCCGAATCATTCGGTGCATCTACAGATGGGATCCGGACCACTTGCACAGGAGATCCAACTGAAACGTTTTGGCATGGAATCTCCAATATTGGATTGCCTCGTAGGAGGAGACCATCTTTCCCAACAATCTTATGCAAAGATGAATGGACACTTGAGAAGGCCGGAGTACCATGCGGACCATTTCCTGAAGTGTTTTCACTTTGTCCTCTGGGAGAAACACTTTCTGGGCTACAGTATCCTGTAACATCACCAGGAACAGGAGCCACTGAGTTGACTCCAGGTGGGACTTCTGTAAGTTGAGGATCCACCCGTGGTCCGACAGAAGATGGATAGTGTCGGATGGATCGATATGGAGCAACAAAAGTTCTCTGGATATTTGCCTTTAACAGAAGATCATCCAGGTAAGGGACCACATTGACTCCATGGACCCAGAGCTGTAACATCATCTCCGCCATCACCTTCGTTAATACCCTTGGGGCTGTAGACAGACCGAAGGGTAGGGCCTGGAACTGGAAGTGATTGTCCAGCAGGGTAAATCGTAGGTATGCCTGATGAGGCAGCCAGATCGGAATATGGAGATAGGCGTCCTTGATATCCAAGGAGACCATAAATTCCAGGTCCTCCAGATCCGCAATCGCTGCTCGCAGGTATTCCATTTTCAACGTGAACACCCTCAAATATGTATTCAAAGACTTCAGATTCAAAATGGGCCTCACCAAACCGTCCGGTTTCGGCACCACAAATAGGTTTGACTAAAACCCCTTGCAGCGCTGCGGCAGTGGTACTGGAACAATGACGTTGGACTGGACCAACTTTTAGATCGTCAGTTGCAATGTAACTTGCATATCTTCCAAAGCTGGTAAACTTGATTTGAAAGATCGTTGGGGGGGGGGGGGGGGGGGGGGGGAGTATTGTCGAACTCCAGCTTGTAGCCCTGGGATACAAGCTCTCTGACTCAGGTATTCTAGGCAGGAAGTCTCCCAGACGTGACTGAAGTGACGCAGTCGAGCTCCCACCTCGAGAGTCCCTCAGGGTGGGTGGGAACCGTCATGCTGAGGCCTTAGTGGAAGCAGGACTGGTGGACTGTTCCTGAGAACTGGTGCTTACAGGTTTTCTGGACTAACCTCTGGTGTCTCTGACCGCATCGGAGCACCTCTGGCCTTCGAGCGAAATCTGCGAGACCGAAAGGACTGGAGAGACAGCCCCGGATAACAGCGTCTAGCCGGCGGGGCCCCAGAGGGGAGAATTGTGGATTTTCCAGCCGTAGCTTTGGAAATCCAGGTATCCAACTGAACCCCAAAAAGCCATTCCCCAGAAAAGGGGAGAGATTCCACACTACGTTTGGATTCTGCGTCCGCAATCCACTGATGCAACCACAAGGCCCTGCGTGCCGACACTGCCATGGCTGACATCCTAGCATTAATATTCCCCATCTACTTGAGAGAATCACAGAGGACCCGCATAGTGTCCTGAATGTGTTTCAATAGGGTGACCATAGTAACTAAGGGCATATCCCCTGAGAGACCACCCTGAATTTGAATGGCCCAAAAATGAATTGCATGGGTCATCCAGCAACCCGCAATAACCGGTCTTTGTAAAAGGCTGGCCACAGTATATATAGACTTTAGGGTAATCTCTATCTTCCGATCCCCTGGATTCTTCATGGAAAAGGAGCCCGTGGTAGGTAGCACCAGGCGAGAGACCGAGACATCCACCCCAGGAGGTTCCTCCCAAAATGTTCTACCTTCAGGAGGAAATGGGAAAGTGCGCAAAAACTTTTTGGACACTTTGAATTTTTTGTCTGGATTTTTCCAGGCCTGTTTGAATAAGTCATCTAACCCTGGAGAATCAGAGAAAGTGACATTTGGTTTATTTTGCACAAAGAAAAATGACTGCAAACGGCTGCTGAGATGCAGCATCCTCTAGGGGGAGCTTTAACACCTCCCTTATAGCCAAAATGAGGGGTTCAATACCATGGGCAGAATCAGGATCCCCACTACCAGGATCCAAGTCCCCATCACCCTGTATATCATCATCTGTATTATACAGCAGTGCAGGTAAACCACGCTACAGGGGACCCGCATGGGAGAGGGGGGTCTGTGCATCAGCCCTAGCAGCTAAATCTGCCACAGCTTGTTGCAGTAGCTGAGTTTTCTGCACATTTGCAGTGAGTTGAGATGACATATCAGACATCATGGTCTTAAGAGACCCTAACCAGTGGGGCTCTGTACCCTCTCACCAACCTCTTCACTAAGTTGGGACGTTTGACTACATTGCTCACAGGTGAGTCATTAGATAATGGAGAGAATCTGGTGTGACTGCAGTTTGTGCTTACCCATATTTCACAGTAAACACAAAAACATACACATACACACAGACAGTAATAATGCAAGCCTGCCCTACTGTATGCGAGCGGAGACAGAGGAGAGAGGACCTCAGCACACCCTGAGCTGCACAGCCCCAGTGAGGTTGTCAGCTCTGTAATCCACAGTAATCACTATAAAATACAGTCCTAATTAGACACAGGACAGTGTACACAAGCGGCTCTCCCCCTTTTGCCACACCCTCTACCAGTTTCCAGTGAGTCTGTGAGGCAGGAAGCACTGAGTGTGAGCTGCTGATGGCTTCTGGAAGCAGAGGAAGGCGAAAATGCCCTGGTCCCGCTCGGAGGAAGCTCTGACCCCCCACCCCCACCCAATGGCGCCAGAGCTAAGCATTTTATTTATACTGGCGAAGTCTCCAAACAGTTTAAAACCTCACACAAGTGCTCAGTTCTGCATTTTTGTACCAGTTTACACACGGGGGATCTTAGCGGGACCCCCCAGGGAGGGTCCCGTACACCGCACCCGTGGTCTGCCGCACTTTAAAAGCGGGGCCCCCGGTGTGTACTCACCACTGATGTCACCTTCAGGCAGCATTAGGGGTGGGTGGCGTGCTGCGACATCCAAGGCGCAGTGCCCCGCTAAACAAACAGCCCCTAAGGATGGTGGTCCTGCAGCGGGGAAGCTGCTCTGCTCCTCGTAAGGCCGGTGACCGCACCCCACTCCCTACCCTAACTCCAACAGCGCAGGTATGCTGTTGCTCAGACAACATACCGAAAAAAAATATAAGTTTTAAATTAAATTGAAGAAAAGTCTCTGGAGCTCAGAGATGTGCATCCTCTCCTGAGGGCACTTTTTTCTAAACTGCCTGTGGGAGGGGGCATAGAGGGGAGGAGCCAGCACACCCAGTTGAAGAAATTTAAAGTGCACTGGCTCCTTTGGACCCCATCTATACCCCATCATACTAGTTCTCCCCAATATCCCTTATGGATGCTAGAGAAAAACCATTGTCAAATTATCTGACCATGTTATTAGCATTGTGGAGATACAGAATAAGGACTTACTTTTCAGGTTCTTTTTCTGGATTTGACAAGAAGTTATCTATCCCTTGGTACCAGGACAGATTCCACGCCATGCGAAGCATGTCTGATACAGGCTTTACTGTTATCCATTCCGAGGACAGAGGAGAAGACATAGTGTATGGACTCACTGCATGATGAGTACTCACACTCACAGGAAGGTGGAATCTGAAATGCAGGTAACGGATATGGTTACAGGATAATTACAAACACTGCTGGTGTAGTGCAGGAGGTTTCAGTTTGTTTTACAATTTTCAGTAACGGAATTTGTTCTAAACAAATGATTTCTACATAATAAAGAGTAGCAATCATAATATAGAGATGTGTCCTCATACTTCCAGCCAGTGTCGGACTGGGGTATGAAAGGCCCACCGGGGGAATTCAGTGATAGTGGCCGGTACTTAGGGGTGTTGCCAGTCTACAAAGGTGTTGTAGCCAGCCTCTACAGAGGCTTGAAATGCACAATAGTCTTGTGCAGTGTAATGCAACATATCTACCATGTATAATACAAGTGCACAGTCTGGAACCTGATCCCTAGAGGAAAGAATGGGCCCTCAGTCAGTGGGACCCAACGGTGGTTTCCCCTGTACCCCTGTGGGCCAGTCCGACCCTGCTTCTAGCCTCAGCACAGCGCGAGATGCCTGGCTTGAGGGAGCCGTCAGGTCCCGTGCAACTTTGCTAATGTCAGGCATCTTAATTTGCTAAAAATGCGTCTTAGTCACAACGTAATGCATATAGGGTGAGGAGACTTTGCCGATTAATTTGCTATACTGTATGACACTTGTATATCATGTGTGACAGTCTGTATACGGAGCAGAACAAAACTTGTATTGGAAAAAAGTTGCTGCTGCTACTACATTGCAACACTTCGTGGACAGATTCAGAGACTCAGTCGCACATGTACATAGAAGTGCCATATATCAAATTAATCAGCGTAGGCTCCCCATGTGTACTAGTCACATTGCAATATGAATAAGACACATTTTCGGCAAAAAAAAAAAAAGCCCAATGCTAGAAGATTCTCACATGACCTGGCGTTCCAAGATGGGCTGTTTGGCATAACTATAGCGAAGATGACTGAGGACACATCTGTATAAAAACAAATATCTTGACTGTCTGACTGACTCACCAACGCCCAGACCAAACCCCTGGACCTAGAAACATTACACTTAGGGACTATATTTCTTTCATAACATAAGAACTGACTAAGCAGTAAATTAAAAATTTGACCCCTAAGGTGCTGAAAAGGGGTAAAATGTGTTTCTCAATATCTCTTAGTCCCCAATGAGATGTCGACTTTTGTCGGTTTTGTCTTACAATGGTTTCCCACACAAATACCTAAAAACTTAATTCAGGATTTTGTCATAATCACCCCCAAAAGAGGCAAATCTGAATTATAGAACCCTTTGTATCTCATGTGTTTGTGGAGATAGAACATTATTTTTTGGCATATAGGTGCATTTTTTAAATCTTTACAAAGCATTTTAAGAGTTCCATCAAAGTACCCCTTTGAGTTCCAGAGGTTGCAGTTCCCCCTAAAGGTCTACCTTACAATGACCATCAACAAGTCCCAGGCGCTGAAGGTGGCAGGGATTGACTTGAGTTCTATGTGGCCTGCTCCAGAGTGAGCTCACTCAGTAGCCTGGTCATCCTAGCACCTGAAGAGATCCTTAAGTAGAGCAAAAAAGGTTTACATACGTCTTAAACCCCACCTTCAATTCACTCATATTAAAAAATGTTTAAATGTCTTAATTTATTTAATTTTGATACTACTACGCTCCTGCACTCCAGAAGCATAAAATGAACTAAGCTCACTGGCATATCTATAATGGGTGTAGTTTGTGCAGGGCACTCGTGCCCCTGGGGTCCAGGGGGCCCCACCCTACACCTAGTTTTTCAATAATTTCTCACTGAACTCCCATGTTGGCAGCAGCAACGCTGGAGAAACCACTGGGAAAAATGGCACGGTGGCTATTTTTTCAGCATGTTAGGCATGCACAGTAAGAAAATCCCCGGGAAAATCCCTGCTGGGTTCTTACGTCATGAAAATATATCCCCCAAATTTAATGTTTGTAGGTCCAGGGGTTTGGGCTGGGCACTGATGAGTCAGTCAGTCAGGACATTTGTTTTCATATAGATGTGTCCTTATTCATCGTTGCTACAGTCATGAGGGAGACCTGCACATACGCACTAGACTCTGGGACAGCACTAGGGTCTCCAAGTGACCCTAATGTGCAGAATCTGTCTGCTAGAGAGGAGGGGGCCCGGACGGAGATTGCACACGGGCCACATCCTCACTTGATGCTCCCCTGACTAAGCATATAAATTAAGATGGGATGAAGGAACTCATCAATATTGAAGGTCTAGTCAGGTGAAACCGGGCACATCAGTTAGTAACATTAGATAAAGATAAAGCTGGTCAGTGTTAATGATTAATACAGCAAAGTAATTCACAAGATAATATAATAAAATACAATAATAATGCAAAAGACAAGTGATTTTAGTATTTCTATATTACTAATTATCTACATCAAATAAGGGAGGGTATGGTCAATCTCTCCCCAACTAAATGCTGAGTAACCATGACAGCATGCTTTAACTATCTCCTTTCTACTCTTTTATAAACTACATGCCAGGGGCCTGCTCCTAAGACATTACAATATAAGAATAATATCTGAGACTAATTATACAGTAGCAGCTCTAATTTACAAAAATTTGTGTTTGTGCCTACTTCAGTCGAGTTTGAATACGACTGACATCAGGAGTCGAAGATTGAAACTATTCGAAAAAAACAAAATGATAATTTAGTAAGCTACCGTGTTTGTGAGATTCAAGCTTTCCGATGTCAATGTCATTCATATTGCAGGGAAGTGGTTTATGGAAGAGTTTAGTAAAACAATGTCAAACATTATACAATGAAGCCCAGTCGGATTAGTGAGATCTGTGCAGGGCTTCATTGTATAAAGTATTTAAATAGTTTAATTTTTTTTTTAAATATTGCTTGGGGTCCCCCCTCCCTGAATATAACCAGCCCTGGGCTCTTTGAGCTGGTCATGGTTAAAAATACTGGGGGGGAAAGCGTAGGAGTTCCCAGTATTTTAAAAACCAGCACTGGGCTCTTGGACCAGTCCTGGTTCCAAAACTACGGAGGAAAAAGGATGTAGGGGTCCCCCACATTTTTAAAACCAGCACCATGCTCCACAAGTCAAAAAGATAATGCCACATCCGGGGGGAGGGGGACATTTAAACATGTCCCTGCAGCCGTGACATTAACTCCCAACTAGTCAGCCTGGCTGGGGCTCCCTGGGGGAGTGGGTCCCCAATCCCTCCAGGCACACAAGGGTCCCAGCTGATGCCCGAGGTTGTCCCCAGCACCCATGGAAGGTGGGTGCAGGGCTGCTAGCCATAAAGCGTAAAAGATTAAATATTGTCTTTTGCTGTGGAGCCATAGGTCCCAGCAAGCCTCCCCCTGCATGCTGGTACTTGGAATCCACAAGTACCAACATGTAGGGCATTAAAGGGCCCACTGATACCTGTAGTTCTACAGCAAAATAAGTGTTACATTAAACACAGTACATGGACACTGTGATAGTACAACTTTAATAAAACATACATGCACACACTTCGATATACTCACCTACTGTCCCACGGAGCCCTTCAGACCCCTTGTCTAGTAGAATCCACAGGGCACTTGTTAAAAACAAAATAATATATATATATATATATATATATATATATATATATACACACATATACACACATACACACTCACCTAATACAGTGTAGATCGGTCCTCTTCCATCCATGTAGGCATCCACGGGGGTTACACATATCAAACCGCATTAACCCGGACCATAACAATCTAGTATAAGTGTATGTTTTAACCTAGTAAATTACACAGAGAAGCATGCACGGATCTCAAAGATCCATGCATGATTCTCCAAACACGCCAGCCATAAGCAAGTCTATTTGAATGTTCTATTTCTGTACGAATTTCAGCCTTTTCTGGCAGTGCATGGCTATTGTCGGTAGTGATTAAGAATACAAATTCTTAGTAAATTCATGTGTTGTATGAGGTGTATGTAAAAAAATAACCATGTTTGACCGATGGTGTATTGATTCGTTTGTGTGTGGTCGGCTGGGAAACTCAATACGAAATACCCCAACACTGCTGTGATTTGTGTTTAGTAAAATACAGAGATACATTTTTTGATGAAAATGCCATCTCAAATAAAAATCGGGAGCATAGTCAATTTCCACCTACAGGCTGTATGTGTCTTTAGAACTGTACACTATCGACGAATGTCGCAGGCTGCCTACTCACAATGCAAAAGGACCCTAGTATTCCAGTGTGCATTGCTACTGCAGCTGCGTTCTGACTTTGTCTGCGGCTGCCACCATCACATGGGCCAGAACTGCGTGTCCTACAGAGCTACGGAAGCCCTGTAGGTCCACAATTAACAGAAAAGCATTCTGTGATACAGCCGTGTGCTGCCGTGCATAGGCGGCAGTATCACAATGGGACAGGGATGCTGCCTAGATGGAGACTGCTTGCAGCCGCTGCAGCTTAATAGGAGGCTCCCATAATTATTTATTTTAAAATAAATAAGTGGCCCTCCAGCTTTTGGACTACACATCTCAGCATGTCCTGCCACTGTTTTTTCTATCAGGGCATGCTGAAAATGTGTTATGTATGTTTGGATGTGTAGTTAAACAGCAGCTGGAGGGCAGCTTATTATTGGCCACCCCTGGTAGGAGGACTCTACATAAGAGCCTCTGTCAGTAGGCGACTTACATATAGGTAGGGCATTGGAAAGTCCATCCCTGGCCGCACCTTGAATCTGAAAGGAAGTGCAGAGAAAATAAGCAGGGATAGAGCAGAAGGAAGGAAGGGGGGGGAGAAGCAGAGAAAAAGTAAAAAAGCTATCATGGTAAGTGTAGGGTGTATGTATAGTATTGTATTATACTTTTATTTTGCTGTTAAAAAAAATGGTGGCAGGGAGTTCATGTATGTAATGTTTCTCTCTCACTCTCTCTCTCTCTCTCTCTCTCTCCACATAGACCTTTGGGGGATATGTCCAAGGTGCTAAGGGGCAGATGTGTTAAGCCTGGAGAAGTGATAAAGCAGTGATAAGTGCAAGGTGATAACACACCAGCCAATCAGTTCCAATATGTAAATTGACAGGAGCTGATTGGCTGGTGCGTTATCCCCTTCCACTTATCACTGCTTTATAACTGCTCCACCTTAATAAATCTGCTCCTAAGTGTCAAATGCACTTCAACCAGCGCTATTTTACACTTACCATGAACATGTATGACAGCAGATAACGTACAATCACATTTTTCTATAATATCTGCAAACATCTAATGAATTCATCATCACCATACTATTGTATGGAGAAGAAAATCATGCAGCTGTTGCTAGGAAACAATAAGAAGACGATGTGGCTTGTTTTTCATATATCAGCAGGCTTCCCTGCTGGTACGTGTACTGCACAGTGGCGGTGTCCATGTTGGTACATCTGCGTAATGTTTGAAAGATCTCACATATGTGCATTAGGGCGAGCCAGAAGGCAAGACGAAGTGCATCAGCCTAATACTGACGTGCTACGGGACTTGCACGGAACGCCAAAAGAGGGAGTTATCTCTCTCCCATACTGGCAGCAGAGTTGTTAATACGTCTTGGAGATATTGCTTTGCCTTGATAAGAGGCAAAGCAGAAAGAGCTATAGCGAATGGTAAGTGTCAAAATAATACATCTTCCCCACTGATCTTAAATACATCTTATCCAGCACACTGCTAGCTAAAGGTCACCTGCCTCTGCACTAAAATCAGTAATATACCAACATAGGGCCTGATTTAGAGACGTAGGCAAAGCTGAAGTTCCACAGAACTGAGCGAGTATCAGCAGACTGCACATGTGCTGCGTTCACACTGCACATGCATTAAAGTGTCACTGCGAATCAGCACACAATGAGGATTCCTTTGCAAAGTGATTGACAGGAAGTGACCGTTTGAGGGCTTTTAACATGGTGTTAGCGAGGAGTGGTTGTAAAAATGCAGACGCTTCATTGCCGTTTTTGGGGAGTGTATATGAAGTCAGCTGCGAGCCCTAACATACAAAAACATGGCACTTGCGTGACAACTGTTGGGTCCAGTCTGCATAGCCATAGGTCTACACTTCTGCCCCTATGTTCTTTGTTCTTGCCTATAAACTGTGTATGTATATACAATTGCAAATAAGTTGTGGAAGCTATGGTGGCTGTGCTGTTAATGTATATAATGCCTATATAATTCATATAATGCCTATATAATTCAACTATACATGCATGTACATTCCTGTTTAGCTGATAAGATTATTTACAATACAAATTTATTATGGTAGATGTTTACAATGTTGTGATATCTTTTATTTCTAAGTCGTTGTCATTGTTAATATGAACAGTATACTGTTATTAACACAATCTTGTTCATTTTATTGTAACAGTGTATATTCCTGTAATGTAATTGTTCCTGTCAAAATTGTAAAAAAACAAAAAACAAATATATAAAAAAATAAATATTTATGTTTTATTGATACCAGCTACTTCCTTTGTGTGGAAGGCAGATATTTATTTTTTGTTATTAGTGACAGAACTGTGGATTTTTTCATGGTGCTCTCATAGGTTTAAATAGTCTTGAGCAATTGCCTTATACAAGTGGTCCCAAACTTTTTTTTAATCACGGTGCTAAAATGTCAGCATATTTTTTTGTTTTGGCACCAATAGGCCAAAAGTTTCTTATAGAAAAATTCAGCAACATGTAATAAATTATGTAAATTGTGCTTTCCTGTCATCCTTAATCTCAGTTATGTTGTGGATGACATAGCTGTGCTTGTGTTTGTATATATATTTTATGAGCAGCAGCCACCAGCACTGGTTTCGCCTATCACATTGACCATAAAAATTTGGTTCCGGACCACCAACTGCAATGCCTGATGGTCCAATAAAATTGTGTGTTGTATTTTTGTTAAAGAAATCAAGTGTAAAAAAAACAAAAAAAAAAAACATTTTCATTATAGGGTTGTATTCTCTTGTTTGTATAACATTATTGTCAAACTCTGTTATCGGAATTCATATTTTTATGCTGGTCTGCAATTCATAGTTCTTTTTGGTGTTTACAAAATGAGAGTTGATTCCAGCTTAAGAAATATGGAGGGCGGACTTCCGGTTCCGGGTTGATGGCGTGAGGCAGCAGATCCCGGAGCTCCGCCACAATCCGTCTGCATCGACCTTCTAAAGGCCTCTGACAGCCTCCATTTGCCCTGCACAGCATCCCCCCGCACCCGCGACCCTGATGGATCACTTTGTGACACACGTGACCGCGGCCGGCGCGCAGCCGCAGCGCCAAGAAAAATGCCGCACGGCAGGGACTATGGCCCCAGAGGTTGGCCCTGACCCAGTCTCCCCAGCACCAAAGAAGGTGGCAGCAGTGACGGTGCCTCCGTCGGAACGCGCTGCCGACACTCCGGTTTCATATGCCGACGTGGTGGACGCCATCCGGTCCACCATGACCCCCCTCCTCTCTCAGGCAGTGTCTGACATTAACAAAATGGTTGTATAAGAACTGCGCTAATCGACCACACGCCCTGGCAAACTGGTGGCTGCTATGAACTGTGAGTGAGTGTACTACAGGACACCACTTAAGAGAAGGGCATATGTCAGAATATAGGTAGTTCAGCGCTCACCTTTGTTTGTTTTGGCTAAACCTAATTGTGCTTTTTATACAATTAGGTTTAGCCAAAACAAACAAAGGTGAGCTCTGAACTACCTATATTCTGACAAGTGTCTGACATTACACTGCAGCTGCAACAGCTGCAAAATCGTGTGTCCCGCACTGAAAACCAATTGGGAGCTGCCATGCATAATGTGGAGGAATTACAACAGGCTGTGAAGTCACTGACTTCAGACAATTATCATGTATGGAACAAACTCGATGATATCAAAAACAGATCGAGGAGAAATAATATCAGGCTTGTGGGCCTCCCTGAATCAGTCAAAGGACCAGCACTTGCCCATTTTGTCCGTACTACAGTTCCCACCCTTCTAGGAATTGAACACGACTGTCGAGATCTGGTGATTGAGAGGGTGCACCGTGTGGGCCCTGCCCCCACCCCGAATAAGCCTCGCCCGAGGGTCACGTTGTTTCGCTGTTTGAACTTTCTACATAAGACTGCTTTCTGGTCTGCATCACGACATATCAAGGACCTACAATGGGAGGGCCATAGGCTTTTTATTTTCCAGGACTACTCCGTGGAATTGACGAGGGCCCGGAAAGCATTCTCACCAATTTGCTACCAACTTGTTGCAGAGGGCCGCAAGTTTGGCTTGCTCTATCCAGCCCGTTTACGTATCTATGATGGCTCCTCCTATAAAGACTTCCTCTCCCCAGCAGACGCCCATACATTTCTGAGCGAGCTCCCTCGACCCCCGGATACTGACATCAGCAACCCACCACCTACCTCATCCACCTGAAGGTTTTTCCTATCATAACTGTGCAACACTGCTTCCCAATGTTATGATGTCTCACAAGCCTTTGTTATGTAATGTTATGTTATGATATGATGCTTATCCTCCGCAGGGTCATGCTGCAACTTCATATTTTATGTTATTGTATCTCATCGATATTCACATGTTTTGTTATCTCGTATAGCTCTCTAGTTTCTATTTCCAATGGCCCCAGTATATTTTAATGCTGAGACTGCCCAGGTTAATAGAAATGCTGGTTCTCTTATTATTACGGAGTATAGGTTTAATTATTTATCTTTCTCTGCCTCTGTATATCATAGGGCCAACATCACTCGCTACATACCTTGCATGCTTTATATATGTGCAGGACAAAGCCACTTTTTCCTTATATCTAGTGGATGTGGTTGGGCTGGAGGAGCTCCTCCCTCACACTCCACTACTGGCTGTTATGTTACTATGGTTTAAATTTCTTACTGTGCTAATTTGCTATATGGGAAGTCCTGAGTCCTCATGGCGTGTAGAATCCTCACTGATCACTCCACTAACTCTTTGGACTCGTTATATAGGACTGTCATGTTATGTTTTTTGTTTGTCTTCCCCCCTCCTTTCCTTCCCCTCATTCTTCACAACCCTCCCCCCTCCCGCAGCATTAGCCTATGCATTACTGCATTATTTAGGTGTTGAAAGCTATGATATCACTTTGGAACCCTACCCCGTGCCATGCCCACTTTGACACTTGGCTCGTGGAATGTGGGCGGGTTCAACTCACCAGCGAAACGTAGGAAGATCCTCATTAATCTCAACAAACAAAACGTTGACATAGCATTCCTACAAGAGTCCCATCTAGTTCCCGCTGAAATAGCAAAATTAAACGTGTTAGGCTGGGCTGTTCTAGGTTCTAGTTCCTATAATTCTAAGGCCAGGGGTGTAATCATTCTAATGTAAAAGCATATTCCCTATGAAGATCTAACGATTTGTTCTGATACATCAGGTAGGACAGTGCTGCTGACCCTTAAGATTTACGGACAGCCCCTGACACTTTGTAATGTATACGTACCATCAACCTATACCAAGAGATTTCTTCAATCACTTATTGCCTTACTGACCCCACACCTTTCCTCCTCTATCATACTATGCGGAGACTTTAATCTGGTAACGTCCCTCCTGTTAGATAGATCATCCACCCCTTCTAATGGCCTGACCCTCCCTAAACTGGGCATGTCTTTACTCGCAGATAGACTCTCATTGGTGGATGTTTGGAGGGCCCTCCATCACACTGATAGGGAGTATACCTGCCTATTCTCAGCACATCACACCCTGTCCCGAATTGATTACATATTCACATCCCACACCCTCTTTCCTAGCATAGTAGATGCTCTCATTGCTCCAATATCCCTCTCAGATCATGCCCTTGTGACAATCTCTATCCAAATCTCGGAACGCCAGGATTCCCCCAGGCTGTGGAAATTCCCCTCCTACTTATCCAAGTCGTTGAAATTCCGAAATAGACTTAAAGCTGTCTGGGAAACATATGCCTTGGATAATGCATTACATGCAGACTCTGACCCCATGCTCTTCTGGTTATCTGCCAAATCCATACTGCGGGGGGAGATAATATCTTATGTGGCCAATTCACGTAGAAAAAACACTGAACACTACTTGGAGTTCCAGACAGCTCTGACCTCAGCCTTTCAGCAGTTCAAATCCACACCAAATGATGTCACTAAACATAAGTATCTCTTGGCAAAAACACACTTTGACGAATTTCTGTTGACACTTGGAGATAAATACATGTTTAATGTCAGCTATCGGTTTCACAAATTTGGAAACAAAACGGGTAAGTTGCTTTCTAACCTCTTGCGTGGCTCTCACCCTCCCCTGACCACACGACCACTGATGACAGACTCGGGCAGACTGACTGCCACTAATGCAGAAATCTCTGCAGTCATGCGCTCCTTTTACACAGATCTCTATTCCCCTACGGTCCCCCCCCCCCGGACTCCCTTGGAGATCCCGCTTCTCCTGATACTTGGGACTCCTTGCCGACACCTAAACTGTCTTTGAAGCTTAGTCAATCTTTGACATCCCTGATTACCCTGGAGGAGATCATTTCAATCGAGACAAAGCCCCGGGTCCCGATGGTTTCTCTGCCGATTTTTACAAGCTGCTCTTGCCAAAAATTGAGACCCCATTGATGCATGCGCTTAATTCTATGCTTACATCACGGACTCTCCCTCTACATTTTAACTCGGCCATCCTTAAGGTTTTACCGAAACCGGGCAGGGACCTCACCCTCCCGGGATCTTACCGTCCCATCTCCCTACTAAACCTCGATTATAAGCTGCTGACCAAAATTCTGGCTGATCGTTTAAAATTGCTCCTTCCCCATATCATTCACCCAGATCAAATGTGCTTTATATGGAGCAGACATTCGGAAGTCAATGTCAGGCGCGTGTTGTCAGCGGTACAGGCATCTTCCGCCTCCTCTGACCCCGCTTATATCCTTTCCCTCGACGCGGAGAAGGCATTTGATTTGGTCGAATGGCCCCACCTACACCACTCCCTAGCACGCTTTGGATTCTCGTCGGAGTTTATAGAATAGCTTAAACTCCTATACACTCATCCCCAAACCCAGGTATCCTGCAACGGTGTCCTGTCTGCTCCCTCCCCAATTGGCAGGGGTACACGGCAGGGATGCCCATTGTCTCCATTATTGTTCGATATAGCTCTGGAACCGCTGGCGATAGCCTTGCGAGTATCCAGGGAGTCCGGATTGGAGATGTGGAGCTCAAGGTGGCGTTATTCGCAGACGATATGCTTCTTTTCATTTCCAACCCTGACGTCTCCATCCCAGAGATTCTCCGCTTAATATCGTCCTTTGGGAAAACCTCGGGCTATCGTATCAATGTTTCCAAATCTGAGTTGCTACCCCTGGGAACCCCCCAAGCACCCACCACCCAACCCGCCTCTACCTTGACGCTGACGTTTAAGACTGTTCTGGATAAAATCACTTACTTAGGTATACAAATCCCCTCAGACTTATCCACCTTGTACGAGACCAACTTCACACCCATGCTACATAAACTTACCACCACCCTTGACTCTTGGAAACTTTTTGACCCTCTCACTTTTGGGCCGAGTGGCTGTTCTTCAAAGTGTGTTTTTCCCACGTGTATATTATCTCATGCAAATGTTACCCATCTGCCTTCACACGAGGGACCTGGCCTACATTCGCAAGATCCTTACCAAATTTCTCGGGAAAGGCAAGAGACCCCTCATTGCCTTCAAAAAACTGACTGCTCCCCGAACTGCGGGGGGAGTCGGCTTGCCTGACTTCCTCTCATACTCCTTGTCTGCCCTTTTTCGTTGGGCTGCTGACTGGCTGACGGAAGGCTGCACTTTCACGAACCCCGCTCTAGATGAGGCCATGTGCTCTCCCTTTTCTCCCAGCGCACTCCTTCATTCTACCCCGAAATCTATACCTCCTCACATTCTTAGCTCCCCACTATTCCATGATATCTACTATGCATGGCTTAAGATAAACAAACTGCTTCACAGGAATCACAGGTTCACAATGCAAGTTACTCTCTGGGGTAATCCTGCGTTCCCTCCATCTCTTACAAACTCTACCTTTAAACTCTGGAGGGCTAAGGGGCTGTCATGTTCCTCCAAGGTCTATGACCCGGGAGGACATTTTGTCTTATTCTCTCACCTCCAGGATAAGTACGACATCCCACAATCACATTTCTACATGTATTTACAAGCTCGACACTACCTTACCTCCATTCTCCATTCTATGGGTCACACCTCACCCCCATCTAGCCCCCCAGATCCATTACAATCAGTGATATCCTTGTGTGAATGTTTCGCACCAGGATGCTGTACAATCTTCTCACTGACATAACCTCGTCACCTAGATGGTCCATGTTACTCTCGCAATGGCAGAAAGATATTCCCTCCCAGACTGACTCCATAGCTCTAAGCACATATTATTGCTCCACTATGAAAGCACTGTCCTCTGCTTATTTACAGGAAGTCCATCTCCGGACCCTACAAAGGGCCTATGTCCCTCAAATCCACCATGCCCGATACAACCCCCTGATATCAGGGGAATGCCCTAAATGCGGTTACCACTCAGCAACTTTCTACCACAATTTCTGGGAATGTGGGCACATTATGAAATTTTGGGGAAAGGTACTCTCCTGTATCAACACTCTACTCCACACCCGAGTCACACCCGACCCTTTAGCTTGTTTATGTGTGAATTTCTCTCAGTGGGACTTGGGTACTCAAGGAAAAAGACACATACCGTTGCTGACCATATTGGTCACAGTGTCCAAAAAGGTCATTCTCACCCACTGGGTCTCCAAATCGAAACCTTCACTATCGGAAGTACACAGGAAAATGTTACAAATATTATACTTTGATCGTAGATCTGCATTGGTAAATATAGAAACTGATGATGTTGTTAAATTCTATACTAGATGGGGAAAATATATTGACTCACTCCCTCTTTCCACGCAAGCTCACATATTCACTGTCTTCGAATCGACTGAATGGTACCTGCTCCGTCAGCTCTCGCTACAGCCTCCATCACCATAGTTGAACACTTGAACTAGCAACACCCCCACCCTCCCCTCCCCTCTCTACCCCTCATGTGTGTCCCTCCCCCAGGTTTAGTTTAGTATAGTTTAATTGATATAACAGGTTTATTATTATACTGAAATGCATTATCTGTTTTTTCAAGGCATCTTTGGAAGGCCTCACCCTCGGAGTCTTAAAATATGACCATTCGTTTGTCTCTGTTATTTTGACTTGGGGCCTGTCTTAACTGCCTCTACACTGTATGCAATCTTATTGCTTGGCACTACTGTTCCTGCTACTCATTTCGTCCACATGTCACCTGCCTTACATGCCTGTTGTACCTTTTATACCTGATGCCTTATTACTTTGTTAAACTGCAAAATCTCAATAAAACAGATTTATTAAAAAAAAAAGAAATATGGAGGGCACCAAATCAAAAACGAAAAAGTGAAACAAGGTTCTCAGAAAGCTAGAGAGAAAAGAACCAAAGAGTGTGATTTGGCTGGAAAGGAACCAAAACAAATAAAACTGTCTTTCAGAGGGGTATTTTTTCCAGGCACCCCTAGGATATACGTTTTTTATTGATATATTTGGAACTAAAATATGAAAATAAGTGAACTGTGCTAGTACCTGTCAGCCTTAGGGTCAATTATGTGGTGGTATACAGTTGTTCTTCTGACTGTCCACACGTTTTATTAGCACTGATTTTGCCTATCACTTTGATCACCCAAGGCACCCCTGTAAAAGCATTGCGGCACACAGTTTGGGAACTACTGCTTTAGTTTTTAATAGCATTTTCCGTAGTATTTGGAGGACATGCTGGAATATATTTTGTATATATATATATATATATATATATATATATATATATATATATATATACATACACACGTATATAAAAAACAATAAATTTAATTGCGCAAAATGTCCTGGTATAATAAGACCATTGTCCACTGTCAAGTTTTACATTTGTTGAGGCTGGCCGGGCTGATTCGGGACCTGGAACTTTCCGGAGGCACAGTATGTGAGCTTGTGCTTTTTAAGTAAAGACGTGTTACATTTTTACTCACCGTGTGTGCCCCTGATGTGTTTTTTATAATTAATATATATATATATATATATATATATATAAATAAGATAAATAAGCAGTTTAAAGATGTTTTTTAATAAGAGTTATAATACACTGGTCACTTTTTACTAGTTATATTTTAAGTTATAATAGTATATATAGAGGGCCACTCAGGATTAAGGATTAAGGAGGAAGTGATGTAATCATTGGTTCCCTATATAAACCCAGTCTAGGCAAGAGGTCTCTCACTTCCAGATTGGCATTCAATAGAACCAAACTGCAGATGTAAGCACTTGGAGTTTATATTTCATGATAAGGAAAAATGCTATACTACTCTTCAATAGTCCACAGTTGATCAAGTTGATAAAGATAAATGTAATGGGGATTATATGCACTGTTTGGATATAATCTTACAAGAATTTGGAAATAATGGAATATTATCTTTAAAAAATGAATGCTAATTATTGTAGATTGGAAATTATTGGAGATTTCTCTGATGGTTATTAACTTATTTTTAATATGTTCTTATAGGTTTTTATTTATACATTGTATTCATTGTCTGGATATACTGGAATTCTTTTGTTTATTCACAAATTGAGGTATGTTACTTGTTATCACCTTCAAGTAATTAGTCAAATAGCCTCCACACCATGTCTGCACCATTTTTGTGTAGTTTAGTTGAAAAGTAAATAAAATATTTTAACCTTGGGTGAAATCCTATGACTACCATCAGGGTTAAATTTAATCTTAAAATAATTTAATTTATATTAAATTTACATCTGATCTATCTTGATTAGAATAGATTATTATTAGAAATATGTGCATATTAAATTGTAATTTACTTGTATGGATATATATGACCTTTGGTATACACATTGAGCGTTTGTAGTGCTAATTGAGTACCTATCCAATAGGTGTCAATTTTGAATGAAGTTATGTGGTAAATATCTGTGCCAGCATTATATCCACGTCTGTCATATTCCCATATAGGGTTTATCAAGGTATGCAGTTACTAAAGATCTAAATTTGTTGATTATACCATACGGTTCTATTAAGGACTTTATGATAAATATATCTGTCTTTTCATCACCAGCTCTGTTATACTTCTCTTTTCTCTTATTTGGAAAATGTTAACTCGAATTTGGAGTGTCCATTCTTAATGTAAGGTCTTTATATGAAATGTTATTAATATTATGTATTTATACAATGTATTTTGATATTGTAGACATACACCACTGATGAAGTCTCTAAGAAGACTAAATGCGTCAGGTATCGGTCTGTGATGTTCACTGTGACCCCAAAGGGAAAGAAAAATTACTGTACTATCAACACTTCAAGAAGAACTTTTTAATAAATTTATTGGACTTAACTGTGTGTTTTTATTGTGACCTTTGGCAAGGGCGTCAGACCACTATTGTGAATACCTGGGTGCCATCCCACGCTCCAAACAGAACTTCAATAGATGCAGACAGTAACAGGCGGCAGACCCCGGATTAGAATAAATTCAGATCTGTACAAGCCTTTAGACATCTAAAGGCTTGTAGCTGTGAATTTATTGAAACCCGGGGAGTGCCGCCCATTATGTCTGTATATGTACAGTATATATAAAGACTGTGGCACTCGAAGTCTTAACCATGCAGAGTGTATTGAAAAAAGTCACATAAACTCTAACGTTTCGGGGTTGTCTCGCCCCTTTGTCAAGGCAAGACAGCCCTGAAATGTTGGAGTTCATGTGACTTTTTTCAATACACTCTACATGGCTAGACTTCAAGTTCCTCAGTCTTTTTCTACCTATTGTACTTACCATTTGCTGAGGGCACCGGAGCAGTTTGTATCTACAAGTGGGAGTGCCGGTCCGACAAAGTACTGGTGTGTGTGTGTGTGTGTGTGTGTGTGTGTGTGTGTGTGTGTGTGTGTGTGTGTGTATATATATATATATATATATATATATATATATATATATATATATATATATATATATATATATATATATATATATATGAGAGAGACTGGAGGGTGTAGGCGGCACTCAGAGTATTGCACACTCAGTTTAAGAAAAAGGCCATGTGCATTTATTGACGTTTTGGGGGACGGACCCCCGAAACTGCAGTGTTCTGAGGTAGGGGGTGCGAAACGTCAATAAATGCACATGGCTTTTTTTCTTAAACTGAGTGTGCAAGACTCTGAGTGCTGCCTACACCCTCCAGTCTGTATTGGGGTCAGTCCACCCATAGGAGGGCACCGGGGCATTTATCCCTCACGGGACTGCGGAGTGCCGGGCTACTTGCATGGAAAATAAGATTTTACTTACCGATAAATCTATTTCTCGTAGTCCGTAGTGGATGCTGGGACTCCGTAAGGACCATGGGGAATAGCGGCTCCGCAGGAGACAGGGCACAAAATAAAAGCTTAAGGATCAGGTGGTGTGCACTGGCTCCTCCCCCTATGACCCTCCTCCAAGCCTCAGTTAGGATACTGTGCCCGGACGAGCGTACATAATAAGGAAGGATATTGAATCCCGGGTAAGACTCATACCAGCCACACCAATCACACCGTACAACTTGTGATCTGAACCCAGTTAACAGTATGATAAACGCAAAGGAGCCTCTGAAAAGATGGCTCACAACAATAATAACCCGAATTTTTGTAACAATAACTATATACAAGTATTGCAGACAATCCGCACTAGGGATGGGCGCCCAGCATCCACTACGGACTACGAGAAATAGATTTATCGGTAAGTAAAATCTTATTTTCTCTGACGTCCTAGTGGATGCTGGGACTCCGTAAGGACCATGGGGATTATACCAAAGCTCCCAAACGGGCGGGAGAGTGCGGATGACTCTGCAGCACCGAATGAGAGAACTCCAGGTCCTCCTCAGCCAGGGTATCAAATTTGTAGAATTTAGCAAACGTGTTTGCCCCTGACCAAGTAGCTGCTCGGCAAAGTTGTAAAGCCGAGACCCCTCGGGCAGCCGCCCAAGATGAGCCCACTTTCCTTGTGGAATGGGCTTTTACTGATTTTGGCTGTGGCAATCCTGCCACAGAATGTGCAAGCTGAATTGTACTACAAATCCAACGAGCAATCGTCTGCTTAGAAGCAGGAGCACCCAGCTTGTTGGGTGCATACAGGATAAACAGCGAGTCAGATTTTCTGACTCCAGCCGTCCTGGAAACATATATTTTCAAGGCCCTGACAACGTCAAGCAACTTAGAGTCCTCTAAGTCCCTGGTAGCCGCAGGTACCACAATAGGTTGGTTCATGTGAAATGCAGAAACCACCTTAGGTAGAAATTGAGGACGAGTCCTCAATTCCGCCCTGTCAGAATGAAAAATTAAGTAAGGGCTTTTATATGATAAAGCCGCCAATTCTGACACACGCCTGGCTGAAGCCAAGGCTAACAGCATCGACACCTTCCATGTGAGATATTTTAAGTCCACAGTGGAAAGTGGTTCAAACCAATGTGACTTTAGAAAACTCAACACCACATTGAGATCCCAAGGTGCCACTGGAGGCACAAAAGGAGGCTGTATGTGCAGCACCCCTTTTACAAATGTCTGAACTTCAGGTACTGAAGCCAGTTCTTTCTGGAAGAAAATCGACAGGGCCGAAATTTGAACCTTAATGGACCCTAATTTTAGGCCCATAGACAGTCCTGTTTGCAGGAAATGAAGGAAACGACCCAGTTGAAATTCCTCTGTAGGGGCCTTCTTGGCCTCACACCACGCAACATATTTACGCCAAATGCGGTGATAATGTTTTGCGGTTACGTCCTTCCTGGCTTTGACCAGAGTAGGGATGACTTCTTCTGGAATGCCTTTTTCCCTCAGGATCCGGCGTTCAACCGCCATGCCGTCAAACGCAGCCGCGGTAAGTCTTGGAACAGACAAGGCCCCTGCAGTAGCAGGTCCTTTCTTAGAGGTAGAGGCCACGGTTCGTCCGTGAGCATCTCTTGAAGTTCCGGGTACCAAGTCCTTCTTGGCCAATCCGGAACCACGAGTATAGTTCTTACTCCTCTCCTTCTTATGATTCTCAGTACTTTTGGTATGAGAGGCAGAGGAGGGAACACATACACTGACTGGTACACCCACGGCGTTACCAGAGCGTCCACTGCTATTGCCTGAGGGTCCCTTGACCTGGCGCAATATCTGTCCAGTTTTTTGTTTAGACGTGACGCCATCATGTCCACCTTTGGTTTTTCCCAACGGTTTACAATCAGGTGGAAGACTTCTGGGTGAAGTCCCCACTCTCCCGGGTGAAGGTCGTGTCTGCTGAGGAAGTCTGCTTCCCAGTTGTCCACTCCCGGAATGAACACTGCTGACAGTGCTACCACATGATTTTCCGCCCAGCGAAGAATCCTTGCAGCTTCTGCCATTGCCCTCCTGCTTCTCGTGCCGCCCTGTCTGTTTACGTGGGCGACTGACGTGATGTTGTCCGATTGGATCAACACCGTCTGACCCTGAAGCAGAGGTTTTGCTTGACTTAGGGCATTGTAAATGGCCCTTAGTTCCAGAATGTTTATATGAAGAGATGTTTCCATGCTTGACCACAAGCCCTGGAAATTCCTTCCCTGTGTGACTGCTCCCCAGCCTCTCAGGCTGGCATCCGTGGTTACCAGGATCCAATCCTGAATGCCAAATCTGCGGCCCTCTAGTAGATGAGCACTCTGCAGCCACCACAGGAGAGACACCCTTGTCCTTGGCGACAGGGTTATCCGCTGATGCATCTGCAGATGCGATCCGGACCATTTGTCCAGTAGATCCCACTGAAACGTTCTTGCATGGAATCTTCCGAATGGAATCGCTTCGTAAGAAGCCACCATTTTTCCCAGGACCCTCGTGCACTGATGCACTGAGACCTGGCCTGGTTTTAGGAGGTTCCTGACTAGCTCGGATAACTCCCTGGCCTTCTCCTCCGGGAGAAACACCGTCTTCTGGACTGTGTCCAGAATCATTCCAAGGAACAGTAGACGTGTCGTTGGAATCAGCTGCGATTTTGGAATATTTAGAATCCACCCGTGCTGACGTAACACTACCTGAGATAGTGCTACTCCGACTTCTAACTGTTCCCTGGATCTTGCCCTTATCAGGAGATCGTCCAAGTAAGGGATAATTAAAATGCCTTTTCTTCGTAGAAGAATCATCATTTCGGCCATTACCTTGGTAAAGACCCGAGGTGCCGTGGACAATCCAAACGGCAGCGTCTGAAACTGATAATTACAGTTTTGTACTACAAACCTGAGGTACCCTTGGTGAGAAGGGTATATTGGGACGTGGAGATAAGCATCTTTGATGTCCAGAGACACCATATAGTCCCCTTCTTCCAGGTTCGCTATCACTGCTCTGAGTGACTCCATCTTGAATTTGAACCTTTTTATGTAAGTGTTCAAGGATTTCAGATTTAAAATTGGTCTCACCGAGCCGTCCGGCTTTGGTACCACAAACAGCGTGGAATAATACCCCTTTCCTTGTTGCAGGAGGGGTACCTTGATTATCACCTGCTGGGAATACAGCTTGTGAATGGCTTCCAAAACTGCCTCCCTGTCGGAGGGAGACTTTGGTAAAGCAGACTTCAGGAACCGACGAGGGGGAAACGCCTCGAATTCCAGTTTGTACCCCTGCGATACTAACTGTAGAATCCAGGGATCCACTTGCGAGTGAGCCCACTGCGCGTTGAAATTCTTGAGACGGGCCCCCACCATATCTGAGTCTGCTTGTAAAGCCCCAGCGTCATGCTGAAGACTTGGCAGAAGCAGGGGAGGGCTTCTGCTCCTGGGAAGCGGCTGCATGGTGCAGTCTTTTTCCTCTTCCCTGCCCCGGGGCAGAAAGGAGTGGCCTTTTGCTCGCTTGTACTTATGGGAACGAAAGGACTGAGTGTGAAAAGACGGTGTCTTTTTCTGCTGATGTGAAGTGACCTGGGGTAAAAAGGTGGATTTTCCAGCCGTTGCCACCAGGTCCGATAGACCAGCCCCAAATAACTCCTCCCCTTTATACGGCAATACTTCCATGTGCCGTTTGGAATCCGCATCCCCTGACCACTGTCGCGTCCATAACGCTCTTCTGGCAGAGATGGACATAGCACTTACTCTTGATGCCAGGGTGCAAATATCCCTCTGTGCATCACGCATATATAGTAGTGCATCCTTTAAATGTTCTATAGTTAACAAAATATTGTCCCTATCCAGGGTATCAATATTCTCAGTCAGGGAATCCGACCATGCGACTCCAGCACTGCACATCCAGGCTGAGGCGATTGCTGGTCGCAGTATAACACCAGTATGTGTGTATATACTTTTTAGGATATTTTCCAGCCTTCTATCAGCTGGTTCTTTGAGGGTGGCCGTATCAGGAGACGGTAACGCTACTTGTTTAGATAAACGTGTGAGCGCCTTATCTACCCTAGGGGGTGTTTCCCAACGCGCCCTAACCTCTGGCGGGAAGGGATATAATGCTAATAATTTTTTAGAAATTAGCTGTTTTTTATCGGGGGAAACCCACGCTTTATCACACACCTCATTTATTTCCTCTGACTCAGGAAAAACTATTGGTAGTTTTTTCACACCCCACATAATACCCTTCTTTGTGGTACTTGTAGTGTCAGAAAGGTTCAATGCCTCTTTCATTGCCGTGATCATGTAACGTGTGGCCCTACTGGACATTACGTTTGTCTCGTCACCGTCGACACTAGACTCAGTATCTGTGTCAGGGTCTGTGTCGACCCACTGAGGTAACGGGCGTTTTAGCGCCCCTGACGGTGTCTGAGACGCCTGGACAGGCACTAATTGATTTGCCGGCTGTCTCATGTCGTCAACAGTTTTTTGCAAATTGCTGACATTATCACTTAATTGTTTAAATACAATCATCCAGTCAGGTGTCGACTCCCTAGGGGGTGACATCACCAACACAGGCAACTGCTCCGCCTCCACATCATTTTCCTCCTCATACATGTCGACACACGCGTACCGACACACAGCACACACACCGGGAATGCTCTGATAGAGGACAGGACCCCACTTAGCCCTTTGGAGAGACAGAGGGAGAGTCTGCCAGCACACACCCAGCGCTATATATATATATACAGGGATAACCTTATATAAGTGTTATTCCCTTATAGCTGCTGTTATTATCGTTATTTGCTGCCAAAAATGCCCCCCCTTCTCTTTTTTACCCTGATTCTGAAGCAGGACTGCAGGGGAGAGTCAGGGAGCCGTCCTTCCAGCGGAGCTGTGAGGGAAAATGGCGCTTGTGTGCTGAGGAGATAGGCTCCGCCCCTTCACGACGTCCTTATCTCCCGCTTTTTTGTGTAAAAATGGCAGGGGTTAAAATACATCCATATAGCCCAGGAGCTATATGTGATGTATTCTTTTTGCCACCTAATGTATATACTGTTATATTGCGTCTCAGGGCGCTCCCCCCCAGCGCCCTGCACCCTCAGTGACCGGAGTGTGAAGTGTGCTGAGAGCAATGGCGCACAGCTGCGGTGCTGTGCGCTACCTTAGTCTGAAGACAGGATGTCTTCTGCCGCCGATTTCACCGGACCTCTTCGTCTCTTCTGGCTCTGTAAGGGGGACGGCGGCGCGGCTCCGGTGACCCATCCAGGCTGAACCTGTGATCGTCCCTCTGGAGCTAATGTCCAGTAGCCTAAGAAACCCGATCCACTCTGCACTCAGGTGAGTCCGTTTCTTCTCCCCTTAGTCCCACGATGCAGTGAGCCTGTTGCCAGCAGGACTCACTGAAAATAAAAAAACCTAAACTAAACTTTTATTCTAAGCAGCTCAGGAGAGCCACCTAGATTGCACCCTTCTCGGCCGGGCACAAAAATCTAACTGAGGCTTGGAGGAGGGTCATAGGGGGAGGAGCCAGTGCACACCACCTGATCCTTAAGCTTTTATTTTGTGCCCTGTCTCCTGCGGAGCCGCTATTCCCCATGGTCCTTACGGAGTCCCAGCATCCACTAGGACGTCAGAGAAAATATATATATATATGTCCCGAGGAAAATTTTATAAATTGAAACGTTGACGACAGTACTGGAGGGGCTCCTGCTTATTTTACTTACTGAGTCCAGAGTGCCGGGCATCCATTTTGATATATATATATATATATATATATATATATAGTTTGACTTTGTTACAGTGCATGGAATGATCATGTGTTCATGTTTACACTTTCTGTGATTGTAGTTGCTTTGTTTGGAAGTGCAGCTTTAAAGTTATATTATTTAATGCTCTTTGGTTTCCATAACACAACGTTTATTTCATGTACCTCAGAAAAGGCATACTGAAGAGGATTTGGCTGGCCAAAGTGGTTGTTCAAACCCTCCAGAAGTGTTATATCAGAAGGAAGTAAATGTAGAAGACAATGTCAGAGATAGCTTTCCCTGAACTGAGTTTTCATCTATAGTCACGCAATCCTTCCCAGGAGGAAACTAGGAGCCTTCCTGAGCCAGAAGTCTTCACATCAGAAGAGAGTCCTGACTTGGACGTGGTTGAAAAATCTACTAGCCCAGCATTCGTGCTTTTTCCATCAAGCTCTATTGCAGAAAAAAATAGCATTTGTTGTCCAGCAATCTTAATTAACCAACTACCATGGATTGAGGCAACACTCCATTTAAAAAGAGGCAGATTTTCATTATCAGGGGGAAAAAAACAAAAACAAACGAATGTTAGGTGCTCTTGGCTAACATTTCAGGTTAAAAATGGAAAAACAGAAGCATTTTTCTACAGCATACAGTATGCATCACTTTTTCGGATGCTGCTTTATCATTTCTTAGTGGCTGTACAAATCTAAGACACTGCCATCAAGCAGTAAATAAACAAGAATCCTCAATAACTCATTATGATGCTGCTAATGCATAACTCATTGTGAAGAAGAGCAATGGCGTTGACACATTAATAAAAAAGGATTATGGTGCTAAGCGATAATAGAAAGAGGTGTGTCAAAATATCAAAGTCATGAAGAGCATAATCGATGTGGTAAAAAAAAACTTATTGGGAAACAAGGCTTGCCATTTTGTGCCCATGGAACTAATGAATCACTGTACAATCTTAACAATAGTGAGATTAACCATGGGAATATTTTAGAAATGATCTTTCCTTTATCCCATTAAGATGTCCCGTTAAAGTGTCATCTTAAAAAAGAGAGTGAAAAAAGAAAAACACATTTGCAAGAAAGAGGAAAAGCTGGAAAACAGGCAGTTGGCTGAGGAAGTCTAGTAACTTTTTTATCACACCAGACAGTAAATAAAGTGGTTATGGCAAATGTTCATCATATTAAGAAATTCACAGTTTCTGAAATTGGTGGAAAGAGATTTAGCATCCAGACTGATACCACATAAGATGCAGGAATTGTAGACAAAGCAACAATAGTCCTGAAGTACAGTATGTGAAAAATAATAGTTATGGTAGACTTACCGTTGATAACTATTGGTAGCAACAGCGGATTAGCACCAATGATCAAAGCTTTTCGGCCTCCCAGAATGCACTGAGCCAGTCCCCTATAGCCGGCCTCCTGTCTCAGGCAATTTGGTTGTTTTCCAAAGCTCAAGGCAGGAGCATCATAGAGAGCCCAAATCAGGCGAGAAGAACACACAGGCCCACCATTCCGAACAAGAAGGAAGAGGTTAATATGTAAAAGAATCCTCAAATCAGGTGCGTAAGGGTGGGGTCCCTGTGGATACTGTGGACTTAAGAGAAATAGAGATATTACTTATAAGTATTCCTTCTTAACTATTATTTCTTCTGCAGGAACAACAGGTTATCCACAAGATAAACAATGGGATGTCCCAAAGCAAATTTAGTGGTGGGGACGCTCCTGATTGGACAGTAGAATCCTTTGCCCGAATTCAGTATCCTGAAAGGCAAAAGGTATCAAAGGCATAATGACTAATGAATGTGTTAATGGAAGACCATGTGACTGCCTTACATATCTGTTCAGCTGAAGCACCACGTTGTGCTGCCCATGATGGACCTACCTTACGAGTAGAGTGAGCAGAGACATTTGCCGAAATCGGGAGATCAGCATGAGAATATGCTTCTGAAATAGTCATCCGAACCCACCTCACCAGTGTCTGCTTGTCAGCAGGCCATCCTCTCTTGTGAAATCTGTAGAGAACAAATAGACTGTCTTTCTGATGGCACTGGTACGATCCATGCAGATCCTTAAGGCACGGACTACGTCCAACAATGCATCTCCCGCAGAAAGGTCTGGCCCTTGGAAGGCTGGGACTACAATTTATTCCTTAAGGTGGAATTTAGACACCGCTTTAGGAAGATACCCAGATTTGGTTCTGAGTACCAATCTATCTGGATAAAAAATCAGAAGAGGGGGTTGACAAATTAATGCCCATAAATCTGAAACTTTTCTAGCTGAAGCAATAGCCAGCAGAAACAGAACTTTAGCTGTCAGCCATATAAGATACACTTGCTTTAGTGGTTCAAATGGTGTAACTTAAAGCGCCTTTAGGACTAAGACACTGCAGGACTAAGGCACTGCAGGACCAAGGTACTGCAGGAGGAACAAAAGGAGGTTGGATGTGAAGCATTCCCTGGAAGAAAGTGCGAACATCCTGTAGGTTAGCAATTTTCTTTTGAAACCATACAGTTAATGCCGACACCTGCACACAAGGAAGCCACCCGTAGACCTTTGTCCATTCCTGCCTGAAGGAATGCTAAAACTCTGGAAACTCTGAAAGACCTAGGGTCAAATTTCTGGTCACCGCACCATTGAATATAGGCTTGCCATATTCGGTGATGAATGCGAGCTCAAGATGGTTTACTTGCTCTGAGCATTGTTTGAATTATCTGTTGTGAGAATCCTCTTGCTTTCAGGATGGAAGTCTCAAGAGACACGCCGTCAAAGACAGTCGATCCAGATTATTGTAAAAGCAAGGACTCTGGGACAGTAGATCTGGACGTTGAGGGAGTAGGAATGGAGCATCCATTGACAGCCTCTACAGATCCGTGTACCAATGTCTTCCGGGCCGAGCCATAATTATTAGTATCATGGCGCCCTTTCCTTGTTTTACCTTTCGCATCACCCTGGGTAACCGGACGTTCGGTGGAAACACATAGGCCAGACAAAAGTCCCACCTCACTGACAGGGCATCCACAAAGGTCGCTCTGGGATACTTTGTTCTTGAACCTGTATGCAGGAACTTTGTTGTTTTGACGGGATGCCACGAGATCTATCTCCGGTAACCCCCACTTGTCTAACAGAATTTGCAAGACCTCAGAGTGTACAGCCCATTCGTTTGCATGAATGGCGTGTTGACTGAGAAACTCTGCTTCCAAGTTTAGGACTCCTGGAATGAATACTGCAGACAAGGCTGGATGATGAAGCTCTGCCTACCTTAACGTGCGGCTTACCTCCTTAATTGCGTTTTGGCTGCGAGTTCCTCCCTGATGATTGAGGTACGCTACTGCCGTTGCATTGTCCGAGCAAATTTGAACTGGTTTCCCCTGGAGGATATCCTTTGCCTGAATGAAGTTCCAATATATTTATTGGCAGGCAACTTTCTTCCTCGGTCCACTGCCCCAGGAAGCAACTACTTCCTGACAGCCGTGAAGACTGGCATCCGTTGTCATAACTTCCCAATCTGATATCCAAAAGGGTCTCCCTTTGTCCAGATGGGATGCATGTAGCCACCAGGCTAATGACCTCCTTACTTCCAGAGGAAGGACCATAGTCTGTGTTTTCATTGTCTGATGTAACCCATTGCATCTGGAAAGGATCAGATGTTGCAGAGGCCTCGAATGGAATTGAGCATACTCCACCATGTTGAATGTCGACACCATAGGTCCCATTACACGCATTGCTGCTTGAATGGATACCCTTTGACTGTGCAGCAGCTCCTGGATCCTCGACTGAGTTTTGGATATTTTGATCAGAGGTAAAATTACTCTCTGAAGACTCAAATCCAACACAGCCCCCAAGTGAGTCATCCATTGTGATGGAATCAGGGACGACATTGCCCAATTTATGAGCCAACCGTGTCTCTGCAAACAAGCTATTGTCTATTGCAGATGACACTGAAGCAATTCCTGAGACTGTGCCAGGATTAATAAGTCATTGAGGTATGGAAAAATGGTTATCCCCTGCCGACGGAGATAAGCCGCCATAACCACCATAATTTTGGTGAACACTCCGGGAGCTATAGCCAGTCCAAATGGTAAGGCCTGAAACTGAAAGGGTTGCTGGAGGATAGCGAACCTAAGATAGAACTGATGAGGCAGTGCTATAGGAACATGTAGGTAAGCATCCTGGATATCCAGGGATACCATAAAATCATCTGGCTCCATGGCCAAAATAATGGAACATAAAGTCTCCATATGAAACCGAGGCACCCAAATGTACTTGTTTAACACCTTGAAATTGAGTATGGGCCGGAACTACCCATTTGGCTTCTGAACCAAAAACAGGTTGGGATAAAAAACTTGTCCTCATTGTGCAGGAGGAACTGGAATTAACACTCCTGACTGAAACAACTTCTGAACTGCCTCTTGCAAAACACTGGCCTTCTTTCCACTGAAGACGGCTGGTAAAAAAAAAAACCTTTGAGTAGGGTGTTTCTTGAAGGCAAATGCATAACCGTGAGATACCGCTTCTTGCACCAAGGCATCCATGGTGGACTGCTGCCAGATCTGTGCAAAATAAAGAAGTCGGTCTCCCAGCCTGGAATCTCCCAGGTGGAGGCCCGCACCATCAGGCTGATGGCTTATCTTCTGACTTGGAAGCTGGCCCTCTGGTAGCCCAATGTTTTTTAGTCTTACCAGACTTGTCAGATTGATTATGTTTGCAATAACCCTTTCCTTTTGCTTTTCCTCGAGTCCGAAAGGGCCGAAAAGCTGGAAATCTAGGGTTGGATTTGTATGTGGAAGGAAACTTAACTTTCTTGGAGCCTGCTTCTGATTCCAAAATACTGTTTAATTCTTTACCAAAAAGAATATCTCCAGTAAAGGCTCTAGAACCTTCTTAGATTCTGAATCAGCTTTCCATGTACGTAGCCAAGTTGCTCTGTGATCTGCTACTGCTGAAACTGATGCTTGAGAGGCAATTGTACCCATATCCAAGGCTGCTTCTTCCATAAAAATAGCCACCTGTTTAATATGTGCAATATGGGATTTTTGTTCTCTAGATGCCAATGAAAGATCATCCTCCAATGCAACAGTCCAGGCTGCCACTGCTTTTGCCATCAAGGCTGAAGCCATTCTTGTCTTACTATTGCTCCAGACAAGGAAAAACTTTTTTTTAAAAACATCTATTTTCCTATCCGTGACATCATTTAATGATGTTGAAGGCAGAGTAATGTAGATTTTCGCACCAATCAAATTACATGCGTATCTACTTTGGGAGCTAAATCCCTTTTTAAACAGTTCCCAGCCGGAGTAGGATAATTGGAATTCCATTTCTTTGGAATTCTGAACTTCTTACTGGGTCTTACCCAAGCACCTTGCATAATTTCCGTCAGCTGTTCTGACCCAGGAAACTCAGGGAGTAATTCAGACCTGATTGATAGGCTTAGTTTTCTCACAGCCTGCGATCAGGTCGGAACTGCGCATGCGTATGAATCGCAATGCGCAGGCGCATCGGACGCCTGCATCAGGCATTGGTACATAGCGATGGGATGGTGCAAAAAAAAACGATCGCAGGGGCGAATGCAAGGAGATTGAAAGGTAGAGGGCGCTTGTGGCTGTCAACTGACCATTTTTTGGGAATGTCTGGAAAAGCACAGGTGTGTCCAAGCGTTTTCAGGGAGGGTGTCTGACATCAATTCCGGTCCCGCACAGGTTTAAGTGATCGCAGTGGCTGAGTAAGTCCTCGGCTGCGCAGAGACTGCACAAAATCAGTTTGTGCAGCTCTACTACACATGCACAGCTCAAATATGCTCCCCCTGTAGGTGGCGACTATCTGATCGCAAGACAGCAAAAATTGCTGCCCCGCGATAACTTCTGAATTAGGCCATCAGTCCTAACTGTTTTGGAACGTTTAAACACAGATGCCTTAGATTTTAACAATGGCTCTGCTGCTTCCTCTAAGGATAGAATGGCTTTCATAGCACTAATTAGCTCAGGTATGCCCACTGATCTGAGGCCTTCATCCTCGTCTCTGTATGCAGACCCACAGTGTGATAAGTCCTCATCCTCCAACGAATCCTCAGTTGAAACATGTGTAGACTGTGAAGATGTTGTTTCATGTATATGTGATTTACTTACCACCGGCCTATCAGGCTGTTTTTGTTGAGAGGCTGCAGATTCCTGTACTGGATGTGATAAACCACAGGGGGAATGCTGCATGTAAGGGTTAATAGGGTAACCTATCAATGGTAAAGGAGCTGGCATTATCCGCTTAGCTATAATGGATAATGTCTGTACAAAAGTAGCCCCTGGGGGTTCAACCTGAACCTGTACCTGCCTTGAATTACTAAGGAGGCATTGGTGAAAGCTGAAACAGTTAGCACATAATCCATTTTGAACCAAGTCCTGAGAGGTTAACCGAGATTTGCAAGACAAACATGAAATGAGTGTTGGCGCTGCTGTGGAGTGTATCCTACTCGGGTGGTCTTCTGTTTGCCGGCGGTCGGGCTCCCGGCGCTCAGTATACCGGCGCCGGGAGCCCGACAGCCGGCATACCGACAATTATTTTCCCTCGTGGGGGTCCACGACCCCCATAGAGGGAGAATAAAATAGTGTGGCGCGCGTAGCGCGCCACCGTGCCCGTAGCGTGGCGAGCGCAGCGAGCCCGCAAGGGGCTCATTTGCGCTCGCCAAGCTGTCGGTAAGCCGGCGGTCGGGCTCCCGGCGCCGGGATGCTGGTCGCCGGGAGCCCGACCGCCGGCCACCCGTAGTGAACCCTCCTACTCACCCTTGCCTCTCTTAGACATGATAAATAAATCACAAAACCTGTCCAGTGTTAACTACACAATTTGTAACTGCAATCACTTTCAAATTTGTTAAAGTGACATACAATCTGATCCCTACCTGCTTTACACCAGCATTGAGGATCGGAATACACAGAAACTGACAGAATATAGTAAAGTCAGCAATCACACTAGCAATCAGTCACAGGTTATACATCGGTATAATAAGCAATATGACCACATAATCAACTACAAATACATTTCAGGTATGTAGGAGAAACATATTACTACATTACCTTATATAGGAGTTTAAATGTATTCAGTCACACAGCGAAAGAAACAGTAGCAGTAGTTTACAGACTCATATGCATCAGGCACCTATCCAACTATTCGTACTCAAAGGTAGATAGAGACTTAGTGCTGTATCACCCGGCTCAGGGGAGTGGGATACAGGGAGACTTTACCCCGATTCCAGGATTGATCAGTACGTTAGTGAATGCTGAGTGGATCTAGACACTATTAGTGTACACAACCACAATGTGAAACTACAGTGAACACCGACGCACCAGTCATACAGATGCCTATGCTGTGACTGGGTCCTTTTAGATACACTGCGTCTCAGTCGGAAGTTCATGGTGAGAAACTTGGAGGAAACTGGTTATGAACCAGGGGGAGGGGCAACAAAGGGAGCGTCTTACTCCCCGCTGCTGACATCAACCCTAGGGATCGTGGTCTCATACTACACCTGGAACCTATGATCCCTGAGGCCTAGCACTGGTGCACCTGAGGTGGCAGCTTCGTCAGCGACTGTTCAGTAGTCTCCATTCTGAAGCAGTGCAGCAGTTCGCGTTTTCCCAATTAAGCGGAACCGATGCCTTACCTTCTCCCCGTGCTCTGGCCCCAGCCTGGTAACGTCTGCTGGACTTGCTAGTACATCCTACACAGACGCCTGCTGAAACAGCACTGTACACGTGGGTAAGCGCTGTCGCGACCTGGCGGGGAGTTGTTGGAGCGACTCTTTCTAAGGTACGTATAAGATGCTTTTTAGAAAGATCGCTCAAACAAAATAGTAATACTATAAAAATAAAATTATAAAAAGCTTAGGGCTGCTAAAAAACAGTAGTACATTTACCATGGTCCGGCTCCTGCAGCACCAAACTAAAAACTGAATTGCCTGAGCCAGGAGACGGGGGATATAGGGGACTGGCCCGGTGCATTCTGGGAGGCCGAAAGCTTTGCTCATTGGTGCCAATCCACTGTCGCTACCTCATATCCCAATATTTATCCTGTGGGTTACCTGTGGACCCTGCAGGAGAAGAGATCCAAGAATGTCTCATCTCTGTTCTCCCAGTTACAGATACATCAGGTCAAGGATTAAATGAGCTATTGATGGCACATTTTGAAGTGCTTGGACTTGACTACCATAAAATTACTGGTGAATTATTTGATCGTGCTAAAGAAGATTAGATTGCTAAAGAAGTACCAGAATCCATCTACATCTGGTGCTATAGTCACATCCTTAATCAATGCATCTCTGATTGGTGTGAAGTACTTGAAGCAAAAAACTTTGGCCTTTTAAATCACATGGCATATTTCATCGTAGATTCCCACAAACGAATGAACGTGTGGGCTGAACAACTTCATAAAAGACAGGGACAAGAGAAGGCCCTCAACTGGTTATTTGGAGAGAAGCAAACTCTGTATTTGGATGCCATGGAGGTCTTATTTTAAATCTCACAATTGTATAATTGTGATTCAAGGTCCACTTCTGAGGCTACAGCATTGTATGAAAAGCTGTGCGAGTTCAAGACCATTTCATCAGGAAATGTATTTATTCCTATATTTTATGTCATTGGTCCAGTTTCAAAATATTTGCAAACTAGCAGCCTTGACTTTATAGTTGCATGGAAAATGGTTGAAATGCAATTGACTAGCTTAAGAAAATTGAGTGTAATCAAATGGAAAGACAAGGTTACACATTTTTCATTAAAAATTCATGATCCGATCAGAAGTGATAAAAACATTTCATTCCTGGAGACTGAAACTGAGCTTCAAGTGAGAAGGGTTGTCGAAAGAAACGAATAGCAGGTGAGAGCTAAGTTGGTTAACATCCAACTAATGACATGCAATGGTTTCGTGCAGAAGTCTACAGACCAATTTTTGATTCAATTTTATCAAGTCTCAGAGAAGGATTTTCAGAAAATAAGCAGGTGGTGTTTGACACAGTTCATTTTTTTAAATATTCAAAATTATTCCCAACTACTTGAAGAGGGATCTCTTAAACCGATTTCAGAAATGGCAAAAGTTAATGAAGAGTCTCTTATTAGAGCACTTACTAGTTTTGCAAATCCCTTTCCAAAGCTGACAGGGCACTTGGATGAACCAAAAAGACAAGATATACTTCCAGAAAGAGATGTTGAGTATGAAGATGAATGGGGTGTATTTGCTGAAATAGTGGATGAGAGAACAAAATGCAATTCTTGTAAAACCTGCTTCCTCTGCTGTCACCAATTACTTCTGAAGCACATCTTTATTCAGATGCTTATGAAAATCTGTGACATACAAGTATCTACTGACTCCATTGTTCACACAAGTGCCATGTGAAAGAGCTTTAGTAAACTGAAACTCATTAAGACAAGACTGTGTGTTGCGATGGGACAAATGCTTGAAGCACTTATGATAATGTCCATCAAATGAGATCTTTGAGAACTAGTTCAATTTGGTGATGTTCTAGAGATTGTCTGTGAAAGCTCACCACTGATGAGATCATAGTTAACTGTGAGAATGATCTTCAGTGTTTTAATACATTTAATTTGGCAGTTTCTGCTATTCTTTTATTTTATGCAAAATACACACAAATGTAAGAGTTTGCACCTGTACATACCTGTAATCTTTAGCATTATGTGAACTTTATGTAAAAAAACAAAAACAAAAAACTGTATGTATATCTATTTTAATTATTTTGCAATGTGTTCTTTTTTACTAATAAATATTTATTATACCAAAAACCTCAGTTTAAGGATGCCCAGATACTCATGGGCCAGTGCTCTGGACATGCCCCCCAGGCTAAAAGTTGCCAGCCCCTATAGTAATCACTGGGGTTCCCCTGTAGTAGAGAGCATCTCAAATAAAAGAGCAAGTGAAAAGAACGTTGCAACAGTTAATAAAACGTTATTGAATATTACAAAACTTTTGAATTATTACATATAACAAGAAGAAATACTTACTGTCTAACTACAGTTACAGGCAAGCTAAATGGAGGTGATGAGCTGGATGTACTTTCTGACCTATAAATAACACAAATAAAAGTTCAGACACAATACATAAAATATGCAAGGTACAGTATTTTGTAGTATGTAAAACTGGCAATAGGATTGACGAGTCACAGGTTCATAGCTTCCACACAGACTTAAGCAGGTAATTAAGTGACCCTGCTTGTTTGACAGAGAAACCCTGTGTTGTAAGAACAAAATACTCTGTGCCTATCAAAACAAACTTTGGTTACCTTGACCCAGGAATGTGGAGGCTGAGGAGGGAGATGCCCCGCGGTGCATTGGTTCCCCTCTAAACAAGGCTGTGTCAGCAATAATTTTTTTTTACGGAGAGAGTTAAACCCAAAGGCGGGGGCCGAGGAGCAGCTTGCTGGAAAGATAAAATGTCTTTTGAATCTACGGGATGTGTTCACAATCTTAAGGAGTAGCAAAAATGTTTAAATGACCCATCAAGTTCTAAGTGGTCTCTTTCACGTCAGCTCATATTTCATTGTGAGTTGTGCTGATTTTATTTCTTTTTTATTTCTGAAACTATTCTGCTTACTGTATGTCAATCTTTTTAATATTTTAACTGTAAGCCTTGGAAATATTTTTCAAATGAAACAGGTCATTTAGGACATTTCTCTTTTTGTCCTTGAAGAATCCATAAGCCTCTAAGTGCTAAAATGTATGCTACATGAACATAATATTATTATTTGAACATTAATAATTGTGTATAGGTAGAAGTGAAGGACTACCTGGTAACATATCACCAAAATGTACTTGCTGGTAGCAGTGACATTGTGCTATTAAGTGCTGAAGTAACTGAAAAGCATGAACAGCAACTTCAGATTGGCGCATCCGAGAGCCACCCGAGTGTGTGACATACAGTATAAATTATTATTATATAATTTTATTTATTTTTGTAAGAACAATGACTGTCTGACATCACTCATTTTAAAAGTGAATGCAAAACAAACAAACTTGTATATTGATAAATGCTAAGTTATAATAGTTTAAAATGTTAATCTGTACATACAAAATTAACAAAAACCAAACCAACTCCACAAGTTTATAGACAAATATATGTCCAGAAAATATATAAATACTACTAGACTGTTGAGAAAAGTAAAATTTATATACAGTAAACCAAATTCTTAAAGATTTATTAACAGATTGTGTAGGCAGATATGTAAAGAAGCAATGCAGAGTAGAGATTCCAACCATTCTTCAAGTTAGGTGAAAGCAGGAAGAGGATTCATTTATTAATAGTCACCAGCATCCACCAAAATACATTTATATTAATCCATGCACCACCTGATCATCAGAATAGCAGGAAATTAATATACAGATAGCTAATGTTAAAAAAAAAAAAAAAAATAGGAGGAGGAATTGTCTACTTGCCAAAGAGCAGGAGTCATGCATGGATTCCTGCCATTCTCTACTTGGAGGCAGGCTTCCATATAAAATTGTATATAATTAAGAGTGGACATGTTAATGTGTACCGGGTAAAGACTTTAAATAAGTCTGGTAGAAAAAATAATTATAGGTGAACATACAGGGACTGATGCAGAGCTGGAGTACACCAGTTTGTTTAGTTTAATATCCAATAATTTGAACTGCCAATACCCCCCAAAAGAGGCTCATGCCTATTTCTATGCACAATTCTGACTCCTGTGCCGTCTTACGATATAAGAGATGGAAAGAATTATGGAAGGCACGTTCTAATGTAGAGTGATGGTAGAGGGAAGACAAATCTGGAGACTCATACATGCCTGCCAGTAGCTGTAACAACTATGGGTTGTATTCAATTATTGTCGAAAACTGCCGTCTTGTCGGAAAGACAACAGTTTACGACAGGTTTAGGTCGGAAGGGGTTCCGACCTATTCAATGGTGGCTGTTTTTTTCCAGACAAATCGGGAGTTCGCAACTCATCGGAAACCACCTGGATAGTCGGAATCCACGTTTGCTGTCGGAAGCGTGGCTAAACCCAACAGGTTTTAGCCCTGTTTCTGGCAATGTCAATCCAACTTTAAAAAGAGTCGGATTGCCATTGTCAGGAATGGGACAAACCTGTCGGGTTTGGCCAGGCATTGAATACTGACCTGTCGGATCCTTTCCGTCGGAAAGGATCCGACAGGTATTGAATACACCCATATGGCTAAAAGGGGCAGGTGTAAAACCATACTGATGACTGTCGCCAGCACTATCTAGCCACAACAAATTGGCTCACTATGAATTCCCTTCTAAAGCGGAGAGGTGCTTTCTTACTTTCTTCATTGATTGTACATATATGATGGAAATGTTTTATGCTATGTTTAAATCATATCTGCCATATTATAGAAGTATTTTTATTTAAATCAGACCTAATAGTGAATGCATTTTTTGCAATCAAAGCAAATACTAAACTTTTCTTTTGCTTATGACCTTGTTGGATGTGTTGGGTGTATGTATGCCTGATATAAACATGTCATGTGCTTCTGGGGGTTGCAGTTAAAATGCTGGCTGTCAGGATCCTGGCGTTCAGGATACTGATGTGGAAATCTCGACACCCGGAATCTCAGCACAACTAGGCTATTCCTCCTTGTGAGTGTCCATGACACCCATTGAGTGGGAAAAGATCCAGTGACGAGCACAGCGAGCCCCCAGCCTGGCTAGCGAGTGAGCTCGCAAGTGGACTCTTAGTGATCACCCCGCTGCCGGCATTCTGGCAGCTGGGATGCCACTGACGGGATATTGACAGCTGGCATCCCATCCGCCGGTAAATGTTATGTATTCCACTTCTGGTGAAGGTCGGAATGTTTGCGATGCCTACACCTCAACATAGGGGAGTAAATATACTATTTTTATGAGCACTGTTTTAATACATATGCAACGGTCTCATCAGTCTCATAGTGTCTAAGGGGGACATTTACTAAGCAGTGATAAGAGCGGAGAAGTGAGCCAGTGGAGAAGTGACCATGGCAACCAATCAGCACTGAAGTAACATCTATAATTTGCATACTATAAAATTATACAGAGCTGCTGATTGGTTGATGGGGCAACTTCTCCACTGGCTCACTTCTCTGCTCTTATCATTGCTTAGTAAATGTCGCCCTAAATGGCTTACACCACACAAAATGCCCTACACTGCAGCACATGTGTAAAAAGTTTCTAAAAATAACTAATAAACTTTCTAGAGAGGTACTGTATTACCTCACAAACTTTTATATGTGCAATGTGAGCAGTTTTAAAGGAATCTCACCATGTGTCCATTCTTGATATTTCATCAAACAGAAGCAAGCATATCACAGCTCCCGATTCAACCAATAATGCACCATCAGTTTGCAAAAGCAGGGACACTGAAAAACAATATCACAGCATTAGTGTCCTTCCACTCAATGATGCATTTATAAACCCTATAATGTATAGATGGATATCATATACAGAAAGAAATACATCTTTCTATTCTAGAGGTTGCAATTATGTCCCTTGGGCCTGATTCAGGTTGGTCACACAGCCAGCAGAAGATGTCGCTGGTGATCCGATGCTGCTCTGGATCACAAATGCATACAGGAGTTGTTTACTTACATCAGATGCCCCCTGCAGTATCACCATACGAGTGCATAGCTGCTACTGCTGCATCTAAGCAAGCAGCAGTGATGCACATTCCAACCACATCTGAATCAGGCCCCTTATCAAAACCACTTTGTGCAGCATTTGTGGCAAATGTTAATTATACAGGTTTAAAGTTGGGAGAGAACCATGTGCTAATATATCTCAAATCTAAAATGGAGTGTTAGAACAGAACTTGTATTTGTAATCTACATAATAAAGTTATTAGTATTTCATCTGCACCCTTTGTGTCACCACTTTCTGCACCCTTCATCTGAATCTGCTTTATAAGGTTGGCCCATAACAGGAGTTCATGTTACATATTTACAAGCGTGAGTTTAACGAGTGTTTGATTAAATCTACATGACAATAAAGTCTGTATATATCATTCAATAACACTCTTCTCCTGAATAGAGGATATATATTTGCATATTGTCACATTTAAAGCTCACATTAGCTCTTATCAATGTGTCAACACTACTTTTTGTCTTGCTTATTGCATACTGGCCTGATGACCATGTTCTGCACCAACTAGCAAAGGTGAAGAAACTATCAGCCTGTACTAGAAAACAAGTGACAGTAAAAACCTTTTCAATGAACATCTAAAACTACAATATAAACACGTATGCAAGGCTATATTTGAAATATGCGAGATACACATGCAACACCTAAGCAGAGACTTGTGGAAGATATGAAATACTGTAAACATATCCAAGGATATGCAACAAAAAGGTGTGGTAAAAAGCATACTGGATAAAATGACACCAGTATAAATGGTAAACATACAATATGCCAGCGGATGGGAAGCCGGCGGATGACCAACGCCGGCATCCCGAAGCATAGAATCCTGAAAGGGGTTGGGTATGTTTACCCTCCCCTCCTTAACCCTAATAGGCTCTACAAACTGGGCGATTTGACTGCAAGATATACATTCATATCGTGCAGTGTGGAGGCACCAGCGATGAACGATGCGAGGCCCCGCACTCGTTCATCGCTGGTGCCTCGTCTGCTGTGCATGCAGGCCAATATGGACGATCTCGTCCATATTTGCCTGCACTTCTATGCAGCCGGGTGACGGGGAGAGTGAAGAAACTTCACTCCCCCCGTCACTGCACCCCCGCCGCCGGGTCGGCTAAACCGAACACACACACACGTCCCCACAGTCTAACCCTCCCTTCCCCACAGCTTAACCCTAACCCTCCCCCGCAATCTACACGTAACGCCACTCTCAATCATGATTCTGGCATTTCAATCTATTTGGTATTCTGAGGAGTGTCGGGATTCCGAGTGCCGGGATCCTGAACGGATACCCTATAGATGAATAAAATAGTTCTCTATTTACCAACTAACTCTCAAAAAACATAGCATACAACTTTGGAAACTGTGGAGATTGCTCTTTTTGTACATATTGTTAATGTACAAAATGTAATTCTAGCCTATTGGTTTTACCAGTTTCACAGTGGAAATTGCTGTTCCATGTAGAATTATAAAGTGTATATTCGGATTACTCAAAGGAGATGGCTCAAAACAAACACATAGAGAGAAGCAAAAAGAAACATTATCTGTCTAATACATTGAGTGACTTTTCATTTAGATACTGGGGGGGGGGGGGGGGGTATCCAATTACAGGTAAATCCAATTTGGTCACCAGTAATAAAAAAGTACATTGTTTCCTGAAATCACACAGGTTCAGTGAAACCTGGGTGTTTTCGGTAGAAACAGAACCGTTTTTTTTGGTGAAAACAGAGCTGTTTCTATGGATTTGGTTTCGCCTGTCTGAGACAGTGGAAACAAAATCCTCGACAAGCCTCGTCTCGCGCATGCTTATCGGGGCTAATTGGATAGCCCCTGCTGCTGTGGACAGTCTGATAATCTGACTGGCTACAAACTTTATTTAAATCCACCCATTTCAAAAGTATAGTCAGAACTGGTCTGGGAAACTTCTTTACACACCCTGATAGAAGAATTCATACCAAAATGAAACATTTGTGTTTGCAATTAGAGGAGACATGGTTAAAAAAGAAACTGACACTTGCCCACACTCACCAGCTTATCTGGTCTAGTAGTGCCAAGGATCCAAGCAGGAGATCCTCTCTATGCATTCTGTTAATTATTTCTTATTGGAATAGTGACATTTTCTTATTGAACATACTGTATCTCATCTATTTCCACTCAAATCAAAATTAAACAGACATTTTTTAGGTATTCAGTGTAACAGTCTTAAAACATTTCTACATATTGCTTCAGCTTGTATAAATAATATTTGCTAATTGTTTTGCAGGACAAACCTCTGAATAATGTAATAAGGAAATTTGGATCCTGTGCCAATGACAGACGCAATACAGAATTGGCATACAGCAACTTTCGTAGGAGTGTTAAACATGGCAAAATTAAACACTCAAAAGCCTAGAAAAGAAAAGAGAAATTAATTCAGTTATTGCTTCACGTGGCTAAATGATAATTCAGAATGGATAATAAGCATAAATGAATAAATTACATCATAAAGTAAATACATACTTATCTAAAATATTCAAAACCAAAGCACTTAAAATAATAATTTAAAATATGACATCTCAGGTATCTGGAGGATACTGGGAACAATGGGTTTAAGTGGGGAAACTGAGGAGTAGGCACTAAATTGGTAATTCTATTAAGGCTGAAACTCCCCTCCCTGTAAAACCCACCCATCTGCACCTGGAACTCAGTTGATGATGGAGACCACAACCATGCACCACGCACAAGAAAATGAATAGCAGGGAGGAGGCCCTAGTGTCCCCCTGAAGAATTGATTTTGCAAGTATAATATCTTGTTTCATCTCTCATCATATCAGGGGAAGATTTGGAAAGCAATCCTAAGAGGGAAGGATACGCCTTACGCAAACTCTATGCCCGTAACGGACATCTTTAAAAGCAAAAGTGGAAAGATTTTGTAAAAGTGTGCTTATAGCTTCAGGTAGCTGCTAAAATTTTATTTTTAATCACTTTATTTGCATTCTTTTCAGTCTTATAGTACATATGCTTTTAATATTTCACTGGTTTAGTTTTTATATACAATATTAATGAGACATGCTCAAGGTTACATTTTATCAACAGTGTGCCAAATAAGACAATGCTTTTTTCTCTCTCCCTTACTGTACATAAAGAAATTTTTGATGGAACATTACAAAGGGTCTCTCTTTTTTTGTTGAATAGAAGATATACTGCTGGACTTGTATTAAGTTCCTTATCCCTTTCCCATGTTTCCTTCCTTCTTGGAAACAGGACAACTTCAAAAGAGGCAACCACCCTCCCCAAAAGTCTTACGCACACAAAGATTGATATTCATAATGCAAGATGACACAATCTCACCAGAAACTGCAGAGCTGCCACTCTCTGACAACAAAAGCATCCCTAAAAAAAAAAATATGCTGGGATAGCACCAATTTGGACTATAGGAAACTCACCATCCATTTGAGCTCCTCCAAAGATCTATTACAATCTACAAACAAAAGTTGAGCTGCGGCACAAGAAAAATAACTCCAGGTGTCAGCAGAGCTACGACTGCATGTTGCAGGGCCACTCTTCTGCCCAGATCTTCCGGCATAGGAGAAGAACAAAAATTGTGTGGTCAAGGATCCACAAGATCAAAAATTTTACCTCAGGACACCACCCCTCTGACCAAAAGAGCAGAGATTGATCTGAACCAGGTGTACTGTAAATGAGGCAAATGAGCCCCTACTACCAGTGGTCCAAACCAGCCTGTGGTTTCCCCTTCTATAGGTCCCTGACTGTCCCGTAGAGAATTGAGCATGAGCTAGGGAAACAAAAGGGCCTTAACCTAGGAGATTTAGCTCTAGGAGGATATACCAGAAGGTAAGGACTTTTACCTCATGTCGCCGGGGAAACTGCCACTGTGAAACAGAATCGCTTCTAGGGATTTTTTTGAGTCCAGGTCCACCTGCCATGATCTTAAACACAAAGACTGTCTGGCACAAACAGCTAAGGCTGATATACCCAAAAGAAAAGAGGCTGTGCTCAAAGAGGCATGGCCCACATAGATAGAAGCTTGTTTTGCATTATCCTATATGAGAAGGTAGTCTGATGAATCCAGACCTGACTGTACACCCTCTGCCAACTGATCAATCCATGTCTCCACAACAAGGCCTGAGGATGGGCCATTTTTATATGTCCCTCCTGCCCCAACCAAAAAGGCCACGCCATCTGCCAATTCCAATCACAGATTACCAGAGGGGCTAGACAAACAAAAGCATACAGTACTTGGAGGTAAACTGCTAAGGTATGCAGCAGCTCTGGCAAGATGATGCAATCCAATACATGTTGAGTATCCCATATCCAAATATTCCGAAATACGGAATATTCCGAAATACAGAATTTTTTGAGCGAGACTAAGTTAGTAAAACCTTTGTTTTCTGATGGCTCAAAGTACACACACATTGTTTAATGCACAAAGTTATTACAAATATTGGCTAAAATGACCCTCAGGCTGTGTGTATAAGGTGTATATGAAACATAAATGCATTATGTGCTTAGACTTGGGTCCCATTGCCATAATATCTCATTATGGCATACAATTATTCCAAAATACGGAAAAATCCGATATCCAAAATACTTCTGGTCCCAAGCATTTTGGATATGGAATACTCAACCTGTAATGTAAAAGGCCGATGAAGTGACTGCACCAGCAGGTGCACCTCAGCATCCTCCCTCCTCCACCTATTCCCTGACTGGAACATCACAGGGTCAGGCTGAGAACATTTTATTGCTGCTGTTAGTGGAACAACAGAAAATCAAGTACATTTCTCTACCTCTACCCTAAATTAATATAGACATAATTGATCATTGGTTACATAATAAGGAAAGAGAAAATCCTATATATATCAAACAATATGCAACATGACACTCCCAATTAAAATATATTTCATAGTTATTTGAAAAAATAATTATACAGGTTGAGTCTCCCTTATCCAAAATGCTTGGGACCAGAATTATTTTGGATTTCGGATTTTTCCTTATTTTGGAATAATTGCATACCATAATGAGATATCATGGCAATGGGACCAAAGTCTAAGCACAGAATGCATTTATGTTTCATATACACCTTATACACACAGCCTGAAGGTCATGTAATACAATATTTTTAATAACTTCGTGTATTAAACAAAGTTTGTGTACATTGAGCTATCAGAAAACAAAGTTTTCAGTATCTCAGGCTCACTCAAAAAATTCCGTATTTCAGAATATTTGGATATGGGATACTCAACCTGTATTATAATAGATAGATAGACATACACACATATATTATATATTAGATAGATAGATAGATAGATAGATAGATAGATAGATAGATAGATAGATAGATAGATAGATAGATAGGTAAAGGGTATTCTGCACTCTCACCCAACATGACACTCTGGCTAGGGTGCCTGATCAGAGTCTGTCCCAGGAAGATGGGGGGCGCGTTATATATTGTACACAGAGTCTCACACAAGTGGGAATCATACAACTCTCCATACTTTTAAATGCACATAAAGAGTAGAGATATTTATTAAAAAAATATTTTTCCTGATCCCCTATTGCTATTTGGATGTTGATTGTCCTGTCCCTCTGCCTATGCTGTATACCTTGATAAAGGTCCCGGTCTGGGATCGAAACGTCAGTGTTGTTTTGAAATGGTAAGTGCTATATAGATAGATATCTTTTAAGATAAACATATGTCCACTCTATGAGGTCATCCAACTAAAAATGCCAAGAATACTAACTGAATGATGTAATGATCTGCCAAAGCTTATATATAACACCATCCAGAATAAATACAATTTTAAGCTTGCTTTACTCAACAATAAGTGGAAATAAGATTTAGGGTCCTATTATCATGCCATATTTTCATAAAATGATGGATACTAGTTTCTACATAAATTTATACATCACCTCTATGTAACAGCTAACTACCGCTGCAGATCACAGTCCCCATTATCATACAAGGAGACTACTGTCTGGCCCCTGTGCACCAAACTCTAAAAAGTGAAGCTTATCAGAGTTTTAGACCTTTGGTTTATGCTATTATCAGATGGTGTAAACAGTTATTCCACTGAAGGCATTCTCACATGTGAGAGATCCACAAACGGACACCGTGCGTATGCGCAGTGTCAGTTTCCCAGGATGAGCCTTTCAAAGATGTGAAAGACATCGCTGTTGCGGCAAAGATGTAACTTGCATGTAGCATACAGTATATATATATATATATATATATATATATATATACACACACACACACACAGTTGTGCTCATAAGTTTGCATACTCTAGCAGAATTTGTGATTTTCTGGCCATTTGTCAGAGAATATGAATGATAACTCACAAACTTTTCTTTCACTCATGGTTAGTGGTTGGGTGATGTCATTTATTGTCAAACAACTGTGTTTACTCTTTTTAAATCATAATGACAACATAAACTACCCAAATGACCTTGATCAAAAGTTTACATACCCTGGAGATTTTGGCCTGATAACATGCACACAAGTTGACACAAACGGGTTTGAATGGCTACTAAAGGTAACCATCCTCACCTGTGATCTGTTTGCTTGTAATCAGTGTGTGTGTATAAAAGGTCAGTGAGTTTCTGGACTCCTGAAAGACCCTTGCATCTTTCATCCAGTGCTGCACTGACGTGTCTGGATTCTGAGTCATGGGGAAAGCAAAAGAATTGTCAAAGGATCTGCGGGAAAAGGTAATTGAACTGTATAAAACAGGAAAGGGATATAAAAAGATATCCAAGCAATTGAGAATGCCAATCAGGAGTGTTCAAACTCTAATTAAGAAGTGGAAAATGAGGGATTCTGTGGAAATTAAATCACGATCAGGTAGACCAACAAAAATTTCAGCCACAACTGCCAGGAAAATTGTTTGGGATGCAAAGAAAAATCCACAAATAACTTCAGCTGAAATACAGGACTCTCTGAAAAAAAGTGGTGTGGTTGTTTCAAGATGCACAATAAGGAGGCATTTGAAGAAAAATGGGCTGCTTGGTCGAGTCGCCAGAAGAAAGCCATTACTATGCAAATGCCACAAAGCATACCGCTTACAATACTCCAAACAGCACAGAGATAAGCCTCAAAACTTCTGGAACAAAGTCATTTGGAGTGATGAGACAAAAATTTAACTTTTTGGCCACAACCATAAATGTTACATTTGGAGAAAAGTCAACAAGGCCTATGATGAAAGGTACACCATTCCTACTGTGAAACACGGAGATGGATCGCTGATGTTTTGGGGATGTGTGAGCTACAAAGGCACTGGAAGCTTGGTCAAAATTGATGGCAAGATGAATGCAGCATGTTATCAGAAAATACTGGAGGAAAATTTGCACTTATCAGCCCGGAAACTGCGCATGGGACGTACTTGGACGTTCCAACATGACAATGATCCAAAACACAAGGCCAAGTCGACCAGTCATTGGCTACAGCAGAATAAAGTGAAGGTTCTGGAGTGGCCATCTCAGTTTCCTGACCTCAATATCATTGAGCTACTCTGGGGAGATCTCAAACGTGCGGTTCATGCAAGACAGCCCAAGAATTTACAGGAACTGGAGGCTTTTTGCCAAGAAGAATGGGCAGCTTTACCATCTGAGAAAATAAAAAGCCTCATCCACAACTACCACAAAGACTTTAAGCTGTCATTGATGTTAAAGGGGGCAATATACGGTATTAAGAACTGGGGTATGTAAACTTTTGATCAGGGTCATTTGGGTAGTTTCTGTTTATCATTATGATTTAAAAAGAGTAAACACAATTGTTTGACAATAAATGGTTTCACCCAACCACTAACCATGAGTGTGAATCGTTTGTTTTCTGATGGCACAGTGTAAACGAACTTTGTTTAATACATAAAGTTATTAAAAATATTGTATTAAATGACCTTCAGGCTGTGTGTATAAGGTGTATATAAAACATAAATGAATTGTGTGAATGTGCACACTTTGTTTAATGCACAAAGTTATTAAAAATATTGGCTAAAATGACCTTCAGGCCGTGTGTATAAGGTGTATTTGAAACATAAATACATTCCGTGCTTAGACTTAGGTCCCATAGTCAGGATGTCTCATTATGGTATGCAATTATTCCAAAATACGGAAAGATCTGATATCCAAAATACATCTGGTCCCAAGCATTTTGGATATGGTATACTCAACCTGTATATATATATTTCTCGCATGCTTGATTCCGATATTAATAAAGATGTTTTGCAGTATCATGAACCTATGTATAACAATCTATCTTTTGGTGAATCTGAGGCTTTGAAGTGTCTTGCCAGGTATGATGATATAACTATTCGCCCTGCTGATAAAGGCGGGGCAATTGTTATACAGGATTTAAAACAATATCGTGATGAGATTTACCGGCAATTAGCTGATACTAGAGTCTATAAACGCCTAGAGGGGGATCCGACTGATGCCTTTGTTGCTAGATTATCTTCCATGCTTACATCAGCCGTAAATGAGGGGGCTATAGATCAATCATTGGCTGATGCACTTTGTCCTAAATCTCCCAAGGTGCCATTGATCTATACCCTCCCTAAGATTCATAAGGATTTGGTTTGTCCACCTGGCCGACCTATTATTTCTGCTCGTGGATCGCTGTTTCAAAACTGCTCTGTTTATCTAGATTCTTTGCTCCAACCATGCATTACTAATCATGTTAATTATTTATCAGACACGACTGCTCTTTTGAATAAATTGGGTGAGATTCATGTTCCAGTCGACAGCTGGCTTTGTAGTGCCGACATTACCAGTCTGTACACTGTTATCCCTAATGAGGATGGTATTAGGGCAGTTCGACAGCTAATTTCTACACATGAGCTATATGTAGGTCCTAATGTTGATTTTGTCTGTGACATTCTTGAGATGATCTTAACTCACAATTATTTTTACTTTGATGGCCATTTCTACTTACAGGTGTCTGGCGTAGCGATGGGGTCGAATGTGGCCCCATCGTACGCTAACGCCTATATGTTTGTTATGGAAGAACAGATTTTTTTCTCTAACCCTGTAGTATCTGATAATATTTTATTTTTTGGTCGTTACATAGATGACTTGTTAATTATCTGGACTGGTTCCAAACATGCTTTTGATCATCTCATGAGTGAACATAATGCGCTAGATTGCCCTATTAAATTCACTTTTAATATTGATCAGACTAGTGTACATTTTTTGGATGTCACTATTGATCTTTGCGGCAATCGGCTGGTTACCTCTTTATTTAAAAAGACAACTGATAGGAATTCGATATTACACGCTAGTAGTTTTCACCCAAAACCTTTAAAATACGGTTTGCCATACTCTCAGTTTATTAGAGTATGTCGGATTTGCTGCGATTTACATACTGCAGCTGAGAGCATTGATAAGATGATCTCTGACTTTTTGTGTAGGGGCTATAATTATGATATGCTCATTAAAGCAAAACATAGAGCTCTCAATATACCCCGATCTACTCTATTGAAACGTAAGGATAATTTGGGTACGGTTTCCAAAATGCCATGGGTGACACACTTTAATACATCCAGTCAAATCATTAATCAAACGAGTAAAAAACTTTGGCCAATAGTTAAGTCTGATAAAACTCTTAATTTGTCTGATACCAATTTAATGAACTGTTATACTAGAGGTCGGAACATCCGTGACTTTGTGGTCAAGACTGACATTACCTCACAACGGGCCAATGCGTTTGATTCTGGATTCTTGGGTCGCAAACCAGGATGTTATAAATGCTTAAATTGCACGACTTGCCGCTCTCTTGTTGCTAGCACTACATTTAATCATCCTCATAGCGGTCAGAAATTTGTTATAAAACATAAAGTCACTTGTACCACTCGTTTTATAATTTATTTATTAACATGTCCGTGTGGCTTAAGTTATGTTGGCAAAACGGAACGTACCTTACGTAAAAGAATGGCAGCTCATAGGTATGCCATACGTAATGCCATTGAGAAGAAACAGAGTGACCAGCCTGTTGCCAGACACTTTATGGAAGCTGGACACAGTCTGGCCACTTTACGCTACATTATTATCGATCATATCCCCCTTGATGTGAGAGGGGGTGATCGGTCATTGAAATTACTTAGGTGTTAGGCGAGATGGATTCATCGGCTACAGACTATATCTCCTAAGGGCCTGAACGAGCAGTCAGGGATTTATGCGTGCATCTGATTAGGGAGGGACCTGCTTCATTTCTCTTTTCTTTGTGTTTATTGTATTTTTTCTGATGGTATATATATTTTTTGTATATTGTATAAGTATGTCTCTTGAAAATTTACAGTTATACATCTGCCCGTAACTCCATTGTATCCCGTTTATTTTAAATGTTTGTTTTATTTGGTGGCTATGGCAACGGGCAGCGGTTGATGACGTCCTTTGTGGATGCCGTCCCCCTGACTTCCGGGCGCCGCCGCCAACACGTGGGTTACCTGGGGTATAAGGTGAGCTGCTTGTACACTGTATTTTGTGCCTGACGATGAGGGAATAAATCCTTTGAAACGTTGCTGTGTTTCTGCCTCTTTGCGTGTTATTTACTGAGTGCCGTGGAGGATTTCTTTTGTTATATATATATATATATATACACATATAACCTCTTAATAGGATGCAACTTGCATGTAACATACATATATATACACACACACACACACACACACACACACACACAACTTTTAATAGGATGTGTAAACTTTACACAGTAATTGTACTTACCTTTCCATCTTGGTGCACACAATTCTGCAAAATGTTCCTTATCTTTTCCACAATCCCCAGTTCTTGAACAACACTGTGCATTGTCATATCTGGAATAAGTAAGGTTAAAAGTAACAATAATGCAGCAAATTCAGATCTTCTATTTCCTGCTCAGTAGATAGAATGTAGATGGAAAGATTCTAATACAGTGCTTTTCTGCTAGTTGAGTTCACAACACATATTAATTGGGGAGATCCATGCACTGGTTTATAATGCAGTGCCAGCCGTGAGATGTCCATAATGCCAGAAAAGTCAAACAAAACAATCACACCTATGGAATATTTAAGGCTTGCTGAATACACACATTGTTAAATCTGTAGAACACACAAGTGCTCACACGTACATGTAAAGCATTTATAATATTAATTTTTAGGCAAACATGATTATAAGGAAAATGTACTGGTTCAGTGGTTAGGAGAACTGACTAACAATTGCTGAAGACTGTCTTGGGAATCACGTCAGGTCTTTTGAGCAAAGCCCTCCACATTGGTAGCAGTGTGCTACCCAGTTCATGCAAGCAACTTGTTGGCTGCACTCTAGAACTTAGGGGGTCATTCAGATCTGATTGCTAGGCAACGATTTTTGCAGTTCTGCGATCAGATAGTCGCTGCCTACTGGGGGAGTGGGTTTTTGCTGTGCAGGTGTGCCAACGCATGTGTAGCAGAGCTGCAGTCTCTGCACAACCCAGGACTTACTCTTCCACTGCAATCACATCAGGTTGATTGGGACTGGATTTTACTCAGACACCCTCCCTGAAAATGCTTGATCCCACCTGTGTTTTTCCGGACACTCCCTGTAAACGGTCAGTTGCCTGCCACATACGGCCTCTTCCTGTCAATCTACTTGCGAACGCCCATGCGAATAGATCCTTCGCACAATCCTGTCGCAGGGCGCCGATGCCCGTTGCAGCCGTAAGACGCACCGGCACAGTGCGGTGTATATGCATGTGCAGTTCGGATCTGATCACTTCCTGTGCAAAAACACACAGCAGCGATCAGATCTGAATGACCCCCTTAGTTTGGAGTACCCCAGACAAGTTGTCACGGTGTATGTATGTGTTTACATATATTATACACATAAATATACACACAAAAAAAAAAAGTATGATTCAATGAATACGGTATCCAGACCTCTCACGTGTGTAATGTTCTCTATTTTGTTCTAATTTTCCGCCAGGCCAGAGCAGGTAGGCTGCTGCTTCCCCACGGCCAATAGTCTGCACCTCATATCACTCACACTGTCCCAACATCACTTGTAAGATGTTGGGGCTGGCAGAAACATGGTCAAATATTGAGGTGAGCAATGTGGTCAGATTTATGCATCTAAAGTGCATGTCAGCAGTATAAATGTATTGCTAACCTGTCGAGGTGTACGAATTTAACGTCATGTCACCGAAGCAAGTTTGTGTTTGGTGCACTTACAATGGCGGATGCGCTTGGCCGACTTAATTCACTTATGGTTTAAGATATAATTTAAACTGGGTTTAAAAAAGGAGAAATAAGTACATAACAGCAACTCCAGAAGAAATGTAACATATTTTGTGTGGCTGCTGATGTATCCTTTGTGTAGAAAAACAAAATTAATCTGATTATTCTCAGGTAACACAAAACATAAAAACTTACCTTGTGTTATAACTGCCAGCTGTTCCGCTGCTGATTTGCGAAGTGCTATGTCCACATTTTCTGAAGTAAAGATTTCTGCCACTTTCTTGACAGTCTCTGCCTACAGATTCAATGCAGAGTGCAAACTAGTTAATAAACTGTGTGATTTGTAAAAAAAACAAAAAAAAAAAAAAAAACACACCACTTTCCAGAGCGATAATTTCTGGTTGTATTGAACAACACATACAAGGATAGATTTTGTTAACAGAACTAAAAGAAAATATCATCAAAGCACACATTCAAAAACTCCATGCCTGTTTTAAATAATGTAATCTGTAATATGTCTGTGTACGCATATACTGTACTTCAATATGCAAAGCTTGTAAACATCAACGCTGCATTTGAAGTCTTCTGGTTCTAAAACAGAATTTTCACAACTACAAATTTCTATAAACGGCAAAAAAAAAATGTTTTATCTATCAGAGAAAGGGGCTTAAATCTACATGTGCTAAACCAGGTAAGACAGAAGTTTCCAATAGTGATGAAACTAAAACTACGTGACTCCATACATTTTAATTCAGAAATACTTAATTGCAACAAAAATTGCTCTTATGTAATTAAATAGGTTTTCTACATCATCCAGTCAAACATAAAAAGCTGCATTTTACATGTGAAGATCATTGTAGCTATTAACCTTGAAAAAGGATATTCCCTTGTTGTCCAGCTTTAACTCAAGTGGTCGCTCTGTGATATAAAGACTGACAGCCTTAGACATAATACTTCCTTGTAATTCAGGGCGCTTGCAGTTAGACTTTTTATCATTCATTAAGTGGACTAATAACCACTTAATACCCAGTGACCGTAATCTAGATAAATAAAAGAACAGCGAAAACTGTAAATTACAGTGGTTTTTTAAAGTAAAACTACCAATTCAAACTTTGGGCAGTATCCAATTAGCTGCAGTAATTTAGATGGGCTAATTACCTGCCATGGGCTATCCAAATACTCTAATGCTGGAACTAACCAAATCTGCGATTAGCTTGCATTTTTTTACCTAAATGTGGCCGCGAAAATACATAGGTCCGCAACTTTACGTAGACCCTATAGTTTTTTGGGCGAAAATTTAAAAGTTTTCGGGCGGAAAAAAATGGGCTAACTGAATAGCCTGAAGAAAAAACAATAGCAGGAAAAAAAAATTTTTTGCAAAAACCGCCCAATTTTTCGCACCTAAATAATTTTAGGGACTAATTGGGTACCACCCTTTGCATCTACTGTAATATTTAAGTTTAATATTGAACACACCCATTGAATTGAATATTCTAATATTACCATTATTATTATTTCTTTTAACAGACAGCCCACCCATTCACTATGAAGTAATTATTACTATAATACGTATCCATTACAAAGTTCAGTAAACCAATATACAGAATTACAAATATAAGTCAACAAATATTAAACACGCAAAAACTCTCAAACTGTTAAAGTGCCAATGGCTCCTGGTGGATCCGTCTATACCCCATGGTACTAATGTGGACCTCAGCATCCTCTAGGACGTAAGAGAAACATAATCTATTTGCTTTTAATGAGCCCAAATTGTATGAATGATGTAACTATAAAACATAACTATAAAACTACTGCAACGTTCTTAATCAGAAGAAAATAATGTAAAAAAAATCCTTGATACATAATATTTTATATCATCCCACTGCAGGACACTAAACCCTCAGGACATCCTTCGGTTTAATGTGCTTACAGTGCTGAAGTGCACAACATATTCCAGCCCACAAAATTAAACATGTACAATTTTATGAAATTATGTACGAGAACAATGAGATTACCCAACACAGCTCAGATAATGCCACATGCTGCCAAGTCAACAAAGTGCTCACTCATCTGTTAGAATGTGTCTTCATATTGCAAAGAACAGGTTTCCTAGCCTCAAATAACTGAATCACAAAAGGAATCCAAATAGCTATGTCTATTTCAACAAAGCCAAACTCTTCTGTAGGCATTAGAGAGAATAAAAAAATGAGATCCTTGTGATAAAACCTCAATGCCCCAATGATATCCAATGAGAGATTTCTTTTCATCCATATACAAATTTCAACTTTGTACCAGAATCAAAATGTAATTATTTAGATGTAACGTAAGAAAAAAAATAAGATTTTAATTACATACCGGTAAATCCCTTTCTCATAGTCCGTAGAGGATACTGGGGTCCACATTAGTACCATGGGTATAGACGAGTCCACTAGGAGCCTTGGGCACTTTAATAAATCAATAGTGTGCACTTGCAACTCCCTCTATGCCCCTCCTACCAGACTCAGTCTAGAAACTGTGTCCGAGGAGACGGACATATCCTGAGGAAGGATGTAACAGGTCAGTGGTGAGATTCGAACCAGCACAGACAAACAAGAGGAAAGCCATGCTAACCAAACGTGAACAGCAACAGCTGAACCAACAACAATATTTAACGAAGTAACAGTGCAGGAAACATGAAGCACTGGGCGGGCGCCCAGCATCCTCTACAGTCTACGAGAAAAAGATTTACCAGTAGGTAATTAAAATCCAATTTTCTCTTACATCCTAGAGGATACTGGGGTCCATTTAGTACCATGGGGATGTACCAAAGCTCCCAAACCGGGCGGGAGAGTGCTGAGGTTCCTGCAGAACTGATTGGCCTCTGAGGACCTTCAGTTTGGTCAAAGTATCCAACTTGTAGAACTTAGCAAACGTGTTCGAAGCCAACCAAGTCGATGCTCGGCAGAGCTGTAAAGCCGATAAACCCCAGGAAGCCGCCCAGGAAGAACCCACCGACTTAGTAGAGTGGGCCTGTACTTTCGGATCCGGCAATCCTGCCGATAAATAAGCCTGCTGGATAGTAAGCCTAATCCAGCGAGCAATAGACTGCTTTGAAGTAGGACACCCAATTCTCTTGGGATCATAGAGAAAAAACAGCGAGTCAGATTTTCTGTGACAAGCTGTCCACTTCACATAGATCTTCAAAGTCCTCACAATATCCAAGGACTTTGATGTAGCAGGGGTGTCCGTAGCACCGGAAACACAATAGGTTGGTTGATATGAAACGCAGACACCACTTTAGGAAGAAATTGTTGACGAGTTCTGAGTTCAGCTCTATCTTCATTAAAAATCAAATAGGGGCTTTTGTGAGACAACGCCCCCAGTTCCGACACACGCCTTGCGGAAGCTAAGGCCAACAGTATAACGGTCTTCCACGTAAGAAACTTTATGTCAACCTCCTGTAAAGGCTCAAACCATTCTGATTGTAAAAACTGCAACACCACGCTGAGATCCCAAGGTGTCGTGGGAGGCACAAAGGGCGGTTGGATGTGCAGAACACCCTTCAAGAACGTATGAACCTCAGGGAGGAAAGCCAATTGTTTCTGGAAGAAAATGGATAAGGCCGAAATCTGGACTTTCAAGGCGCCCAATCGTAGGCCCACATCCACACCTGACTGCAGAAAAAAGAGGAAACGGCCCAGTTGAAATTCCACTGTAGGAAATTTCCTGTTTTCACACCACGAGATGATTTTTTTCTAAATACGGTGGTAGTGTTTAGACGTTACCCCTTTCCTGGCTTGGACCAGGGTTGGAATAACCCTGTCCGGCATCCCCTTAGGGCTAGAATTTGACGCTCAACCTCCATGCCGTCAAACGTAGCCGTGTTTAGTCTTGATAGACGAACAGCCCCTGTTGTAGAAGATCCTCTCGAAGAGGCAGAGGCCACGGGTCCTCTAGGAGCGCGTACCAGGCCCTTCTTGGCCAGTCCGAGGCAACGAGAATTGCTTGAACCTTTATTCTTTTGAGAATTCTTGGGACTAATGGAAGAGGTGGAAACACGTAAACCATCTGGTAAACCCATGGAGATACCAGAGCGTCCACCGCCAATTCTTGTGGGTCCCTCGACCTGGAACAATACCGCTTGAGCTTCTTGTTGAGACGAGAGGCCATCATGTCTATTTGTGTCTATTTGTGAAGTCCCCCACCAACGTGTCAAGGACTCGAACACCTGGGGGTGAAGTCCCCACTCTCCTGGGTGGAGGTCGTGTCTGCTGAGGAAGTCCGCTTCCCAGTTGTCTACTCCCGGAATGAAGATTGCCGACAGCGCCACCGCATTTCTTTCTGCCTAGAGGAGAATCCTCTGACATTGCTGCTCTGCTCTTCGTTCTGCCCTGTCGATTTATGTACGTTACTGCCATCACATTGTCCGACTGAACTTGAAAGACGTGATCTTGAAGAAGATGCGATGCCTGAAGAAGGGCGTTGTATATGGCCCTTAGCTCCAGAACGTTGATCGGAAGGATGGTTTCCTGACTTGACCATTTTCCTTGGAACTGTTAACCCTGGGTGACTGCTCCCCAACCTCTGAGGCTTGAGTCTGTGGTTAGCAGAATCCAATTTTGAATCCCGAACCTTCGACCCTCAGTCAGGTGAGAAGTCTGAAGCCACCACAGAAGAGAAATCCTGGCTTTTGGTGACAGGCGTATCCTCTGGTGCATGTGAAGATGCGATCCGGACCATTTGTCCAACAGATTCAACTGCATGAAACCTTCCATACTGCAGAGCCTTGTAAGGGCTACCATCTTCCCAAGAAGGCAAATGCATAGATGCACCGATATCCGGGTTGGTTTTAGAACATCCCGCACCATTGTTTGGATCACCAATGCCTTTTCCAACGGAAGGAATACCTTCTGTACCTCCGTATCCAGTATCATCCCCAGGAACGGAAGCCTCCATGTTGGTTCCAGGTTGGATTTTGGTAGGTTCAGAATCCACCTGTGATCCTGGAGTAGTCGGGTTGAGAGGGTAATGCTGTCCAACAACCTCTCCCTGGATGGTGCTGTTATCAGCAGGCCGTCCAGGTACGGTATTATGTTCACTCCCTGCTTGCGGAGGAGAAACATCATCTCTGCCATTACCTTGGTGAACACCCTCGGTGCCGTGGAGAGGCCAAATGGCAGGGCCAGGAACTGGCAGTGACAGTCCTGCAGTGCAAACCGTAGATAAGCCTGATGAGGCGGCCAAATCGGAATATGGGCGGCCAAATCGGAATATGAAGGAATGCATCATTGATGTCCAGAGACACCAAAAAATCCCCTCCTCCAGACCTGAGATCACTGCTCTCAGAGACTCCATCTTGAACTTGAACACCCGTAAGTTCTTGAGGTTTAAAATAGGCCTCACCGAACCGTCCGGTTTCGGTACCACAAACAGGTTGGAGTAATAACCCTTGTTTTGTAGTTGAAGTGTAAATGAGACAATTACCTGAGTTTGTACCAGTTTCTGAATTGCTGTCTGCAAAGTCGTACCTGTGTCCGGAGAAGCTGGTAAGCCTGATTTGAAGTATCTGTGAGGTGGGAGCTCCTGAAACTCCAGTCTGTATCCCTGGGCGATAAGGTCTTTGACCCAGGGATCCTAGCATGATGTTGTCCAAACGTGACTGAAATAATGTAACCGGGCTCCCACCTGCCTGTCTTCCAGGCAGTGTGGTCCACTATCATGCTGAAGGCTTTGCGGAAGCAGAATTGGAGGTCTGTTCCTGAAAACCTGCAGCTGCTGGTATTCTGGGTTTACCTTTATTGCCTTTGAAGGCTGTAGAAGAACCTTTTGTTTGCCATTAAACTTCGCTGTCTGAAAGGACTGCAGAGTTTGAGCAGAGTAGGTTTTTCTAGCTGGGGGTGCTGCGGAAGGAAGATATGTAGACTTACCCGCCAAAGCCTTGGGTTTCCACGTATCCAGTTCATCTCCAAAAAGGGCCTCGCCTGTGAACAGTAGGCTTTCCACGCCTTTTCAGGAATCCGCATCCACAGTCCACTGGCGCAGCCACAAGGCCCTGCGTGCTGACACTGACATGGCAGTGGTGCGTCCGTGCAGCAAACCAATTTCCTTTATGGCCTCCACCATAAAGTTAGCAGAGTCCTGAATATGCTGTAGGAGTAAAATGATCTCCCCCCTGGGCAAGGAATCTAATTCACCAATTAGGTTACCTGACCATTTAGCAATGGCCCTAGTGATCCATGCACAAGCAAAAGTGAGTCTCTGGGCCACACCAGCAGAAGTATATAAAGATTTGAGAGTGGTCTCAATCTTGCGTTTAGCCGTGTCCTTTAAGTATGCTGTCCCTGGAACAGGTAAGATTATCATACGTGACAACCTAGATACCGATGCGTCCACAATCGGCGGGTTTTCCCATTTCTTTCTATTCTCCAGAGGAAAGGGAAAGGATGTAATTAACATCTTAGGGATCTGAATTTTTTTGTCAGGATTAGCCCAAGTTTCTTCAAACAGTGCATTCAATTCCTTTGATGCAGGAAAAGTAGCTGAGGATTTCTTTTTTAGATTAAAATAATATTCCTCCTCCACCTTGTCAGGAATGTGCAGGACATTCTGATAGAAGCTATCAGGGCCTGTATTCCTTGTGACAGGACAGCATCTCCCCCACTCACATCCACTTCACCCTCGTCTGGGTCTGATGTATCGTCATCAGTATCAGCTTGCATGAGCTGGGCCAGAGTACGCATCTGTGGACAAATGGCAGGGGTCTGAAACGTTGGTATGGGAACTGAATCTCTAATCATCAGATCATCCATAGACTGTCTTAAGTATTGCGATCTTTCTCAGTATGGGCTAATTTAGTAGAAAATAAGAATTTACTTACCGATAATTCTATTTCTCGTAGTCCGTAGTGGATGCTGGGGACTCCGAAAGGACCATGGGGAATAGCGGCTCCGCAGGAGACTGGGCACAAAAGTAAAAGCTTTAGGACTAGCTGGTGTGCACTGGCTCCTCCCCCTATGACCCTCCTCCAAGCCTCAGTTAGGATACTGTGCCCGGACGAGCGTACACAATAAGGAAGGATTTTGAATCCCGGGTAAGACTCATACCAGCCACACCAATCACACCGTACAACCTGTGATCTGAACCCAGTTAACAGCATGATAACAGAGGAGCCTCTGAAAAGATGGCTCACAACAATAATAACCCGATTTTTGTAACGATGTACAAGTATTGCAGACAATCCGCACTTGGGATGGGCGCCCAGCATCCACTACGGACTATGAGAAATAGAATTATCGGTAAGTAAATTCTTATTTTCTCTGACGTCCTAGTGGATGCTGGGGACTCCGAAAGGACCATGGGGATTATACCAAAGCTCCCAAACGGGCGGGAGTGCGCGGATGACTCTGCAGCACCAATTGAGAGAACTCCAGGTCCTCCTCAGCCAGGGTATCAATTTTGTAGAATTTTACAAACGTATTTTCTCCTGACCAAGTAGCTGCTCGGCAAAGTTATAAAGCCGAGACCCCTCGGGCAGCCGCCCAAGATGAGCCCATCTTCCTTGTGGAGTGGGCATTTACAGATTTTTGGCTGTGGCAGGCCTGCCACAGAATGTGCAAGCTGAATTGTACTACAAATCCAACGAGCAATAGTCTGCTTAGAAGCAGGAGCACCCAGCTTGTTGGGTGCATACAGGATAAACAGCGAGTCAGATTTTCTGACTCCAGCCGTCCTGGAAACATATTTTTTCAGGGCCCTGACAACGTCTAGCAACTTGGAGTCCTCCAAGTCCCTAGTAGCCGCAGGCACCACAATATGTTGGTTCAGGTGAAACGCTGAAACCACCTTAGGGAGAAACTGAGGACGAGTCCTCAATTCCGCCCTGTCCGAATAGAAAATCAGATAAGGGCTTTTACAGGATAAAGCCGCCAATTCTGACACGCGCCTGGCCCAGGCCAGGGCCAACAGCATGACCACTTTCCATGTGAGATATTTTAACTCCACAGATTTAAGTGGTTCAAACCAATGTGACTTTTTGGAACCCAAAAACTACATTGAGATCCCAAGGTGCCACTGGAGGCACAAAAAAAGGCTGTATATGCAGTACCCCTTTTACAACGTCTGAACTTCAGGGACTGAAGCTAGTTCTTTTTGGAAGAAAATTGACAGGGCCGAAATTTGAACCTTAATGGACCCCAATTTCAGGCCCATAGACACTCCTGTTTGCAGGAAATGTAGGAATGGACCCAGCTGAATTTCCTCCGTCGGGCCTTACTGGCCTCGCACCACGCAACATATTTTCGCCAAATGCGGTGATAATGTTTTGTGGTTACATCCTTCCTGGCTTTGATCAGGATAGGGATGACCTCATCCGGAATGCCTTTTTTCCTTCAGGATCCGGCGTTCAACCGCCATGCCGTCAAACGCAGTCGCGGTAAGTCTTGGAACAGACAGGGTCCTTGCTGAAGCAGGTCCCTTATCAGAGGTAGAGGCCACGGATCCTCCGTGAGCATCTTTTGAAGTTCTGGTTACCAAGTCCTTCTTGGCCAATCCGGAGCCACGAATATAGTGCTTACTCCTCTCCATCTTATCAATCTCAGTACCTTGGGTATGAGAGGCAGATGAGGGAACACATACACTGACTGGTACACCCACGGTGTTACCAGAGCGTCTACAGCTATTGCCTGAGGGTCCCTTGACCTGGCGCAATACCTGTCGAGTTTTTCCCAACGGTTTATAATCATGTGGAAGACTTCTGGGTGAAGTCCCCACTCTCCCGGGTGGAGGTCGTGTCTGCTGAGGAAGTCTGCTTCCCAGTTGTCCACTCCCGGAATTGCTGACAGTGCTATCACATGATTTTCCGCCCAGCGAAGAATCCTTGCAGCTTCTGCCATTACCCTCCTGCTTCTTGTGCCACCCTGTCTGTTTACGTGGGTGACTGCCGTGATGTTGTCCGACTGGATCAACACCGGCTGACCTTGAAGCAGAGGTCTTGCTAAGCTTAGAGCATTGTAAATGGCCCTTAGCTTCAGGATATTTATGTGAAGTGATGTCTCCAGGCTTGACCATAAGCCCTGGAAAATCCTTCCCTGTGTGACTGCTCCCCAGCCTCGCAGGCTGGCATCCGTGGTCACCAGGACCCAGTCCTGAATGCCGAATCTGCGGCCCTCTAGAAGATGAGCACTCTGCAACCACCACAGGAGGGACACCCTTGCTCTTGGTGACAGGGTTATCCGCTGATGCATCTGAAGATGCGACCCGGACCATTTGTCCAGCAGGTCCCACTGGAAAGTTCTTGCGTGGAATCTGCCGAATGGGATTGCTTCGTAGGAAGCCACCATTTTTTCCAGAACCCTTGTGCATTGATGCACTGAGACTTGGCTCGGTTTTAGGAGGTTCCTGACTAGCTCGGAACACTCCCTGGCTTTCTCCTCCGGGAGAAACACTTTTTTCTGGACTGTGTCCAGGATCATCCCTAGGAACAGAAGACGAGTCGTCGGAACCAGCTGCGATTTTGGAATATTGAGAATCCAATCGTGCTGCCGCAACACTACCTGAGATAGTGCTACACCGACCTCCAACTGTTCCCTGGATCTTACCCTTATCAGGGAATCGTCCAAGTAAGGGATAACTAAAATTCCCTTCCTTCGAAGGAATATCATCATTTCGGCCATTACCTTGGTAAAGACCCGGGGTGCCGTGGACCATCCATACGGCAGCGTCTGAACTGATAGTGACAGTTCTGTACCATAAACCTGAGGTACCCTTGGTGAGAAGGGTAAATTTGGACATGAAGGTAAGCATCCTTGATGTCCCGAGACATCATGTAGTCCCCTTCTTCCAGGTTCGCAATCACTGCTCTGAGTGACTCAATCTTGAATTTGAACCTCTGTATGTAAGTGTTCAAAGATTTTAGATTTAGAATCGGTCTCACCGAGCCGTCCGGCTTCGGTACCACAACAGTGTGGAATAATACCCCGTTCCCTGTTGCAGGAGGGGTACCTTGATTATCACCTGCTGGGAATACAGCTTGTGAATGGCTTCCAAAACTGTCTCCCTGTCAGAAGGAGACCTCGGTAAAGCCGACTTTAGGAAACGGCGAGGGGGAGACGTCTCGAATTCCAATTTGTACCCCTGAGATATCACCTGAAGGATCCAGGGGTCTACTTGCGAGTGAGCCCACTGCGCGCTGAAATTCATTGAGACGGGCCCCCACCGTGCCTGATTCTGCTTGTAAAGCCCCAGCGTCATACTGAGGGCTTGGCAGAGGCGGGAGAGGGTTTCTGTTCATGGGAACTGGCTGATTTCTGCAGCCCTTTTCCTCTGCCTCTGTCACGGGCAGAAATGAGGAACCTTTTGCCCGCTTGTCCACGAAAAGACTGCGCCTGATAATACGGCGTCTTCTCATGTTGAGAGGCGACCTGGGGTACAAACGTGGATTTCCCAGCTGTTGCCGTGGCCACCAGGTCTGAAAGACCGACCCCAAATAACTCCTCCCCTTAATAAGGCAATACTTCCAAATGCCGTTTGGAATCCGCATCACCTGACCACTGTCGTGTCCATAACCCTCTACTGGTAGAAATGGACAACGCACTTAGACTTGATGCCAGTCTGCAAATATTCCGCTGTGCATCACGCATATATAGAAATGCATCTTTTAAATGCTCTATAGGCAAAAATATACTGTCCCTATCTAGGGTATCAATATTTTCAGTCAGGGAATCCGACCACGCCAACCCAGCACTGCACATCCAGGCTGAGGCGATTGCTGGTCGCAGTATAACACCAGTATGTGTGTAAATACATTTTAGGATACCCTCCTGCTTTCTATCAGCAGGATCCTTAAGGGCGGCCATCTCAGGAGAGGGTAGAGCCCTTACAAGCGTGTGAGCGCTTTATCCACCCTAGGGGGTGTTTCCCAACGCACCCTAACCTCTGGCGGGAAAGGATATAATGCCAATAACATTTTAGAAATTATCAGTTGTTATCGGGGGAAACCCACGCATCATCACACACCTCATTTAATTTCTCAGATTCAGGAAAACTACAGGTAGTTTTTCCTCACCGAACATAATACCCCTTTTTGGTGGTACTCGTTTATCAGAAATGTGTAAAACATTTTTCATTGCCTCAATCATGTAACATGTGGCCCTACTGGAAGTCACATTTGTCTCTTCACCGTCGACACTAGAGTCAGTATCCGTGTCGGCGTCTATATCTGCCATCTGAGGTAACGGGCGCTTTAGAGCCCCTGACGGCCTATGAGACGTCTGGACAGGCACAAGCTGAGTAGCCGGCTGTCTCATGTCAACCACTGTCTTTTATACAGAGCTGACACTGTCACGTAATTCCTTCCAACAGTTCATCCACTCAGGTGTCGACCCCCTAGGGGGTGACATCACTATTACAGGCAACCTGCTCCGTCTCCACATCATTTTTCTCCTCATACATGTCGACACAAACGTACCGACATACAGCACACACACAGGGAATGCTCTGGTAGAGGACAGGACCCCACTAGCCCTTTGGGGAGACAGAGGGAGAGTTTGCCAGCACACACCAGAACGCTATATATATACAGGGATAACCTTATATAAGTGTTTTTCCCCTTATAGCTGTTGTATCTTTAATACTGCGCGTAATCAGTGCCCCCCCTCTCTTTTTTAACCCTTTCTGTAGTGTAGTGACTGCAGGGGAGAGCGAGGGAGCTTCCCTCCAACGGAGCTGTGAGGGAAAATGGCGCCAGTGTGCTGAGGAGATAGGCTCCGCCCCCTTATCGGCGGCCTTATCTCCCGTTTTTCTATGTATTCTGGCAGGGGTTAAATGCATCCATATAGCCCAGGAGCTATATGTGATGTATTTTTTGCCATCTAAGGTATTTTTATTGCGTCTCAGGGTGCCCCCCCCCCTGCGCCCTGCACCCTCAGTGACCGGAGTGTGAAGTGTGCTGAGAGCAATGGCGCACAGCTGCGGTGCTGTGCGCTACCTTATTGAAGACAGGACGTCTTCTGCCGCCGATTTTCCGGACCTCTTCTGCTCTTCTGGCTCTGTAAGGGGGACGGCGGCGCGGCTCTGGGACCCATCCATGGCTGGGCCTGTGATCGTCCCTCTGGAGCTAATGTCCAGTAGCCTAAGAAGCCCAATCCACTCTGCACGCAGGTGAGTTCGCTTCTTCTCCCCTTAGTCCCTCGATGCAGTGAGCCTGTTGCCAGCAGGACTCACTGAAAATAAAAAACCTAATTTAAACTTTTACTCTAAGCAGCTCAGGAGAGCCACCTAGATTGCACCCTTCTCGTTCGGGCACAAAAATCTAACTGAGGCTTGGAGGAGGGTCATAGGGGGAGGAGCCAGTGCACACCAGCTAGTCCTAAAGCTTTTACTTTTGTGCCCAGTCTCCTGCGGAGCTGCTATTCCCCATGGTCCTTTCGGAGTCCCCAGCATCCACTAGGACGTCAGAGAAATAGTAGATATCATCCACTTTATGGAATCTAACCATGGGGGTTCTGACCCACTAGCCTGATAATGTGTACTGTTCTGTATACACGGTAGCAAGTCCCCAGGGGAGGACAGGCACTCTGCTGTGCAGGACACACAGTCCCTAGACATGGTAATGCGAAGGGACCCACACACACAAGGTCAAACACAGTATAACCTACACAGAGCCCGCAGGGAGACAGAGAAATAGGAGCCAACCACACCACACCACTGTAGCTGAGTAAAAACACAGCTAGGTCGCCACACTAAATCCCTTCAGAGGACTACAACCTCCTCCCCCTTACTATGACCCCCTGGTACCGCTGAGGAGATGTGGCGTCTTCTTGGAGGAGCTGCGCATCCCTGTGATGTATGCCAGTATGAGCTGCAGAGGTAAAATGTCGCTGGTGAACTGCTGGATCCGCTCACAGTGAAGCCCCACCCCCGTAATGGTGCGCAGCTTCTCGGTCTTTTTTATACTGGCCTGAGGTTTAGAGTGCTTAATCCGAGGGTTAAAACCCTCTGTAAACTGGATGGCCAGTGTGGGTATCATTGGTGGCTCAGCGCGCACCTCACAGCGGGACACACACAGCCGCATGTCATCCTGAGCCCCCAGAGCGCAGCCTGCATGTCAGCGCTGCTCTCCAACCCTCATGCCACCATGTCCGCTGGCGACCCGCTAACTGCGACTCAGGAGCTGTACTCACCACTCTTCTATCTTCGGCTCTGTTAGGGGTGTTTTGCGTGCTGTGGGAGGGTACGCTCGCCATGGTGGGGCTTGCGAATGACTCCCTCAGGAGCTCAGTGTCCTGTCAGCGGAGAAGCGGGACCATTAACTTTTTAGGAACTTGGGCCGTTCTCCCCCTTAAGTCCCAAGAAGCATGCCGGTGCCACCCAGCAATGACTGTAAAACAACAAACAGAAAGTAAATGTAGAAAACTCTTCAGGAGCTTCCCTAAGCGTGACCAGCTCCTCCGGGCACATTTGCTAAATGAGTCTGGTAGGAGTGGCATAGAAGGAGGAGCCAGTGCACACTATTGATTTCTTAAAGTGCCCAAGGCTTTTAGTGGACCCGTTTATACCCATGGTACTAATGTGGACCCCAGTATCCTATAGGACGTAAGGGAAAAAATGGTTTAGTCTAGAGAACCATTGTATCATTGTGAAAAAAATATTCTGGATGGCCTGAAAGACAGGGACCCCAACTCGGAAAAACTCTTTGCCATATAATTAGTCAAATAGCTTCACATCCATCCCATCAAGTGGTTCAAAAGGGGATTGTTGTAATGCTGTTAACGCTAATTCAAGTCCTAATGAAATAGTATAGAACTTTACGTTGGTGGAAAATAAATCATATACTGCAAATAAGTATACCCCTCATGTAAAAGGGCCAAGCCATTATGAAAAAAAACCACTGAACTATTTAGTGAATTCTGTTTGAATTCTGTACCCAAACCATGGTGCATAAATGGTCCAAACTGGTCCAACTGCAAAATTCCATCCATGAGTGTAAATTTTCTAAAGCCTATGAAAAATTATTTGTGGAGAAAGACATTTTTGATCACTGTCTCTATTACTTTGTCAGAAAACTTCATTTTCTTAGGGATCATGTCTAACATTAAATCCAGCTGATTTAATCACTTAATCAGTTAATGGGTTTAGGATAAAAAGCCACAACATACCTAGTGACATCATAAGAATCCCAAAGTAGAACGTATGTCTTGGCCAGTATGGTGCCATCAACAGCTCCGGTATGCATTATTTATGACAGTTTTGAGAATGTGCTGCAACATTGCAACCCTAATGAACCATGTAAGTCAGGAAAAATACCATTGGACTATAACAGCATTGCTAAAGAATGAATGCAAATCCATTGTCGTTGACCAAATCCACAATCTGCTGAAAATTTACTACGTTAAGAGCCCACTGTCTGGGATACAGAACATGCTTTCGGAATTAATAGCTCTCCCCATCTGATGATATTGCAAGAACATTTGCGGTGCTCAGCCATGTTAGTGTCCCTCTTTGCAAGAGAGCTCAGATTGTGTCTTCAACTAGAGCACAGGTTCTCAAACTCGGTCCTCAGGAATGCACACAGCGCATGTTTTGCAGGTCTCCTCACAGAATCACTAGTGAAATAATTAGCTCAACTTGTGGACCTTTTAAAATGTGTCAGTGAGTAATTAATACACCTGTGCACCTACTAAATTATCTGCAAAACATGCACTGTGTGGGGTCCTGAGGACCGAGTTTGAGAACCACTGAACTAGAGCATTTAGAACCACTCTTAATTTTAGGAAATTGATCAGAAGCTTGACTCCCTCTGCAAAGCACAAACCCGGAAACTCGCAATGTAGAGCAATGCCTATAATAAAAGCGGACACCCATTGCAATAAATGTCTCATTCCATAACAGCAAAAAGAATACTAAAGCCAACAAATTTTAATAATGCATTACCGGCAAACTGATATCTGGTCAAATGTTGGTGCCACCATTTTAGATGAGTCCAATCTCCTACACAATTGCCCAGATCTGTCACTCAGTGACTGTATGGCTAACGCTGGGCGGAGTCGCAGCGTTGGGAGGAGTCACAGTCATAGAGTCACAGATCTGGCCAAATACCTCTCCATCATCTTCCCGGCCGGACGCGTCCTCCTCCTTGCGGGTCCCGGCTCCTTTGCTGGGGTTAGGAGGGCGGCTGAGCCCGGCCACTAGAGACCATGCTGCAGAGGATGAGGCCACCTCTGGCCGTTGCTGCTGCGGCCACCATGGATCCCCACTCCAGACTGTCAGCTGCCGGGGGCGTGCCCTGCACGTGTCACCGTCCAGCGCGACCCCCCATCACCTGCTGCGGCACCGCCGCCACCCCGACTCCGAGCCACTGCTCAGTCTCACAGGAGCGCTCTGCCCGCAGGTCAGTTACCGTGACCCCACCTCCCAGCGCATTGACCCCAGCTACCAGGCACTCATGCTCCCAGTCTTCAGCCCAAGGTCTGGTCCAGCAGGGTAAAAGTTCACCCCTGTGCCGCCACGGTGATGTGAGGTTGGTAGGCGGCTCTTCGTCTGCCGCTCTGCAGCTCTCACTGCCACTCCCTGCTTGTCTGAGCACCGGTGCCTCTCCCCTACGCCTATAGTGACACATGGCATGTGTGTACATGAGATGATGCTGCCGCTGCTGATGAGAGATGGAATCATAGGGAGAGAGATTAGCAGTGTGACTGCTAGCTATTACTGCATTCCCTCCAACTACCTTTTTGGCAGGTACAGTACCCGCAGCGCCTCCGGACACCTCCCCCATCCGCCGCACCCCCCACCTGCTCCTCCCCCACCTGCCCCTCCCCCACCTGCGGCACCTCCGGACCCCTCCCCCATCTGTCGCACCTCCGCACCTGACCCTTCCCACCCACGGCGCCCCCGGACCCCCTTAACCATCCGCCGCACCCCCACACCTGCCCCTCCCGCACCCGTGGCACCCCCACCTGTTGTGCCTCAGGACCCCCTACACCACCCGCGGCTCCCCCGCACCCACAGTGCCCACAGACCCACTTCCAAATCCGTGGCACCCCTGCAGCCACCCCCCCCCCCTCCCTTGCTCGCGGCATATCCAGAACCCCTCTCCCATCCGCTTCTCCCCCACAAGCATCGCTCCCGCAACCACAGCACCTACTAGGTGATTATTCGTGCCCTGCGTGCGCTCATCACATCGGCACAAGGGGCTACGGCCCCATAACCATTGCACACCCTTTGTCCGTGCAATATATAACCACTCACAAAATTCTTATGGGAGGTAATACTCCAAATAACAAAACTATTGCACGCCCGAAGGGCGTGCAAGGGTTAAGGGGGCGTAGCCCCTTGCGACGATGTGAAGAGCGCCCGTAGGGCACGATGAATTACCTAGTCTGTAATTCTTTTGAAAGGAATTGTGCTGACTCTGTAGCCTCAAATATCAAAGCTATGTTCTCCAGGGCTTTTATACAGAAAATTTCTAACACCTGCCTGGGAGCCAATAGACATATTTCTTGTCTGTGTAGAAGGACTAATTTTTCCAATAGAAGAAAAACCCTCTGTTAATAAGTAGACCCTGGAAGACAAGTCTCTAAGTAGGAACCAGCTGGATTTTTGTTAGTCGATAACCAAACATAAGGACTACAAAATCTAAGCCATGTCTTTGTTTTGCACGTTTTGAATTTGATTGAACTCCAGTAAACATACTGGGGGTATTCAATTGTTTGAAAAGTCGGTTGGGTGTCTGTTTTTTCCTAATAGACAGGAAAAAACAGACACCCAACTGACATTTCAAACAACTGAATTCCACCCACTAAGGCTTGCCAGGGAGGATATTCATTACAGTCTTGAATTCTGCTCTCCCACCCAAAAGCCCAGCATGCAACTGGCCACCAACCTGGTTAGGAAGTCCTCCTTTCAGCAGATCTATAATTAGTGTGGTACAACAGCTGAAAGGCTTAATGTCCATCATAGACCCTAAGAGGCTGAATATGGCTCAGTTACTACCCCCTCCATGGTTCTGGGACAAAAGACTCACTTACCTGACTACTCCCTTCATGACCCTAAGTGGAAGGGGAACATATTTAATCCATAATAGAATAGCAAGTGCTGTACATAACCATGAAAATAGACATAATCAGATTAAAAAAGGCGTATAATATAACAGAGGAAACTGTTCTATGGTGAATAAACTGCTGACAGGAAGGCATCTAAAATAGGTTCCTCATGGCAAATTATACTGTATTCCTAAAATAAACAATGATGGAGGAATTTGCTAATGATCATAATATATATTTGAGTCAATTGTATCACAAAAGAAAAAGGTTTACTCACGTCAGTTTTTTGGCATAAAGAAACCGCAGTGCTGCTTTTAAGAGAGTTGTTTTAGGTAAAGCTCCTTTCCCTCCCTCAGATGTCTCACATAAAGTCAGGATAGCAGTGCCCAGTGCTTCCTCTGTGTCTGCAAAGCCCTGGAACCATTGTGAACTGGATTTTAATTTAATATTACTTAAAATCAGGCTGAAGTATAAAGCTTATAAAAACATAAGGTACTTAGGGGCATAGGCAATAGTGTGAGAGTGTGCCGGAGGTACGGGATACCTGCTGATCTCGGATGTTTTTCTTTTAAAGCAGCAATCATTTACAAAGCAAAACCAGGTTGGTTTTGCTTTGTAAATGTTTGCCGCTTTAAAACAAATCATCAGGTAAATTCGGACCCTATTACATATGCCCCCAAAAACTAATTTTAGGCAGTAACACAGTGGTGGCCAACGCGTGGCTCTTGAGCCACATGCGGCTCTTTCTTTATTCAAATGTGGCTCCCAACACTCAAAGTCACGTGACCACAAGAGATCTGTAAACCGCTGCACTACAGCCAGACATGCAGCAGCACTACGTAGACTGAGAACTGAGGGAGCCAAATACACATGGGGGAGCTGGCTGGAGTGACACAGGCGGGTGCTGGCTGGAGTGACACATGGGGGAACTGAAGTGTATTATGTGAATCTGGCTTTTTCAATATATTTTATGCGGATCTGGCTTTTTCAATTATTTGACGTAGAAGTGGCTTTTTCATTGTATTTTATGTTGGATATGGCTTTTTCAATGTATTTTATACCAGGGGCGTGGCCTAGCAGGCACAAGGTCACACCCCATTTTTGCAAGTGCGCCTTCGGCTCGAAGTCGGCTCTTTCATGTACCTAACAAGATGTCTTGGCTCTTTGTCTCTGACTGGATGGCCACCCCTGCTGAGTAACATGTAATAAAGTATCCAATTTTCCATTAGATGGGTTGTATGAATGTCAGGGTGAGAAAAAACCATCAACTACTCTACAACTTGCCCACATATATATAACTAGTTAGACACCCCTAAAGTGGAACAAAAAAAGTCTAATTTACCAAGCCATGTTCATGTTAATTCAAGTTTAAAACCTTTGAAAACAAATTCCAGCTGTATAGTATAGTTTTGCCCAGTTATGGTAAGAACTTGTGTGAACAGGGTCAAATGCAAATTTAAAATAAAGCACACACTGTAAAATAGTTGAATGTAAATATTACATGATTACATTTTTTTTATCACAATCTTTATCATAGGTCATTTTCATCCTTAATTTAAACAATATGCAGCTTCCTTGACTTAACGCTTAGTGATTGAGCTAACTCAAAATGGATGAAAACAATTGGGCAGTACCTGTAAAACTGGTAGGACTGGGTACAATGCTTCAATAAACTTATTCCAAGATAATGCCGTCATCACAAGGCGTCCTTGAAGTAAAAATGTAACAATGGCCTTGGCTGCAGAAGAAATCTGAAAAATGTACAAAATATTTGATATATACCTTACCAAAAATTAATTAATACAGACGAATATAAACATTGCAAGAAATTTTTGAATAAAAACACAGCAGTATTGCTTATAGTCAGTATGTAATTATTTTGATATCCAGATTATCGACTTGGTTGAAATATTCAGAAGTCAAAACATCAATATTTACAATGTTGACATGACATTATGGGTGCTATTCAATTCTTTTCACCCCCTTCCACACCCGTTCTGTTTCTGCCCTCGGGGGCATGGCACCCAACCCTTTACACAGCTAAACCTGATTACTATGGGCCCGATATGCAAAATAACGGGGATCATTTTAGAAAGGAGATTGGGCGTGATATATCATTTGAATACCACCCTATGAATGTTGAAAATCACAATGTCGACTACACATGTCACTGTTTAGAGTTACGATTAAGTTTAGGATGTGCTAGGGAACTAATATTGTAAAAATGCTATGTCAAAATGCCAACTTTCGACGTGCCCATTGTCGAAATTATGAACATATGGTGATGTACCATGCCAACATAATGTCAACATCACCATACTGATTGTCGAAATTCAGACCAGATTTAAGGATCCATTGCCACAATAAAATGATCTATATAGTGTTGCCATCTTTAAGTCTCCCCCTTGTATCATTTAGTTTGTACAGTATACGCTCAATTAAAACTTATAACATATGAAAGTGTGTATATACACATATATATATATATATATATATATATATTTCTCATACGTCCTAGAGGATGCTGGGGACTCCAACAAGACCATGGGGTATAGACGGATCCGCAGGAGCTTGGGCACACTATAAAGACTTAAACTGGGTGTGAACTGGCTCCTCCCTCTATGCCCCTCCTCCAGACCTCAGTTAGACTGTGTGCCCAGGAGTGATGGGTCACACACTAGGGGAGCTCTACTGAGTTTCTCTGAAAGACTTTTGTTAGGTTTGTTATTTTCAGGGAGACCTGCTGACTACGGGCTCCCTGCAACGTGGGAGTGAGGGGAGAGAAGCAGGACCTACTTCTTCTTAGTTTAAAGGCTCTGCTTCTCGGCTACTGGACACCATTAGCTCCAGAGGGTTCGATCACTTGGTGCGCCTAGCTGATTGTTCCCGGAGCCGCGCCATCAATCCCCTCACAAAAGCCGGAAGAAAGAAGCCGGGTGAATATTGGAAGAAAAGAAGACTTCAGTGACGGCAGAAGACTTCAGTAACGGAGGTAACAGAGGTAGTGCTGCGCTCCATGCTCCAACACACCAACGTTTCTGGCAGGGTGCAGGGCGCTGGGGGGGAGCGCCCTGGGGGGCATGTTGCTGAGGGTCTACAAGGCTGGCGGGGGACATATTTAGGTGCCTGGGCACAGCGTATGTTCACCCCGCCAGGGTGCCGCAGGGGGGAGAGACAGCGGGAACGCTGCGCTCCCTGCTCCCACATGTACCATCCCCTGCAGGGTGCAGGGCGCTGGGGGCGAGCGCCCTGGGCGACATATAGCATTTAATCTGTAGTTCACTGGCAGGGGGACATGCTTCGGTGCCCGCCCCGCCAGTGCGACGAGAACGGGAGGGAGCAGCTGCGTTGGGACACAAAGAGTGTTATACAAGGGGTTACCCCCCATATATATATATATATATATATATATATATCTTGTGAACACAGCCCGGCACTCCTTTTTGATGTACAGAATGATTGCCCAGGTGCCCTCAGTGTTGGATCAGAATACAGGAAAAAGACCAGCGGCACTCAGGGTCTTATGAAAAAGTAAATTGTATTAAGACATCAATGAAGAAAACATCAACGTTTCGGGGAGTTAAACCCCTTTGTCAAGATGTGAGGTAGTGGATTCTAGTAAAGTCCTCAACGCGGTTTCTCCCCCTGTCCAAATGATGAACAGGTCGTCAATGTATCTAGTGAACAGTGCAATGGACCTGTTCATCATTTGGACAGGGGGAGAAACCGCGTTGAGGACTTTACTAGAATCCATCAACACCAGACCCTCACCAATCAGAATTACCTACCATTGGTCTCCTGTATCCATCAACTACCTGGATGTCCTGGTCACAGTGCAAGCTGGCAGACTACACACGAGCGTCTATCACAAGCCTACGGACAAAAACACCCTCCTCCGAGCAAACAGTCACCACCCCCGGTCATTGAAGCAGGGTATCCCAAAGTCCCAAATGATAAGGGTAGCCCACATTCACAGCCAATCGGCGAATTTGGAAAGCGAACTTGACAAGATGATCCTTAAGTTCATCGCCAGATATATATATATATATATATATATAGGGTCCCCAGCTGGTTTTGGTTTTATATATTTATATATTTTGAGCAGGCTTAAGCGCGCCGGTAAGGGGCGGAGCTTAGCCCTCACGGGGAGATCAGCGCCATTTTCCTCAGATCCCCGCCAGGACTTGCTGGATAGTGAGTTGGAGGGGAGACACTGTGTTTTAAAAGCTATATAGGTGTCATATAGCCTTAGGGTTTATATTGGGTGCATATTTACATATATTCAGGGTTTCCCTGTTTGTTCCCACTATTGGTTAGTCGACATATGCCGGGAGGTGTGAGGGTTTTGTCACAGGCAGCTGTGGGCATAACGGTCAGCTTCGCTGGCGCATGGCAGTACTTGATTCGGGAAATTAAGTATTAGCACATTGGTGTTTGTGTGATTAAAACAGTAAACACGATAGGGGAGATACAGGTGTTTGGGGATGCCCTGTCGGCATCAACGGTATTTCCTGGATAAAAAAAAAAAAAGGAATTGTCAGGCTGTTATTGCCTTGTACCTATATATATATATATATATATATATATATATATATATATATTTTTTTTTTTTTTTATGGTATAGGTGGGGGGAGTGTTATCAGATTTTTATTTGTATCCTTCCTTCGGACTCCTCGGGGTTCCGTGATTATTTTTTGCCCGTTTATTATTCCTTTTCTGTCGACATTTACTATGTTTCTGTCGACCTTAACGTTCCTGGTAGATCCACATCGGGGGCAGGTCAGTACATGGTCTTACACATTCACAACACATTACCGTCACTTAGAGACCTGACAGGTCTGGACGATCCACTTGCGTATAGGTTATATCTATATGTGTATATATAAAGATAGAGGATTATATATGCATGGTTAGGATTTATGTGTTTTATTGTGTATTACCTGATGTATATCCATGAATCCTGAAATAGTAATGGTATTCTTATCATGTACTGATAGCTCTGTTGATTAAGCTCTAGATTGGCCGTGACGAGTTGGTTCGATCCTCTCAAGGTGTCCGAATATTCTTCTCTTCACATCGCGGAGAGAAAATTGTGACAGTCAACTCCTGGCCGACGCAGAGCCCGGTCACAAGGGATCACACACCGGCAGCTAAGTGAAATTTTATTTCTATACTTTGTCCTTGTTGCGCTGTATGCACTTGAGGGAGTGTTGTATTCGGGTAGGCATCCGATTGAATTACCCTACCCGGTGTGGGTAGGCTTGTCTATGTTTGTTCTACCTTATAACATTGCAGCAGGCTGCCTCGTGACAGAGGTGACCGGGAAAAAATGCGGAGGATGTCTCCGGGAGATGATGGAGGAAGGTATACAGCTGTTTGGTGACCTATGGTCAGTTAATCTCGGCGGATTCCTCTGGTAAGTCTAACTTTATGTGTTAGCCTCCTTCACAACGGTTGGTGACGCATTCTTTTGGGGGGTGCGGTCCTTTTTTCTGTTCTGTGTAGTCAGGGGAAAATGAAAAAGGTAAGAGTTCTGCAGCCATGTTAGGTTCGCAGAGGTGGATGTAGTTTCTGTTTCCTCCACATCCACCACTTGTCGCTGAGTCTATTGGGCTGGTCCCCGCTCCGGCGGGTACTTGTCTACTATGCTTCGGTTGGTCCGGAAATAGACTGGGACCTGTGGGTTATTTATGGAATCCAAAGGGGAACATTTGGAGTTACGTTGTTTCCCTCTACTGTTTTTCTAATAGTTCTTGCCATTCCTTTCTGGAATTGAAGATGGTACACAATGCCGTACAGAGGTGCGTCAGGATCAGAACATTGTCCGGTGGTCCCTGGACACAGGGATCGGCTGTTTTTTTTTTTTTCTTTCAAAGATGATAATGACCGGTAAACGTTCGGGATTTTTCCATGTGAAAAGAGATCTGCTGGTCCAGGGTTGGATGGGTTTAACTGTGACACTTCATCAGGGTGTTCAGTTACGCAACCGTTTGGCTGCGGTCGGACAGACCTTTTTGGGTGAGAGGCTTTATTGCTGGAGTGGTTTTCAAGAGACCAGTTGCAAAGGTGGTCCGGGTCTCACCTGCGTACGCACATGAATATAAGCCTAACGGCCGGGACATCGCTCCTGTGGTGTCTGCTCGGTTCTCTCCTTCTAGAGGGATGAAGGTTCGGGTTCCGGGTGTAAGTCCTGGTGTCCGTGCATACAGATCTCCGAGATGGAGGAGCAGTACTTGCAAGGGACGTGTTTCCAGGGGACAGGACAGAGTTGGAAAACTTGTCTGATATAAACTTGCGTGAATTAAGAGTTAGTTTCGACAAACATATTCTTCGTGTTCTGCCCGTGTGAGGTCTGCTCGACGTCTTGTCAGCAGTGGCACAGTTTTTGCCGTTGGGTGGAGAGTCTGGTAACCGCTATATTATCAAGCTTCGTTCCGGAGGTGAACGACGGAGAAATAGATTTCCTCTGCTGCAGTGATCTCCATCCGGGGGGAACGATTCGATCGTCATCGAGGAGTTTCACAGTCGTGACAAGTCTTTGAGGATTGTTGCAATTGGTTAGGTTGGTGTCTCGCTTCCAGGAGAGGCCTCCAGGTTATTGTTCCAGGTCAGGGGGACGCTTAAGCTATAGCAGTGGACAACCTTGTGACACCGTGGTCTTTAGTCGGTTTAGGTGGCCTCTCCGCTTTCATTTTGTTTTGAAGGTAATAAATATGGTATGAATGAAGGTTCAGGCGATCCTTTTGGATCCGGTCTTGCCACGGAGGGGTTGCTATCCAGGTGTTCATGCTTTACTCATGGAAGATTCCTGACCTTTTTTCTTTACGTGCGGATCTGTGACAACAAGATCAGGGCATATTTCAAGACTTACCGTGGCTGCGTCTGACGTTGTGGCAGTGGAATGCCATATCCTAATCCAAAAGGGTGTTCCCAGTGAAGTCCTTTCCTTACTTCGTTAAGCTAGGAAAGAAGTAACGGCTGAGTTTTACCACTGTAGTGGGCGTAACTATGTGTTTTGGGTGTATCCAGGAAGGCTCTAATGGAAGTCTTTCAGCTAGGTCGTTCTTATCCATGCTTTGCAAACCGGTGTGGAGGCAAGTTTAGAGTGGGAGTGTGGCCTAATAATTTCATTACGAAAACTTCTTTCTTGGAAAGTGGTCATGCTCTTGGGTTTAACATCCGTAAAGCGGGTGTCGGATGTAGTGGTTTTGCCTCACAGGAGCCTTGTTTGATTTTTCGTGTGGATAGCAGGGTATTATGAACTTGGGGGGTAATTCCAAGTTGATCGCAGCAGGATATTTTGTAGCAGTTGGGCAAAACCATGGGCACTGCAGGGGAGGCAGATATAACATTTGCAGAGAGAGTTAGATTTGGGTGGGTTATTTTGTTTCTGTGCAGGGTAAATACAGGCTGCTTTATTTTTACACTGCAAATTAGATTTCAGTTTGAACACACCCCACCCCTATCTAACTCTCTCTGCACATGTTATATCTATCCACCCTGCTGTGCACATGGTTTTGCCCAACTGCTAAAAAATTTCCTGCTGCGATCAACTTGGAATTACCCCCTTGTTTAATAGTTCTGCCGTGAGTGGTTTCTGGGTTTAGCAGAATTTGGCCTATTTTGATGCCGGTGGTTACTTAGGCATTACGGTTTCAAATTCCCTCGATGTAGCCAGGGATTTGAATATTTAGGTCGCCATTTTGGTTACACGCTGGATCTGGATGCTATTTGCCATGTTCGTTCTACGGCTGGATTGCTGTCACCGAAGTCGGTGGAGGCCCATTATACTGGGTAGATGGGCTCTTCTTGGGCGGATGCCCGAGTAGTCTAGGCGGGTCAACTTTGCCGAGTGGATACTTGGTCAGGTTCACGCGCTTTTGCTATGCTCTGCAAGTTTGATACCCTGGTTGAGGGGGACCTTTTGTTTGCTCAATAGGTGCTGCAGAGTTGTTCGCACTCTCCCGACCGTTCTGGAGCTTTGGTATTGACCCCATGGTCCTGTTGGAGTCCCCAGCATCCTCTAGGACGTATGAGAAAATAGGATTTTGGTACTTACCGGTAAATCCTTTTCTCTTAGTCCGTAGAGGATGCAGTGCGTACTGTGTCTGCAGTTATTGTTTTTGGGTTATACTTTCATGGTCTTCTCTGTCAGACTGTTGCTGATGCTGTTCAGACCATGGCATGAGGTGTTTCATTCTTGGTTGGGTTAGCACACAGGTTGTGTTACATATTTTTTCAGCATGTGGCTGTGTCTTTTTCATGCTGTAGGCTGGTTTTCTATTGAATGCCACGTTCTGCGGTATGGTCGTGGTGTGAGCTGGTATGACACTCACTGTGTTTAAAAATTCTTTCCTCGAAATGTCCATCTCTCCTGGGCACAGTTTCTAACTGAGGTCTGGAGGAGAGGCATAGAGGGAGGAGCCACTTCACACCCAGTTTAAGTCTTTATAGTGTGCCCAAGCTCCTGCGGATCCGTCTATACCCCATGGTCCTGTTGGAGTACCCAACATCCTCTACGGACTAAGAGAAAAGGATTTACCGGTAAGTACCAAAATCCTATTTTATATATATATATATATATATATATATATATATATATATACACACACACACACACATACATACACTCACGGGTTGTGTATCCCTCACCCAAAATGCTTGGGACCAGAAGTATTTTGGATATCGTATTTTTCCATATTTTGGAATAATTGCATACCATACTGAGATATCATGACGATGGGACCCAAGTCTAAGCATAGAATGCATTTATGTTTCATATACACCTTAAACACACAGCCTGAAGGTAATTTTAGCCAATATTTTTAATAACTATGTGCATTAAACAATGTGTGTGTACATTCACACAATTCATTTATGTTTCACTTACACCTCATACACACAGCCTAAAAGTCATTTAACACAATATTTTTAATAACTTTGTGTATTAAACAAAGTTTGTATACATTGAGCCATCAGAATAGAAAAGTTTCACTATCTCAGTCTCACTCAAAAAAATATGTATTTCGGAATATTTGGATATGGGATACTCAACCAGTATTCATACATATATATATACATATATATATGTATGTATGTATGTAAGATAGATAGATAGAAAGACAGAGATGCATTAAATTATAAACCATATTTATAGAATATTTCTGATAGTTGTAACAACCATAATGATTAATTTATAAGATAAATGCTTACTGAAAATGAACAAATTTAGCTGGTATACTTCATATGGTGAGAATACTACAATAATTGGCTAAATCAGTGGTCACTAAACTTTCTAGGTCCATGGCACTCTTATTGTCTTAGAACTGTTTTGTGGCATCCCTAGGGCAGAGGTAGATATAATTAGTGTTGAGGTTCCGTTGGAACATCTCACACTAATGTAGCACTAGCAATAAATAGTGAGGTTGTGAATGCAGCAAATATGACCAGTTAAAAAAGGTAAAACAAAGTCTGAATGGATGTAGCTCTCTGCATATGTTGGATCTTTAATATAGTGAATACATGAAGTCACTGTATACTTGCAGAGTTAAATGGTAATAAAGACGTGGATAACAAAGGTACAGCAGGAGTAATGCATACAATTTGAGATTGGAATGTTCTCCAGGAGATGAAACAAGTAATCCCTGAGAGACTCACAATGAAGAATTATCAGAGTCTAGTGATCTCCGGTCCAGGGTACAGTGGATAATGGATGTCACACAGATAATGTATTATCTCTGTGGAATCCTTAATAGCAATCACTTCAAAGTGTGCAGATAGTAAGTTCCTGCTGTAGCAGTAGAAACCACTTCACCGGCTGCTTACCTCATATTTTCTGCAATTTCTGAGGCAGAGGACCACCTTAGCAACCTGCTGGCCCCTACCGGCTCTGTGTAGGATCAGTGCTATGTACAGACAACCTGTAGCACCTGTCAGTGAGACTGTGTTTCTGTGGAGGCTTGGAAGAAACAGCACATAGAGGAGGAGAATGTAGCGGGCGGAGCTGGAGATATAAGTGCAGCCTGGTTTTTGTAAATGGGCGCACAATGTAGCAATGACTGAAGCAACACACAGCCAATCTAATAAACTGGCTGGTCCAAATCATTTCATTTGGGACTGGACTAGGCCATCAGATCATGGCACATCCCAGGGTGCTGTGGCGCACAGTTTGGGAAAACACTGAGCTAAATTACTGCCATAATAGGAGAACATTGTGTCCTACATAGTTTCATGGAGCATGGTTTCCAGAACTTCTAAACTCCGTATTAAGGATTAACTAAATTATAGGAACAATCACTACTTCTGCCTCATTATGCTGTAAATAGCCCAAGTAAAAGGATGAAAGTGTACACAGACATGATATTAAGAAAGGAAGACAGTACCTCACTGTTGGGATCCTGTAAGCCAAATGTACAGATTTCATAGAGAACTCTTGGCTGAAGAAGAAAATTTATACCATGGCAAATTGTGGATACAGGCTTGGTGACATTGTGAATTCCTAATGAATCCTAAAAACAATAAAAACAATAAAAACAATAATAGAACAAAACAAATAGCTTCAAAGTAAATTTCACCACATTTTTTTTTTTCTTTTTACATGCCGTCAGGAGTGATACAAAAATATAAGTTTCACTATTATCAATCTCATGCTTTCAGGCAGTTTAGCACCTGATACACAGAACAGAATGAGTAAACATACTGAAGATAGTACTAGTTACCCATTACATGTCAGGTTGCATACTGACTATACACAATTTAGTTTATTTAATGTTTTTAACGTCATTTGATTATTTTATGAGTGCTTTATTTTATATCTTCAGAAAGGTGGTTGGTGTTTGTTATGAATATAATAATATAATATGGGGTTTCTAATTGGACAAGTGGGAAATAAATAATATATATATATATATATATATATATATATATATATATTACAATGGACATATATATATATATATATATCTTTCTATATATATATATATATATATATATACACATACATACATACATACATACATACATACATAGTGTACATATAACACTACAGACATTTTGCTGACTTTCTAATCATGTCAACATTTCCTCAATGTTGACATGATTATGTCAACATTTTAATGTCAACATACTGCATGTCAACATTATGGCTATGTTAACATCCTCATATCGACAAAGTATTTTGACAAAATATACCACACCTCAGTATACGTATAGAAACCCAATAGTTTTACTAAGCAGCGGGTTTAGAAACCATTGTGACAGTAGAGAAAACTCAAAAAGCATGCTGTTAATTATAGCTATCTGGTTATCAGGAGGGGAATAACAATATACTAATAATGGGGGAAATTATGTATTGAATAAGGAGGCAGAAACACTTATAATTCTCCCATAGGGAAAATAGGATTTTAAATACCTACCGGTGAATCAATTTCTCGTAGTCCATAAAGGATATTGGGGAGAGAATTAGTATGATGGGGTATAGACGGGTCCAAAGGAGCCAGTGCACTTTAAATTTCTTCAACTGGGTGTGCTGGCTCTTCCAATCAATGCCTCCTCCTACAGGTCAGATATAGGTAAAAGTGCCCGAAGGAGAATGACATACTTGAGAGAAGGAACATAACAACAATAATGGTGGTGAAAATTATACACCAGCACACCAAAACATAACCAGGCCAGCAACGTCTGGCAACAGTAACAGCAATAGATGAACAGGTAACACAGAACAGAGAACCTGCAGAAAGTAACCGCGCAGAGGCGGGCATCCAATATCCCTTATGGACTACGAGAAAAGGATTTACCGGTAGGTATTTAAAATCCTATTTTCTCTAGCATCCATAAGGGATATTGGGGAGAGAATTAGTACGATGGGGATATCCCAAAGCTTCCAGAATGGGCGAGAACGTGCTGAGACTGCTGCAGCACCGCCTGCACAAAACTGGGTATCCTCCTTGGCCAGGGTATCAAATTTGTAGAATTTCACAAACGTGTTCTTCCCAGACCAGGTAGCAGCTCGGCATAGTAGCAAGGCCGAGACTCCACGGGCAGCCGCCCAGGAAGAGCCCACTGATCTTGTAGAGTGAGCCTTTAGAACAGGTAAGGCTGCCGACATATACTGTAGGCTTGTTGGATAGTAAGCCTAATCCAATGAGCAATGGACTGCTTTGAAGCAGGACAACCCTTTTTCTGTTCATCATAGAGCACGAACAAGGAATCCATCTTCCTGACCCGGGCTGTGCGTTTGACATGGATCTTCAAAGCGCGCACCACATCCAAAGACTCCAGAGGAGCCGAAGTGTCAGAACAAGACAGAACCACAATAGGTTGATTCACATGGAATGCGGAGACAACCTTCGGCAGGAACTGCTGTCTAGTCCGGAACTCCGCTCTGTCCTCGTAAAAGACCAAGTAGGGACTTTTACATGATAAGGCCCCCAATTCTGAAACTCGTCTAGCAGAAGCCAGGGCCAACAACATCACTGTCTTCCACGTGAGGTACTTGTCTTTTACGGTCATCAGAGGCTCAAAGCAGGAGGACTGTAGAAAGTGCAACACTACATCCAAAGCCCAGGGTGCCATAGGCGGCACAAAGGGAGGTTGTATGTGGAGCACCCCTTGTAAGAAGGTCTGAACTTCTGGCATCATAGCCAATTTCTTCTGAAAGAAAATTGAAACAGCTGAAATCTAGACCTAAACGGAACCCAAACGTAAGCCTTTATCCACACCAGCCTGCAGGAAACGCAGGAAACGTCCCAAGTGAAAACTCCGCAGGCGGTTATGTGCGTTCCTCGCACCAAGAGACATATCTCCTCCAGATATGATGATAATGTTTTGACGTGACAGGTTTTCTGGCTTGCAGCATAGTGGCAATGACCTTTTTGGAAAACCCTTTGAGAGCTAGGATATTCCACTCAACTTCCATGCCGTCAAACGAAGCCGCCGTAAGTACGGGTAAACGAACGGTCCTTGCTGAAGAAGATCCTTTCTTAGCGGCAGAGGCCAAGGGTATTCTATGGACATGTCCAGAAGAGTTGCGTACCATGTCCTTCGGGGCCAATCCGATGCAATCAGGATTGCTTGAACTCTGTGATGTCTGATCCGTTGGAGCACCCTTGGGATCAATGGGATCGGAGGGAATAGGTAGACCAGCCGGTAAGGCCAAAGTGACGTCAGTGCATCCACTGCACTCGCCTGAGGGTCCCTGGTTCGCGAGCAGTAGCAATGAAGCTTCTTGTTGAGGTGAGACGCCATCATGTCGATCTGCGGGTATCCCCATCTGTCGACAATCTGTTGAAACACATGAAGATGAAATCTCCACTCCCCCGGGTGGAGGTCGTGGCGACTCAGGAAGTACGCTTCCCAGTTGTCCAATCCCGGAATGAAAATTGCGGACAGTGCTCTTGCATTTCTTTCCACCCAGAGAAGTAATTTTGAAACTTCTCGCATGCAGGCCTTGCTTTTTGTCCCTCCTTGTTGGATTGATGTACGCCACTGCCGTGGCGTTGTCCGACTGTACCTGGATCGCCCGATCCCTGAGCAGAGAGGAGGCCTGAAGTAGAGCATTGTATATCGCCCATAGTGCCAGAATGTTGATCGGATAGAGGGCCTCTTGGGCAGACCACCTGCCCTGGAACTGCGCCCCCTACGTGACAGCTACCCATCTTCATAGACTCACATCCGTCATGAGGAGGGTCCAATCCTGAATCCCGAAATGTCAACCTTCCAGCAGGTTGGAAGACTACAACCACCACAGGAGCTAAATCCTGGCCTGTGGTGACAGCTGAATCATTCGTGCATCTGGAGATGTGAACCGGACCACTTGTTCAGGATGTCCAATTGGAAAGTTCTGGCATGGAACCTGCCGAACTGTATTGCCTCATACAAGGCCACCATTTTTCCCAACAACTTTATGCAAAGACGAATGGAAACTCGAGCAGGACAGAGAACCATGCAAACCATCTACTGAAGTGTTCTCACCTTGTCTTCTGGGAGAAACACTCTTTGAGCTACAGTATCCAGTATCATACCCAGAAACGGGAGCTGTTGAGAAAACTGTCGATTGAGGATCCACCCGTGGTGAGACAGAAGTTGGATAGTGTGATCTATATGAAGCAATAGAAGCTCCCTGGAACTTGCTTTTATGAGGAGATCGTCCAGGTAAGGGACAATGTTGACCCCCTGGACTCTGAGCTGGAACATCATTTCCGCCATCACCTTCGTGAACACCCTCGGAGCTGTAGACAGGCCGAAGGGCAACGCCTGAAACTGGTAGTGATCGTTCAGTAGGGCGAATCCTAGACAGGCCTGATGAGGAGGCCAAATCAGGATATGCAGGTAGGCGTCCTTGATATCCAGGGACACAAGGAATTCCTGTTGTTCCAGGCCCACGATCACCGCTTTCAAAGATTACATCTTGAATTTGAAAACCTTCAGGTAAGGATTCAAGGACTTCAGATTCAAAATGGGTCTCACAGACCCGTTTGGTTTTGGCACTACAAACAGACTGGACTATTAACCTTGTCCTTGTTGTAGCAGAGGTACTGGAATAATGACCTGGAACTGGACCAACTTGTCGATGGCCAGTAGTAGCGTAACACGCATATTTTCCAAAGCTGGCAAGCCTGATTTGAAAAATTGTTAGGGAGGACCACCTCGAACTCCAGCTTGCAACCCTGAGAGATAAGGTTCCTTACCCAGGCATCTTGGCAGGAACCATCCCAGATGTGTCTGTAGTGATGTAATCGAGCTCCCACCGCGAGATCTCCTTGGGGTGGGTGGGCACTGTCATGCTGAAGTCTTAGCGGAAGCTGAACTGGTGCTCTGGTCCTGAGAGCCGGCAATGGCTGGTTTCTTAGGCTTACCTCTGGAGCCTATAGCTGCATTGGAAGCACCCCGGGCCCTAGATCAAAACTGGAGGACCGAAAGAACTGAGTAGACGGTCCCAAGAAGGTACATCTAGCAGGCGGAGCCCATGAAGGGAAAAACATGGATTTCCCAGCAGTAGCTTTGGAGTTCCATGCATCCAATTCACCTCCAAAGAGCCATTCACCAGTGAAGGGAAGAGATTCCACAATCCACTGACGCAACCATATGGCTCTGCGTGCAGACACCACTATAGCAGTGGTCCTAGCATTAATATTGCCACTCTCTTTAAGGGAGTCACAGAGGACTCCTGACGTGTCCTGAATGTGTTTTGGAAAGTTACAGTAGTAACCAAGGTCATATCCCCTAAAAGGCCCTCCTGAATCTGAGTAGCTCATGTACGAATGGCACGCGTCATCCAGCAACCAGTAATGACCGGCCTTTGAGCTACACCTGCAGCAGTGTAGATAGATTTTAGAGTGGTCTATATTTTTGTATCTCCCCGGTCCTTTACCGTAAAAGAGCCCAGAGCAGGGAGCACCACCTTTTTATAAAGGTGAGGGCAGGGCCGAAACTAGGATTTACGGCACCCGGGGCAAGGCAGGAATTTAGCGCCCTCCCCTCCCGAAAAAAAAGAAAATACAAAAAATTATAAATAATAATGAATAAATAAAATAATAAAAAAATAGATAAAACAATACAATAAAATAGAATAAAAAAGACCGACAAAATTCGAAACTATGCCACCCAATGCAACCTTGTTCTCATTACCAAGCATAGCAATACCCCTCATTAACAGAGGAGAGGTGGAGAGATATGGAAGAAAGGAGAGGGAGAGAGAATATGCTTCATAATAACCTTCAGACAGGCAGACCCCAGTAAAACACACACAGTATATATATATATATATATATATATATATATATATTTTTTTTTTTTTTTTTTTTGAAAGAAGCAGGGAGCGCCGATAGTGCATTAAAAGTGTAACAATTTATTTAAAACACATCCAAATACGATGATCAAATAAAACCCGTACCATAAAAGGCGGTTAAACCACCGCTTGTATAACCAGCATGAAATTATCCCACAATACAACTCAGCATACGTGATTCAGTATCCATACGTCAGACCACGCCCATACGCGTTTCGTCATCAGACTTCGTCAGTGGGCTTGGTCTGAAGTCACAATCTCATTATTTAAATACACCCTGCAGCACTCTGATTGGCCTATGCAAGATGTCTTAGAACAGCTACAAATCATCTATACAGCAGCTGATCCATATTAAACCAATGGATTCATTTATCAAATAGTACATTTTATACGTGTCTAAACGATTAGGAAAGAATCGTTTAGACACGTATAAAATGTACTATTTGATAAATGAATCCATTGGTTTAATACTGAATCACGTATGCTGAGTTGTATTGTGGGATAATTTCATGCTGGTTATACAAGCGGTGGTTTAACCGCCTTTTATGGTACGGGTTTTATTTGATCATCGTATTTGGATGTGTTATAAATAAATTGTTACACTTTTAATGCACTATTGGCGCTCCCTGCTTCTTTCAAAATTTCTCGGCAGGATCATTACCCGTTCGGAATCGGGTCTCTGGTGGGGAAGCAACAGCTGGAAATCCCAGAGGTGCACTCTGATAAAGACTAATCGACCAGTGAGACTGGGTGTCAGTGACTGTGAGAAACTGTTGATTCTTGTTCAGCCTGGGACTTGTAGTTCCACGGGACTTTTAACTTTTCCTTGTCCATTGCGCTCATACATTTTTCATATATATATATATATTTATGTGTGTGTGTGTGTGTGTGTGTGTGTGTGTGTGTGTGTATATATATATATATATATATATATACACATATATGTATATATAACACATTTTAAATATATATATATATATATATATATATATAATCTGTAGCTGTCACAGTGGTAGAAATAAACAGTCTCAGCATGATATATTTAGTATATGTATGTATATATATATATATATATATATATATATATATATATATATATATATATATAAACTACTTTAAATGAGCTGCAGGGGTTAACACCAGTCAGGGTGAGGGAGTGTGTTTGCCTGTGTGTTTTACCTCTCCAGTCCTCTCACTAATCAGACGGAGGTGAAGGGTGATGGTCTGCTTCGATCAATCACTGCTGGTGTCAGCGACTCAGCAGCGGGGCTGAATGTAGGGCTGCGTGGGGCTGAAGAAAGCTCAGCAGCAAGTCACAGGGCGGGTGGCTTGCCGTTCAAGATAGCCGACTACTGCAGCTCCAGCGGCGGCCATCTCTCTGCAGGGTGAAATGCCTCATGGGATTTGTAGTCTCTCTGTTACAGCTCCAAGTGTAACCAGTAACAGACATGACTACAAATCCTATGTGACTCCACTTCCTTCTCTGCTGTATCAGACGCAGACGGATCCCAGCGCCCTATCCAGTCCCGCGCCCGGGTCACATGCCCCCCTAGCCTCCTCCCCCCTAGTTACGGCCCTGGTGAGGGACTGAGACATCTACCGATGGAGATTCTTTCCAGGATTACCTGCCTTCAGGGGCAAATGGGAAGGTATTTAAAAACTTTTCGTACACTTGATATTTTTTATCTGGATTTTTTCAGGCTAATTTAAATAAATCATCCAATTCTTTAGAATCAGGGAAGGTGACAGTCAGTTTGTCTTGTGGGAGGAAAAATGACTACTTATTAGTAGCATCCTCCAGGGGGAGCGTTAACACATCCCGTATAGCCAGTATAAGGGTTTCAATACCCTGTGTAGGGGTGGAGTCCCCGCTTATGGGGTCCACATCATCCTGTATATCATTATTACTATCTGATAGAAGTGCAGGTAAAGTACGTTTTTGCGCACCTGTAATGGACAGGGAGGGATGTGTAGCAGCTAGATTTGCCACTGTTTGTTGCATTTCCTGAGTTTTATTGGCATTTGCAGTGAGTTGAGATGACATATCAGACATCAGTTTTGATAGACCCCAGCCAGGAGGGCTCTGGACTATCCCCCACATTGTTATACTGCATTGCTCACATGATATTGAGTCAGATGAGCTAAGGGAAAATCTAGCAGCACGCACTGCATAACTTCTGTTTTACCATTGTAAAAGAAAAACAGGTACAATACACATTAAACACAGCCTGAAATACAATACAAGCCTGCCTTACTGCATGTGAGAGGAGACACAGGAGAGAGGACACCAGCGCACCCAGCGCTGCACAGCCCCAGTGAGGCTGTCAGTGTTTTATACAAACACAAGTCTGTCTAATGAAAAATCCCTCAGAGGGATGATATTTGTGCATAAAATATTGTCTCTCCCCTTCTACACCCTGTACCAGTGATCCAGCGCGTGACCATTATGGAGGAGCTGTGCGAGGCTGCTGCTGCTGCTTATGCAGAGGAAGACGCCAAAATGCCGCTAAGCCCGCTCTGATGTAGCTCCGCCCCCCACTATGGGGCCGGAGCTACTGTGTAATTTTTATACTGGCCAGGTCTCCTAAATGTTAGTAACCTTACATAAATGCTTGGTGCCATGTAATAAGCCAGTCTCATACATGGGTCAAAGTGGTTCCCCCCCAGGAGGGACCCGTACGCCTCACCCGCGCTTTTGCAGCAAAGCGAACCGGGGGACCCCCCCCTAGCGGGGTCCCAGTTATTTATATAGCGTGCACATATTCCACAGTGCTTTACAGAGCATATTTGGCCATTCACATTGGTCCCTGCCCCAGTGGAGCTTACAATCTATATTCCCTACCACATGTACACAGACACACATTCATACTAGGGTTAATTTTTGTTGGGACCCAATTATCCTATCAGTATATTTTTGGATTGTGGGAGGAAACCAGAGTATCCAGAGGAAACCCACGCAAGTACCGGGAGAATATAAAAAACTCTGCACAGGTAGAGCCATTGGTGGGAATCGAACCCAATGATCACCTTCAGGCAGCGTTAGGGGTGTGCGGCATGCTGCGGCTGCGACAGCCAAGGCGCCATGCCCTGCTGAACAAACAGCCCCTCAGGACCGTGGTCATGCAGCGGGGAAGCGGCTCTGCACCTCAAGAGGCCGGTGACCGCCCCCCCTAACTCCAACGGTTCCACGGGACGGCCATCAAAGTACCTCTCATCCCACTCCCTGTAGCCGCCGCACCGCTCCCCCTAGGCCGCCGCTCACATCAATCCGACTTTTTTAAAAGTCGGATTGAGGTTGTCGGAAACGGGTCCAAATCCTGTTGGATTTGGCCTTGTTTCCGACAAAAGCACGTGGATCCGCGGCTATTCCGCCGATCCACGTGTTTTCTGACAAGTCGGGAATTCCCGACTTGTCAGAAAAAAACTGCCTCTAATGAATAGGTCGGAACCCATTTCCGACCTATTTCTGTCGGAAGCTGTCGTATTCAATAAGCTTCCGATACTTATTGAATACCCCTTTATGTATTCATTATATTAAACATACAAAATAAACTAACTGTTAATTGATGCTTAAAAATGTTTTAATGACAGGGGCAACATTCCTGATTTCTGATGTGCGGACCATTTACATAGTCATAAAATAACAAATGCATTCTCAGTCATAAAAACATTGTAAGCACCAGTTAATATTGATTACCATCTTCACCTACTGCCACTATTCTGAAAAGAAGAAACGTCATTTATTAACACCTCTAAAGGGCTGCCCTGAGAATAACTGTTTAATGTGAATCTGCACTATGGACATTTCCTATCATGGTCAGTTTTTCCACAGCAACAGCAAAGGTGTCTTGTGCTTTTTCCAATTGCAGATTATACACAAAATTGGGTATAAGCAAGCCTTCCTAAATACCAGGACTACCCTCGGTGCCCTCAATACATATTTATTTATTATTATTAACAGTTTCTTATATAGTGCAGCATATTCCGTTGCGCTTTACAATTAGAACAACAGTAATAGAACAAACTGGGCAAAAACAGACAGACATAGAGGTAGGAAGGCCCTGCTCGCAACCTTACAATCTATGGGTATATATGCTGTATCCGCTAGAGATTCTGGTGAAGATGTGCTGGCCAGTGAGAGCCAATAGACTGTATGTATAAAAGTTAGTGACCAATAGGGTTATGATTTTACATCTTTAACTCTACGTAAAACCTTAGATGTATATGCAGAATTAACCTTAACTATGCATTTTTAATTAAGACATTCAAACTTCTAATTAAAGGCAGACATAAACGGCTCATTCTAATACAATAAGACCATAAAATTAACATGGTATGCATTCATAGAATATGCTAAAAGCATTCATAAAACAGTGTACGTAATTGCTGTATATAAAATGCCGGTAGCATATGGAGTGACATAATTTATGCACAGCTCATACAAATGTCTTTGAGGTATGTGACACCATGAAATATGCAACCAAATGCAATGCAGTGGATCGTACCCACGTGATGGTGTATAGCAGAGTATATCCGGAAGATACCCTGCTATAGTGCTATGGCTCCCAAGTGATTCAGACAGGTAAATTCCACCAGTACGTCACATCATGCGGAGGATGAATCCAACGCATTTTGAGATCCCCTCTTCCTTCCTAAAGGCTATTCTTAATCTCCATTACCCCTTTTACAAATTGTAGACCATTAGAGGTGTCTGTATTTAATCATGTTGCAGGATATCTTGCAAACATTTTGCTATTGAGCTACTTATTGCTTATATTTTGTTTCTGCTATATGTTGGTGCTGCAGTGTGAGAGGAGGAGGTTAGTAGCAAGGAGGTTTTCCTTCTATTTTCCTGTGTCCTGAAAGTGGATTTTAAACACTAGTTTTACCATCTCTCTTTCCCTAACTGGATTCAGGGAATGGGATTCACAATAATAGCAAATTAAAATTGAATATTTTTAATCGACTTGTGATTTCTTTTGGCAACCAAACAATGTGATCTTTAAGGTAGGAATAATAAATATAATAATAATAATAATAATAATAATAATTTGCAATATCATACTAGAAAATAGTAGGTAGATAACTATAAAAAAAAAAATGAAATAAGCCTAATATACAGATGTGTTTTCATACATCTAGCCTCAATGTGCCTGGCATATGTGAACCACTAGGTCCCATGCAACTCTGTTAATTTCAGGCATCTTTTTGTTGAACATGCGTCTTAGTTGCAACTACTAGGACGCACGAGGAGACTGTGGTGATTAATCTGATATATGACACACATATTGTGTGTGACTAAGTCTGTATACTGCGCACAGTGGAACCTGTATTGGAAAAAAGCTGCAGCTGCTACATTGTAGCACTTCATATACAGATTTAGAGCCTCAGTCACACACAGATATACAAGGTTCACATTATCAAATGAATCAGCAGTTTCCTCCTGCTTCCTAGTCACATTGTGAGGCATTTTCAGCCAAAAATATGCAAAGATGATGTGCAATGCTAGCAGAGTCTCATGAGACCTGGATCGCTAAGAAGGACTGCAGCAATGATGTATGAGGACATAACAGTATCTGTACGCTGAAGGCAACATATTTTGTAATGCTCAAACACATGGCCATATATTCAGTTTAATTTACAAGAACTTTAATTTAATTTGGCATTTCATTTATTTGGTTGAAGTACAGTCTACCACTTTAAAGGTCATCAGTTTGAGGATTTTTTTGTGGTGAAGTTAATCATTTTTACCTTAACAATGTCAAGAGAATATTTATAAGTCTCTGATCTCACAGCAGGCATCCAGTGGGACATCAGGCGCAGCAGTACTTTCTGACTCTCCTCCAGCAGTACAGGGCCACTCTGTGCAGAATTATAGCTATTTGAACACAAATAAAACAATGCAAAGTTTAGGGAATAAAAGACAATTAAACTCTTTATTAAAATAATTAACCTTTCTTCAGTACTTGACTGGTTGTTTCAGTCACATATACCAGTTGAAAAGTACCGGTTTGTTTTCTTTTAGTGTTGGAGAAGGATGAAGCGAATCAGAATGGAGTGGCGATGTGTCCAACAAAACACTAAACAATGGAGGCTTGATTTAGTCACAAGCAGGTAGTACAGCCTCTCTGTTCGACAGTTTTTACGGGATGTCTTTAGCATCCCGATGGACGAGATGCCAGCGGTCATGTGACCGATGCCGGAATCCTGATACCTCTCTGGAGACCGGCACCGGAAGACAGACAGCAAACATCCCGAAGGTAAGTATCGGGGTAACTTTTAGGGTTTGGGAGCTGGGGGTGTGTTAGGGTTATGCACTAGGGGGGTGTTTGGGTTAAGCACTGGAGTGGGGGGGTTATCCCTAGCCACCACCCCCTGAGGGTTAGGGAGAGGTAGGGGGCGATTAAAATACTTACCCCCTCCGATGTCAGGATCTTCAATGTCGGGATGCCAGAGTCGAGCATGTGACCACCGGCATCCCAAAGCCCGGGATATCATACCAAACCCGCTTTTACAACTACAATAAAAAAAAACTCTATAACATGAAAATCAAAAATGCAATAGCATAAGTAGAGCAAACAAAGGAGCAGTGGTTTCCAAACTGTGTTTTATAGTAAACTGGGCTGCATGATTATAGGTTGGGCCATTCACTACCTTAGCCTTAGTGAAACAGTATGTGGGAATTTACTTCACATACATCAGTGTGCTCACTCCTACACTTCCCCTCTATTCTTCGCCCCCTCTTTCTTCGCCACGTGGCTTCATCCACACAGAGACCCTGATTCTGAGTACAGTGTAAAACAAAAAAAGAGAAAGTAATTATGCACCTGGACTTTATATAGCAATGCTAGGGGTGCAGATAATAAGAATTTACTTACCGATAATTCTATTTCTCGGAGTCCGTAGTGGATGCTGGGGTTCCTGAAAGGACCATGGGGAATAGCGGCTCCGCAGGAGACAGGGCACAAAAAAGTAAAGCTTTACTAGGTCAGGTGGTGTGCACTGGCTCCTCCCCCTATGACCCTCCTCCAGACTCCAGTTAGGTACTGTGCCCGGACGAGCATACACAATAAGGGAGGCATTTTGAATCCCGGGTAAGACTCATACCAGCCACACCAATCACACCGTACAACTTGTGATCTAAACCCAGTTAACAGTATGACAACAGAAAGGGCCTCTTAAAGATGGCTCCTTAACAATAACCCGAATTAGTTAACAATAACTATGTACAAGTATTGCAGATAATCCGCACTTGGGATGGGCGCCCAGCATCCACTACGGACTCCGAGAAATAGAATTATCGGTAAGTAAATTCTTATTTTCTCTATCGTCCTAAGTGGATGCTGGGGTTCCTGAAAGGACCATGGGGATTATACCAAAGCTCCCAAACGGGCGGGAGAGTGCGGATGACTCTGCAGCACCGAATGAGAGAACTCCAGGTCCTCCTTTGCCAGGGTATCAAATTTGTAAAATTTTACAAACGTGTTCTCCCCCGACCACGTAGCTGCTCGGCAGAGTTGTAATGCCGAGACCCCTCGGGCAGCCGCCCAAGATGAGCCCACCTTCCTTGTGGAGTGGGCTTTTACAGTTTTAGGCTGTGGCAGGCCTGCCACAGAATGTGCAAGTTGAATTGTGTTACAAATCCAACGAGCAATCGACTGCTTAGAAGCAGGTGCGCCCAACTTGTTGGGTGCATACAATATAAACAGCGAGTCAGATTTTCTGACTCCAGCCGTCCTTGCAATGTATATTTTTAAGGCTCTGACAACGTCCAACAACTTGGAGTCCTCCAAGTCGCTAGTGGCCGCAGGCACCACAATAGGTTGGTTCAGATGAAATGCTGATACCACTTTAGGGAGAAAATGCGGACGAGTCCGCAGTTCTGCCCTATCCGAATGGAAGATTAGATAAGGACTTTTATAAGATAAAGCCGCCAATTCAGATACTCTCCTGGCAGAGGCCAGGGCTAGTAACATAGTCACTTTCAATGTGAGATATTTCAAATCCACCTTTTTCAATGGTTCAAACCAATGGGATTTGAGGAAATCTAAAACTACATTTAGATCCCACGGTGCCACCGGAGGCACCACAGGAGGCTGTATATGCAGTACTCCCTTGACAAAAGTCTGGACCTCAGGGACAGAGGCCAATTCTTTTTGGAAGAATATTGACAGGGCCGAAATTTGAACCTTAATGGATCCCAATTTGAGACCCATAGATAATCCTGATTGCAGGAAATGTAGGAAACGACCCAGTTGGAATTCCTCCGTCGGAACCCTCCGATCCTCGCACCACGCTACATATTTTCGCCAAATGCGGTGATAATGTTTCACGGTGACTTCCTTCCGTGCCTTAATCAAGGTAGGAATGACTTCTTCTGGAATGCCTTTCCCTTTTAGGATCTGGCGTTCAACCGCCATGCCGTCAAACGCAGCCGCGGTAAGTCTTGAAAAAGACAGGGACCCTGCTGTAGCAGGTCCCTTCTCAGAGGTAGAGGCCACGGTTCGTCCGTGAGCATCTCTTGAAGTTCCGGATACCAAGTCCTTCTCGGCCAATCCGGAACCACTAGTATTGTTCTTACTCTTCTTTGCCGTATGATCTTCAATACCTTTGGTATGAGCGGCAGAGGAGGAAACACATACACTGACTGGTACACCCAAGGAGTTACCAGTGCGTCCACAGCTATTGCCTGTGGATCTCTTGACCTGGCGCAATATTTGTCCAGTTTCTTGTTGAGGCGAGACGCCATCATGTCTACAATTGGTCTTTCCCAACGGTCTATTAACATGTTGAAGACTTCTGGATGTAGACCCCACTCTCCCGGATGAAGATCGTGTCTGCTGAGGAAGTCTGCTTCCCAGTTGTCCACGCCCGGGATGAACACTGCTGACAGTGCTATCACGTGATTCTCCGCCCAGCGAAGAATCTTGGCAGCTTCTGCCATTGCACTCCTGCTTCTTGTGCCGCCCTGCCTGTTTACATGGGCGACCGCCGTGATGTTGTCCGACTGAATCAACACCGGCTTTCCTTGCAGGAGAAGTTCCGCCTGGCTTAGAGCATTGTAGATTGCTCTTAGTTCCAGAATGTTTATGTGAAGAGACTTTTCCAGACTCGTCCATACTCCCTGGAAGTTTCTTCCTTGTGTGACTGCTCCCCAGCCTCTCAGGCTGGCGTCCGTGGTCACCAGGATCCAATCCTGAATGCCGAATCTGCGGCCTTCTAATAGGTGAGCCTTCTGCAACCACCACAGAAGTGACACCCTTGTCTTTGGTGACAGGGTTATTCGCAGGTGCATCTGCAGATGCGACCCTGACCATTTGTCCAACAGATCCCTTTGGAATATTCTTGCATGGAATCTGCCGAATGGAATTGCTTCGTAAGAAGCCACCATTTTTCCCAGGACTCTTGTGCATTGATGTACTGACACTTTTCCTGGTTTTAGGAGGTTCCTGACCAGATCGGATAACTCCTTGGCTTTTTCCTCTGGAAGGAAAACCTTTTTCTGAACCGTGTCCAGAATCATTCCTAGGAACAGCAGACGAGTTGTCGGGATTAAATGGGATTTTGGAATATTCAGAATCCACCCGTGTTGTCTTAGCACCTCTTGAGATAGTGCTAAAGCTGTCTCCAGCTGTTCTCTGGACCTTGCCCTTATTCGGAGATCGTCCAAGTATGGGATAACTAATACGCCTTTTCTTCGAAGAAGAATCATCATCTCGGCCATTACCTTGGTAAAGACCCGAGGCGCCGTGGACAATCCGAACGGCAGCGTCTGAAACTGATAGTGACAGTTTTGAACAATGAACCTGAGGTACCCCTGGTGTGCGGGGTAAATCGGAACGTGTAGATACGCATCCTTGATGTCCAAGGATACCATAAAGTCCCCTTCTTCCAGGTTCGCTATCACTGCTCTGAGTGACTCCATCTTGAACTTGAACTTTTTTATGTAGAGGTTCAAGGACTTCAGATTTAGAATAGGCCTTACCGAGCCATCCGGCTTCGGTACCACAAATAGAGTGGAATAATACCCCTTTCCTTGTTGTAATAGGGGTACTTTGACTATCACCTGCTGAGCGTACAGCTTGTGAATGGCTTCCAACACCCTCTCCCTTTCGGAAGAGACGGTTGGTAAGGCAGACTTCAGGAAACGATGAGGAGGATCCGTCTCTAATTCCAACCTGTACCCCTGAGATATTATCTGCAGGATCCAGGGGTCTACCTGCGAGTGAGCCCACTGCGCGCTGTAATTTTTGAGACGGCCCCCCACTGTCCCCGAGTCCGCTTGAGAGGCCCCAGCGTCATGCTGAGGTTTTTGCAGGAGCCGGGGAGGGCTTCTGTTCCTGGGAAGGAGCTGCCTGTTGGTGTCTCTTCCCTCTTCCTCTGCCTCGTGGCAGGTACGACAAGCCCTTTGCTCTCTTATTTTTGTAGGAGCGAAAAGGCTGCGGTTGAAAGGTCGGTGCCTTTCTCTGTTGGGGAGTGACTTGAGGTAAAAAAGTGGATTTCCCGGCAGTAGCCGTGGCCACCAAGTCTGATAGACCAACTCCAAATAACTCCTCCCCTTTATACGGCAAAACCTCCATGTGACGTTTTGAATCCGCATCGCCTGTCCACTGTCGTGTCCATAAGGCTCTTCTGGCTGAAATGGACATAGCACTCACCCGAGATGCCAGTGTGCAAATATCCCTCTGTGCATCACGCATATAGATAAATGCATCCTTTATTTGTTCTAACGACAGTAAAACATTGTCCCTATCTAGGGTATCAATATTTTCAATCAGGGATTCTGACCAAACTACTCCAGCACTGCACATCCAGGCAGTTGCTATAGCTGGTCGTAGTATAACACCTGCATGTGTGTATATATTCTTTTGAATAACTTCCATCTTTCTATCTGATGGATCCTTAAGTGCGGCCGTCTCAGGAGAGGGTAACGCCACTTGTTTGGATAAGCGTGTGAGCGCCTTGTCCACCTTAGGGGGTGTTTCCCAGCGCGCCCTAACCTCTGGCGGGAAAGGGTATAATGCCAATAACTTTTTTGAAATTATCAACTTTTTATCAGGAGCAACCCACGCTTCATCACACACGTCATTTAATTCTTCTGATTCAGGAAAAACTGTTTGTAGTTTTTTCACACCATACATAATACCCTGTTTTACGGTATCTGTAGTATCAGCTAAATGTAACGTCTCCTTCATTGCCAAAATCATATAACGTGTGGCCCTACTGGAAAATACGTTTGAATTTCTACCGTCGTCACTGGAATCAGTGCCCGTGTCTGGGTCTGTGTCGACCGACTGAGGCAAAGGGCGTTTTACAGCCCCTGACGGTGTTTGAGGCGCCTGGACAGGCATTAATTGATTGTCCGGCCGCCTCATGTCCTCAACTGACTGTTTAAGGGAAGATAAACCATCACGTAATTCCACAAATAAAGGCATCCATTCTGGTGTCGACCCCCTGGGGGGTGACATCTGCATATTTGGCAATTGCTCCGCCTCCACACCAATATCGTCCTCATACATGTCGACACCACGTACCGACACACACCGCAAACTCACAGGGAATGCTCTAATGAAGACAGGACCCACTAGCCCTTTTGGGGAGACAGAGGGAGAGTCTGCCAGCACACACCACAAAGCGCTATATATACAAGGGATATCCTTATATTAAGTGCTCCCTTATAGCTGCTTTAATATATATATATATAGCCATTAATGTGCCCCCCCTCTCTGTTTTACCCTGTTTCTGTAGTGCAGTGCAGGGGAGAGACCTGGGAGCCGTTCTGACCAGCGGAGCTGTGACAGAAAATGGCGCCGTGTGCTGAGGAGATAGGCCCCGCCCCTTTTTCGGCGGGTTCTTCTCCCGCTATTTTTCCAGTCAGGCAGGGGTTAAATATCTCCATATAGCCCCTATGGGCTATATGTGAGGTATTTTTAGCCTTGTATAAGGTTTATATTTGCCTCTCAGAGCGCCCCCCCCCAGCGCTCTGCACCCTCAGTGACTGCCCAGTGAAGTGTGCTGAGAGGAAAATGGCGCACAGCTGCAGTGCTGTGCGCTACCTTATGAAGACTGAGGAGTCTTCAGCCGCCGGTTTCCGGACCTCTTCACGCTTCAGCATCTGCAAGGGGGTCGGCGGCGCGGCTCCGGGACCGGACTCCACGGCTGGGCCTGTGTTCGATCCCTCTGGAGCTAATGGTGTCCAGTAGCCAAGCAGCAAATCCACTCTGCATGCAGGTGAGTTTACTACTTTCCCCCTAAGTCCCACGTTGCAGTGATCCTGTTGCCAGCAGGACTCACTGTAAAGAAAAAAAACCTAAACTAAACTTTCTCTAAGCAGCTCTTTAGGAGAGCCACCTAGATTGCACCCTTCTCGTTCGGGCACAAAATCTAACTGGAGTCTGGAGGAGGGTCATAGGGGGAGGAGCCAGTGCACACCACCTGACCTAGTAAAGCTTTACTTTTTTGTGCCCTGTCTCCTGCGGAGCCGCTATTCCCCATGGTCCTTTCAGGAACCCCAGCATCCACTTAGGACGATAGAGAAATACCACTAGCAATCAGGACAAGATTCCTCCATAACATCTGTTCCTTTGTCTCCTTATTATCCCATACTTTCCCACAACCTACTGTCTCTCATGTTCCACACCCGATCTTCAACAACTCCTCTAATTCTTTCCTTTCCTTCTCTTCTGCTTGATGTGATAGGTAGAACCAAAGCAGGAGACTGACAATTAGAAGTGATGTGGGCAAACAGAAGAACAAACATCTAACACCACATAACGGAACCTAAGGATGATGTAGGTAAGTACAATTTTCTGATTTTAATAATATCTGCTGAGTATTTCAATAGGAAACTTTTGACCTTCATATACCGTGAAAGATTGCAGTGATACTAGGGCCCTGTGAATTGGGGAAGTGTTGGAACTACTGCTATAGAAACTCTTTTGGTAAATGAAGATAAGATATAGCTAAAACTTAGCTTTTGAGCACATGAATTTTTCAGAACAACTTAAAAGAACAATAAATCAAACAAAAAGTAAAAACAAAACACATATGAAAAGGAATAATATTTGGAAGTGCACACTTACATTGCTCTATAAATCACAGCTTTTGAGTTAAGGCGTTACATCCTGCTTATTGTCTTTACCTGCTCCTCTATATAACTTCAAATGAGTAATTACAGTGCATCCGGAAAGAATTCACAGGGCTTCACTTTTTCCACATTTTATTATGTTACAGCCTTATTCCAAAATGGAATAAACTAATTTTTGTCCTCAAAATTCTACACACAATACCCCATAATGACAACGTGAAAAAAGTTTGAGATTTTTGCAAATTTATGAAAAATAAGAAACTAAGAAATCACATGTACATAAGTATTCACAGCCTTTGCCATGAAGCGCAAAATTTAGCTCAGGTGCATCCTGTTTCCACTGATCATCCTTGAGATGTTCCTACAGCTTAATTGGAGTCAACCTGTGGTAAATTCAGTTGATTGGACATGATTTGGAAAGGCACACACCTATATAAGGTCCCACACTTGACAGTGCATGTCTGAGCACAAACCAAGCATGAAGTCAAAGGAATTGTCTGTAGACCTCCGAGACAGGACTGTCTCGAGGCACAAATCTGGGGAAGGGTACAGAAAAATATCTGCTGCTTTTTTTATTTTTTTTAAATTCTTTATTTTTGCGTGGTTAAACAGAGTGGCCAAACAAAACAATAAGAAAAGGGACACGCAGTCAAGAGGACCAACGCCCAACAAAAACCACATTTTTAGAATGAAGAACAAAAACAATCAAAAGTAAAACATTGGTAACAAAGTATCAAATATGGGGGGGAAGGGGGAGAAGGAAGAGGGGGATAAGTGGAGGGGACCACGGTGTAATAAAGGCACGGTACATATCCTGAAGAAAGTTATAACAGAAAATGGGAAAGAGAAGGAGAGCAAGGGAGAGACGAGAGAGGATAAGAAAAAGAAGAAAAAATAAAAGGAGAGAAGAAATGGAGGAAAAGCGGTAGTCGATGCCCATGAGTCTGCGGATGGAGCTAGGAACAAGAGGGGAGAGGCGGCGATCTACGTTCAGCAACGAGCCAGGGGGCCCAAACCTGCTCAAAAACGTGACCCCGATCGTGGAGATAATATGTAATCCTTTCCATTGACGCAATATGCCAGATCTTGGCTTTAAGGGACGGGAGAGAGGGGGGAGAGGGATTTTTCCAATTAAGAGCGATCAGTGATTTTGCCGCAGTTAGGATGTGTGTAGTCAGTTTTTGGGAGAATTTATCAAGCATCGGGGGAGGGTGACACAGCAAAAAGATCCAGGGATCTTTAAGCACGGGGGAGTCCAGAAGGGAGTTAAGGAGGGAGTGGACTAGATTCCAGAAGGAAACGATAACAGGGCAGGTCCACCATATATGAAGCATAGTGCTCCTACATCCGCAGTTCCTCCAGCAGTTAGGGGAGGAAGACGGAAATAATTTATTAAGTCTATCAGGGGTGTAGTACCAACGGTAGTAAATCTTGTAAGCCATCTCTTTGAAAGCAGTGGCAATACAGCACTTAGCAATCCCCAGTCTCATGTCCTCCCAGTCTTCGCATTCCGGGGGAGGCCCGAGATCGTGCTCCCATGCGAGTTCGTGGGACCGGGAGGAGGGAAGGGAAGAATCCAGTAACAGGGAGGAAAGTTGGGAAATTAAGCCTTTGGAGAGGTGGGAGTTTATGCATAAACTTTCAAAGGGGTAAGGTCACGGAGCAAAGCGGAAGAGGGCAGGAAACCTAAGAAGTGACGGATTTGTAGGAATTGAAAGGGATTAATTGAGTGCGAGGGGTCTTCTGTTGGAGATCAGATAGGGAGAGCCATTGACCCCGGTTGGCAAAATCAGTCTGGAATTTGAAGCCCAGCTGTACCATGTACGAAACCTCGTAATCGAGAATCCAGGAGGAAACATAGGGTTCTGCCAGACAGGGGTCAAGGGCGAGGGGGTAGTGGTAAGACCCATCTTCAGAGAGTGGGAATCCCAAATTCTAAGATTAAATTTAATAGTGGGGAGGAGTTTGGAGGTTGGGGGTCGGGAGGCAGGGGGCAAACCCCACAAGGGGGTCAGGACCGGAAGGTTGATGTGGGCTGCTTCGATATCCAACCGGGGGAGCATAAGAGGTGACAATATGGGAGAGATGAGAGGCAAGGTAATAGAGTTTGATATCAGGAAGACCCCAACCGCCTGCAGAGGTTGGTGTTTTCAGAGTGTTGGCAGCGATGCGGGGGGGTCTGTGGTTCCAGATAAAACGCACAAGGGCTCGCTGGATAGTACGAAGGAAGGAGGCCAGGACAGCCACAGGGAGGGTCTGAAAGAGATAGAGCCATTTGGGAACTATGCTCATTTTAACTGCTATGATCCTACCCAGCCACGATATGAAGAGACTGTTCCAGGACATCAGGTCAGCGTGTGTTTTGGTGAGAATGGGTGGGAAGTTTTCACGGAAGAGAGTGTCGTAGCGGGAGGTCAGGTAAATCCCCAGGTATTTGATCTTCGTAGGCTGCCATTTAAAATTGAAGTTGGCGCGAAGGGATTCAGCATCTTGGTGGGGGACATGAAGCAGCATAGCCTCGGACTTGGAATAATTGATCTTGTAGCCTGATATAAGGCTATAAGAATGCAGGACTGAAAATAAATTTGGGAGTGAGATAAGGGGCTGGGTCAGGGAAAGTAGAATGTCATCAGCGAAGAGGGAGATTTTAGGATCGGTACGGCCTACTTGTATACCATGTATACCTTGATGAGCTCTAATTTGAGAGGCGAGCGGCTCAATAATAGGGGCAAATATTAACGGCGATAGAGGGCATCCCTGACGTGTACCATTTGATATGCGGACCGGAGCAGACGGGACGCCATTGATTAAGACTGTGGCGGAGGGGGTGGAGTATAGTGCCAGAACACCAGTGAGATAGACACCAGACAAGTCATAGGCCTCCAGGGCGGCTCTCAGAAAACTCTAGGAGATCCAGTCGAAAGCTTTTTCAGCATCCAAGGAGAGCATGATAGCGGGGGAACCCCTGGAGTTCGAGATGTGTATAAGATTGATAGCACTTCTGGTGTTATCCCTCGCCTGGCGGCCCGGGATAAACCCCGCTTGGTCGTAGTGGACAAGGGAAGGGAGATATGGGTTAAGGCGATTGGCTAGGATTTTAGCAAACATTTTTAAGTCCAGGTTCAGGAGGGATATAGGTCGGTAGCTAGCGCAGTTAAGGGTATCCTTGCCTTCCTTAGGGATCACCATAATTCTGGCCTCTAACATCTCAGGAGGAAAAGAGGTGCCATGGATAATCCTATTAAACAGGGACTGAAGGTGGGGGGAGAGATCGGAAATTTTTTTGTAATAAAGAGCTGTAAACCCATCCGGGCCAGGGGATTTACCGATCTTTTGCACGAGTATAGTTTGGGCAATTTCCTCCACCGAGATCTCACTTTTAAGATGGTCCATGGCGTCCTGAGGTAATCTAGGCAAGTTAGAGGCTGAAAGAAAGTGGGAGACTAGGTCAGAGTGTGACTGAGAGGAAGAACCAGGCGAGGGGGGTGGCAGGTTGTACAAGTCAGCATAGTAGGATTGGAATGCAGCCCTAATGGCGGTAGGGTCATGAACTAACTGGTTGAGAGGGTCTCTAATAGAGATAATATTAGTTTTGGCTCTCGTGGAGCGGAGTCGTGCCGCCAAGATCTTGTCTGCCTTATCTCCCTTCTCATAAAAAGACTGGCGAAGCCATTTGAGACATTTAGCCACCCGTCTGGAGAGAAGGAGGTTGAGTAGCCTGGTCGGAGGACGCCTTGTGCTGGGTCTCAAGGGTGTGGAGTTTAATAGAGAGTTTGTTAAACTGGGTGAGAGACTGTTTTTTGACTTTCGAGGCCAGGCTGATGAAGTGCCCACGAAGAACTGCCTTGTGTGCCAGCCAGAGAGTGGACCTAGAAATGTCAGGGGAGTCGTTCAGAGTAAAATAGTCAGAAAGCTTGTCCCGAAGATGGGAGCGCACCTCCGGGTTGTGAAGGAGGGAGTCGTTAAGACGCCATGTCATGGGGCGGGGGCGAGAGAGCAGGCCCAAAAGGTCGCAAGAGATAGGGGCATGGTCAGACCAGATTAATGGGTGTATATGGGCAGCGTGGAGATTCAGAGCAAGTTCATGGCTGAGCAGGACCATATTGATGCGGGAGTAAGAATTATGAGGAGCAGAATAAAAGGTATAGTCACGCGCAGAAGGATCTTTTATCCTCCAGGAGTCGTAGAGAAGCTGGGATCGCATGAGATGGAGGAGGGACCTAGAGCGGAGAGAGTCTTACGGGGAAGCAGAGGGTAGGGAGGGAGAGCGGTCTATATTTGGATTTAAAACAGAGTTAAAATCCCCAGCAAGTATGAGGTCGCCTTGCCGGACTTGAGTAAGGAGGGTATCTAGTTTTGCAAAGAATAGCTCCTGTCGTTGGTTAGGGGCATAGATGTTAGCTAAAGTGCATAGTTTGTTGTTAAGTTTCCCCACCAAGACCAGAAACCGGCCATCCTTATCGGCGTGGTAATCTAGAAGCTCAAAGGTGAGGTGACGGGAAAATAAGACAGCGACCCCCCGTTTTTTGGTCGAATGATCACAGGCATGGAAAGAATCAGGGTATGGTTTACATTGTAGCGTAGAGTGGGCGTTATGTAGGAAATGAGTCTCCTGGAGAAAGACCAGGTCGCCCTTATGGAGTTTAAGGGAGGTAAAAAGCTTACCTCTTTTTTGAGGGCTATTCAGGCCCTTCACATTAAAAGAGAGTACCCGGAGACCCATGGGCAAACGGCAAAGAGGTAGGCAGAATAGAAAGAGTGTAGAGCTCTGAAAGTAGGGTAGGGAGGAAGAGAAATAGAAGAGAGGGATACAAAGCTTAAGACAGCGTAGCCAGAAAGGAGGGAAGAAGGAAAGGAAACCGGAAGGGAGGGGAGGGTAGTTGGTCATCCGGCGGTAGGGGCCAGGACCGGTGGTGCTGACAGGGGGAAAGGGGTACTAGGTGTCGGGAAGGCACCTAGGTCAGCAAGAGGGCTGAAAGCCCTAAGGGGGCAAAGCATGGCATCCAGATGATGCATCACAAACCACGTAGCAAAGGGTAGGAAGCAAACCCACCCTGGAGAGACCTCAGGGGAAAAGCTAGAGAGAAAAAAGGAACGAGAAATAGAAGGAGCGCCAGCTCCAGAGAGAAATCGAAGAAGAGAAAAACAGAGCATGGAAAAAACGGATTAACACGTTGTAACAAGGGGTAACAACATAACATATGAGAACAGACTAAGGGATCGGGAAATCAGGGCATGAAGGAACTAAAGTTAAACAGCTCCCCGGCTAGGGAGTACGACCAAGGAAGGTTGACACAAATATAGACACAGGTTGTCAAATCAGAAAGCTTGAAGTCCATCAGGGAACTGGAGGTGGAGCCGGAGAGGTTGTAAAAGCTGGAACCGTGAACCACTCCGAACGGGGAGGCGGGGGTGGGTTCCGCAGTGTCCGCATAGGCAGGCGTGGAGCAGAGAGGTCCTGTTCAGCGGTGGGGATACCCAGCTTGGGAGAGCAGCGATTGAGCCTCGGGTAGGTTTCCGGCCGTGAGCAGCTTCACTTAATGCCAAACCAGGATACGGAAGGGGAAACCCCAGCGGTACTTAACATTATGTTGGGAAAGCAGGGAGGTGATGGGCTTAAAGTCCCTACGTTTGGCCAGAGTGAGCGGGGATAAGTCCTGGAAGATCTGCAGGGAGACATTCTGGAAAGACACAGACCCCAGTCGTCGGGCTTCTCTCATAACGGCCTCTTTTGCAGTGAAGTAGTGCATTCGGAGAATGACATCCCTGGGCTGAGAGGAGTCTTGGGAGCGAGGTCAAAGAGCTTGATGTGCTCAGTCCAGGAGAAGATGGTCTTCAGGGGTGTCAGGTGATAGGTGGGCAAAGAGGCACTTAAGGTAAAGATCAAGATGGGCCGCTTCAACCTCTTCAGGAATACCCCGAATCCTCAGATTATTTCTCCTCACCCTATTGTCTTGGTCTTCATGCTCCTCCCGCAATTGGGCAACATCTTGGCGGAGTTGATGGAAGTCGGTCTCGACCGATTGTTGGAACGTCACCATCTCTTCTACCCTCCGTTCAAGTTGATCAGTTCTGGAGCCAATTTTGGCAATATCGGACTTCAGGGAGTGGAGAGCCTGGACAGAGGACTTAACATTCCGCACCTCATTAAGGAGGGAGAGAAAGTCCCTGCAGGTAAGGGGTGTGAGATCGTCATCTTCAGAATCGGAGTCGGAGGGACAATAGGGGTGTTCAGGAGCATCGGACCTGTTCTTGGCTGGAGTGCTGTTTTTAGTAAGGAATGGTGTAAGGTCAGATCCCTGCGTTTTTTTGCCACCTCTGGGCATCTTGAACAGATGAGAAAGGGGGTAGTCAGCAGAATGGGAGGTAGAGAAGGCGCTCCAGCAGTATGGCTCAGGACCAGGGGGGGTAAGGTGGGGGTTCTAGAGAAGTGTCATGAGGTGTATTCATACTGAAAATCAAGATCAAGCGAGCTTTTGCCCTTCTGCTCCACGGGAGGTTTCTGTCCTCCCTGAGCTCGCCTTAGGAGTGTCATGAGGTGTCATGAGGTGGCCAGCAAAGCAGCGTAGGTGGGACAGGGCCGAGGAGCTTCGATAGAAAGAAGGGTCCACGTGGTCCCGGGGGGAGGGGGGGGGGGGGGGGAGTCAGACAGTCAGAGGTTGCAGGAGATGGACTGGTGCACTCCGGAAATCCACCCCCATCCAGGATCCGCGGGGATGAGGCCCGGACACGGACCAGCCCGTGACCGGGGCCGTACTAGGATCAGGTGGCAGGAAAGGGGTGTCTAGTCCCAGCTGTAGTTAGGGCCCCCATGGGTACTGGGAGAGGGAGGAGCCTGCAGGGGGGCAGGAGTGTGCAGGGCCTGAGAGAGTGCTGGGGCCCTCAGGTAGGGTGAAATAGGGGCTCCGGAGGGCTGCAGCAGGGGTCCTCCAGCGCAGGGTCCCGGGCAGCAGGGGTGCTGAAGAGACACAGGCTGCCGGGGGAATGGGGAAGGCAGGGCTAGGCAGAGGCAGCCGAGGGCCCGCGCGGAGTGATACTTTGGGCAAGGTCCCAGCTATAGCCCGCAGCCGAAGGGTTCCCACTTAGCCTCCAGACAATATTAGCAAGGGGGGGCCAGTGAAATGACCCAGGAGGGGCAGGCCGTATAATGCAGTCCCAGGGGAGATCAAAAGCCAGCGCCAGGATAAGCATGCAGGAGGGATGGGGCTGCTTTCTGCCTGGCGTCTCAGTCAGGGTCCACGGCGGTTGCCGCCCGCAGGCAGCAAATACAAGGCTGCAGTGGGAGGGGGGGGGATCAGCGCTGGGCCAGGAGAGCAGCTCACCTCGGCTGGTAGAAGTGTTACTTGAACCAGGCGTCCCCTGCGTCCTTCTCCGGCTCCCGAGGTCCAAGATGGCCGCTGCCGGGACTCCGGACCTCCCGCGCCAGGCCGGTCTCGCAGTCCTCCCGCAGCGCCGCCGATCTCAGCAGCCCAAGCGAGGTGGTCCAGCCGCAGGGGTTCAGAGCGAGGGTCCCCCGTCAGGCGCTCCACAGGTGTATGCTGTGAGCGTCTGGCAGCGACGGTCCCAAATCGAGGCCCCGGCTTCTGTGAGGTGGCAGGCCGCAACCCGCGGGACCCTGTAGAACGGCTCCCCGATTCCGCAGCACTAGTCCACCACAGAGAGGGGTCCTCACAGCTGCAGGGGCTGAAGGTAGGAGGGTATAAAGGACGGGGAGAAAAAATGAGGGTATTTTCTCCTCAGTTATAGTGGAGCTCCCCGGTCGTGCTGCAACTCAGTTCAGCATCCAGGCCACGCCCCCCATATCTGCTGCTTTTAAGGTCCCAGTGAGCACAGTGGCCTCCATCATCCGTAAATGGAAGTTCGGAACCACCAGGACTCTTCCTAGAGCTGGCCGGCTATCTAAACTGAGCAATCTGGGTGAAGGGCCATAGTCGGGGGGATGACCAAGAACCTGATGGTCACTCTGTCAGAGCTACAGCATTCCTCTGTGGAGGGAGAACCTTCCAGAAAGACAACCATCTCTGCACCAATCCACCAATCAGGCCTGTATGGCAGAGTGGCCAGACGGAAGCCACTCCTTAGTAAACAGCACATGGCAGCCCACCTGGAGCTTTCCAAAATGCACCCGAAGGACTCCCTGCCCATGAGAAACAAAATTCTCTGGTCTGATGAGACAAAGATTGAAATCTTTGGCGTGAATGCCAGGCGTCATGTTTGTAGGAAAACCTTGAGTGGTGCTGCAAAGATTAATGCGTGAAACAGCCCAAAGATAGGTGTACCAAGCTTGTGGCATCATATTCAAAAAGACTTGAAGCTGTAATTGCTGCCAAAGGTGCATCAACAAAGGTTGTGAATACTTATGTACATGTGATTTCTTCGTTTTTTATTTGTAATAAATTTAGAAAATCTAAAAAATAAAAAAATTTTCATGTTGTCATTACGTGGTATTGTGTGTAGAATTTTGAGGGGAAAAATGAATTTATTCCATTTTGGAATAAGGCTGTAACATAACAAAATGTGGAACAAGTGAAGCCCTGTGAATACTTTCCGGATGCACTGTACATTGAAGAAATAGCAGCTGCTGCAGGACCTTAGCCGAGTTCTACCAACCAGCTACTGATTCAGTAACAGTTGCCAGTAATAACTTATCTCTACTAGTATAACTTTGAATTGGAATCTCATTCATTGAATTTGTTAGGTTAGGTATGTTATAAAGGTAAACAGCGCCAGCTATGCTTCCCAAGTCTGTGGGCACCTGTGCTTTGTATAATAAGGTCTATAGAATAGATAAGTGCACTCCAAATTGTTTGAGTAAACTTCTACAAAGCAAAGCACACATGTAAGTAGTGTGCTATGATTATTTAAAAAAATGTACTGTAAGTTACTAGATAAACAATATTATTTCAATCTTTGAGAAAATTGCCCTTATCCAGCTATATATAAACTATGTTCAAATAAGGTATTACTGGTTTGAATAAATGGTGTGAGCGCCTTGGTGCTGGAACGAAAACACCATAGCCATTTCAACGGGGTTGGTTATGTGTGACCAGTGGTCAGGAGACCGCCAGTCAGCATACCAACACCGGGACTCCGACATCAGGATGGCCGGTAGGGGAGAAGATCCAGTGTTTGACTATGATAGTCGTCTGAGTGCTACCCCTCGGCTAATATGTTGGTTTTCTGGTCCAGCACGGACAGGACAAAAGGGTGGGCACCTACGCAAGTAATCACTGCAGACACGGAGTGCCTTCCATTTGGGAATTATATTATATATATATATTATATTATATATATATATATATATACACATACATACATACATACATACATACATACATACATACATACACACACAGGAAGGTGCGGCACTCCAGGAGACTTGAACACAGAGATGTTACTGCAGCATTTGTGGAAACGTTTCAATGCCCTTATTCTGGCATTTTCATCAGGAGAAAATTTGTTTTCACAAATGCTGCAGTAACGTCTCTGTGTTCAAGCTGCCTGGAGTGCCGCACCTTCCTGTGTATATATTTCCATGTGGAGGCACCCAGCGCAGTAACGCAGTAATGGGAGAGCCGGACCCTGCAATTATATATATATATATATATATATATATATATATATATATACACACACAGGTTGAGTATCCCTTATCCAAAATGCTTGGGACCAGAGGTATTTTGGATATCGGATTTTTCCGTATTTTGGAATAATTGCATACCATAATGAGATATCATGGTGATGGGACCTAAATCTAAGCACAGAATGCATTTATGTTACATATACACCTTATACACACAGCCTGAAGGTCATTTTAGCCAATATATTTTGTAACTTTGTGCATTAAACAAAGTGTGTCTACATTCACACAATTGATTTATGTTTCATATACACCTTATACACAAAGCCTGAAGGTCATTTAATACAATATCTTTAATAACTTTGTGTATTAAACAAAGTTTGTGTACATTGAGCCATCAAAAAACAAAGTTTTCACTATCTCACTCTCAGTCAAAAAAGTCCGTATTTCGGAATATTTGGATATGGGATACTCAACCTGTATATATATATATATACAAACAAATCTAGAAAACCACAGCACTTGCCATCCCAGAAGCGGGGTGCATTATCTGCACTCACCACTCATAGGGTGGGGTGCATGCAGCCCATGGTCACCAACCCAAATACATACAAACAGAAAATTCAGCACTCACCATAGCAAGCTCACTTATCCTCACAACATCAATAAATAAATGATGGGGGTTTAGTTAGTGAATTGGCCAATGCACGGAAGCCTGCACACCGCTAGCCAAGGTACCCCACCTTCATGCAGCTCCTACACTATCACAAAGTCTCAAAAATTAAAACCTGGCAACTATATCACACATAATATACTGCACACATGCCCACTAGGTTTAATGTGTATCTGCCATGCTTCTTATGGCTTTTAAAGGTACACTAGTCACCTGACACTGGCTGATAAATTACTAAGGAGCAGCTGACACAGGTTTAGAACAAGTGCACCCCTGTGTAATCTCACTTGTTCTAAACCTGTGTCAGCTGCTCCTTAGTAATTTATCAGCCAGTGTCAGGTGACTAGTGTACCTTTAAAAGCCATAAGAAGCATGGCAGATACACATTAAACCTAGTGGGCATGTGTGCAGTATATTATGTGTGATACAGTTGCCAGGTTTTAATTTTTGAGACTTAATTTTTGAGACTTTGTGATAGTGTAGGACCTGCATGAAGGTGGGGTACCTTGGCGAGCGGTGTGCAGGCTTCCGTGCATTGGCCAATTCACTAACTAAACCCCCATCATTTATTTATTGATGTTGTGAGGATAAGTGAGCTTGCTATGGTGAGTGCTGAATTATCGGTTTGTATATATATATACACACACACAAATATTCTGGCTCTGGTGCTTAATTGGGCTTAATAATTTCTTGGCTGTCGCATGCTCAATTTTGATATTTTTATAGTGATTCATTATCAAAGAGGAGCACCACTGTGTGATTGGCACTTGGTCACATCCAAGCAAACTGTATTCTATCTGTATATGTCCATCATTAACAAAAGTCTACCAAATGTTAAACAAGTTGTCTTCTGTACCTCTTCTCTACTGACTTGAAAATTTAGGGTTGCTGAACATGAATGCACAACAACCTGGTATTTTTGTCAGTGGAAACAGCTCCACCCGGGTCCAGTCACCCAGGAATAGTTTGTGGGTATCTAGCAGCGTTTATATAGAAACATAGAATTTGACGGCAACTTTTACACGGGAAGGACCTAATGATCTGCAGTGTAAACGGGCAACCTGGGTCATTCAACCTGGGACCCGTTTACAGTATGGGGAGAGCCACATTCCGGTGCAAACAGCGGCACTTGTACTGGTGTGCAATGAGAACAGCTCCGATCTGGGCCGCAGTAGAATGGGGTCTATCCCGGGTCTGACCCGATTTCGAACGGTGTTAAAAATCTCAAGTAGGGACTTAGGTGGCAGATATATGTTATGGTAAGAACTAACAGTACCGTTGATAACGGTATTTCTCCCAAGTCCACATGATCCACAGGGTAACACTGGGATATGATGAAGCGACACCGGATTTGCACCAATCGGTCAAAGCTTTTCGGCCTCCCAGCATGTAACGGGCCCGTCCATATATCCCCACCTCCTGGCTCGGACAAATCAGTTGTTTTCCCAAAGCTTAAGGCAGTAGCATCATAGATATCCCTAAATAGGTGAGAAGAACACACATACACACCCTTCCGTACAAGCTTATGGCTGCTAAAAAGCAGCAGCCCATTGACCACGGTCCGGCTCCTACTGCACCAAACAAAAAATTGATTTGTCTGAGCCAGGAGGCGGGGATATATGGACGGGCCCGTTGCATGCTGGGAGGCTGAAAAGCTTTGACCAATTGGTGCAAACCCGCTGTCGCTTCATCATATCCCAATGTTTTCCTGTGGATAGCCTGTGGACCCTGCCGGAGAAAGATGTATTCGTGATCTATTGCAGGGGTAGGCAACATTCAACACCCCAGCAGTTGTGGAACTACACTTCCTAACATGCCCTGTATGTAAAACTGTGGCAGAGCATGCTGGGAAATGCAGTTCTAGGGCAGATGCAATACCACATGTTGCCTACCCCTTAGCTATTTCAAAATCATACTAACAAAATGTGAACAAGATTTTTTTTTTATAGTACAGTAATACTGTTAAAAGAAACATTAAGAAAACAAATGTTGTAAAACAACATTGCAAAAGATTTTAGTAATGCAGACCTTCATTTAAAAGACACAAAGTAAACATGCATAAAAATTAAAACACCGAACACATGCTAAAAATAAAAAAAGAGTAAATATAACACAAAAATCTTTGAAAGTAATTTTATACCATACACTTTTTGATGTATTACTACATTTTTTAATGTATTACTTTACTAGGAATTAAACTACTTAACTAAACAATTATTGCTGTGTAAATAAACCTGTATACTATTGAAGGAGCACATACATTAACTTTATCAATGGTTGAAACAACTGATGCTAATATAATGCAGTAATGCAAGTGAATTGCCATCATTCACAGAATACCATCAGTTAAGCTTAGGCTGTCAGATGGAAAGGCAGTCTTAGGCTTCGGTGGAGAGGGTTAGGGTTAAGTTTTAGTGGTGAAGGTTATGGTTAGCGTCAGGCACTATGGAGAGGATTAGGGCTTAGCGTTATTCCCCTCCAGAATCGCCGCAGGATGAGCCGAAACTTACTGTCAGCTGACCGCTGGATCCAACAGACACCACTGGAACCACCAGACCCACTGAACAAAGCAAGTCTTCAGTGGACCACCAAGAATGTTTTCGTACACATTGCAAACATGTAGACATTTAATCCGTGTCGGCATGATGGATGTTGGGCTGGTTAATGTCAACATGACAAGTATGTCGACATTATGACCCCTCTTAAGTCCACATTATGAATGTTGACAAAATATACACAATCCTGTAGTGAATTTTTTCTGTGTATCACATGGATAAAAATCACATATCCTAAATAATAATCATTTAAAACAGGGAAACAATATGCTTAAATATATATTTACATGTCTGAGCAAATGCGGATGAATTTTCCAATCAGCTGGAAATGTTTGTGGTAAGGAAGACTAACAAGAGACTTTTCAGTAAGTTCCACCAGTTCTAAAAAGTTTGGACCCTAAAATATGAAAAGAAAAAAAAGAAATAAATCAATCACAAAATGTATTTAAATCAAAGCAAAATATATTGTACATCTTGTTTATGGGAAATACTCTTATTATTTCTGTAAGAAGTATCATGAATCCATTTGCTAAATTTCTATTCAGATGTCAAATTGTATCAGTAAGATTGTTGTGAATTCTAAAATATAAGTAGTGCACTAAAGAACAGTATACTAGGGTTTTATTTTGAAATAGGCGATGGGTTATTGTTTTTTAACCCTATTATAATTTTTCAACTTTACTTATGTATTCTGGTCTGGAATCTTTATTGCCCATAGATCCGAAAACATTTGCCAAAGACAACGTTTTCTTACAACATTTCCAATGTTTTCAAAGACAAGAGAACAAAATTCCCCATATACCAATAGCATGGAGGATGGAGAAGGGGCTGGGCATGTCAGGCCATGGGTTCATTTACGATCCTTCCCTCCACTGGACAAAGTGAGGGGCACTGACTGACCTCACACAACACAAAGTGGTACTGGGTTAAAGCTCCAAGGGCAATTAGTAAACAACTGTTGTTTACAAATATACCCATAAAATCTTGGTGGTACTAATAGTTTTTTTCTACTTTCCCACTGTATACTTTTTATACTTTGCACAGCTGACTGCATTTTAGTAAAAGAAACCAATATATACTTTATTTCATAGCACACGTTTATTGATGATGCTGATCACAGATCACTGCACAACATCACAGTTAAATCTACTGCACACTGCCCTCATTCCGAGTTGATCGCTCGCTAGCTACTTTTAGCAGCCGTGCAAACGCACAGTCGCCGCCCACGGGGGAGTGTATTTTAGCATAGCAGGAGTGCGAACGCCTGTGCAGCCGCGTGGCTGCAAACACATTTTGTGCAGAACAAGACTAGCCCTGTAGTTACTTATTCTGTGCGATGATTGCTGCGACGAGTGACACGGTAATGACGTCAGATGCCTGTCCAGCAAACGCCCGGCCACGCCTGCGTTTTTCCAAACACTCCCAGAAAACGGTCAGTTGCCACCCAGAAACTACCACTTCCTGTCAATCTACTTGCGTCCGCCAGTGCGACTGAAAACGTCGCTAGAACACGTGCAAAACCACAATGCTCATTGTACCCGTACGTGCACATTGCGGTGCATACACATGCGCAAATTAGCCATTTTTTTAAATGATCGCTACGCAGCGAACGACGGCAGCTAGCGATCAACCCGGAATGAGGGCCACTGTTTGACCAATTAGGAAACTACAGTATTTAACATAAGCACAGAGTACACCTATTTTTATTTGTATACACTAGTTAGAATTTAAGGTTAATAAAAATCTAACTTGTTCCAGTTTTACATTGATGTGTGACTTTCACTAGACAGTAAAGCACTAGACTAGTGCTACTGTAATTACTAAATGGATCAGAAGAGATCACCAAGTGAATCCTAGTTGCTGTGAAAAACTACAAAAATACACTTTATTTGCATCATAACGACAGAACACAAGCTTGCACTGAAACATACAATAGAAATCCTTTTAAAAGCCTTATAAAATGCATGATTTGTCATATTCCTTTCACACCTTTTAATAAATATAATAATGAATTCAACAACTATTCTGCATTTTGTACAAGATAGTGTCTAAATATACTATGTGACTGTTTCTAATACACACGGCAGCTCACATTTGTTATTAAATTGGTAGTGGCACGACGGGACAACCCTTCATTACTCCTATTTAGACTACAATAAAATGTTTCATAGGTACTAAGGGACAATTCCTCACATCTTGACAACATGGTAATAGCCTGGTCACAGAAAGATACTGCTACCTAGGATCAATGGTCCCTATGGAAGTGAGAAAAACTGCACTTTATCTATTTTCACTGAATCGAACAAATCTCTAACATAAGGAAAAAAGAAATTACAAATAGCTAACTTATTTTTACTTGTTTAAGCAAGCTGATTCATAGGGGCACTACGGCCGTATATGGTCCTCTCACTTGCAGAAAGAGCGTTGGGGCTATATTCATGCAGCAATGGCTTTTAAAGCTAGTGCTGCTTTCAATTTTCACCTGAAACCTACTGAAAATTGACAGCTTAAAATTATCGTGGCTAACAGGATACCCCCTTAGTTAGAACATATGTACTTATTAGTGGATAACTACACCTAAAACAAAACCTTTAGAGGCCGAGTCAGAATGGCATGCAAGCCCATCTTGCGGATGGATAATGGATTTTATTTTGCACTGTGTATGCTCCATAGTAGAGTGCCTGCATCTACAGGCAATTAAGAGTCATAAGATAAAAAATCTCTTGCGAGTGATTGGAATAACTGGGTAATGATGGGGCGTTTAGAGAAAATGTTTAGGTGGAAGTGCAGAATTTTACATTAAAAAATACCTGTCTTATTTCAGACTGATCTCTTAAACCAGAAATAGGGCTGGTATAAGTGTTCTTTGATAATGATGATGACCACTACATGCTTTAGCTCCTGAAACACAAAATAGGGGGAATTCAGTTCCTGTTTTCCATGATAAAAACTTGACTTTTAGCGCAAAAAGATGCTATTCAGTTGTCCGCAAAAAATTACTGGTGATAATTTTCCATAGGTTTAATGCATATATCTTTTCACCACCTCCTGAGCAGGTGAAAAGTTGTTGAAAATTCCTATTTTAAAAAGGTACAAATGCTGGGATTTGGTTCAGAACCAGTGGGACTCCCCCCTTAATTTACTAATGAGGCACTTAGAAGTTTTTTATTATTTTTAATTGGCCAATAATGACATACCATTTGTGGAGTGGAAAAGTACAAAATTATGGAAATTGGGATTCAAGGTATGGGACAGGTATATTTGGGGTGCTTTATGAGTGGACAAGTATCTATAGGCTTGCAGGTAAGAGTAATCTGTGTTTTCTGGAAGTCATTTTAAAGTGGCTTAAAGTGGATTGTTAAGCATCCCTAATTTAATCTGAGCATTTATATTGCAGAAAAACACTTGCTATCATTTTATTTTTTATTATCATTTGACCCAATTTAAGTACACCAAATAATTTTAATATGTCCACTAATACACTTCTATACCGTTATTGTATATTATTATGGCTTTTTGGGGGGTACAGGCAGATTTCCTCATTTTCACCCGATTTTTGCACATTTACAATTAAATAAATGTAAATACTGACGCGGCATACTGGCTAAAACCCATTCTCATTGCACTTTTTATGCAGAAAGTTAATCAACACTTTTGCAGACAAATGAATTCCCTCCATCAATTTTAAATCGATTAAATCGGCTGAAAACTTAAAAATGTGATCTGAAGTAAATATACCACTAAGTCTGGAGAGAGTATAGGGGGTAATTCCAAGTTGATCGCAGCAGGAATTTTTTTAGCAGTTGGGCAAAACCATGTGCACTGCAGGGGAGGCAGATATAACATTTGCAGAGAGAGTTAGATTTGGGTGTGGTGAGTTCAATCTGCAATCTAAATTGCAGTGTAAAAATAAAGCAGCCAGTATTTACCCTGCACAGAAACAAAATAACCCACCCAAATCTAACTCTCACTGCAAATGTTATATCTGCCACCCCTGCAGTGCACATGGTTTTGCCCAACTGCTAAAAAATTTCCTGCTACGATCAACTTGGAATTACCCCCATAGTCTCAATCTACCAATACTGGTAATAAGAGAAGCTATCTGTGTATCTGAAGGGGGGGAAAAAGGAATAATCTTAAAATATATTTCTACCCATTAAAACTTTTTTCAGGTAGAGATGTGCCCTCATACCTCTCTGCTGCAGTCACACCAAACAGCCCCTCTTGGTATGCCAAGTCGCGTCAGACACTTCTAGCATCGGATATCATTTTGCCGAAAAATGCATCTTATTCGCAAGGCAATGGGATTAGGATGCATGAGGAGTGCTGATTAATTTAATATATGACATTTGCAGGTAAGGAGGAGGTCCGTGTGCAGGTTCCATCCGTGCCTCCTCCCTCTGTAGCCGGCAGCGCTGTAGAGCTCTGGGAGCTAGGGTCCCCCCTAGCACAGCTGTCCCAGAGCACAGAACGCATGCGCATGTCTCCGGGAAAATGTCACGTGGCCATTTTCCCAGTGCTTTCTGCAGTGCTGCAGCTGCACTGTGGGACTCCGGAGGATGAGTATTAAAGACAATGGGTGCAGGGTGTGCGGTGTGGGCACCCCCTGGACCCCCGGGGGCCCATGTGCAGCACACACACTGCACACATTCTAAATAAGCCAGTGGACATTTGTATATCTGTCTGCGTCTGAGTCTCTGAATCTGTACACACCAAGCTACAACGTAGCGGCTGCAGCTTTTTTCCAATACAAGATCTGTTATGTTTCATATAGAGACTGTCACACACAATATACAATTGTCATATAACAGATTGATCAGCACAGCCTCCTTATGCATCCTAGTCTCATTGCATTGCAAATAAGATGCATTTTCGGCAACGAAAGATGCCTGGCGTCAGCAGAGCTGCACGGGATCTGGCGGCTCCCACACGCCAGGCATCTCGCACTGCATGGCATACTGAGGCTGGATATAGGAGGACACATCTGTATTGCATAAAGTATGTTTGGTAATTCATAATATCCAGGATGCCTAGACTGTTCATTCTTGAAGTACTGTAACTCTCTGGGATTGCACTAACTGTATAAAAATACTAACTGAACATAGATTACTATAAAATATATATGTGTGAACTATGAGAAGGGATTTCACTACATAGTACAGGTTGAGTATCCCATATCCAAATATTCCGAAATACGGAATATTCCGAAATACGGACTTTTTTGAGTGAGAGTGAGATAGTGAAACCTTTGTTTTTTGATGGCTCAATGTACACAAACTTTGTTTAATACACAAAGTTATTAAAATATTGTATTAAATGACCTTCAGGCTGTGTGTATAAGGTGTATATGAAACATAAATGAATTGTGTGAATGTAGACACACTTTGTTTAATGCACAAAGTTATAAAAAATATTGGCTAAAATTACCTTCAGGCTGTGTGTATAAGGTGTATATGTAACATAAATGCATTCTGTGCTTAGATTTAGGTCCCATCCTCATGATATATCATTATGGTATGCAATTATTCCAAAATACGGAAAAATCCCATATCCAAAATACCTCTGGTCCCAAGCATTTTGGATAAGGGAGACTCAACCTGTATCAGGAAAGAATGCTTATGTACTTTACTATAATGGATAGATTACTCAAGGACATTAATTAGAAGCATGTAATACATTCACTGTCCTTGGTGACCTTAAATCATAGGAAGTTTTATGCTGCAGCTTTGGGATTCTGGAACCATTCCCGACAAAACACCTGCGCCATATCAGTATCCTACTTGAAAACTGATGTTGCAGCTAGCAAAGAATAAGGCGAGAATAATGCTGTGACACATTAGATTTTAATTTTATACATAACAGTACATCATTAAGTCTCAGACAGAACAAACGCTCTTTTTCTATGTCTATATGTGTGTGTGTATGTACAAACCTCCTTGCTAGAACAAGACATAAAGGATGCTGCACATTCAATTGAATAGACGGTCTCCAAAGTTTGTTTATAAACCCCATAGTCCTCGGAATTCAGCTGCTCCATAAAAGCTATAACAGACTCATGAACACTGGGATACGCAATACGAAACGGCAGATCAAGAGATATTAGAAACAAAGCATTCATCAAGCTCTCCGGCAGGACATCACTTGCCTTAAGAAACAAAACAAAAAAGAGACAACAAATACATGAGCTATAGAAAATCTATTTCACAAGAGCTGAAGACTTCATTTGCACCATAGCTAATTTCAGTTAAAGAAGCAAAAAGCATCACTAACTATAAACATATTTAAATGCTTCATGGAGAAGTAATAAAGTTAAATATTTCATTGAGAAACACAGATCTAAATCCCCTCCATCAATGTGCCCTGTGCAGTTCCCTAAAGGACCAATTTGGAGAAGCTTGTTCCGTGAGCTCTCTAGATTTCTACGGCAAAGTGTCTGTGCCGATTATAATTCCTAGCTCTGCTGTAATGTCTTCAGAAATCAAACTCACTAAAGGGAGTCACTTTTGTGACTTAATGTGCTTAGCACAGCATGTATTTTCAATGACTAGGAATATGAGCAGAATATCAACCAATCCATCCTGTCCTCATTATTTTTAAGCCACTGAAGCTCAATTCTATCACAATGGGTGTTGTTTTTTTTATCTTCTTGTTACTGAAAAGTTTAGAACTTCGACTGCAAGAAGAAAACAAACACAACACCAGCAGCATAGGCTACTATTGGTGTATGAACATTATACAGTACAGCTATAACTTTATCATGCTCACATTTCTCAAATATACACTAAACAGGCGTAAATGCAGCAGAGAAGCTTGCAGCAGATTGCTCAGCTACAGGCAGAGGGCAGCATAGGACTGTTTATGGTACTGCTGAAAATTATTATACCTATAATAATACATGCAGTACATGCCTGTATCGTTACAAAATGTAAACACAGCTTCTGCAAGCAAGTGTACTGTAAACAAGATCAAGGTCATATTGTAAAATGGTAAGCTAAATGTTTTATAATTTGGCTTGCTATAGTAAGAAACTTTTTAACTATATAAAAAAAAATAAGTGAAACTTGAAGCATTCAGTAAAATACAGGCAAAATGATGCCGCACATTGGGATCATTACTAGTAAAATATTCCTGGTGACTTCAACAATTCCATTCTCCTAGTACTTAGCCAGGGTAGTAATGGAGGGTTGGCAGGGGTAAGTTCTACCAAACCATTGGTCCCTAGCATGGAAACCACTAGTTCTGTTAGTTGGAGGGAGAGGGAGAATGTTAGCTTAAAATGCCATTTCAGTTGCAATTATTAATTATTCTTTAAATGATTAATAGATATTCCTGTTGTGCTGAAAATGATGCATACATGGAATACAAACAGTATCTAATTTAAACGGAACTTCACAAAATCTAAACAAAAATACTAAAAAAAAAATGGGATTTCTATTAAATCAACTCTATGTGGTCACCTTACATATGACATAAGACCGAGGTAGTGACATCATAAATTTAGAGAAATGTAAGAGTTGGGCAAGGAACTGCAAGAAACGGCTCATTATGCAAAAAAAATGTATCTTTATAGATAATGCATTAGGCCATATTAAAAGCTATGCTATATATCACTTTATTGGGATAAAAATAGGCAAATCTATGACTTAAAAAATTAAGGCGTAGCACTCAGTACTAGTAAACTGCTGGGATGGCGATAGAAATCATGGCATGCAAAACATGTTACTGTAAGCTATATGTTTGGATACAACTGCTCCGGTCTCAGAGGTGGGAATAGGTACTGTGCCAGGCTCAAGAGAACCCATGGTTAAATGCATGACACAAGAACCATTACAGGTACAGAGATGCACAGTCAGATCTGTGCACCAAAACAATTCCATAAATAGTTCATACAATGTGTTTTCCCCAGTCTCCTTTATATTTCTATAGTCTAGGGACAGCTGCTATTGTATTCTGTATAAAGTGTGTTAGCTAGAGTACCCAAAATACAAAGGACACCAAATATGAAGGCAGAAAATGCATGCACTTTCACCAGACAAGCAGTCTTCACTATTTTACATACTACTTAATAATGCGTAACAACAATTTAAGGTTACATTCAAATGAATTAGTTTTATTTTCTCTCACACATCACATATGAGGAGCTTGGAAAAGGATGCATATGTGCTTGCACTTGCCATTTTTATTGGCTGTTCGTGTTTTCTGAGTCGATATGAAATTTTAGCACACAATACGTGCTCCCTATAACAACCTTAAACTAGTGTAAGCATCAGATTGATTACATAGATAGCGGACTTGTGCTATTCCATTTCCATGTTAAAGAGCTTCATGTGAGTGTTCCTAACGCAAGTCAACAGACAAGATCCCTATAGAATGCACTAAGTTATTGAAGGGGGTCGGAATACACATAGGGGCAGATGTATTAAGCCCGGAGAAGTGATAAAAAAATGATAAAGCAGTGATACCGTACGTGGAAGGGTATAACGCACCAGCCAATCAGCTCCTAACGGTCATTTTTCAAACCGTAATGATTGGCTGGTGCGTTATCACCACCCTCCACTTATCACTGCTTTATCACTTCTTCAGGCTTAATCCATCTTCTCCAGAGGTCAGTCTGCGGGTTCACAGTTGGCCAGTCTGATGTAACCTGCATCTTGTATTCATTTGGAAAATTTCAAATGATGATTCCAGCACGGGAATAAGACACAAACAAAATGCTGCAGACAGTACTTGTACATGTTCATCTCCATTCCAGTGTTTCACAAGGAGTAATTGAGAGATCAGTGTTGTGCGATACAGACAAACAACTCCCAGCTGCAAATTTAGGCCTAAAGACTGGGCACAAACCAACTCCAGCAGTAAAGTGCAGCTGAGAAGTAAAGATTGCTAAGTGTAACCAGTGGTATTAATATTAACCAACATAATCTTGAGGAAGAATCTTTAAAAGGTTTCTGCTTTTGAGGATTGTTCTTCATCTCTTACCTTTTCCACAGGGAGAAGTGTTTGCAGCAGTCGCATTGTAAAAAGAGAAATGCTGATAAATGCCATTCTGTGGTTCACAAGAGAAGAGTCAGGCTTCTCAGAACTGTTGTTATTTTTATGATACAATATAGCCTCCCCAAGTGTATCAAGCACTAAAAGCAGTTTACATCTCTGTAAAAGGAAAACGCAAAAGTGAGTTTTTTTTATTATATTACTGGAATAGGCTTAAATCATATAAAGTGTGAAATTTAGACAGTGATCCAGAATAAAGCAATCCACTCCAGAATAAAAAAACATTTCTAATTAAAGGTCTTATTTTTGCAGTACTGTGGTCCATGCATAACCTTTGAGAAACATGAGATATAAAAAGGTGTTATTGACATTGTCTTATTGTTTGCCATCCCCGGTTTCCATAGCAACATGTGCTGCTGGTCAGGCCTTTTATTCCTTGATCACCAAAGAAGTGCTTTCTGAGCATGTTTTTATTAATGCAAACTTAATATAGGATGGACGGATAATATCGTAATTCAATTGTAGGTCAAAACAATATTTAGCACATATAGTGTTTTTTCCATAATCACAATATTGCTCTCTCACCAGTTCTTGTCCTATGAGACTTGCATCTTCCCAAACATTTTCCGAAATGGCATCGCCAAGCAATAGCAAATCTTCTCTAAGCAGTTCAAGAATGAGCATTACAGGTTTCTGTCTTTCTATACGTGTGAGAAAAAGCAAAGCACAATTTCCATTTGCACAATACATAGGTTAAAACGGCACAAGTAATAAAAAGTGCCTTATTGTAAAATACTGTAACTAAAATAAAAAAAACATCAGTTAGCTTTAGTTTACGTCTACATTTTTTCACATAACTTTTCCTCCTTTCACAAACAAGACATTGCTCAGACGTGCACATAACTAGTGTAACGTATTTCAAAAACTTCATGCTATGCTAGAGTTTGTGGGGTCCTACCAATGCCTTGGCAGCGAATTCTAGGAAATAATATGCTTTTCAGGGATGTGCCCTGTAATAAGGACAACCTGGGCATCATTTATAACATAACTGACATGTAAGGTGAAATGTCAAATCCTCTTCGCTACCATCATGCTCCTCAATTTACTTTGCTTCACCTGGATTTCACAAGTGCACTAGCACGTGCAGCAAGATGGCGCTGTCTGTGGAGGAGATGGGTGAAGTGACATTCCTCACTGACGGTATGGAGGCGGCTTATAAGGAAGCTGCTCAATCCCGTATTTGGAGGAGGTATAGTTTTATGAAGCAGCGCAAAAATAAAATTTCATTTTGTGAAGCTTAATAAGATACAGATGAAGAGGGCAGATGGCCAGAGGCATTACTTCCTGTGCCAAACGTTGCATAGCCATTTTAATGCTGGAAAAACACTTGATTAATGCATCAGCTCTGATCTGGCAAAGACTGTCTGACTTCTATACTCAGAGGCCCTCATTCCGAGTTGTTCGCTCGCTAGCTGCTTTTAGCAGCAGTGCAAACGCTAAGCCGCCGCGTTCAGGGAGTGTATCTTAGCAAAAGTGCGACCGAAAGGTTCGCAGAACGGGGTGAAATATTTTTCAAACAGTTTCAGAGTAGCTGCAGACCTACTCCTCCCTTGCGATCACTTCAGTCTGTTTAGTTCCTGTTTTACATCCCAAACATGCCCTGCGTTCGGCCAGCCACTGCCCCGGATCCCCAGGCACACCTGCGTTTTTACCTGACACGCCTGCGTTTTTTAGCACACTCCCGAAAAACGGCCAGTTACCACCCAGAAACACCCACTTCCTGTCAATCACTCACCGATCAACAGATCGACAGAAAAACGTCGCTCGACCTTGTGTGAAACTGCATAGTTTTTTGCGAAAGTACGTCGCGAGTGTGCACTGCGGCCCATACGCATGCGCAGAAATGCAGATTTTTAGCCTGATTGCTGCGCTGCGAACGACAGCTAGTGATCAACTCGGAATGACCCCCAGAGTCTGATGCAATTTGCTTCATTAAGATGCACTTAAGCAAAGAAGCCCACGGCTATTATAGCCATTTGTTCCCCAATGAAAAAATAATCCCAAAAATAGGATGGCATGTACATACATTAGGGGATCTACAAATAGCTGTGATAATTTACCATAGCTGATTGGTTCAGCAGGTGCTATCCTATTAACCCTGATAGCCGGCATTTATTCCCCTGATGCTGGAGATTATCGGAAATTGGTTTCACCTGCCTCAGGCAGGCAAAGCCACATCCCCAATAAGTGACCATTTTTTTCATGAAAAGTGCAACGAAAATACATAGCTCTGTGGCTTTTCACAGGCACTATGTATTTTTGCTAGAAAAATAGGGGTTTTCGTGCGAAGCAATTGGATAGGGGGATAAATAAATAAATAAAAATTGGTGGAGAAAAAAAAACGCAAAAAACTCCCATTCATTTTTCACAGCAGCACAATTTTCCTGGTAAGTGGAAAAAGTTAACCTATAATTTATTAAATTAGTAGTGTTAGGGAGAAAAGAGGAGTTATGGTAAAACTTACCTTTGTTAACTCATTCTTCGAGGTCCATGGATCCACAGGGTAAATTCTTAACCTTGGGCATGATGTTTGTAGAGACTAGGACTGACGCCAAATAATAGCTTGTGAGCCTCCCAGGATGCATTGGGCTACTCCCCCTTCATACCCCGCCCCGATGCTCAGGCACTTCAGTTTTAGTGACAAGCCCAAAGCAGGAGCTTGAGAGGAGAGAGAAGGAAGGATGGTACACACAGGAAACATAGTCTCACATAGAGGAGAAGGGAACTGGTGACCAGAGAAGTAACCCATTGAAGCTAGGTGCGTCAGGATGGGCGCCCTGTGGATCCCATGGACCTCGAAGAAAGAGTTTAACAAAAGGTAAGTTTTACCATAACTCCTCTTTTCTACTTCGGGATCCATGGTCTCCACAGGGTTAATTCTTAACCTTGGGAACTCCCAAAGCAGTTGTAATAGGGAGCGAACGCCCCTAAGCTGAAAGAAGGACATTGCAGCCAAAGGTTGCATCCTGAGAAGCAAACGTATCAAAGGTATCGAACGTAAGAAACGTATGGGCAGTAGACCACGTACCTGCCTTGCAGAGTTGTTCAGCAGATGCGCCACGACGGGCTGCCCATGAAGGACCCACAGAGCAAGTAGAGGGAGCAGAGATTGTACTTGAAACAGGCAGATACAGTTGTGTATACGCCTGTGAAATGGCAATGCCGAGCCAACATGCCAATGGTTTGTTTAGTGGCTGGCCAGACCAGCATGTGAAATTCATAAAGGATGAATAAAGAATCTGTCATCCTAAGGGAACTAGTATGGTCCACGTAGATCCGGAAAGCATGGACCACATCCAACGATGCTTCCTCTTGTGAGAGGCCGGGACCCTGAAAGGCTGATAGCACAATGGGTTTGTTAATATGGAACTTAGATACTACCTTAGGAAGGTATCCTTTTCTCATTCTAAGGACCGCCTGGTCCTGGTGAAAGATTAAGAATAGTGAGCAACATGAGAGAGCTCCCAAGTCAGAGACCCTGCGTGCTGAGGCGACTGCCAGGAGAAAGAGAGCCTTTGCGGTTAACCTCTTGAGGTCTACCGACTCCAAAGGTTTGAAAGGGGGCATAGATTAGGCCTGTAGAACCAAAGACACATCCCACGGAGACACCGGAGGGACAAATGGATGCTGTATTCGTAGTACCCCTAGGAGGAAGGTACATGCATGTGTCAATGGAACCAGTCTCTTCTGGAACCAGACAGACAAAGCTGAGAACTGGACCTTCAGAAAAGCCAGGCAAAGACCGATGGCTAGGCTTGCCTGTAAGAATGCTAACAGCCGAGGTATCCAGAGAACTTTAGGATCGTAGTCATGGTGAGCACACCACTGGAAGTAGGAGTGCCATATCCGGTAATATATGCGGGCTGAGGCTGGTTTCCGAGCCTGAAGCATAGTCTGAATTACCACACCAGAGAAGTCTTTTTCCCTTACGAGGAAAGTCTCAAGAGCCACGCCTGCAGGTCCGGATGGAGACAAGGCCCCTGAGAGAGCAGGTCTGGCCGAAGAGGTAGAGTGAAGGGCTCATCTATGGAGAGATCCCTCAGATCAGAGAACCAGTGGCGTCTGTGCCATGCTGGAGCTACCAGGATGAGTGTACCGCCTTCCTTCTTCAATTTGTGCAGTACTCTGGGAAGGAGAGATACTGGAGAAAAGAGATATGCCAGAGGTAAGTTTCACAGAACTGCGAGTGTTCCTAGGAAGGTCGCTTCCCAATCTCTTGTCCTGGCTCCATACACTGGAGCCGTGTGGATGTGTCTGGAGGCCATGAAATCCATGGCTGGCAAACCCCATCTGCGTACCAGTATTTGAAAGATGTCCGGGTGGAGAGACCACTCTCTGGCGTGGACATCTTGATAACTGAGAAAGTCCACTTCTCAGTTGAGGACTCCTGGAATGAATATTGCTGAGATGGGCTGGAAGATGGATTTCTGCCCAGACGAGAATCCGAGACACTTCCTTCATGGCTGCTGCACTTTGAGTGCTGTCCTGACAATTTATGTAAGCCACTGCCGTGGCACTGTCTGACTTTTTGACATCTGAAGAGCCCTGTAAACCGCTCGGAGCTCGAGTACATTAATTGGGAGAGCCATGAAAGGAGTGACTGCCCATGACTGCTCCCCACCCTCGGAGACTGGCATCTGTGGTGAGAAGTGTCCAGTGAGGAATCCAAAAATGTGTGCCCTTGTCCAGGTTGGGTTTGTGAAGCCTCCATGCCAGGGACAGATGGACCTCCTGCGTCAGAATCAGAGTCTGAGACGTGAGTCATGTTGGGATGCCGTTCCACTTGGCCAGTATCAGGCCCTGTAGGGGCCTGGAATGAAATTGAGCGTATTACACCATGTCAAATACCGATACCATGGAAACTGGAGGACAGGTGTAGCAAATCTGCGCTGTATTAGATGGAGACAGCTGGCCGTGCGGAGAGTGCTAGAGCTCCCTAAAGGCTCAGTGTGAGAATACAAGAAAAAGAGGGGTATGCTCTCTCTACAATGGCGCTGGTCTCTCTGATGTTAACCTGTACATTTAGCTTTTATGCAGGTATATAAAAGTTGGTAAAAACACACTGATGTAGTAAAATTAAAATATGAATTTAATAAATACAATACTAACATCAATAGATAAAAACAAGTGGACTGAACACAGTCTGTGTGGGGGAATGGAATCCTACCGATGCAGGTGGAGGAGCCGCAGGTGTCAAATAAAGGCAGGGTACCCCGGGAAATACCCTGAAGGCGACCTATTGCATGTCTACCATTATAGTCTATTGACTATAGACCTTTTTAGTGTACATCTATAGTCCAGATACCTCTGGGGGATGGATCGCTGGGGAAGCGCTGACCTCCCCTGTGCTGGCAATCATCACCGGTTCTCCTGGCCTATTAAAATTGTCGCCAGTGTACATGTGTGCCCTGGTGGTTAATTGCGGCCGCGAGTACACTTAATGGACTGGGAGCACGCCAGCATCCGTGGCCCATCTCCTGGGACCGCGGCACAAGGACTGCACAGATTGCAGGTCCCGCAAGCAGGAACCCGCCTTACCTGTCCCCCATGTGTCCAGATGCAGTCCTGGGAGCCCCTGTGTCTTGCTAGTGAGTAGTATGCAGTGGAAAGCCCACCAAAATCAACTACCCACTTATGGTGTCACAGCCTGTGGGGGTGTTGGAGAGACAGCTCTGGCGTCCTATGGACTGCCAGTATCTGTCATCCCATTAAAGTAATTAAAAATCTGGAAAAGTAAAATTAAAATAAAAGCTTAGGCTGCAGCTCCAGCCCTCTGTTCAGTGGGTCCAGCTCCATGCGGACACCAAAAAAAAACCTGAAGTGCCGTTGCACGGGGGCGGGGTATTAAGGGGGAGTGATCCAATGCCTCCTGGGAGGTTCACAAGCTTATTGTATGGTGTCAGTCCTGGTCTCCACCAGCATCATACCCTGTGGAGACCAAGGACCCTGAAGAAGAAAAACTATTTAATGAAAGAGGTGGTTCTTAAGTGGAAGGTGACTTAACGAAAGTAATGTTTACATTTTGCACAGTGCCTCTCTTCTTCTTCTCACAAGACTTCTAGTTTATAGACGAGTGCGCACCGGGATTCCACGTATTTGTTAATCTTGTTTTTTGAGTGCCAAATTTTTCGTGTGTGTGTGTGTGTGTGTGTGTGTGTGTGTGTGTGTGTGTGTGTGTGTGTGTGTGTGTGTTTTTTCAACGTTAGGTTAAGTAGCAAAAGATATTTGATCTATAAGATATTATTTTACTAAAGTGAACTTACAGTATATTTTACTGTGATCATCACAATATTAGATAGCACTATTGTCTTTGTAAAATTAGTTCCGCTAAGCAATAACCGACATCCACGCGAGCGAAGCCGCAGGCATACGATAATCTTATTATAAAATAATGTGTTCCTTACTAACGGAAACAAATTATTACACATTTGGCAGTGTGCAGCAAGCATACAACTGACCTGACTTTAGTAGTGGTGCAGCACTTTCCAAAACTAACACACAGAATTGAGGAAGACTGAGCTGTTGAAACTGTAGATCTAATGTATCTTCATTTTCAACTTCTGGAGGGTCCAAATTGCCTCTGTCCAATGGGGACCAATGTGATGTCCGAGGATTTGCATGAGCTTGAATACTGTTACCACTTTGAAATAAAAAATCATGACAAATATAAGGAAACATTTTATATGCTGTTGTGCCACTCAAAGCATCCATAGCTGACTTCACAGAGAAGCAAAAGTCCTCATATTATATGTCATACAGCCTTTAAAAACAATTCAGTCATGTTGAAGTCAGGTAAACTGGATGAAGGAATTTAGCATAATGTTCCTCATCGCACAATTCAGACGAAAGTGAATTGATTATATATGATTGTGCTCACTTTCTCATAAAGGTCTCAAGTTATATTAAAACTTTTTTAATGTCGAAGGTTGTGACGCATACATGTAGATGCAGTTCAAGAAATTGATACACTTAAATGATGTTGCAACTGAACATAGTAAAGACGCTCTTTATGTATTCAGTAAACACACTGTGTATTATCTGGATATAAATGATTTGTGTACTCAGTATGCAAACTGCATACTGTTTGGACTTTTGTTTCTAATTATAATGGATTGCTCCCGGTGATCCTGCAGAGATGATTGCACCATGTGGCTATTAAATATGATAGATACAAAAACCTTACATTAAAACTGTAGTTAAAGTATGAATTATCTAACCAGATTATACAGGAATACAGGAGGGAACCTGAAGGCATACCTGTGGCAGGATAAAGATTCACTTCAGGGGACAAAGACCAGAGGATGCTGCCAATGGGATGTTGAGTTCTTGTGATGTCCTGAACCTTCACTCTATGATTGTTGACCTTAAATGTGTAGTTTGTTTACCACTGTGATGTCATACCCTTTTTCATTGTGAAATTTATAAATCTGTACACCTCTGGCTTTGACAGTGTTCGCAAAAACGCGCCATGGCGTGTATTTTACGCGATATTGAAAACCGGGGACTCCCTTTTTCAGAGTTGGTGGGTCCCCGGGGACACTCTTCACTGGGCTCAACTACCAGCAATGGCCGCTGTGTCTTAATATCCCCGGCAGGAGGCGTGCCTGCTCCTGTGCCTCTCTGTGCTGTGCGAGTCTCGTGCCTGGCAGTGTCCGTGTGCAGAGGCAGAGCTGGGAATGCCGCGGCTGGCAGAGTCCTCCTCGCCGCCCGCTCGGTGGGTATAGAGGGCTCCGCTCAGACCTGCCGCGGCTGCTGACTGGGGGTAACAGCTCGTGTTGCATGGGCCACGGAGGAGAAAAGTGTCATAAAGTGAGAGGGGCGCTGTGTGGTGTGTGGAGGTCACCTAGTCCCGGGCACAGGGCTGGCGGAGCTGAGCGGCATCCAAGTGCCACAATGACAGGGGGACGCCCGGCCCTGCTCTCTGTGCTAGCATGTATTGTCCTGCGGTAATGCATATGTCAGTGGTCGTTTATAACATCCCCATGTTACTGTGCTGTGATACCTTGTGTCTGTGTGTGTGTCATACAGCACAGTACTGGGATGCACACACAACTCCACGCTACTATGCTGGGATGCCTAGTGTGTGTGTGTGTGTGTGTGTGTGTGTGTGTGTGTGTGTGTGTGTCATACAGCACAGTACTGGGATACACACACAACTCCACGTTAGTATGCTGGGATGCCGTGTGTGTGTGTGTGTGTGTCATACAGCACAGTACTGGGTTGCACACACAACTCTACTGTTTATCTGTCATACAGCACAGTGCTGGAATAAACACACACACACACACACACACACATAACTCCATACTTTATTTGTACTGGGGTATTATTTTCAGTGGGAGTTATATATATATATATATATATATATATATATATATATATATATGTGTGTGTGAATAGATCCCGACTGTCAGCATACCGACGTCGGGAGCCCAGATGCCAGAATGGCGAGCGCAACAAAGTGCTCGCCACAGGTTCTATTCCCACTCTATGGGTGTCATGGGTACCCACGAGTGGGAATAGACCCTGTTAGCCCGGCATTCAGTCTGTCTGTATTTTCAGCAGTCGGGATTCCGGTGTCGGTATCCTGACTGCCACGATCCTGACTGCTGGCAATGTAATGGCATCCTTTCGGAGCCCGTCCCTGCTATGTGACGGGTGTCTGGGCCTCTGCACGTGCGTGGTAAGCCTCACTGCCGTGCAAAAGGGCCATTTCCTGCAGAGAGTTCCAAAGGAAACCTGCCAGAACTACAACCTGTGATGTGTAGCCCATAGGCTACAATGGGCTACCACAATCAGGACATATTGAAAGATTGGACAGCATCGCATCCCCAATAGAAATCTATAGGGGGGATGAAGCAATGTAGGGATCTCAGCAGGTATCAGAGATACCTACTGCGATCTCTCCTTCATGCATTCCAGGGATACATAACATTTCTAGCTAGCCGCGAAAATGTGCATTTTCTGGGACATAGCCACAAATACTGTTTGTTAAATGGACCCCTTAGTCCGGTGCTGATGTGCAACCTATGGGTGATGTCCCAGAACATTGTATATGTGAATGATTCCGCTACCCATCTTCCTGGAACTCAGGGTTGCTGTCCCCAACCATACCCACTCTCCACTCAGCCACATCCCCTTTTCAGCAGGGGTGCCCTCTTGGCACCTCAGCACCCTCACATGTCCCCAATCTAGAGTGAATACTACTTGCCGCAGTACTGCTCCAGTTGCTATCTACACTTTAATCCTCTTTACCCCCAGTACTGCCCCAGCTGATATCCACCCTTGCCCCCTCCTTACCCCTACCTCCAGCTCTAACCAACTTCTCCCTACATCTCCCCCCATAATATGTGATGGGACCCAGAAACAGAGGAGTAGGACACCAATTTTTTTAAGTAATGGGTCCCAGGGACCCACACATTTTTTCGCTCACCGCGATCACTGCTTTGAAGGCAAGAGCGTTCCATACAGAAGTTTGGGGCAGTGCTGTCCGTGCAAATGCAAATGTAACTGGTGGTACTTTTACTTTATGGTTATGAAATAAATTGCTCTTGTGCTTTGGAACCACATGATCAGATAGGACGATTTTAAGCGGTGAAAGTTTTGGTTTTAACAGTCCATATGTATATGTTAATAATATTATTATTATTATTATCATCCTATATGTATATGGTGCCACAAGGGTTCCGCAGGTCCCAATTACAGAGTACATATGCACATAATCGAAACAGGAAAACAGTGACTTACAGTTGAAGACAATATAGGACAAGTACAGGGTAACCAAGCATAACTACATCAGTAGACAACACTGAGATAAGTATCAAGGTGACCAAAAACTGCAGGATTTTGGCAGTTGAGGATTATTAAAGTAAGAAAGGGATAAGCACATGAGGGAAGAGGGCCCTACTCATGAGAGCTTACATTCTAAAGATAAGAATAGCAAAAGATCTCATGGCATGGATTTTATTTAAGAGATTATTTGAAATGTAATTTACACATTTGAATTTAGAGTGCCTAACCCAAACATGAAAGATGGTAGAAGACCAATAATGAATATAAAAGGACATAATTTGTCATCATTTTGTTGAACCACCTCTGACAACTATTATAGCCAGTATTCTTGTTGGTTACTTGGCTGGCATATAGTGCTAGATTTGCACCATGCATACCACGTAACATCTAAAACCAGAAGCTATAGCCTCGTCACACCACAAAATTTTCCGTCACACCAATGCAGTGCCTTCTAGATGGTGTTGTGTAAACTCTGTGGCCATGATGCATAGTGTTAGTTAGCATAGCACATCTGCTTGAGCCCACAGAAGCGGGTGTATGCATTTGCATCTAAGAGTTGAGTCCGAAGAGGCAAAATGGGATGGGTGGCACTGGCAGGTGGACTTTTACCATCCAGGGCTTGTTCCTTTTAACTCTCTCATAAAAGACCATTTTTCCCACAGCTTGCTCAATGACTCAATTAAAATCACAGTAGTTTCTTGGACAAGTGTCCTGCTTCACCAGCATTGCAAAATGAGGTGTCCCTGAGCCTCATTTCCCACATGAAATTAACGGTGGTCAGGGTACTCTGTACACCTTTATGTCCCCCCCTTCCCACCGCCCCCAGATTCCCCTAGTTAAGAAGAGGAAACATCACAAATTTCTCCACTGTTTATATATAATGTATACCATGTTTAAATGCTATCTAGCCGAGAGTAGGGTGCGCACTCCCTGTACTCAGTAATAAAGTGCCTGAAATCACTCTCTGCAGGTCTTCTGGGTCAGTTTTCCAACAAAAAAAAACAGGATGACAATGAAGCACTGACAGAAGAGGAACCTTGCCATATTGATCAGGAAATGGATATCCCTGGGGATGGCTAAAAAGTGGGCATTATAGCACTGCATTAACTTAATTCCCTGTGTATTAGGTTACATTTTAATGAACACGCAGAATAAATATATAATAGTACCCTGTTAAAAATGGAATTAATTGGTGCTGACATTTTCTATATTGCAATGGCTGGAAAAAATACTTCCCTACAAATCATCTTTTTTTTATTTGATATAATCAATATGAGACAATAACAACCCCTCAGACAAACAAGACTGCTGCCCAAACCAAAATGAGAGTTTGGTAAACCCACCTACTTAATAGCTGGACAGCCAATCAGGAACATCCTCCCACAATAGAGGAGACGCTACTCCTGATTGGCCACCCATCTATTAAGTAGGCAGACTTAACAGACGTGTTGACTCACTTTGTTTTGCAAGCTTCTTGGAAACAGTGCATTTCATCTATTAAAGTTATTTGGATTACATAGGATTAAAAAAAAAAAAAAGTAGAATTGGATTGGTAAATTGGATTTTTACCAATGGTACTATTTATTTATTTATTGATTTATTTATCTATCTATTTAGTAGGAGCACTAAGAAATACAATATTTAATCTCTGGCCACTAATAGTTTTTTGAGTGGCAAAGGCAATACTATTCATTCATATGGCAATTTCAGACAGCATCTATTCAGCAAGTTTGAAATCTGGTAGAAAAATAGAAGAAAAAACACTAAACTGCACTTCAGTAAATGTCCAACCAGGTGAAAGGTTTCATGTCATACTGTATAGCGGTGTTCTAGTAAAAGCAAACAAGTGTGACAAACCAACTTCCCTGATTTATGATCATAAAAGTATCACACACTAAAGTTATATAGAACATAATATGGTTTAGTAAAAGTAAAGCTATTGCAGAGAAAATCATGCAATAAAAATAGTACCTATCCCCCTTAATCTTTGTCCCCTGTATGGAAGCCCTGGCATGCACTATCTCAATGTTACAGGTCTTCAAATTAAGGGTGTAGATTACAAACTGGCCTTATTTTCCGTCCCTAACCTAGTGGATTCCAGAGATTAGGTACTTTATCTAACTTCAAAGTTAACTATTCAAAGTCTGTTGTGGTTAATCTAATAGCTCCCTTCCATTCTGTAGATGCGCTGCAACAATCATTTGCATGGCATGCCTCTAGCCTCAAATACCTTGGGGTTATTCTTGGTGTGAACCTCTCCAAGCTGTTTGCTAACAATTTTAAGCTCTTACTCCAGACCCTGCGATTGGAATTGGTGAACTGGACTAACAAGACTTTATCTTGGTTTGGACCTGTTAGTGTGGTGAAAATTAATGTTTTGACCCAGGTTCTATACCTACTGCAGACCCTGCCCATACATGTTCCTAAGCAGTGGTTTAGTGAGCTGCATAATATAGTAAGGCATTTTGTTTGGGGTGGGCTGAAGCCTCGTTTTAAGCTCTCCATTTTATTTAGACGTAAGAATATGGGGGGTCTTCAACTCCCACACTTTTCTACTTACTATGATGCAATCATGCTTGGTCGAGTTATGGACTGGACAAGAGCAGGGGATGCTAGGTAATGGGTTCAATTGGAAAACCACTCTGTCTCTACGGCTCTCTCCATTTACCCATGGAGATACAAGGTGCCTGTTTTGTCTCACCCTACAATAGGTCCCACGTTGGATAGATGGAACAAATCAAGGAAGTATCCTTGGATCTCTGCCCCTTCCTCTCCGCTCACTCTGTTATTCGATAAACCAAACTTCCCTCCAGGTTCCTCTGCCAGTACCTTTAGTGGTGAAGTCTAGAAAGATGTTACCTTTTGGTTCCCTTCAGGACAAAAGGGCTCTGCCGGCAGCAGAGATTTGGCGATATCTTCAGCTGAAACATTTTGTACAAAGTAGAGATGTACGGTTGGCCTGCAGTAGACCATTGTCCATTTGTGAAGATATGTGCCTGATACCTACACGTCCTTCTCATTTACTCTCTTCATGCTATAGTCTGCTGATTGAGAATGCATACTCTGAACCCCAGAAGTTCCTGGGCGACTGGGAACGTGACTTGGGGTCTCCTTCACCCACAAAAAACGGATTTTTGATAATTCTTTTGCCAGCTCCATTAGTTATCCAGTGGTTGAGACCAGGGCCGGTTCTACACCTTGTGGCGCCCAGTAAGAAAGTTTCCATTGGCGTCCCCCCTGGCAAAACGTAATAGGGGCGTGGCTTCATATGGGAGGGGTGTCGCCACAGTTATGCCCCCTGTAGTTATGCTCCCAGTAGTTGTGGCCCCTGTAGCTGTGCCCCCTGTAGATTTGCCCCAGTAGTTGTGCCCCTTGTATATTTGCCCAGTAGTTGTGCCCCCAGTAGCTGTGTCCCCTGTTGCTGTGCCCCCTAGTAGCCACTTACAAACACAAAAAAATAAACAAAAAACAATACTTACCAGCCTTGCTCCTGCTCCTGACCGCTGCTGCTCTGTCTGGCCGCCCGCCTCTCTCTATGGGAGAGACGTTATGATGTCTCTCCCATAGCAGCGCCGCACAGGCACTAGAGGTCAATTATGACCTCTAGCGTCTGACAGTGGCGCCGGCTGCAGCGGCCGCCCACACAGCCCACGGCGTCTGCTGCAGCCAGGGAGCAGGATGCGGGGTGCGGGTAGGTGGCGGGCACCTGTGGGGTGACTGTGTCCGCAGGCCGCAGTACCCCGGACACAGGGCCAAGTACCGCTCCTGGTTGAGACTCACTATAAGGTGATCTCTTGCAGGTACCGAGCCCGCAAATATTAGCTAAAATGTTTCCTGCTATGTCCGATTACTGTTGGTGCTGCAATTCTGGTGTGGGTTCGCCCTTACATATCTGGTGGGACTGTTGTGCATTACGTCCCTTTTGGGAGAAAGTTATTTCTCTCTCTGCATTAGTCTTAGGCTGTGAGGTTCCCCCAGATCCTTCCTTTTGGCTTCTAAATCTGTACTCCGGGCATTTACCACTGCATAAAAAATCCCTGCTCAAATTCCTTAATAGTGCGGCAAAAGTAGTTACACCAGTTCACTGAAAGTTGGTGGCTCCACTGTCTCTGAAGGAATGGTTTGCTAGAAACGATCTTTATATGGACATGGAAGACCTACATCTCGGAGTTGATAAATTCCATGACTTTAGCACAACTTGGCTTCCTTGGATCGAGTTTAAGTCTTTCAACAATTACAAAACTGCACTAATTTGAGATCTAGGCTTTTTATTATATATTTATTACCAGTTATTTATATAGCGCACACATATTCCACAGCGCTGTACAGAGAATATTTGCCCATTCACATCAGTCCCTGCCCCAGTGGAGCTTACAATCTATATTTCCTATCACATGTACACACAGACACATTCACGCTAGGGTTAATTTTGTTGGGAGCCAATTAACCTACCAGTATATTTGTGGATTGTGGGAGGAAACCGGAGTACCCGGAGGAAACCAACGCAAGTAAGGAGAGAATATACAAACTCCGCACAGTTAAGGCCATGGTGGGAGTCGAACCCATGACCTCAGTGCTGTGATGCAGTAATGCTAACCATTACACCAGGGGTGGCCATACAGTCGACCAGTCGATCGCGAGACGGCGCCCATCCACACGAGGCTAGGAGAGCGCAGCGCGCGCCTCTCCTGCCTGCCGCCCTGCGCCGCCCTGCCTCTCAGTCTGGTCTCCGGCTGTGACGGTGGAGTGTATAGCTCAAATCAGGTGCCGGTTCGTTAGCCAATCAGAGCTCGCGGACTGGCGCCTGATTTGAGATATACACGCTGCCGTCACCGCCGGAGACCAGACTGAGAGGCAGGGCGGCAGGCAGCAGAGGCACGCGCTGCACTCTCCACACAGCAGCAAAACGGTGAGCAACACTATGGGGGCATATCTGGCACTGTGGGCACATGGCACAGTGGGGGCATATCTGGCACTGTGGGGGCATATCTGTATCTGGCACTGTTGGGTCATATGTGGCACTGTGGGGGCATATCTGGCACTGTGGGGGCATGGCACTGTGGGGGCATATCTGTATCTAGCACTGTGGGGGTCATACGTGGCACTGTGGAGGCATATCTGGCACTATGGGGGCATATCTGTATCTGGCACTGTGGGGTCATATGTGGCACTGTGGGGGCATATCTAGCACTGTGGGCACATGGCACTGTGGGGGCATATGTGGCACTGTGGGGGCATAACTGGCACTGTGGCGGCATATCTGCATTGTGGGGCATATGTGTATCTGGCACTGTGGGGCCATATGTGTTTGAGGTTTTTACCTGTGGGGTCAATGTGTTATTTTGTGCGAGACAGTCATTTCACTCTGTGCATCAAGGCTACGTCCCTTTTTTTGTTATACCACGCCCCTTATTTTGCGCGTGCGCTATTATCCCACCTACGTAGATCACAAAAGCTTTCAGCTTTCAAAGTAGATCACCGACTCCAAAAGTCTGGCCACCCTTGCATTACACCATCCGTACTGCACCATCCGTACTGGCTTTTTAGGTTGAACATTGCCCTGATCCCTTCCCTGTGCCCTCCCACTCTCCCCTCCCCCTCTGTTTTATGTGTGTTTTAAATCTTATTTGTGTCCCTCCTTGCATTGTCTGTTGCTGTCTTTGTCTACAGATTATGGTATTGGCTATGATTCCACTGGTATTTTGTTGTGTTTCCTGAACTGACTTCCACATATGTTTCGGTGGATCTGCTCAGCGGATGTTTTCAGTTGACAAAAGTTTTTGTTATATTACCTGTATTTCTTTGTTGTTATTACAAAACAATAAACATATATTGTAAAAAAGAAATAAAAAAAAAGTATTAAAAATGTAGGATAAAACAACTTGACATGATATTACTTTATAAAATGTTGCATGCTTTGCTAAGAAAGATGATGCACCATCTCTGCGATGAAAGTCTGCTCCATATCAGAAGCATCTATTTTTCTAGGGTTGTTTTTACTTCTTTTTGTTGTGGTTCCTACTCTAATGATGGGTACACTGTTATAGATATATCTGAAGATCAATTGATCTGCAGATATATCTACAGATGGATCAGGCAGTGTATTGTACACACTTGCCCGATCCGTTGTGACCGACGTCACGAACTGGGCAGGCATTTACATTCGTCCACACAGTAGACCTGTCAATCACCACTGGCTTGTGCAGCGAGTGTATGGGTGGCAGGCCATCGGCTGTGCTGCAGAGCCGTCACCGATATGTCGGCGAACGACTTTGTTTACAGACTTTCTGCTCGTACACACTAGCCAACAGACCAGCGATGTATTGGCCACTCAATTGAATAGCTGATATATTGGCCAGTGTGTATATACCTTAAGTAAAAATCATTTCATAATAAAGTAAATAAATACCCTGTTAAAGCACAAAAGAATGAAATCCATTTTCAACCACAAAGCAGAGCAGGGTATCCTGATATTTAATGGCTGCCATACATCGGGCCTGATTTAGGTCGCAACGCTTCAGCAGTGCATGCCGCAAAGTACCGGTATGCAGCATTTTGCGCATGTGCGGGACCCACACTGTGCATGTGTGCTACAGGTCTGCAATGTCGGTCACACTACGGCATCAGACTGTTAATGTCTGACGGTCTGATGCCCTTTATGAGTGGGGAGGGGGTGTCAACTGTCTCAGTTTCTCAAAATGCCATTTCTTAAAACACTCTTGGGGAGGATCTCTGTCCGAGGAGCTCCAACCTGCATGGGTCGCAGTTAATCTGATGCTGCGTCCTAGGACTTAGCTTGGATCAGTAATGCATGCAGGCTTAAATGGAAGCAGCAGCGATAGCTCTAATGTGGTAATGCATCAAGAGGAATCACAATAGCTCCTCCAACCACATCTGAATCAGGTCCTATCATTTCCAGCAAGCACCAAATGTACTTTTTGTAACTCTTGACTGCACTCAGGGAACAGTGTACAAATAACATTTATGTTATTAAAACAGCAAACAATACCATGATTTTGATTACATATATAAATGTACTGTATAGTCTTACCTCGCATTCTCAATGAATATGAAGACAAACCTTATAGGTTAATAACAACTAACCTAGAGGGTGTAGCATCCAAATCTTGACCATCCCCACTAAGTCGTTGGCTAGTACGCCCCACCACTGAAGGCCGCAGATGCTCAATTTCAGGAGAAGGATTTTGGGAATTACGAGTTGCTGGAGTGTAGTAGGATACAGAAGAGTTCTGGGAAATAGCTTCTGCAAAATGTTCAAGGAAAGAAAAATATATGGGCACTTTTGGTTTAAAAATGCAAACATAAGTAATGTAACAAATTAATGTCTTTACATTAAAATGACTAATTATTATTGGTGACACTAGGTTACAGAACTCCAACAATACAATTACAGTTCACCGCAGCACATCATCAGGTCTTACTGCCGACACAAAACAAGTAAAGCCCAATCACAATCCCATAATTAAAAAAATTACTTTTGAAACAAATTAAATAAAACTTAAATTTAAAAGAACTTATATAATTTACAATTTCTTGAAATTATTATTCTTACCTTGTTTTGTACTCAAAAACCCAGGGTCTCTGTGAAAGTTTAGACTGCTTCTTAACTGCGTACATAAGTGGTACAGACACGAGGCAGATTGGAAAGCCAAATACCGTTGCCCATCTTTTTCAGATGCAAGACCAAGCAGAGACAGAAGGCTCTAAGGCAATTATAAATATTATATACATTATTAAATACAATTGTTTCATAAACCAATTTCATAAAATAGACCAATATTTATTACACAATGCCCTTAGTTATTTCAGCTATAGTATGTCATGCAGAGCGGAAGCAGAGTCTGAACCTTCCGCTAACAGCTCCAACTGCAGCAACTGGACAGCTCAGACAAACCAGCATAGAGGAGTAAGGGCTTGAGGAAATTGCACTGGAAATGTGGTAAGGTAAGTAATACAGATGGAGGGGAATGGGACTGTTTAGGGGAAGGGACAAAGGAGACCCAGCAAATGCTGCATTCAAACCAACATTTCAATGCAGATGCTTTTTTGGCTGCTTTGAAACATTGATCCAAATACAACTGTGAAAATATTTTCAGTACAGTATGTGCATTTGAAGTCTTACCTGGCACTCGGGGTAGCGGTTTATTTACAGAGAGTGTCAGCATATTTTGGACATTGGCCCTCATTCCGAGTTGATCGCTCGCTGCTGTTTTTCGCAACGCAGTGATCAGGTTACTACTGCGCATGCATATGCACCGCAATGTGCACGTGTGTCGTACGGGTACAAACAGCATCATTGCTGTGCTATGCTTCTAGCGACTAATCCATTCGCACACCTGATCACAAGGAGGTTGACAAGAAGAGGTTGTTTATGGGTGTCAACTGACCGTTTTCTGGGAGTGGTAGGGAAAATGCAGGCGTGTCCAGGCGTTTGCAGGGCGAGTGTCTGACGTCAATTCCGGGCCCGGAAAGGATGAAGTGATCGCAAGGGCTGAGTTAGTTCAGACCTACTCTGAAACTGCAAAATGTTCTCGTACCGCTCGGCTGCACATGCGATCGCACACTTGCAAAGAGAAAATACACTCCCCCGTGGGCGGCAACTATGCATTTGCATGGCTGCAAAAAGTAGCTAGCGAGCGATCAACTCGGAATGACCCCCATAGTAAAAGGTAAAATCCCTTCCTCGAAGCCCATCTGGCGTAGGCCATTACTCTCGGTTATGTTTTTGACCTATCGGAGTCTGGCACTAAACAATCAGCTGACTCACTCAACTACATATCCCCTCCTACCTTCCTCAGTCTACGTTTAGCAAGTCCGCTGGAGGAAGAAAGAAAAATACTAAAACTCACAATCCACAATCATAACGTGCAAAGAAACTGGTACAAACCAGACAAACAGGATGGGAGCTAAGTGTTGCCCAGATGGACTTTGAGGAAGGGATTTTATGGTAAGTAAAAATCCAATTTACTCTATCGTCAATCTGGGGGACGCCATTACTCTGGGATCTCCCAAAGCAAGCTAATCAGGTAAGATAATATCAGAAAAAAAAGCTTGCAAAATCTAATGCCCAACACTGGCGTCACTTGCACCAAAAGTATGGAAGCAATAACATTTTGTAAAAGTGTGTACAGATGACCAGGTAGCTGCCCTCCACAACTGATACACAGATGCACCATGTCGCACAGCCCAGGAAGCCCCAACAGCATGAGTCGAGTGAGCTTGAATGGAATCAGTTACCTTCCCATTTGATGACAGATAAGCCTGACAAATGGGTGAAGTGACCCATCTAGCAATAAATGCCTTATAGGATAGCAATCCACGTTTTGGTGCACCTACCAACAAGGAATCTGTACGTTGAAAAGATGCTGTGCGTTCCCCAAATAAATATGTAAACCATGGACAACATCTAAAAGAGAAGAAGGTGAACCATCTTAAGATACATTAAAGCCTGCTTAAATGCTGGAAGGACAATGTCCTGGTGAAATTTGGACACTTATTTCGTAAGAAAAGATGGTTTTGTGTGCAAAACTACTCTACCCGAATGGAAACAAAATCAGTGGAGGTTTACAAGAAAGAGCCGTCAGCTCTGAGACTCTTCTGGCTGAGGAAACCGCCAAAAGAAAAAAATAACCTTCAACAGAAGGTAACGTAGAGCCTTAAAGACAAAATTTAAGTCCCACATTAGAACTGGAGGAACATAAGGAGGTTGAATATGTAAAACACCCTGGAGGAAAGTATGAACCTCCGGAATGTAAGCCAACCTCCTTTGAAAAAGGATATACAGTATAAGGACAATAACTGTTCCTTAAGAGATGACAAGCATAATCTATGTATCAAACCCGGCGACCTCCTTGACTCATATATTTACTTTATTGCAGGTGTTTGGAATTATCTCTGGTTTCAATGTCAACTGGTCAAAATCGGTGGAACTTAGACTGGGGCGTGGAACTTTCTTGAGGGATGGAGTAGAGGGTTTGCCATTGCAATGGACTTCAGATCAACTTACCTATCTGGGGATACAAATATTGAGACGACCAGAGCATCTATATACCCTGAATTTTACCGCAGTTATTCAAAAAATTGAGGCAGAACTTAACACCTGGAAATCTTTACCCTTATCCTATATGGGCAGGGCAAGTTTGATTAAAATCATTTCTTTCCCTCACCTGATGTATTTTATCCAAGCCATGCCACATATGCTTTTGCCAAAAGATATTCAACAACTTTATCTTTCGAAAATGTATTTGGCAAGGCAGGAGGCCACGTATAGGTTTGATTAAACTGCAGCAGGCTTTTGGGAATGGGGGAATTAATTTTCCTTATGTCCTTTGGTACTTCCAGGCTGCCCAATAGCGCTATCTACATGACTGGTTGCACAATGGTAATTATTATACGAATACGGATTTAGATAGGGAATTCTTACAAGGGGGGGAGGGGATATGGTTAACTTTCTGCATCTGCATACTCGGGAGGAGACCGAGGAGTTGAAAACAAATCCTTTATTGTGGAATACCAAAAATTGTGGATGGAAATGCGGCATAAATGTAATGTGAATGCCAATAAATCATTAGCTCTTCCTTTTATAGCCAATACTGATTTCCGGCGGGGGGGAGGGGGGGGGGTTGTGGTGAGCACATCACCCATATACGCATCTGGGAGGTGTTTCTAATATTGGTCATTTGGTGGATGTACGGGGGAGGAGGCCGCTCACATTCCAGGAGGCCACCAGTAGGCATCTGATTTTGTTAGCCTATCCTGTGGCCTTTCTTTTAGCTCATCATTATGTTCTCTCCACTATCCGGTATTTTTCCCCAGCAGATTGGGACAATCTGGTAGATAAGATGCTGCAGCAAACTCCTAGAATTCGCAAGGCAATTTCGATGGCGTATGGTCATTTTCGGGACAGGAAGGCTTAATGGCTTGGAAAGCCTGCCTCCAGGAGATACAAATAGAGGATTTATTGGCGGCCCATGTGGCTGCGAGTAAACTATGTCCTTCTTCTAGATACAAAGAAATGTCTTTAAATATTCTACATAGGACATACTTGTCGTCTCATAGAAGATATTTGAAGGGACTTGCAGATATGCATACCTGTTGGAAATGTGGTACTCCTCAAGCAGTTCTTTCTCATTGTCTGTGGTGCTGCCCTATGATCAGGAAGTTCTGTATTGAGATAAGTGAAGTATTTGGGGTTATCTCCGGAATGGGCGCTGTTTGGTATTTTTTCACCTGAACAACGTCTCTCCAAAGGTAGTAAACAACTGCTGCTTGCAGTCAGTATTGCAGCTAGGAAGGCTATTCTGTAGATGTGGATCACCAGGGAACCACCTCCGCTATCATTATTTAAAGCCAAATTGTTTTACTTATTTAGAATAGAGTGGATAGGAGTAATAATGGAGAAGGATAATAAGGTACAAAGATTTTTTGAGGTATGGGAATGTTATGTTATGACCCTATCTGCTGCCGTCAGACTACAGATTCATAACATAAATTGTATAATACGGAATGGTATACGACTAGGATGCTTGCAGGGGATCCACCGATTGTGCTGTAGAGTTTTGATCTGTTATCACTGAGCCGTGGGTGCGGTGGCGCGGGTGGTGGGGGACCGGCGCGGACATTGTTTTTGTTTTGTTTTTTATGTTATTTTAAAAATTTTCTTTTCCATGTGTCATTCTGATTTATACATGTTCGGGTCTACAATTTGATGGAAGATAGATCAATGACTCTCGAGATATCCATGCAAGACTAATTCATTGTTTGGTATCATTATGTTATTGCAATAGAAATTGTCTTTATGTGAATGACTCGATGGTATTCCTGTATGTCGTTTTATCCTATCTTTTTGTGTGACATTTGTTATATAGACTCTGACTATGAATGTATGTATCACATATATTGCTTCAATTAAAACAAACAGTAAAAAAAAAAAAAAAAGAGATGACAAGCGAAGGCCCTTAGACAAACCTTCCTGGAGAAAAGACGACATTCAAGAGACACGAAAAAACTCTCATTGCCATTTATTGCACTCACAACAGGAAATATATTTTTTAAATACATGGTGATAAATCCTTGAGGAAACTGGTTTTCTGGCCTGAATCATGGTTTACACTACCTTACAGGAAACCCCTTTAGCTCTCAGAATTTTGGCTACAAGAACCAAGCCATCAAAGTCAACCGATTCATATCGGTGTGAAGACATGGCCCTTGATGAAGATCTGGGTGTAATGAGAGACTGATTGGGTCCTCGGCCACCATGTCCTGAAGTATGGTGACCCATTGATGGCGTGACTAGTATGGTACTATGAAAATGACTGGCCGAGCTTTCCGGTGAATATGCTGAGTAACCCTAGGAAGCATGGGCAGATTTGGAAAGATGTATCCCAGCTGGAATGTCCAGGGGTCTGTCATAGCATCCACTAGAAATGCCTTTGGATCCTTTGACCAAGCCATTACCAGAAGCTTCTTGTTCAGCTGTGAGGCCATGAGGTAGATGTCTGGTAACCCCCATCTAGATACAATCTTCAGAAACACCTCGTGGTGTAATTCCCATTCTCCGGTGGGATGTATCGTGTGGTGACTTCAAAATCCGCCTCCCAATTGTCCACCCCTGGAATGTAAATTGCTGAGATTACTAGAATCCAAATCTCTGACCACCTGACGATGGGAAAAACTCCTGCATTATCCGCCAGCTCCTAGGTGCCACCTTGTGACATTGTCCTTCTGAATCCACACAGGTAAGTTCTGCAGGACTGGACTTTTATAAATGCCAAACAAATTACCCCCAATTACAAAATGATGTTTAGAAATGTGGCTTCCTGAATTCATCTTTGCCTTTGCAAAAGTATGTTTTGTACCACCTTCCCCCAGCATGTAAGACTAGCATCTGTGCTAAAAATTACCCAATTCCAGATTGTCATCAGAGAACCACTTGTTAAATTTGTATTCTCTAACCACCAAAGCAGTTTGCGCGATAGTCTGAACATATGCCTGTCTAGTCAAATATCTGACTTCGACCAGCAATGGAGCAACTGGTTCTGTAGTGGCCTGGCATGACATCTGGCAAACGGGACTGCTTCGAAAGATGCCACGATCTTTGCCAGCAGCTGCATGGCCCTGAGAATTGAGATCTGAGAAAGTAACAAAAGGGATCTTACTCCAGACTGGATCTCCTGAACCTTTTCAGAATCAGAATCAGAATCTGCTTTATTGGCCAGGTATACTTATGTATACTAGGAATTTGTCTTCGGTTTGCTATACAACAGCCAAGTAGGTAACAGGTAAGCAGGTGTGTGTGTGTGTGTGGGGGGGGGGGGGGGGGGGGAGGGGGGCAAGTAAAGTTACACAGATAGGTATACCGTAGGGACACAAGTTAGTTACATGTACATCTAGTCAGTCAATGTTCAGGAGTTCAGCAGGCGGACAGCTTGGCGAAAGAAACTTTTGAGGCTTCTGGTGGATCTGGCGGGGACAGCCCTGTAACGCCTGCCTGAAGGAAGCAAGTTAAACATGCTGTGGCTGGGGTGTAGCTGGTCTTTTACTATCTTCATTGCCCGCTTTTTAGCTCTGGACAAGTACAGGTCCTGGACTGAGGGAAGGTCGGCCCCGATGATCTTCTCTGCGGTTCTGACCACCTTTTGGAGCCTGCATCTGTCCCTCGCGCTGGCGGAGCTGTACCATACGAGTATCGAGGAGCACAGTACCGACTCCACAATCGCGGAGTAGAAGAGGAGCAGGAGCTTCTGTGGGATGTTGAACTTCCTTAGTTGCCTGAGGAAGAACAACCTCTGCTGCGCTTTCCCAACAGTGGCGTCAGCGTTGGACCCCCATTTAAGGTCCCTGGAGATTGTGGTCCCTAGAAACTTGAAGGAGTCCACTAGCGATACCACACTGCCAGCAATCGTTAGCGGAGGTGCACTAGATGACTTCTTCCTGAAGTCCACTATCATCTCGACAGTTTTGAGGGGGTTGAGGTCAAGGTTGTTGTGGATGCACCACTGGGCCAGCCGGTCTACTTCCCGTCTATAGGCCGATTCGTCCCCATCCTTGATGAGGCCGATGACGGTGGTGTCATCGGCGAATTTGATGATCCTTACTGATTGCGCCTCTGAGGTACAGTCATTTGTGTACAGGGAGAAGAGCAGGGGTGAGGACGACACAGCCCTGAGGGGCCCCTGTACTAATGGACCGCGCTTGAGAGGTGAATTCCCCCGCTTTCACCACCTGTGTCCTATCTGTCAGGAAGTCTATTATCCAGGAACAGGTAGCTTCTGGGACTCCTAGGCGAAGTAATTTGAGGTGGAGGATGCTGGGGACGATTGTATTGAAGGCCGAGCTGAAATAGACAAACAGGACCCTCGCGTAGGTACCGGGAATGTCTAGGTGCTGTAGAATGTAGTGCAGGCCCAGGTTGACTGCATCCTCGACACACCGATTCGAGCGATAGGCAAACTGCAGGGGGTCCAGTTGGGGGCCAGTCACAGTTTTCAGATGATTCAAAACCAGACTCTCGAACGTTTTCATGACCACAGACGTCAGTGCTATCGGCCTGTGGAAGTAAAACTCTGCGACACTGCATGTCGAAAAAGAGACCCAGAAACTGCATCCTGTGTAAAGGATTTAATAGGGATTTGGAAAAATATACCATCCACCCTAAGTTTTGGAATGTGTCTAAACAAAATGGAAGATGTTGCTGCAACAAGCTTATTGACTGAGCCTTGATCAGCAGATCGTCCAGATAAGAGATTGATCATATGGGCCATGACCTTTGTAAAAACTTTGGGCATGGTTGACAGACAGAAAGGTAAAGCCTGGAATTGGAAGTGCCAGTTCCCAACTGCAAATTTATGTAAATGGTGATGTCCTCTCCACATGGGAATATAGAGATAGGCATTCTTGATATCTATGGAAGCCAAATATTCTCCTTCTTCCATGGGGTTAATCACAGATCGTATTAACTCCATCTTGAATTTTCCCAAATGAAGGAACGGATTTAACCACTTTAAATTGAGAATTAGATGGAATGGTCCATCCGGTTTCTCCACTCAGAAAAGACTTGGCCTTGTTGATGTTCCAGAACAGGAACACTTACCCCACTCAATGCTCTTGTCCTGATCCTGAGGGAGAGAAGGGACAAAAAAATTGTCTGGAACTGGACTTTCAAAATCTAGAATGTAACCTCTAGAAATAATTCCGCTCACCCAATGGTCTGTGTTGGATTGAATCTGAATATCTTGAAACTTGAGTAAATGGGCCCCTATAATGTGCATGTGGACTGGAGCCCTCAACACGTCACACAGATTACTTATCTGGCGTGTTGACTGCAGAACGTGTGGTACCAGGGTGCTCTATGGGAAACTCTTGGTGTACCCCTTAAGTCTGGAACCTAGCTCTCTTTTGTGGCCAAACAGTCCTAAACCAGGGAAACTTATTTTTGAGGACTGAGACTGGCAGGTAAGGGCTCTTACCTCCCATAGCCTGGGAAATAATATTTGTGGGTTATGAACCAAACAAGAACTCTCCTTTAAAATGCACTGCCTCTAAAGTATGTTTAGACTCAGCATCTGCATTCCATGATCAGAGCCATGAAGACCTCCTGACAGAAACCACCAAGGCTGAAATTGGGACTGTATGGCATCTAATAAGGCGTCATCCACATAAGCCAAAGCCTCAGTAATATGCCAAGCTGAGGAGTTAGCTACAGAAGAGTCCACTGTCTGAACTCCTTCAACCAGCTGAGCAATCCAGGATTCAAACACCCAGGCACTAGCCAAAATAGTCACAAGGAGATCCCAGACAGAGAAAATATAGATTTAAGAACAGATTCACACTTTCTATCACCTGGACCTTTAAGATAAACAGATTGCACTGTACGAATAACTGTAGCCCTAGACAATCTAGTTATAGGAGCATCAACCTTGGGTGGAATCTCTCAAGTCTTAGTGTCATCTTCTTTAAAGGGATAAAGGTCCTTGAATCTCCTGGCACCTGAAATTTAGTGCAAGGTTTCAGCCAGGCCTCTATCAGAACCTCTCTAAAATGGGAAACATCTGGAAAAAAACAGATATCTGTTTCTTCTTACTCTTAAAAAATAAAGCTTTACTGGAGTATTATCATACTGTAACTGTAATGTTTGGCAGACTGCATCAATAAACAGCTCTATACCTGAACTGGGTAGGTAATCCCCCTCTTAATCAGAAGTATCTTCCCATTCAGGTTCTATTTCCCCCCTCTCCCTGGGATGAAGCAGCAAATTCTGAATCAACACTAGGGAAATCAAGAGGAATTAATAGGCTGTTTTTTAGTGGCAGAGGCCCCAACAGATGCCACCATGCTATTAAAAGATGTGGCCATTACGGAGATGCACAATGCCTGTATTAAAGGCCCAACGGGGGCTCTATGGATGAATCAGTTATGGTCTGTGACTGAGCTGATGGTGTAACACTAGTCTGAGACTGCTTTAACACAGCAATGGGCCAGATGCATCATTACTTGGAAAGTGATAAAATGGAGAGTGAAAAAGTACCAGCCAATCAGCTCCTAACTACCATTTTTCAAACACAGCCTGTGACATGGCAGTTAGGACCTGATTGGCTGGTACTTTTTCACTCTCCATTTTATCACTTTCCTAGCGATGATGCATCTAGCCCAATGTCTTCTATCAAGGCCCTGACCCAATCAGGCAAACCAAACTGTTCCTTAGAACACCCAGGCTGTGTGGCAACAGGCAGGACATAGCGAGCCCAGCTCCGTATGACCCTTAGATTTTTTTTTTTATTGCAATTAACACAAGTAAAATTTATAGTCGACTTGCCTTTCGGATTTTTGTCTGTTTTTTCCAACATAATGCACAATATCACTGTGATACAGAAACACACAAACTGCCTAGAACCAAAAGGAAATGGTTCAGACTATAATTCAGTGTATCTAAAATACAAACAAATGCATACTACTGTATGGACAAATAACTGCCTAAATCCCTAGCAGGCAGTAGTGCAGAGAGAATAGTTGTTATACAGAAAAATAATTTGTGCAAGCTTTGAAACAAATGGTAAATCTGCTTTTCCGTCCAACAAGCAGTCCACCAACAACAGTTACAGTCTGAACAGATCGCCCAGCTGCAAAGCGTTGTGGGCGGGGCTAAAAAAAAGTGCTGAAAATTGTCCCTAAAAGTAGATGGAGCTAACCTAGAAGTGTGCAGAGCTAAAATAAAAAAAAATGTCAACGTTTGTTTTAAAAAAAGGGACGGAGCAAAAAATGGCACCAAAATCGCCCAGTTCTAAGACCTCCTTGTTTGGGTTGGGGCTAAAACAGTACCTGGAATTTGCATCCCTTAAAACTGCTGTGGATCAATGAGCTCTGTAACATTTGTTAGCCAGTAAATCTGTCGGCTGCTATGATTAACCAAGTGCATCTTAAAGTAAGTGCTTACAGACAAACATCTTACTTTCTTACATCTTTCCTGCTCCCCAGAATGTTGGAATTTAAAAAAAAAAAAACTAACTAAAAGCTAAGCTGTTACAGCGAGTCTTTCTACCAAAGGCACTAAAACCAGACTGAGGAAGGTAGGAGGGGTTATATAGGGGAGGGGTCAGCTGACTGTTTAGTGCCAGACTCCGATAAGTCAGATACATACCCAGAGTAATTGTATCCCTCAGATTGACAATAGAGGACTATGGTAATGCTGTAGATGCCCGGAAATGTATTGAGACGCCCACGGCGACTGAGCAAATTCAAGCAACTGCATACAAACACGCAGCAGTGGTCGCAGATCCCTCAATAATCAACCATCTGAGTAACCCATTCATCGCTCAGAATGGCCACGGCATCTGAGACGCTGGTGACATGTTTTCTGGGATTGCAGATGTAGGCAGAGAGATGCCAGAAAATGGTTGCATCATGCTTTGTGTTGTTGCCACCATTTCCCCATTACCTCCCCCAGAGGCGGATTGGCCATAGGGTCTACAGGGAAGATTCCCGGTGGGCCGGCGCACCCGTGGGGCCTTTTTTGTTTGAGGACATATGGTCCTATTTATAGACATAATGAATAAGATGCCAAACAATTTGCATATATGAAAATGATTTTGCCACTTAGCCTGTGATTGCAGATGATCTAGTGTATGCTCTGTCTGCCTGCTTGGCTAACATATAAGTATGAGTGAATAGTGATTGGAATACGGTTGGTGTAATAAGCAAGAAAATATATATTTCTAAAGAATTATATAGTTTCCTAAATTCTAAAGGTGTATCATATAATGTGCTCATAACATTTAATTTTATTTCCTTTTAACTCCCCCCTTGATGCTGGACATCCCCACTATCTGGAAAGTCTTGGGGGGAGGGTGCTGCTGCCATGGCCCATGGCTAGACCTTACACCTCTGGTGCTGCCCAAGTGGGGCCACTAGTACAAATTTTTCCAGGGCCGCTTTTTGTTCCCAATCCGCCCCTGGCCTCCCCCAAGCGATCCTTGACTGCCAATAACTTTGTGAAGAAATCCTCAATGTGAGCAACATGCTAAGGTATCTTGGTGTGTGCAGTATGACTGTAGAGCATGCAGACATCTCTCACCTCTGTAAATATCGACATTGCATACATCTCTGAATCAAGCAAACGTTGTGACACAAACATGCAGTACCCAATTATGTTATAGGTTGAGCGAGACTGAGCTTTGCTTTCTGATAGTTCAATGTACACAAACTTTGTTTCATGCACAAAATTGAAAAAAAAAAAAACACACACACAAAAAAACAACACCTATTGTATAAAAATTACCTAAAGGCTATGTGCATAAGGTGTATATGAAACATAAATTAATTTTGTGTAGATACACAAACTTTGTTTCATGCACAAAATGTTGTGTTTAAACTTGCGTGTTTTAACGGGGGGAGGTTGTTAAATAAAACATGGATTTTCATTAATACATATATATATATATATATATATATATATATATATACATATACACACACACATATATATATCTATATACACACACACACACACACAGATTGAGTATCCCATATCCAAATATTCCGAAATACGGAATTTTTTGAGTGAGAGTGAGATGGTGAAACTTTTGTTTTCTGATGGCTCAATGTACACAAACTTTGTTTAATACAACAAGTTATTAAAAATATTGTATTAAATGACCTTCAGGCTGTATGTATAAGGTATATATGAAACATAAATGAATTGTGTGAATGTATACAAACTTTGTTTAATACACAAAGTTATTAAAAATATTGGCTAAAATTACCTTCAGGCTGTGTGTATAAGGTGTATATAAAACATAAATGCATTCTGTGCTTAGACTTAGGTCCCATCACCATGATATCTCATTATGGTATGCAATTATTCCAAAATACGTAAAAATTCGATATCCAAAATGCTTCTGGTCCCAAGCATTTTGGATAAGGGATACTCAACCTGTATGTATGTATATATATATATATATATATATACATATATATATAAAAAAATGTATATTATTTTGTTTTGTTTTTTAAAAAATATTTAATTTTCAAATAAATATAAAAATTTAAAAAATATACTTTTTACATTTTGTTAAGTAATAAGAAAAAAAAAAAGACAATTTCTGATTGTTCTGTAGGGAATAAAATGGTCAGTTAAGTAAACATTGCAGATGGGAGTTACAGGTGTTAATTTAAAAAAATAAATGAGGTGGTTTCAAATTACACCAGAATCAACCCTTTCATTTTGTTATACACCTCAAATTTAAGTAAACTATTTAATTTTTTTTTTTTTTTTTTTTTTTTAAATGCACAAAATTAGACATTAAACATTTTTAAAGCTCAAGATATTTTTCTTTGGGACAGTAGTCAAGCTGACTTCCACACTTGTTTTTTTATAATTTTCCACACATTTTTGCCAAAAAAATGACTGTGCCAGAGTTTTTTCAACTGGATAGCGTGAGAATTGGGAGCATGCATAACCACAGTAATTGAAAAATAGGTGCAATAGCCAAGTTAATTTTTGCACCCGAAATCTTGTGCTTCATTTGATATGCCCCTATATGTTCAGCTATATAGCTTATTACATGGCTATTACAAGTCATTCATATTAGTTATAACGGAGGCTTTATATAGGCCACAAACTCAGAAGTGACTTATTCTTTATAAGGAATATTCTTACACAGCTACCTGCTAGAACACCAATATAACATGCTTTTTTTAGTACATATAAACAGAAAAAAAAGTTGGCTAACCTTCACAATCTTTGGTCTTTGAAGAAAGATTTCAGCCGGAAAATCTTCCATAACAACATCCTGTAGTAGCTGGCAACTTCTCCAGATTAAGCTGTGGTTTTTGCTTTTCAGTGAGCTAAAATTAGTAATAAATTAGCAAGGTCCAATACAAACAGAATGACAACCTTCAAAACTATATAAAGTGAAGAAAACACACACAAACAAAACAATCAACAATTAATGTTAAGAGCATATAGGAATACAAACTCAATGCCTATGTATTTGTCTGAGAATGTATTGTACTGTTAAAAATGATGTGTCATATACACAACAAACAATATTGTCCGCTTACATTGACGACAGCTGTCAAAATCAATATATGATAGTGTTTCCCAGCTCTAGTCCTCAAGTTTTAGAAGACTCCAGATTTTAAGGATATTGAGGCATTTGGTTCAAGTGTTGAACTACCATGGAGTAGCCAACTCATGCATCTGACTTAGGGTCCAGGGATGCTGGTCCATTCACCATAAATACACTAGTTTTGTTCTTCTGTTACATAGCTGAAAGTCCAAAGGATAATCATATGCCTCAGCCACTGCTAGTGCCAGCCCAAGAACATGCTGAGAAGAGTGGTATCTCCATCCAATCCAAACAGTTCACATGTTTCAAATCCTCTAGTATGAAGTTAATTAGCAGGCGGTTTTTAGCCTACAGTAATGATAACTTATTGGCTTTTACGGTCATGAGGGTCAGTGTGTTGCAGACTGTGGTCACCCCTCAGTAATAAGGTAACGATGCTGTGTGTTCTGTCAGCACGGTCTCCAGCGGTCTCTTTCAAAACACAGAAATGCTAATTGCTGGAAGTTGTTTATACCACGTAAATAACTTACAGCCATTAGCCATTCTGTGGACCATGTTCAACACCCCTGAGACATTGTCATGCATGAAAACACCAATGAGCTTTACAATCTCTGATTCATTCATGCTGGCAAGACAGGGACCCATTACCATGACAAGGGCCGTGGAGAGCGACACCGGCTCGGATAAAATAGGGGGTGTGGTCTAAACAGAAAGGGCATTGCCAGACCGCCTACCGTGGGGCACAGTTCAGATTGCGGGGGCTCATTATCTTACCATATCTTCAACTAAATGCACAATATATTGAAGGAATGTCGGTTGGTGTGGACCCCCGATGTGTCTGAATTACGTCATTCACAGACACATCGCGTTGGCTCTGCAGCACAGCCAATAGGCCATATATCTGCAGATATATTGTCACATCGTGCTGTGTGTATGGGTGGTTGGTACACTTGCTGTAAAGGCCGACGGGGACATATATTACAACTGGGCGGGCACATGTAAATGCCCGCCCAGTTGTCACATCTGGTACAACACCAGTAAGTGTATATGCACTTACAGATAGTCTGGTGGATTGGCCAGACAACTGACCCATCAGCCAGGTGTCTACCCAGCTTAAGCAAATCAAAGGTATGAGTAGTTAATTGAGAAAAAAGTTGCACATTGCAGGTAATTCAGAGTTGATCGCAGCAGCAAATTTGTTAGCAGTTGGGCAAAACCATGTGCACTGCAGGTGTGGCAGTTATAACATGTGCAGAGAGAGTTAGATTTGGGTGGGTTATTCTGTTTATGTGCAGGGTAAATACTTGCTGCTTTGTTTTTACACTGCAATTTAGATTTCAGTTTTAACACACCCCACCCAAATCTAACTCTCACTGCACATGTTACATCTACCCCCCCCCCTGCAGTGCACATGGTTTTGCCCAACCGCAAACAAATTGCTGCTGCAATCAATTCTGAATTAGGTCCATTGTCTCATAAAAGCCAGCGCTGACTGTGTACCTTAATAGGTTACACAGTCTTTACACAGCCCCCCCTCCCCCCTCCTTCTACAACCCACTGGTACTGTGAGAGATAGCTGGAGTTGCTGTGGAGGAACTGCACATCACTGACAGCTTTTCTGCAGGCAGGAAAATGGCGCTGAACGCTGCTGGGTCCGCTCTGAGAAGCTCCGCCCCCATAATGGCGCTGTCTTCCCGCTCTTTATAGGATTATACTGGCCTGAGGATTTATGCTGGCAGAGATCCCGGAACCCCAACAGGATGTGTGACCAGTGTAGGGTGTAGGCGCTGGCTCAGGGCGCCCTTCACTATGTACCGCTGAGCCCCGGAGTGCAGTTAGTACTGCGCTCCATACCCTGTTGCCACCATCTTCACACCGGCTCCCCGCTTGCTAGGGGGGCCGGTGACTAACTCGCCACCGATCTTCTGGCTTTGTAAGGGGGTGGCGGCATGCTGCAGGGGTGAGCGATCCCCTGTGGCGGGGAACGTTCGATCCCCTCAGGAGCTCAGTGTCCTGTCAGCGGAGACAGTGGCACAGACCCCACAGGGCGGACACTACTCCCCCCCTTAGTCCCACGAAGTAGGGAGGCTCTTGCCAGCAGCCTCCCTGTAAAATAAAAAACTCTAAAAATAGGATTTTAATTACCTGCCGGTAAATCCTTTTCTCGTAGTCCGTAGAGGATGCTGGGGTCCATTTTAGTACCATGGGGTATAGACGGTTCCGCAGGAGCCTCTGGCACTTTAAGACTTTTTAACAGTGTGAACTGGCTCCTCCCTCTATGCCCCTCCTCCAGACCTCAGTATAGGAACTGTGCCCGAGGAGACGGACATCTTTGAGAGAATAATTCATATTAAACTAGTGGTGAGATTCACACCAGCTCATATCAAACAACAAAACATGCCACCAAGCATGGCCTTCAACATAACCCATGCTGCATACCTAACATAACAGCAACCGCTGTAAAACATCTTAACACATGAGAACTTGTGTAAAAAGATAAAATGTAAATCTGCAGGAAAAAAGGAGAACTGGGCGGGCGCCCAGCATGCTCTACAGCAGGGGTGGGGAACCTCCGGCTCGCGGGCCGTACAAGTAGAACTTGAAACCAGCCGTCGGTTCGTGAGCCAATCAGAGCTCGCGGACCGGCAGCTAATCAGGAGCCGCGGCTGCCGGTCCGCGAGCTCTGATTGGCTCTCGAACCGGCGGCTGGTTCAAGTCCTACACGCCGCTGCCCAACATAGCCGCGCTCTCCTCCGTGTCCCGCCGAAAGGAGCGGTAAGTAGCACGGAAGGGCGGGGGGCACTGTGGGGGCATCTGTATACCTGGCACTGTGGGGGCATCTGTATACCTGGCATTATGGGGGGCATTTGTATACCTGGCACTGTGGGGGGCATCTGTATACCTGGCACTGTGGGGGCATCTGTATACCTGGCACTGTGAGGGGCATTTGTATACCTGGCACTGTGAGGGGCATTTGTATACCTGGCACTGTGGGGACATCTGTATACCTGGCACTGTGGGGACATCTGTATACCTGGCACTGTGGGGACATCTGTATACCTGGCACTGTGAGGGCATTTGTATACCTGGCACTGTGGGGGCATTTGTATACCTGGCACTGTGGGGGCATTTGTATACCTGGCACTGTGGGGGCATCTGTATACCTGGCACTGTGAGGGGCATTTGTATACTTGGCACTGTGGGGGCATCTGTATACCTGGCACTGTGAGGGGCATTTGTATACCTGGCACTGTGGGGACATCTGTTAACCTGGCACTGT